>NC_141671.1:110511227-111167060 GCF_028749965.1 Puma concolor
CTGAATTTAACTAAATTCAACTGAATTCAATTAAAAGGATAGTAAGCTATTACCAAGTGTGATTTCCCCCTGGGACTAAAGGGTAGTTCAACATACACAAATTATATGTATACACATTAAAACAATGAAGGATAAAAATCATGTGATCATTTTAATAGATGTAGAAAAAACATTTAACAAAATTCAACATACTTTCATGATAACATCTCACCACAAACTGGGTTCAGCAACAACACACCTCAACATAATAAATGCCATTTGTGAGAAGCCTGCAGCTATCAAACTTAATGGTGAAAAACTGAAAGCTTTTCCTCAAAGATCTGGAACCAGACAAGGGTGTTGACCCTCACCACTCCTATTCACTGGACTTCCTAGCTAGAACAACTAGACAAGAAAAAGAAATAAAAATACAAATTGGAAAGAAAAAAGTAAAATTATCTCTGTTGCAGATTACATGATCTCTTTTAGAACCCTAAAGACTCTACCAAAACACTATGAAAACTAATAAATTCATTGAAGTGGTGGGATATAAAATCAACATTAAAAAGTCAGTTATGTTTCTGTACACTAACAATGAACTATCTGAAAATAAAATAAAGAAATAATCCCATTTATAATAGTATCAAAATAATAAAATACTTAGGAATAAATTTACCTAAAGAAGGAAAAGATCTGTGCACTGAAAACTAGAAGACATTCATGAAAGAAATTGAACAATACACAATAAGTAGAAAAATAACCTGAATTCATAGAACAGCATAATTAATATTGTTAAAATGTCCATTATACCCAAAGCAACCTATAAATTCAATGCAATCCCTATAAAAAATCTAGTGAAACCAAATGAAGAATACAGAAGTAACAACTTCTGTTATTAGTTGTTATATATATAGCAACTAATATTTAACAAAGTAGCTAAGAATACCCAATGGGGAAATGATAGTCTCTTTTTTTTTTTCAATATATGAAGTTTATTGTCAAATTGGTTTCCATACCACACCCAGTGCTCATCCCAAAAGGTGCCCTCCTCAATACCTATCACCCACCCTTCCCTCCCTCCCACCCCCCATCAACCCTCAGTTTATTCTCAGTGTTTAAGAGTCTCTTATGCTTTGGCTCTCTCCCACTCTAACCTCCTTTTTTTTTTTTTTTTCCTTCCCCTCCCCCATGGGTTCCTGTTAAGTTTCTCAGGATCCACATAAGAGTGAAACCATATGGTATCTGTCTTTCTCTGTATGGCTTATTTCACTTAGCATCACACTCTCCAGTGCCATCCACGTTGCTACAAAAGGCCATATTTCATTTTTTCTCATTGCCACGTAGTATTCCATTGTGTATATAAACCACAATTTCTTTATCCATTCATCAGTTGATGGACATTTAGGCTCTTTCCATAATTTGGCTATTGTTGAGGGTGCTGCTATAAACATTGGGGTACAAGTGCCCCTATGCATCAGTACTCCTGTATCCCTTGGGTAAATTCCTAGCAGTGCTATTGCTGGGTCATAGGGTAGGTCTATTTTTAATTTTCTGAGGAACCTCCACACTGCTTTCCAGAGCGGCTGCACCAATTTGCATTTCCACCAACAGTGCAAGAGGGTTCCCGTTTCTCCACATCCTCTCCAGCATCCATAGTCTCCTGATTTGTTCATTTTGGCCACTCTGACTGGCATGAAGTGATATCTGAGTGTCGTTTTGATTTGTATTTCCCTGATGAGGAGCGACGTTGAGCATCTTTTCATGTGCCTGTTGGCCATCCTGATGTCTTCTTTAGAGAAGTTTCTTTTCATGTTTTCTGCCCATTTCTTCACTGGGTTATTTGTTTTTCGGGCGTGGAGTTTGGCGAGCTCTTTATAGATTTTGGATACTAGCCCTTTGTCTGATATGTCATTTGCAAATATATTTTCGTTTTGTTGGTTGCCTTTTCGTTTTGTTGGTTGTTTCCTTTGCGGTGCAGAAGCTTTTTATCTTCATAAGGTCCCAGTAATTCACTTTTGCTTTTAATTCCCTTGCCTTTGGGGATGTGTCGAGGAAGAGATTGCTACGGCTGAGGTCAGAGAGGTCTTTTCCTGCTTTCTCCTCTAAGGTTTTGATGGTTTCCTGTCTCACATTCAGGTCCTTGATCCATTTTGAGTTTATTTTTGTGAATGGTGTCAGAAAGTGGTCTAGTTTCAATCTTCTGCATGTTACTGTCCAGTTCTACCAGTACCATTTGTTAAAGAGACTGTCTTTTTTCCATTGGATGTTCTTTCCTGTTTTGTCAAAGATGAGTTGACCATACGTTTGTGGGTCTAGTTCTGGGGTTTCTATTCTATTCCATTGGTCTATGTGTCTGTTTTTGTGCCAATACCATGCTGTCTTGATGATGACAGCTTTGTAGTAGAGGCTAAAGTCTGGGATTGTGATGCCTCCTGCTTTGGTCTTCTTCTTCAAAATTACTGTGGCTATTCGGGGCCTTTTGTGGTTCCATATGAATTTTAGGATTGCTTGTTCTAGCTTCGAGAAGAATGCTGGTGCAATTTTGATTGGGATTGCATTGAATGTGTAGATAGCTTTGGGTAGTATTGACATTTTGACAATATTTATTCTTCCAATCCATGAGCAGGGAATGTCTTTCCATTTCTTTATATCTTCTTCAATTTCCTTCATAAGCTTTCTATAGTTTTCAGCATACAGATCTTGTACATCTTTGGTTAGATTTATTCCTAGGTATTTTATGCTTCTTGGTGCAATTGTGAATGGGATCAGTTTCTGTATTTGTCTTTCTGTTGCTTCATTATTAGTGTATAAGAATGCAACTGATTTCTGTACATTGATTTTGTATCCTGCAACTTTGCTGAATTCATGTATCAGTTCTAGCAGACTTTTGGTGGAGTCTATCGGATTTTCCATGTATAATATCATGTCATCTGCAAAAAGCGAAAGTTTGACTTCATCTTTGCCAATTTTGATGCCTTTGATTTCCTTTTGTTGTCTGATTGCTGATGCCAGAACTTCCAACACTATGTTAAACAACAGCGGTGAGAGTGGGCATCCCTGTTGTGTTCCTGATCTCAGAGAGAAAGCTCTCAGTTTTTCCCCATTGAGGATGATGTTAGCTGTGGGCTTTTAATAAATGGCTTTTATGATTTTTAAGTATGTTCCTTCTATCCCGACTTTCTCGAGGGTTTTTATTAAGAAAGGGTGCTGAATTTTGTCAAAGGCATTTTCTGCATCGATTGACAGGATCATATGGTTCTTATCTTTTCTTTTATTAATGTGATGTATCACGTTGATTGATTTGCGAATGTTGAACCAGCCATGCAGCCCAGGAATGAATCCCACTTGATCATGGTGAATAATTCTTTTTATATGCTGTTGAATTCGATTTGCTAGTATCTTATTGAGAATTTTTGCATCCATACTCATCAGGGATATTGGCCTGTAGTTCTCTTTTATTACTAGGTCTCTGTCTGCTTTAGGAATCAAAGTAATACTGGCTTCATAGAATGAGTCTGGAAGTTTTCCTTCCCTTTCTATTTTTTGGAATAGCTTAAGAAAGATAGGCATTATCTCTGCTTTAAACGTCTGGTAGGACTCCCCTGGGAAGCCATCTGGTCCTGGACTCTTATTTGTTGGGAGAGTTTTGATAACTGATTCAATTTCTTCGCTGGTTATGGGTCTGTTCAAGCTTTCTATTTCCTCCTGATTGAGTTTTGGAAGAGTGTGGGTGTTTAGGAATTTGTCCATTTCTTCCAGGTTGTCCAGTTTGTTGGCATACAAGTTTTCATAGTATTCCCTGATAATTGCTTATATCTCTGAGGGATTGGTTGTAATCATTCCATTTTCATTCATGATTTTATCTGTTTGGGTCATCTCCCTTTTCTTCTTGAGAAGCCTGGCTAGAGGTTTCTCAATTTTGTTTATTTTTTCAAAAAACCAACTCTTGGTTTTGTTGATCTGCTCTACAGTTTTTTTTAGATTCTATATTGTTTATTTCTGCTCTGATCTTTATTATTTCTCTTCTTCTGCTGGGTTGAGGCTGTCTTTGCTGTTCTGCTTCTATTTCCTTTAGGTGTGCTGTTAGATTTTGTATTTGGGGTCTTTCTTGTTTCTGGAGATAGGCCTGGATTGCAATGTATTTTCCCTCAGGACTGCCTTTGCTGCATCCCAAAGCGTTTGGATTGTTGTATTTTCATTTTCGTTTGTTTCCATATATTTTTTAATTTCTTCTCTAATTGCCTGGTTGACCCATTCATTCTTTAGTAGGGTGTTCTTTAACCTCCATGCTTTTGGAGGTTTTCCAGACTTTTTCCTGTGGTTGATTTCAAGCTTCATAACATTGTGGTCTGAAAATATGCACGGTATGATTTCAATTCTTGTATACTTATGAAGGGCTGTTTTGTAACCCAGTATATGATCTATCTTGGAGAATATTCCATGTTCACTCGAGAAGAAAGTATATTCTGTTGCTTTGGGATGCAGAGTTCTAAATATATCTGTCAAGTCCATCTGATCCAGTGTATCATTCAGGGCCCTTGTTTCTTTATTGACCATGTATCTAGATGATCTATCCATTGTTGTAAGTGGAGTGTTAAAGTCCCCTGCAATTACCACATTCTTATCAATAAGGTTGCTTATGTTTGTGAGTAATTGTTTTATATATTTGGGGGCTCCGGTATTCGGCGCATAGACATTTATAATTGTTAGCTCCTCCTGATGGATAGACCCTGTCACTATTATATAATGCCCTCCTTCATCTCTTGTTACAGCCTTTAATTTAAAGTCTAGTTTGTCTGATAGAAGTATGGCTACTCCAGCTTTCTTTTGACTTCCAGTGGCATGATAAATAGTTCTCCATCCCCTCACTCTCAATCTGAAGGTGTCCTCACGTCTAAAATGAGTCTCTTATAGACAGCAAATAGATGCGTCTTGTTTTTTTATCCATTCTGATAGCCCATGTCTTTTGATTGGCGCATTTAGTACATTTACGTTCATTGTTATTATAGAAAGATATGGGTTTAGAGTCATTGTGATGTCCATAGGTTTATGCTTGTAGCGATGTCTCTGGTACTTTGTTTCACAGGATCCCCCTTAGGATCTCTTGTAGGGCTGGTTGAGTGGTGACGAATTCCTTCAGTTTTTGTTTGTTTGGGAAGACCTTTATCTCTCCTTCTATTCTAAATGACAGACTTGCTGGATAGAGGATTCTTGGCTGCATATATTTTCTGTTCATCACATTGAAGATCTCCTGCCATTCCTTTCTGGCCTGCCAAGTTTCAGTAGAGAGATTGGTCACGAGTCTGATAGGTCTCCCTTTATATGTTAGAGCACATTTATCTCTAGCTGCTTTCAGAATTTTCTCTTTATCCTTGTATTTTGCCAGTTTCACTATGATATGTCGTACAGAAGATCGATTCAAGTTACGTCTGAAGGGAGTTCTCTGTGCTTCTTGGATTTCAATGCCTTTTTCCTTCCCCAGATCAGGGAGGTTCTCAGCTATTATTTCTTCAAGTACACCTTCTGCACCTTTCCCTCTCTCTTCCTCCTCTGGAATACCAATTATGCATACATTATTTCTCTTCAGTGCATCAGTTAGTTCTCTAATTTTCCCCTCATACTCCTGGATTTTTTAATCTCTCTTTTTCGCAGCTTCTTCTTTTTCCATAATTTTATCTTCTAGTTCACCTATTCTCTCCTCTGCCTCTTCAATCTGAGCCGTAGTTGTCTCCATTTTATTTTGCAAACTCGTTGATAGCATTTTTTAGCTCCTCTTGGCTGTTCCTTAGTCCCTTGATCTCTGTAGCAAGAGATTCTCTGCTGTCCTTTATACTGTTTTCAAGCCCAGTGATTAATTTTATGACTATTATTCTATATTCAGTTTCTGTTATATTGTTTAAATCATTTTTGATCAGTTCAATAGCTGTTATTTCCTGGACGTTTTTCTGAGGGGAATTCTTCCGTTTCGTCATTTTGGATAGCCCCTGGAGTGGTGCAGGACTGCAGGGCACTTCCCCTGTGCTGTCTTGAATAACTTGCGTTGGTGGGCGGGGCCGCAGTCAGACCTGATGTCTGCCCCCAGCCCACCGCTGGGGCCACAGTCAGACTGGTGTGTGCCTTCTCTTCCCCTCTCCTAGCGGCGGGATTCACTGTGGGGTGGCTTGGCCCGTCAGGGCTACTTGCACACTGCCAGGCTTGTGGTGCTGGGGATCTGGTGTATTAGCTGGGGTGGATCGGCAAGGTGCACAGGGGTGGGAGGGGCAGGCTTAGCTCGCTTTTCCTTCGGAGATCCACTTCAGGAGGGGCCCTGTGGCACCGGGAGAGAGTCAGACCCGCCAGAGGGATGGATCCGCTGAAGCACAGCATTGGGTGTTTGCGCAGTGCAAGCAAGTTCCCTGGCAGGAACTGGTTCCCTTTGGGATTTTGGCTGGCATCTGGATGGGCGAGGGAGATGGCACTGGCGAGTGCGTTTGTTCCCCGCCAAGCTGAGCTCTGTCCTCCGGGGCTCAACAACTCTCCTTCCTGTTGTCCTCTAGCCCTCCCGTTCTCTGAGCAGAGCTGTTAGCTTATAACCTTCCACATGTCAAGTCCCACTTGCTGTCGGAACACACTCCATCTGGCCCCTCCCCTTTTGCAAGCCAGACTCGGGGGCTCTGCTTGGCCGGCGGGGCCGCCCCTCTGCCCCGGCTCCCTCCCGCCATTCCGTGGAGCGCGCACTGCCTCTCCATCCTTCCTACCCTCTTCTGTGGGCCTCTCATCTGCGCTTGGCTCCGGAGACTCTGTTCTGCTAGTCTTCTGGTGGTTTTCTGGGTTAATTAGGCAGTGTAGGTGGAATCTCAGTGATCAGCAAGACATGCGGTGAGCCCAGCATCCTCCTACGCTGCCATCTTCCCAAGATCCTCAATGATAGTCTCTTTAATAAAATTTGCTAGAAAAACTGCACATTTACATGTGAAAGAACAAAACTGGACCCCTATCTTACACTACTAACCAAAAAGTAGCTCAAAATGGATTAAAGATTTTAAATGTAAAACCTGAAGCCTTTAAAACTCCTAGAAGAAAACCTTTAAAACACCTTTTGACAATGATCTGGGCAATAATTTTTTTCAATATGACATCAAAAAGCATAATCAGCAAAAGCAAAAATCAATAAGTGGGGTTGCATTAAATTAAAGATACTGCACAGAAAACAACAACAAAATAATCAATACAGTGAAAAGGCAATCTATTGAATACGAGAAAATATTTTCAAATCTGATATGGTATTAATATACAAAATTCAACATCAAACCCCCAACAATCAGATTTTTAAAAATAGGCAGAGGAACTGAGAGACATTTTTTTTTAAGACATAGAAATGGCCAACAGGTACATGAAAAAGTACTGACCATCATTAATCATCAGAGAAATGCAAACCAAAACCAGAGTGAAATATCACTCACACCTCTTAGAGTGGCTATTACCAAAAAGAAGAGAGATAACATATGAAGAAAAGGAAACCTTTGTGCACTGTGATGGAACAGTAATTGGTATAGGAACTAGGGAAAGTAGTATGGACGTCCCTTCCAAAACTATAACCAGAACTATCATATGATCTGTAATATTCCAATTATGGTTATATCTCTGAAGGAAATGATACAGGACCTCAAAGATATCTGCACTCCAATGATCATCACAGCATTATTCACAATAGCCAAGAAAAAAGTTGAACTCATAGAAACTTAGAGTAGATTGGTGGTTAATGAAGGTTGGGGGGAGTAAGGGACATGAAAAGATATTGGTCAAAGGGTTCACCCTCTTAGTAATGAAATGAATAAGTTCTGGGAATCTAATGTACAGCAGGGTAATTATAGTTAACTATAGTTATCAATATTGTATTGTGTACCTGGAATTTGCTAAGAGAGTAGATCTTAAATGTTCTCACTAAAAAAATTAATAAATAAAAATAACTATGCTATAACTATATTAGGTGATATATTAACTAGCCTTACCATGGTAATCATTTGACAATATAAATGTACACCAAATCACTTTTTTTACCTTAAGTTTATTAAATGATGTTATTTGTCAAATATATCTCAAAAAAACCCTGAAAAATTATATATATTAGTACAATCTAATGTAAAACATTAGATTAATATGTTGGTCTGGAAAAACTAGTAATAACATACATTTTCATTTAAAAATTGAGGGAACTGTGAGGATATTAGTACCTATGTTTTCTTTCATCGTTTTTTGAAAGCTTTACATGGTTATTTCACTAATGTTCCTAGTGAATGTTTTCCAGACCTTGGCTACATGCATTATGGTCTAGTAACATTATCTGGAAGCTTGTTAGAAATGCAGAATTGTTCAGTCCAACTGAATCAGATATTGCAAATTAACAACAGATAATCTGTATGCACATTAAAGTATGAAAAGCATTGACCTTGATAACTCAAAGTTTGAGAGTTAAAAAGTAAAAGTAACCTTCATAACTCCATCCTTTATTTAGTGATTCTTTCAGGAGTAGGGTACGGCCGTGGGAGCTTATTCTGGATGTGGGCAATTGTTTAAAACTGAGACCATCATCAACAACAACAAAAGTTCAAAAGAATTAGGATTTTATCATTGATATTGAACTGTTAGTGAATGCCAATAATTTAAAAATACTAATTTTAGTCAGTTTTATTATTATTTTAAAATTTTCGACATCCAATCCATTCCCTTATCACATACACTTGTGGTGGGCCAGCCTTATGACCTCACTCTTTATGTTGTCTACAGAACATTATTGTTGTTATTGTGTTTTTCTTTTGTGATACTATTTTTCTTAAGTTTTTAAATTCCAGTTAACATACAGTGTAATATTAGTTTCAGGTGTAGAATTTAGCAATTGATCACTTACATACAACACCCAGTGCTCATCACAACTAGTGCCCTCCTTACTACCATCACCTATTTAACCCATCCCTCCACCACCTCCCCTCTAGTAGCCCTCAGTTTGTTCTCCATAGTTAAGGGTCTGTTTCTTGGCTTGCCTCTCTTTTTTTCCCCTATTCATTTGTTTTGTTTCTTAAATTCCACATATAAGTGAAATCATATGGTACTTGTCTTTCTCTGATTGCCTCATTTTGTTTAGCATAATACTCTCTAACTCCCTCCATGTCATTGCAAATGGCAAGATTTCATTATTTTTATGGCTGAGTAATATTCCATTGTGTATATAAATCACCTCTTCTTTATCCATGTATCAGTCCACAGACATTTGGCCTCTTTCCTTAATTTAGCTATTGTTAATAATTCTGCTATAAACACCAGGGTGCACATATCCCTTCAAATTAGTATTTTTGTATCCTTTGGGTAAATACCTAGTAGTGCAATTGCCAGACTACAGGGTAATTCTATTTTTCACTTTTTGAAGAACCTCCATACTGTTTTCCAGAGTGGCTGCTCTAGTTTGCATTCCTGCTAATGGTGCAAAAGGATTCCTCTTTCTCCACATCCTTGTAAATACGTTTTGTTTCCTGTGTTGTTAATTTTAGCCATTCTGACTGGCATGAGGTGGTATCTCATTGTAGTTTTGATTTGTATTTCCCTGATAATGAGTTACATTGATCAATTTTTCATGTGTCTGTTAGCCATCTGTATGTCTTCTTTAGTAAAATGTCTGCTCATGTCTCCTGACCATTTTTTTTAACTGGATTATTTGGTTTTTGGGTGTTGAGTTCTTTATATATTTTGGATACTACAAAAGACCCTGAATGGCTAAAGCAATCTCAAAAAAGAGAAGCAATGCTGGAAGCATCACAATTCCGGATTTTAAGTTATATTACAAAGCTGTAGTCAGCAAGACAGTATGGTACTGGCACAAAAACAGACACATAGATCAATGGAACAGAACAGAAAATCCAGAAATGAACCAATAACTACATGGTCAATTAATATTTGACAAAGCAGGGAAGATTATCAAATGGGAAAAAACAGTCTCTCCAACAAATAGTGTTGGGAAACCTGGACAGCAATATGCAAAAGAATGAAACTGGACCACTTTTTTACACCACACACAAAAATTTAGGTGGAGGAAACACCTAAATGTGAGACAGGAAATCATCAAAATTCTAGAGGAAAACATAGGCAGTAACCTCTCTGACTTTGGCTATAGCAACTTCTTACTAGACACATTTCCTGAGGCAAGGGAAACAAAAGCAAAAATAAATAAATTATTGGGACTTCATCTGCACAGCAAAGGAAACAGTCAACAAGACTAAAAAGCAACCTACAGAATGAGAGATATTTGCAAATGACATATCTTTTGTGATACTATTTCCCATGTATTTAAAATATGATATTCATTGTGGGGGTGCCTGAACAGGTCAGTCAGTTAAGCATCTGATTCTTGGTTTCAGCTCAGGTCATGATCTGATGGTTTTGTGAGTTCTAGCCCCGCATCAGGCTCTGTGCTCACAGTGTGGAGCCTGCTTGGGATTCTTGATCTTCCTCTTTCCTCTCCCTCTGCCCCTCTCCCACTCATACTGTCTCTGTTTCTCTCAAAGTAAATAAATAAACTTAAAATATGATATTCATTGTGAATAGAAAATGGCCATAATGGTACAGAAGATCTTTTAAAAATGATCCAATATCACACAAAGAATGGTCATCAAGCCAGAAAATGTAGAGCATATTTCTAGATCTCCTGACTTTTACCTTAATGTCCATACACCTGGTTCCATATAATGTCAATTTCTAGATCCATCATAGGGAACTGAGTAGTGGTGAACAGGAAGTTAGAGAGGTCCATGTACATATGTTACTTTCACCTTAGGCCTTTATTTCAAGTCTCTAACAGTTCCTCCCATGTACCTAGGTGCGCATGTAAAGATGGAGGAGGCAAGGAGTGATTCTGTTGCATCAGGACTCCATGACTAAACTGTTTTCTTTTTTTTAAACAAGGATGGAAACAGCTGTTCTGAAACATTTAAAAACTGCATTCACCCTTGACAAACAAAATAGATTTCTGAGGCATCTTTTTTTATACCAAGTAAAAAGATCTTTTGAAAACAGAAAAGACAAGTTAGTTTTGCTCATTTTTTTATTTTTGTTTTTTAGTACTCATAAATTTTAGCCGAGGGAATTCATTGCTTGTAGAGTAAAAACGAATAGCACTTTTAAGAGTAAGAAGAAAGCAGCCAGTGTGAATGCTTTTCAACCCAGCATGATCAGCACTCTCCAGCTGCAAAGAGAAGGTGCTATGTTTTAGAGGAAAGCCCCCTTATCTGAGTACTAGTTGACTCCAGGGGAAGTTATCACCAATGATGGACCAGTACTTTCACTGCCTCCTCTACCATTTCTCTCTCCTGAGTGAAGTCTCTCAATCATGGTACTGCATTGGGCCATGATATACATTTGAGATAGAGTTAGAGATGTGGGCTATTCATCTTTGCTTTCAGCCCTGCAACCATTACAGAGGACGTATCTGCTGCATTTGTTTTATCACGAGGAAGCTCTGTCACCCTTCCTTTATATCACCCAGCATTTTAGAACTAAAAACAAAACAAACAAACAAAAAGAACAATCTCAACTACACAGTGCTAACAATAGGAAGGTGAATGAAATGGCATCACCAAGTGGTAACCTATCTTTTTTAGTTGTTCCAGCAAACCCTATTAAAAAAAGCACTATGACAATCTATTATTAATGACCAATTTGTGTTGTAGTAATCAATAGAGAATATTGTCTAAAATGTGAAGAAATATGCTGATGATCATATTTTTTTAAATGATTATTTATTTTTGAGAGAGAGAGAGAGAGTATGAGTGAGGGATGGGCAGAGAGAGAGGGAGACAAAATCTGAAGCAGGCTCCAGGCTCCGAGCTGTCAACACAGAGCCCAACGTGAGGTTCAAACTCACAAACAGTGAGATCATGACCTGAACCGAAGTCAGATGCTTAACTGAATGAGCCACCCAGGCACCCTTTGATGATCATTCTTTATAATTATTACAAGTCTGCACCCAAAGAAGGTTCCAAGATGAGCCATGGTTCAAAAAGAAGGCAATTTTGTGTCACAGGATATTTGTTTGGGGCTAGTCCAGAATAGGGTTTGTTTTCCTGGAAAGATCAGTGGAGAAGCTAACTATTCTGTGAAACTGACCAAGTAGCTTTCAGTTATATCCACTCTGAATGATTATATAATTCAAAAAATAATTTTAAACAAATGATGGATCACCAAAACCTGTTTACAACCAATTGAGAAAAAGACATAAGGTTAAGTGATAATTATATATAATTGTCCAAAATGGTGGCTGGATTAACTAATAAATGTGTTGCTAAATATTTACTTTAAACACAGTTATGTGTGGACTATTCATGAACTAAAAAAATATTGTAAACCAAAAGTGGTATTCATAAACTCTTCTGACAACTCCTTTATTCCAGAGGTAAAATTAGGAACCAACTGGAAGGAGATGCACAAGGTACAATGTCACCATATTTGTTGAACTATAGGGCATATAACAAGGAGGCTGAAGCTTCAAACTTTTCCCTTTTGGAGTTAATAATCTAGGGAAGTAAATAAGATACATGCTAAAATGTAACAAAAAGCACAATGGCTATATAGAACTGTATCAGTTGTGAACTGCAAATTATAAATGCTACAGCATTTAGAATTGTAAAAGTGTTTTGTTTGTTTTGTCATTTATTTAAGAGAGAGTGTGTGAGTGGAAGAGGGGCAGAGAGAGAGGAGGAAAGAATCCCAAACAGGCTCCATGCCTGCTCAAATATGTAGGTTCTATAGGGAGAGGAAAAAAATGGGGTCAGTTGACTTCATAATTTTGAGGTATCTATAGGCCATGCAGGTGAAAAAGCTTAGAGGTGATCAAAAATGAAGTCTGTTATTTAGAAAACGGTTTAAGAAACATATGTTGGCAGTAATTGAAGCCTTTTCCATGGATGGAATTTGGTTAGAGATGTTATTACAGAAGAGGGAAAAGAAGAAGAATAATATATTCTAGATAATATTACCAGGTATGCGGCAAGCCTGAAAAGTAAGATTATTTGAAAGAACCTCATGACTTTACAGAGGAGTAAAGAGAATCATGAGAAACTGGTATCATTTCATAATTTGCTTTTCTGAGCATTTGTATAAAAACAGTACAAAACATAGTTTGTCATAGCTTAAATATTCTCTCCCTGAAGGAGTCCCTAACTTAAATCACCTTAATGGCACAAACTCTAAGAGCTCATAATAGTGTGTGAGGAATGATCAATAATAGTAAGACTCACAATTCAGAAGACAAAGTTTTGTTCGGTTTATGTGATT
Source organism: Puma concolor (assembly GCF_028749965.1). NCBI lineage: Eukaryota > Metazoa > Chordata > Mammalia > Carnivora > Felidae > Puma > Puma concolor. The sequence goes on from NC_141671.1 coordinate 110,524,506, forward strand.
TAAACATTTTGAGATCATTATTTCTCATTTTCTTATTGGGCATTCAACTTAATATTATTTAGTAGGTAATGAGCAGACAATTCAGATAAGTGATTATCATTGATGGAAGTTTTCCTGGTAGGTATCATTTATATAATCTACTTGTTTCAACCTTTATTCAATTAGATACCATTTAAGGCTTTTAAAAATTATTATTTCTTTCTCATTATGATTGAATATGCTCTCTGATACTAATCCAGAGAAGGAACCACTAATATTTTTTCAAATGTTTATTTATTTTGAGAGAGAGAGAGAGCACACACACACACATGTGAGTGGGGGAAGGGCAGAGAAGGAGAGAGAGCAGAGAAGAGCCTGACACAGGGCTTGAACTCAGGAACTGTGGGGTCATGCCCTGAGCAGAAATCAATAGTCAGATGATTAACCAACTGAGCCACCCATGCACCCCTAACATTTATTTTTAAAGATAGTTGGGAGATCTGCAGCAAAACTGAGATAATGCCAACTTTCCTGTCATAGCATTCATTCAGTAATTTTGTCTCAATATTTCCTCGGTTGCTTAAAAACCATTCTTATTTTCCAAATGCTATATTTTTCTATATTATTTTAGTTGATTATAATTTGGTGTTTCAGTGAATTGGGACTGAAATTCATTATACTGTATTGTTTTTGCTGTAAAGAGTAGCTACTACGAGAGTATAAGTAGGCATTCCATATTCAATTGAAAAGTGCAATGCTGGCATGATTATCATAATGGGATCCAGATATCTCTAAACATGATTTTACCAAAGCATGGTCTATAAAATCCAGGTATCAGTGAAAGCAAACTTCAGCATCTAATGCAAAGGCCTCTAATACTGACCTAGCATTTATTTTGATATCAGAGTTTAAAACATGAACACAGTATGTTAAAACGTCATTAATTGCTCCTAATTCAAATCCACAATCATATACCAAGTAGACGCAGGGCCCTTTGGTTGTTTTCTCTATGAAAAAACAAAATTTCTCAATTGTAATAAATTCTCATGTTTCTAGGCAGGACCTATCTTAAACATGTTACTTACAAATGAAATACACCAGGAAAAACAGATTTTGATTGAATAGAAACGGAGAAAAAACAAGATTGTGCTGATCTATAATAAAAGCAGAAGACACACAAGAGAAGAATGTGAAAGCAGATAAACAAGCTGGAAAGGAGTTGTGAGTTGTGACTTAGGGGAAAATTTTGAAGCTGAAATTTCATGAACAGGAGCTGGAAAAGAAAATTATGTGCTAAATAGTTAAATATTTCAAAATAATTTTCTCCAGGCTGGATATTCTAAACTAAGTGTTACAAAGTTGTTATTAATCACTGTCAGGGAAATATGACTGGGTATGTTATACATTATAAAGGAAATAAAAGTGTTCAATATAGTATTATTTTCCCTGAGACGAATGGGACATTTAAGTCATCTATAGATATTACTGAACTGACTGATATAAGAAATGATATTATACTTTAGAAGTGAACTATGCTCCTCTGTATAGGAGGATAATATAAACGGGAAAACAGGAGATACTGAATAAGGCAAAGGGGCTGAATTTGTTATACCGATTTGAGATTAATTTTCAAATTTAATCTAGTAGGATACTGCCCAATTAAGTTATGCATCTTCAATTCCTAGAGAATCGCCTGTTTCCAGATAGACATTATTTTGTTTTCTCATTTCCAAGCTGCCTGGAAAAATACAGCAGCCTGTGACAGGTGAAACTTTAAGAAAAATTTGGCGGTCAGAGCTTCTCTCCTTAAAAGAAGCCATGAGCCTGTGGTTCCAGAATATACTTCCATGACGTGTGTGGAATGAGGATGGTGATATAATAGGATTGGGGGACTTGGAGGGCCGTGGGACTACTGGCAAATATAGTGGAAAGCCAAGTATCAATGATGTAATAATGTCTTCCCTGTGACATCACCAAAATGTAAGTACATTTCCTAAACACTACAAAAGGCCAAACTGATTTATTCTCTGGAAGGGGATAAGGGACATAACTCAGCACTGGATCTAATCCAAAACTGGGTACCCCCTAAATATTATCCTGAAAGTAACTACAAATTCTGGGGATACAAATCTAAACAACAACCACAAGAGGACTCCAGTGACTGAACCAAAGCAGGCAGAATTTGGACATGAGGTAAAAATGTGAATCAGGCAATAGGCATAGGATGAGTCCCTCCTCTAGCACTCTGCAACTTGACTCAGAGGAGAGCTGCAGTCACAGGAAGGAGGCACCAGGTGCTAAAATTCTAGTATAAAAACATGCTGCTTTCCAGGCCAGGGAGTCCAGATAGAGGAGTCTGGGCTCAATACAGGTTCCCAGGGCATTTTATGGTTCATGGTTTTGCCCTCTTCTATGTAAGAGACTATTGCCTACCCAATTTCACAAATATTTTTTTCTTCTATTCTTTTTTCCTAAGAAATTTATACTTTTAGATTTTAAACTTAGAAGTATGAATATATATATATGTACATATAATATGTGTATATTGTTATATACATACATATATAAATTTATGCATATATATGTATATAAATATGTTATATGTATACATATATGTGTGTTGTATATACATGTATTTATAAATATACTACATATAAAATATATAAAATAAAAAATATCTAAAACGAATCCAAATTAATGACCACTTTACAAAATACATAACCAGTACTCTTCAAAATTCTCAGTGTCATTAAAAACAAGGGGAGTCTGAGACCATGAGAAGCCCATGACAATTAAATGTAGTGCGGTAACCTGTATGGGATCCTGGAACACAAAAAGAACATTAAGTAAAAACTAAAAAAAATCAGAATAAAGTATGACTTTAATTAATAATAATGTGTTAATATAGGTGCATTAGTTTCAATACTATATCATACTAGAGCCAAATGTTCATTATAGGATAATTGGATATAGGTTCTATGGAAAATGTGTACTATCTTCAAAATTTTTCTGTAAATTTAAAATTCTTCTAAGAAATAAAACATCACAAAATTTAAAGGATAAATGATCAAATCCCCAATCATATTGGAAATTTTTACAACCGTATAAAAAACTGCTAGAAAACTACACAAAATACAATAAAGAATTACAGGATTTATATAATTTTTAGTCATTTCAACTATTTCAATGAAATAATTGAAATTTGCAAAACTTTATTTTCACCAACTGCAGAATGAGGTTTTTTTTCAAGTACATAGTTTGTTTCCCCTGATAAACCATAAGGTGAACCATTATACAGGTCTCAAATTTAAAAAGACTAAATTCAGGGGCGCCTGGGTGGCTCAGTTGGGTAAGCATCTGGCTTCGGCTCAGGTCATGATCTCACAGTCCATGAGTTCAAGCCCTGCCTTGGACTCTGTGCTGACTGTTCAGGGCCTGGCCTGCTTCAGATTCTGTGTCTCCCTCTCTCTCTCTGCCCCTTCCCCACTTGTGCTCTCTCTCTCTCTCTCTCTCTCTCTCTCTCTCTCTCACTCTCTCTCTCTCAAAAATAAATGAAACATTAAAAAAATTAAAAAATAAAATGACTAAATTCAGAGTATCTTCTCTGAACACAATACAATTAAAATTGAAATAGATAAAAAGATAAAAAATAAGATTCCAAATGTTATGCAAACTTGATAATACATTTCTAAAAAATCAAATGGGTAAAAAAAAGAAAAAAGGTAATAGAAATTATTTTGAACTAAATAGTACTGAAAACACAATAGATCAAAATGTATGCAATGCAGCTAAAGAAGTGAGTAGAGGGAAACACGTAGCACATACGTCTTAATACATCAGAAATAAAACTAAAATCAATGGTCTAAAACTCTACATCAAAAAGCTGGGGGAGAGAGTTGGGCCACTTGGGTGACTCAGTCGGTTAAATGTCGACTTCGGCTCATGTCATGATTTCATGGCTCATGAGTTCAAGCCCCACATTGGGCTCTGTACTAACAGCTCAGAGACTGGAGCCTGCTTCACATTCTATGTCTCCCTCTCTCCTTGCCCCTTCCCCACTCAGGCTCTGTCTCTCCTTCAAAAATAAATAAACATTAAAAAAAAAAAAAAAAAAAGGTGGGGCAGAGGGGAGTAAAACCAAAAAAGTATGAAGGAGAAGATCATGAACAGGAACATATGAAATAGAAACTGACACACAATGAGAAGTTATCAAAGTAAATAGCTAGAGCTACTTCTTTGAAGTTGGCAACTAGTTACATTGCTCAAGAGAAAAAGATAGATACAGATATATAGAATGTGAAGACATAGCCTAAGTCCATTTAGAAACTTGTATATCCAAAATGCAAATGCATATACTGATGGACTTGGAAGACAAATACATGTAAAAATAAGGTCTTGGCACTAGTCACAGGACCAGTAAAAATCTTTTACTTAACAAAACTAGAAGTATTAAACTGTCAATAAAACTTAGAAGTTAGATGCAGAGATGAGGATTGTGGCAGAAAGAGGTTATTAAAATAATACCAAGTTTTTGTATATAAGTGAGAAGGACTGATGAAGAAGAATGTGATAACGTTCTTGAATATTTTTCTTAGTTTATTTGGCATGAGTGGAAGAGTACAGAGATATACTTCATATTTTTATTTTGCAATAAAAATGCTAATAATTGACCCCTATTATTATTACCTATTTACTTTTAATAATAAATTCCCTAGAGTTAGTAGGGCAAATTCCCAGCTATAGCTTCCATTTCCTAGATTCTTTTGCTATTAGTTGTGATCCGTCAATTAAGTAGTATCAGCCAAATACATATGAGTAGAAGTGATGTGCCACTTGCAGAGGAAACCTTTTAAAAAACAAGTGATTCCATTTCCTTTGTGCCTTCTTATGGATTAGACATTTAAATTACTTATAAGTGGTAAGTAATTAAGACAATTACAGATTGTAATAAATTCTATGAAGAAAATGAAGACTACCTCATGCAAGGGAATCTACTCTAGTTAGGATGGATCAGGGAAGGTCTCTGAAGAAATGATATGTAGCTGGTACCTAGTGTAAAGAAGGTTTTGGAGAAAGAGCATTCTAGGCAGAGAGGACAGCAAATGAAAGATCTTGAGAATGTAATATATCTGCTGTCTTTGAGAAAAAGAAAGGAGCTCTGGGTGGCTAAAGCTTAAGGTGGGCGAAGAACCAATGAGAGGTGAGGTCAAAGGAAATGAAGAGAGGCTAAGATTTTACTCTAATTGTTTATCAACCTTTTGGATCTATTGGGCTTTAGGCATATCTATTTTTAAGTGGCATACAAGAGGATTATTTTCTCTTTTTAAATGGTGAATGATCTGTGAGTTGCTATAATAAATGCTAAATTTCTGTATATCCTTACAATCTTATACTGTGTTTTACCCTTACAAGTCATTTTCTTTACCTCCTTTTTCTTTTCCTTTTTGGCATGTTTCTGGTTTAGAAGTTAAAAATTCTACCTGAGGCACCTGGGTGACTCAGTTGATTAAACATCAGACTTTGACTCAGGTCATGATCTCACGGTTTGTGGGTTCGAGCCCTGCATGGGGCTCTATGCTGTTAGCATGCCCCTCCCCTGCTCGCATGATTTCTCTCTCTCAAAAATAAATAAACATTACAAAAATTCTACCTGAGGATGGCTAGTGGTTATGGTCACATTTTTTTAATTGCACACTTTACTAAAACAAACAACAACAAAAATAAACCTTAGAAATCCACTCTCTTTAGAGTAACAAAAAGTCTTAGAATGCTTTTTAAATCACTAGCCTATTTAAGTTATTACCAATTTTTTTCATTTCACTTTGCTTTTGTGTCTTCAAAAGTCATAATTATTATAACTATATTATTCAAAACATCCTTATATAGATTTACTGACATGTTTATCAATGTCTGTGTTCAACAATCCCTTTTACATCTCACTTTTCCTCCTGAGTTTTTTTTTTTTTTTTTAAAGCACATTCCCTATTAGTTCTCTCATTAGTGGGCTGTGATTGTTAATTTGCCTGTTGTTTTACTTGCTTAAAAACCGTAATTTCATCTTCATTTTTTAGGTATATATATATATATACTTTTTGAGAGAGAGAGAGAGAGAGAGAGAGAGAGAGAGAGACAGAGAGCACACTGAGGAGGGGGAGAGAGAGGAAGAGAGAGAGTGAGAGAGAGAGAGGATCCCAAGCAGGCTCCACACTGCCAGCATGGAGTCCAATGCGGGACTTACAATCATGAACTGCAAGAATATGACCTGAGCTGAAATCTAGAGTAGGACTCTTAACCAACTGAGCCACCTAGGTGCTCCCATCCTTATTTTTTTAATGATGCTTTAATGACATATGCAATTCTAGACTAACAGTTATGTTTCCACAGTGCTTTTAGGATATTAACCCAGTATCTTCTGGACTCTATTATTCTTGCTGTTAGCAATTATTGTTGTTATAATGATTATATTAATACAATTACTATTATGTTTATTATTTTGAAGTTAGCTATCAGTCTAATTGTTTTTTATTGGTTAGAAACGTGTATTTCCTTCATACTTGATTACTTTAGGATCACAGACTATACCAGAAATAGATCCACTTATTTATTTTAATCTATCTGAAAGAAATTGTTTTCCTAAATCTGAAGATTCATGTGGTTCCTCAAGGCTTCCTCATTACCATTTTGAGGTCAATGCACAGATTGGCAAATGAGCATGATCCTTCCTTAAGCAGACCCATGAGCCTGGTGATAAGCAAAATAAGGCCTGCCACAGACACTGAAGCAGTCTTCCAGTGGGAATAGACACAAATCAATACATATCTGTTGAATTACTCAATAAAATGAGATTCCAAACAGTAATTTTTTTTAACTCATCTATGTCTTGCAAGAAAAAAGCAACTATACAATGAACTAAAAATGAAGGTCAAAGACAAGTCACAAATATGTGTTTTAAGACAGTATAATAAAATATTCTTAGGGAAGGAGCAGAACCTAAAAATGAACAGATTTTTGTAGTTCTGATGGTAATTCAGTTACTTTTCAAGTTATCTACAGAAGTAAAACAATATTTCCCTGAGTATAGATTATTTTATTTTTAAAAAATAAGATGGCATGTTGATTTACATATACCAGGAAATCACTTAATGATTTTGCCAAAGATAATGCAAAAATATTTAGGGTAACTAGATTCCAAATTTTATATAGTTAGAAAAAAATAATGGTTTTTGAGGTGACTACCCCAGTATGAAAAATGACATGCTTGCTGTGCTCTCAATTGAACATGGTGAATTAGAGAAAATAGCTCAATGGCTATCACTTCAGTGGGCAACTGCTGTGGTCATCAATATGAGATAGCTGTGTCCAGGGAAAAAGACATGCTTTTAGATGGACAGGAAAATGATCCTAATGTTTACAGCTTGAGACATAACCACAGAAATAGAAGTGAATTCCAGTGAATGAGTTCAATTAATAAACAGGTGTACAATCAGAGATTTCTGATGAGCATCATGAAAATTTTAGATAGTGTTGCACTTACCCAGTATCAAAGATTGGAGAAACACCTTGCAATAACTGAATTTTAGAGCTGCCGACTTCTTCAGGTTACATCTCCCTTTAACCTTTCAGAAATATACATATTTATTACATAAATGTGTACTTGTTCTCTTTGTAGTATGTATGTTTTTAACTATCTGCCTATCTATATATTATCTATCTTCATGTTGTAAATGCACTAAAACATTGTACTTCATTGTGCAGCATTTCCTGACTTTCAACAATATCTAATTAGTTTGTCAATTTAAGTTACATGTGTGACAATACATTACTAAATGCATTCTAACTAAGCCAAAGTTTTTCATTTGCTAAAAATGTTATGCAAAAGTTCCCACTGAAGGTCTAACTTTCAGCTAGACCCTAACTTAGGTCAGCGACATTACAAACCAACACTGGGAAATATCCCACTTAAACTGAGTATTCCTTGAGAATTTATGTTCAGTGATGTCTAAAGAAATTAGAGATTTTGGGGGGTGGAAAATATTAGAAATTTTAATGCTAAAACCCATTTAGAAAATATTGTGACATCTTAGAAGATTGTGAAATTTAATTATAAATATGGCACAACCTCATTTGACAGGTGTTTGTTATTTCTTCTTAATTAGATATGCATTAATTGCTAAAGCTGTGAAGGTATCTCTCTGTGTGTATGTAGGCATTATAAAAATATTTTTCTGTTTCCTTGTTTAGTATCAGGGAAGTATCTAGAAAATCCTATTACATATTTGCTACCATTGACAAGAAAGAGTAGAACTTAAAAATCATGTCTGCTATCTCCAATCAAAATCTTTGAGCAACTAAATATATATGCAAGTTATCTATATTTTTCCTTTTTAAATTTATATTAATTTATATATATTTTAGTATTTATTAGAACGATAAAAAAGTGATTTAATCACAGAGGCTGCTTTTTCTGTGAAATTTTCTTTAAGACTCCATTATTAGCAAAAGAGATGAAGGTTGAATAGTCTAACTTCTAACTCTTTGCTAGCTTTATTTACTTTTGCTTATTTATTATTTTTTTATATTTATTTTTGAGAGAGGGAGAGAGAGCATGAGCAGGGTAGGGGCAGAGTGAGAGGGAGACAGAGGATCTGAAGCAGGCTCTGAGCTGACAGCACAGAGCCCTATGTGGGGCTGAAACTCATGAACCAAAGTACCGATTGAGCCACTCAGACACCCCTACTTCTGCTTATTTAAACTATCTGCAGTTCTCTCACCCATTCCAATGCTCTTAATTTGCATCCTCTTACCTCTTTGACTTTGCTAACAAACACTATCGCTTTTCCTCCAACACCATCCTTTGTCCTTCGGGGGAAAACACCTTTAAAAATTTTCTTTATCTGTGATCATAACGTTCTACCTTGAAGAATATAAAGACTTTGCAGATATATATAGGAAGATGGTGATTCTGACTCAAATTATGCTTTCACAGTTGTGGGAAACATCTGATCAAAGCCCTTCATGCACTTAGCCTCTCTCAGCACCAAATGTCTCATGCGAGTGGCTGGGTTTACAGTGACCTTCATTATAGGAATAGAATCTTTTATTGTCATAAATGAATCAGCTCATATGGCAATCATGTTCTAGTTAAGTTAGCTCACTAGCTAAACTATCTATAAAACACATAAAAGACACCACCTATCTATCTATCTGAAGTATTTAGAGTTTCTGGTTATATTTGTGTTGTTATTTGATATTGAATGTATCTGCGAGGGCAAACTGCATAAGAGATACCCACATTTCTTATTCTCAAACCATAGTGCCTGACAGTTAAGCACACAAATTTCCTGTTTAATTCACAACATCCAACATACAAAATTAAAAAAAAAATGATTATCAACTAAACTAAGAACTCTCTTCACCACAAATAAGTGGTATTCCAAAATATATTAATGAATTAGTCACTTAAAGCATTTCATTAAATGTGACCAGTTCAGAATATTAGTACCTGAATATGAAATGTATGAAGCATGACATAAATGTTGTCAGTTGATACATGGGCAGAGTCATGAGATAAATAAAAATTCAGGTTTTCATGTCTCCTTGAATTTTTAAAGGTTAACTTAGTTGTGTTCCTGTCAGTCTCAGCACATTTACAACTGCTGAATTCATTGTCAATATTAACATAGCAAATGTGATGTCTTTTCCTAGAGTTGGTTTTCTTCTGTGTTGAGAATCAACCACCCACAGAGCAGGACATAATGGCATTATACATTACAGTAGCCATGAAAGCTGAGTACACAGAACAGTATAAACAAAATAAAATTTTAAGAATAAGTCCCAAAACTTGTAGCTCAGTGATTTCCAGAGCCAAATAGGTTTAGAGAGTTTTTTTGTTCAAAGTGAGACTGTCAGTATTTGAAAAAAATTAAAGATACAATCAAAAGTTAAGTTAGGAAGAGAATTTTGGATGAGAGAGGCGATGGGGAATATTTCTGAATCTGTTAGTAACTTATGTGTGACCTTCACTAGCTTTTTAGTTATTTTTCCCATCTGGACAACATTATTTGCCTCCCTCGCTAGAATCTTGTGAAGCTTAATTAATGTTTGTGAACCACTTTGACTTCCACAGCTGGAGGATGTTGGAAAAATGCAAATTATTATTGTTGTTATTTATTATTTATTGTTCTTTATCTAGACTTAGTTTCAGTCTCTGCGGGTTTACTGGTACTCTGAGCCATGGAGACAAATTAATAATAAATGTAGTGCTAGTCCTTCAGCAAATATCATCATGGCTCAAGAGGAAACAGTTAAAAAAATGTTTTACTCTTCTATTATAAAAGTCACAAGAATTAAAAGTTTAAAAAATTACCAGAAATCTCACAATTTGATTCATATTGACCACTTCTACCTTTACTCTGAACGATCAAGGACCTTCATTTAGTGCAGCACTTTTCCTCCTCTGGAATTATGCTATTTTAGATTGGCAACCTGTCAGCTTAATTTTTTTCCCATTGGGGAAACTACACCAGTTATAGTTTCTGTCTTTTTCAATCATATATATATATATATATATATATATATATATATATATATACACACACACACACACATATATATGAATATATATACATATATATGAATATATATAGACACACATATGTATATACATACATGTGTATGTATATACATATATATATTTGCAGCTTTGTTTAATATACAAAAGTAAAAGTTAAAATGATTGTTCTAGGTGTGCCTGGGTGGCTCAGTCAGTTGGGCATCCAGCTTCAGCTTAGGTCATGATCTCAAAGTTTGTGGGTTTGAGCCCCGTGTCAGGCTCTGTGCTGACAGCTCAGAGCCTGGAGCCTGCTTCTGATTCTGTGTCTCCATCTCTCTTTGCCCCTCCTCTGCTCATGTTCTCTTTCTCTCTCAAAAATAAACATTAAAAATTTTTTTAAATGATTGTTTTATTTTATTACACTAAAATCCTTTGAGTTTGCATTTCTAAGGAGATGTTCATCTTCTCTTAAAATAGTTCATTTTCTCTTTTGTAAAGTTTATAACCATCATATAAATTAAGTTTTATAAATATTGAATAAAAATTGTAGATGTTTTTGCATTGAATATATACTAAGAGATTCTTATTAAAAAATAATTAACTTTTTTATAAAACATGATAGGAAAAATGGAGGAACTCCACTGACATCTTTCACAGAGACCACTTTTTCTTCCTACTAACAAATTCTTCATTTTATGTTTAGGGAATTCTGTAGTACTCCTTAATCTCTGGGAAAACAGGGCTCTGCATCCTCTGGGGATGAGTGTGACTTGTGGAAGCTAACCTTGGCCTTCCCTTTGCCAGATATTCACTGCCATGGGCTCCCTTGATCCCAGGGTTGTCATGTTCATGGCCAATGAGGTAGAAGTATGATGATAATCTTCTGGGAAGATTCCTTTCTTTCCTAATCAGGAAACATTCATACCTTTCCTTTCTTCATGAAAGGACAGTACAAATAGTTTTTAATGAATTTTCCCAGCCATCTCGTTACCAGATGAGAAACAAGAGAATTTTAAAAATTTGTATCAAAAGCCCTGCTGTTCAACATGCAGAAGGTTGAAACTAGACCACTTTCTCACACCATTCACAAAAATAAACTCAAAATGGATAAAGGACCTGAATGTGAGACAGGAAACCATCAAAACCTTAGAGGAGAAAGCAGGAAAAGACCTCTCTGACCTCAGCCGTAGCAATCTCTTACTCGACACATCCCCAAAGGCAAGGGAATTAAAAGCAAAAGTGAATTACTGGGACCTTATGAAGATAAAAAGCTTCTGCACAGCAAAGGAAACAACCAACAAAACTAAAAGGCAACCAACGGAATGGGAAAAGATATTTGCAAATGATATATCGGACAAAGGGCTAGTATCCAAAATCTATAAAGAGCTCACCAAACTCCACACCCGAAAAGCAAATAACCCAGTGAAGAAATGGGCAGAAAACATGAATAGACACTTCTCTAAAGAAGACATCCGGGGGGCGCCTGGGTGGCGCAGTCGGTTAAGCGTCCGACTTCAGCCAGGTCACGATCTCACGGTCCGTGAGTTCGAGCCCCACGTCAGGCTCTGGGCTGATGGCTCAGAGCCTGGAGCCTGTTTCTGATTCTGTGTCTCCCTCTCTCTCTGCCCCTCCCCCATTCATGCTCTGTCTCTCTCTGTCCCAAAAAATAAATAAACGTTGAAAAAAAAAAATTTAAAAAAAAAAAAAAAAAAAAAAGAAGACATCCGGATGGCCAACAGGCACATGAAAAGATGTTCAGCGTCGCTCCTTATCAGGGAAAGACAAATCAAAACCACACTCAGGTATCACCTCACGCCAGTCAGAGTGGCCAAAATGAACAAATCAGGAGACTATAGATGCTGGAGAGGATGTGGAGAAACGGGAACCCTCTTGCACTGTTGGTGGGAATGCAAATTGGTGCAGCCGCTCTGGAAAGCAGTGTGGAGGTTCCTCAGAAAATTAAAAATAGACCTACCCTATGACCCAGCAATAGCACTGCTAGGAATTTATCCAAGGGACACAGGAGTACTGATGCATAGGGGCACTTGTACCCCAATGTTCATAGCAGCACTCTCAACAATAGCCAAATTATGGAAAGAGCCTAAATGTCCATCAACTGATGAATGGATAAAGAAATTGTGGTTTATATACACAATGGAATACTACGTGGCAATGAGAAAAAATGAAATATGGCCTTTTGTAGCAACGTGGATGGAACTGGAGAGTGTGATGCTAAGTGAAATAAGCCATACAGAGAAAGACAGATACCATATGGTTTCACTCTTATGTGGATCCTGAGAAACTTAACAGGAACCCATGGGGGAGGGGAAGGAAAAAAAAAAAAAAAAGGAGGGAGGTTAGAGTGGGAGAGAGCCAAAGCATAAGAGACTGTTGAGAACTGAGAACAAACTAAGGGTTGATGGGGGGTGGGAGGGAGGAGAGGGTGGGTGATGGGTATTGAGGAGGGCACCTTTTGGGATGAGCACTGGGTGTTGTATGGAAACCAATTTAACAATAAATTTCATAAAAAAAAAAAAAAAAAAAAGCCCTGCTGTTTAACAAACCCTAACTTGTGCAAAGAGATGTCTTCTTATGGTAAATGTTTTTTATTATGTAAGCTATTCATTTTGTCAATTTTCTGCTAGATACTGAAGAAAATAATCTCAGCTAATATACTTCACCTGAATATACCAATCCCCATTAGTTTTCTCCATACTTCTGTAGCACTTATAGTCACCACATATAATTTAGTAGTAAATTATAAAGGAACTTGTATTGTTTGGCATTTGTTTTTATATGGCTCTTGGACTGAACTATAAGCTCCTTGAATGTGAAAGACCTATTCCATCCTTCCTGTGCTTTTCCCCTAAGCCTTGTACAATACTGGCTCATAGGAGGCTCAATAAATTTTAAAAAGGAAACGTGTGTGTGTGTGTGTGTGTGTGTGTGTGTGTGTGCGCGCATTACCTTTTTCTTGCCTTAAACTCAAAATTCTATCCTGGCTTTTCTGAAACAGCTCTTTGCTATGTTCTACTATTCCTTTGTTTTCTTTTCTGCTCCTTCTCTTTCCACGGCTTATCTGTAGGTGTTCAAAAAAGCTTCATCTTTGGTTTTATGATCTTTTGCTTCTGTGTTCTCTTCCTTGAAGATTGTATCTACTATGTCTCTCATTTATTTTATGCAAAAATGACCATTATATGATACTGTCCCTCTGATCTCTATCCTGAATATCGAACATTCCCAACACCTTACAACTGGTACTTCCCACCGAGTATACAATTAAAAATCTCAGTCTGTCATCAGTCATTGCAAGTTGAAGTATTCTCTCTCTCTTCTGAATTTCTGTAGCTTTGTATTTGTACCAGAATTGCTTGCATTAATAATTTATCTCCACTTATATTTAAAACTCGAGAACAAAGACTATGTCTTGTTAATTTACTTTACTTTCCACCTATATGTCTTACATATAATATGAAATCAGTAAAGGCTTGAATGACTATATGCCTACTTTATTCCAGCATGGAATCAAATTATGTTGAAAAATCAGTTATGCTTTTTTCTCTTTTAGTATCGCTCTATATATAGTTCAGTATATGAGGGGTTTCATCTATTTTTGTCCACATAAAACTAAGGAAGCTATATTTTCATGGATCTGCTTAATATGTAGAAATTCTGATTATGTTTTCCAACTTCAACATTAGTATAGTTTAATTAAAATTTATTTGTGCTTTTAGCTTCTTTTCAATACAAAGAATTATATTTTATTAAGATGACATATTTTTGTAAACTTGTACAAAAAAATACCAGGTATTATTTAATCACCCCTTATTCTGAGAATGAAAACTTCATGAATTTACTCCAAGAGAATTAAAAACATACGTCTACACAAAAACTTGCACGTGAATGTTTATAGCAGTATTTTTTAAATGTTTATTTTGAGAGAGGGAGTGTGAGTGTGGGAGGGACAGAGACTTAGGGAGAGAGAAAGAATCCCAAGCAGGCTCCACACTGTCAGCACACTGCCTGAGGCGGAACTCAATCTCAGGAACTATGAAATTATGACGTGAGCAGAAGTAAAGATTCAGATGCTTAACCACTTAAGCCACACAAGCACCCTTGTTTATAGTAGTATTATTCATAATGGTCAAAAAACAGAAACAGCCCAAATTTGAAATAATTGATGAATGGACAAACCAAATGTACTCCAGGGTAGAAATAAAGAACTGTCTTTTCCCCTCTTATGTCATTCTGTGATTTTCCCACCTCTGGCTGCATTAGTAAGGAAACTGTTCCAGATTTTTTTAAGCAGTTAATATTTAAAGATAAAAAAATTGAATTTTAATGCATCTGTGTATTTTATGCAAAGTTCAGAGATTGCTTTTATGACAGTAGTAACATTAAATACGTAGAAAGTAGTGGATTGATTCATAAAAGTCATAGTAGAGTCAAACAAAATTGTATATAAAAATTATTTTGTCCTTTCTATATGTAAGTCATTGTGCTAAAAAGTAAGGAGAAATAGGTAGGAGATATAGTCTGGCTTACAAGGCATAGTGCAATTCAAGTCTTTGAATATAGATCATTTATATCAATATTCGAAAAGACCCAGAGGGAATAACTTTGGGGTGGGGAAAGGTCTTGTTAACAGATAAATTTCTATAGGATCATCTATAATAGGAAGAGGATAAAGAAAAGGGAGGGTGGAGAAAAGGAGGAGTAAAAGAGAGTGGCAAATGAGAAGTAAAGGTCTAAATGGAACAGATGTTTTATATGGAAATTTCCAGCAACTATTCTTAATCAGGCCACAGACTCTAAAATGCAGAGCTACACTCTGTTCTCCCAGGAATTCAGCTTGGAACATACTACCTGAGGAGGTTACAGTCCCCCCAGGTCATCCAGGACAGACCAAGAGTAATTGGTACTTGCCTAAGGATAGTATCCAGAGAATAGTGCTCCAAATACTACTAAATTTGAGCATTCTGCTATATGTATCCTGATAAAATGTTTTCCCACATGGTAAAAATGCCCTAAGTAATTGACAAAAGGTCAAAGATGTCTTTTGAATATAGGAATTTGTTAATTATTCAATTTATCAATTTATTAAAAATATAACCTACCATTCTATAATGGCAAGGTCAGAGTTTGAAACATAAATTAAATCTCATTGTGGTTCACTTGCTCTTTGTGACATCAAATTTTCTAATGCCAAAGTAATGAGTGTGACATTATTGAAAATTCAAAGTCAAAAATCACTTATTTCAGTCACCATTGTAATCTGATATCATGTGCATCCCTTTCTGTTTCCGTGATTCTTTTAAAAGATTTACTCAGTGATAAACAGCTTGTCTTTACTTCTCCAGCTGTGTCTTCTCTTTACTTGCACACAAATAAGACTTTCTCTCATACATTATTTCTATGGATTGCCATTTCTCAGAGGCTCTCTCTTCTTCAGAATTGACATGCTGGTGAGCATTCAATTAGGGAAGTGAAGTGATCTAATATTGATTGGCATTACACAGTGACATTATGATCAGCATCAGGTTAAAGCACCATATATAGTTGGTGATAAGCCAGTCTGATATTTGATACTTTGCTACTTGGAAAAGGAATTCTTTTTTATTTTAATTTAATTTAATTTAATTTTACTTATTTTTCTTCCATTATATTACTTAAATTCAAGTAAATTAACATATAGTGTAGTATTGGTTTCAGTAGAACCCAGTGATTCATCACTTACATGTAGCATCCAGTGCTCATCCCAACAAGTGCCCTTCTTAATGTCCATCACCCATTTAGCCCATCTCCCCACTGACCTCCCCTCCAGCAACCCTCAGTTTGTTTTTCTATAGTTAAAAGTCTCTTATGGTTTGCCTCCCTCTATGTTTTTATTTTATTTTATTGGAAAAGGAACTCTTATCCCGTAACTGGGCTCTTCTCTTCTACTTTCTTTTTTCCCTTTACCAGCTTTGACCAGAAACATGGAGGGTAGGAAGAAATATCAAGAAGATAAGAGTAGACTCTTGTGATATTTACTGTGCCCTAACTGTTCTTGTCATTTTCACACAGTTGTAATTAATTAACTGAGTTGTAGTAAACTGGGCAGGAAGAGGAGGTGAGAGAGAGAGAGAGAGAGAGAGAGAGAGAAATATGATAGATATATAGACAGATATTGTAATAGATAGATAGATATTTTATTTCCAAGATCTGTGTTATCTCTAACCATCTCCCACAATCTCTGTCATGGTCCATAGCTCTAACATACGAGCAGTGCCCTGAGCAGCCACAGCATCTCAGAGCTTCACATAGTCTATTAGGCTCTGCCACTGCAAAGATCTCACTACCCTGTCCTCATCACAAGGCTGTCTATACCTTGTATCTCTGCCTACACACACGGATAGACTGGTGCATAAGGAGGAATTTGGGCGCATGACTAATTTCGGAAGTTAATACTTTAAAACGCTGGTTTCCAGAAAATCCTCAGTTAATAATTCACTCTCAGCACCCTAAAAGAAACATACTACTTACAAGTAATATGAGAATACATAAACGCTAAAAGAAACTCAAGTTGTTTTTTTTAATATTTTTTAAAGTTTATTTTTGAGAGACAGAGAGAGAGAGTGAGCTGGGGAGGATCGGAGAGAGAGAGACAGACAGACAGAATCCAATGCAGGCTACAGGCCCTAAGCTGTCAGCCCAGAGCCTGATGCAAGGCTGGAACTCAGAAACCGCAAGATCACGACCTGAGACAAAGTCTGATGCTTAACCGACTGAACCACCCAGGTGCCCCAAGAAATCTGTTTTTTAAAACTGTATTTCATATAAATATCATTTTATTTCAATTGACACTTCGTTGAAATAATTTTATTTAGATCTTATAATAAATGGTCAATTTATCATATTCGTTAAGGAGCATCAATTCCAGAACCAGACCTCCTGGATTTAATCCCTTCTGTGTTATTTTACCAAGTTCTGTGTGAACTTGTTCACACAAGTTCTGTGTGAACTTGTGCTAACTTCTCAGTGCCTCATTCTCATTTGTACAATGGGAATAATAGTAACACTGCTTCATAAGGCAATTGTAAGGAATAATAAGGTAATATATGTAAAGCCCTGAGCATAGTTCTTCTTAGCACACAGTAAGCACTATGTAAGGGCTAGATATGGTTATTATTATCTTAGACTTCTCTCTGAAAATATCAAATAATAATAATTATTATTTTATTTGTCTTATTAGTTAAAATATTCTAATGTGGCCTTCTCCCCTTTTAACTTATCACACTATTATTATTCTTCAAAGAACAATCTATTCCTCAGATTTTTAAAAACTATTTTCAAAATAGTGAACCAAGACTATATGTTTAACTATACACATTACCTTTTACAGATTCCCTACCCACTACAACATCCACTAAAATGACAATGTATTATCCAAGTAGGAATAATCTGAATCAGAAATAGCAAATCAGAGAAGGCAACTATTACATGCAGGAATTTCAATAAACTTCTGCAAGATATATTACAAATATGATAGTTTGAAGATAGTATAAAACAATTCTCTCAAAAGAAGCCCACAAGTAACCCTAGGTTTGAAGCTCTGAGTCAAAATTCTACTTGTTTTACTTTATTTTATTTATTTTTATTTTTTAAATGTTTATTTATTTTTGAAAGACAGAGAGACAGAGTGCAAGTGGGGGAAGGGCAGAGAAAGAGGGAAACACAGAATCTGAAGCAGGCTCCAGGCTCTGAGGTGCCAGCACAGAGCCTGATA
Organism: Puma concolor; assembly: GCF_028749965.1. Classification (NCBI taxonomy): domain Eukaryota; kingdom Metazoa; phylum Chordata; class Mammalia; order Carnivora; family Felidae; genus Puma; species Puma concolor. The sequence goes on from NC_141671.1 coordinate 110,542,805, forward strand.
CAAGGCTCAAACTCACAAACTGTGAGATCATTACCTGAGCTGACATTGGATGCTTAAACGACTGATCCACCCAGGCACCACAAAATTCTACTTATTTTAAATACTACCCATATAAAATTTTAAATTCTTATGATTATATAAGAAAAAAAAATCCTATATATATATTACTACCATAGCAATGTGAGGTATTGAGCAAATTCTTGGGATAGTATCATCCAATCAAATTCATGCAAATCAGAATCTTATCCATCAAGCTTTACTTAATAATTTTAAGGATACTAGTAATCAGATAGTTCAGAAGAAACAGAGAGGCCCTTTCTTCCTGCATGGTCATATACCTCTAGCCCAAAATAGATGAAGTTTTTCAGTGAGGTTTGCAGGTTTCTTCACACAGAAGAGAGAATTTAATTTATGTCACATCTCTGTTTTATACCCCCAGAGAATTGTATTGTCTACATGGCATTCTCCAGGGAGCCATGTCTCACAGATTTTGTGTTCTATTTACTATGAGTAAACTTATCCAGGGACTTTTGCCCTGGGCATTTTGGAGAAAAGGCCTCTTCCTTCTAGCAAACATCATTAATTTATTTACCCAGAGGTCCTATAGACAAGAAAATTACACCAGGTTACCAGCCCTCTTTTCTTTTTTCTTGAGATATCCCTATAGTAAAGTAAGTGAATTCATTTCTATCCAGCTGCTTTAGCTATTTCCTTCCTTAAGCCATATTTAATATTTCAGATTACCTTACATCCATGTTGTTATGGAATGATTGCAATCAGATTTATAAGGGAAGAGTGAGTGTTAGCTGTGTTTTAAAACAAAACCACTGAAGTTCAAAGAGAGAAGCTTAGGATATCTAACTGTCAGAACCAACAGTCATTGGATTCTCAGTTTAGAGTCCAGTATCCCAGTCAAAAATAAAATAATAGCATTGCTTGGTGGTGATTACCTCAATTGGTGGGCAATGGCCTCTGCTATCCAAATAAAGCCTTAGCAGTCCACGTTTGACTGCTTCACTAGTCTAAAGGGAGTCAAATGTCCCATGAGAGGATTCTAAATTTTCTGGAGAGACTCAAACAATGAAAACAAACAAATCATTAGTGGATTTGTATAGAAAGAACACAACTATAGTTTCAAATAGTGTAGGAGCATTATCCCTATAAATAGGTCTAAGATACCTTGATCAAGTAAACCATGTTTTTAATTCTCAAAGAAAGAGTTGTTACCAGCCATGCATGCCCCGGCATCAATTTAAGGTGGAAAAATTGGTTCTCTTAAGATACTATACTTAATATCGTGTATCTAATTGTGTAAGAAAAGACTGCCTCAATTGCTAAGGGATTTTCAAGGGTTAGAAAGAAGTGGTCAAGAAGGTTGAAATGGAACTCTTTTTCTAGCCTTGGTCTTCAAGGACACATAGAGCCTGCTCTGTCTGAAAAGAGATTTCATCACTCCTGATGCTGCCCATATGCATAAGAATACAGAGTTGTGCCAACAATGTGGGAGCCCCTAGAAAAAGTATAGGCAGGTTACTTGAGAAGAAAATTGAGGGAAGAGAATTGTCTTTTTAGAAAAATAAGATGGCCTAGCTTCCTCTAAATAGCTTAAGAAAAAGAGATACAAAAGTGAGAAATACATATTTATTTGTATCTCATGCTTACCTCAAAAGTTCCCTTAGGCTGGGAATATACTGGTCACTATCAGTATTATCAAGCAATATTTCCTGGGGTCAGAATGAAGTTATTCATTTGATTTACAAATAAACTCATATATCTATGATAAGTTCCCTCTTTATAATCATTTCCAATGATAGAATTAATGGTATACTCATGTTATTGCTCACAGAACATTCTCTCCTGCAGGAAAATGCTGAAAATTATGAACACTCACTGAAGCAGGACTGTTCCACACAATGACCTGATGAATTCTGAGCCTTATCTAAGAAGTTGTTTATAAACTTTATGCTGTTCCCTGAAGAGAGAAGAGCTAACAGCATGATGATCGAAATTAAATTTTTAAGAATGGAGATAGCATTTTTAATCATGGGGAAATTGCCATCTCAGTATTCTTAAAAGATGTTCAATATTTAAATACGAGCATTTCAAGATCTAATGAAGCATATGCAATATTTAATTGAATCATAATTTTCCTTTAGAAAATAGGGAGCTTCTCACATATACATTTTCGTTAATTGCATAGTAGTTCTCAAGATTTATATTAACAAAACAAATTAATCTTAACAAAACAATTAATAAGGAACCATTGGTCTTTAGTTTTTCAAAATCTGAGTGGAACTGACCACCGAGCTCTGCACTGGTAATGCAGTCAGAATCAGTATTTGAGTAAGGCAATTGTATCTCAATACATGACGTATGTGGATAATTTACATTAGTACAATATTAAAAAGACTCTTTGTTTCTGGTAAATCTTTTTTTCCTGTAGCTATAGATAATTTTCAAAATTCTCATTTTCAAATGCGGGTTGAGCATTTGCACTCATTTTCAATTTCATAAACTACGCATAATCCATATTATTAATAAATACTTAAAATACTTATTAAATTAAAACACTTGTACATGCACAATTAAGACTTTACCTGAGTGATTGGTAAGTTACATGTAAAAAATGTTACACATCAAGTAAAGGTAACTTATCTATATTTAATACTTGTGCCATTGTTCACAAAAAATCTTTATCTTGGGGCACCTGGTCAGTAGAGTATGTGACTTTTTTTTGAGAGAGAGAAGACACAAGTGAACGAGGGGCAGAGAGAGAGAGAGAGACAGAAGCAGGGCTCACCCGAAACAAGGCTCAAACTCACCCAAAGTGGGGCTTGAGCTCACCCGATGAGGGACTTAAACTCATGAACCATGAGATCGCAACCTGAGCCAAAGTCAGATTCTTAACCAACTGAGCCACCCAGACACCCCTAGAGCATGAGACTTTTGATCTGGAGGTCATGAGTTCAAGATTAACTGCTTAAATAAAATTTTAATTTTGATCATTCTTTTCTGAATTCACTATATGATTTGAATCTTTTCATTGCTTAAATTTTTTTTTTATTATTTTTATTTTTTTAAAAAAATTTTTTTTTTCAACGTTTATTTATTTTTGGGACAGAGAGAGACAGAGCATGAACGGGGGAGGGGCAGAGAGAGAGGGAGACACAGAATCGGAAACAGGCTCCAGGCTCTGAGCCATCAGCCCAGAGCCCAACGCGGGGCTCGAACTCACGGACCGCGAGATCGTGACCTGGCAGAAGTCGGACTCTCAACCGACTGCACCACCCAGGTGCCCCCATTGCTTAAATTGAAATAAATTTCACAAATAAATATCTTCCACTCTAAAACTAGTTTTCTGAATAAAGTCATAGTTTAAGAAATATATAAATAGTAAAGTAAAAGAACACTGTTAAGTAGGCCTCACCAATTAAGAAGGATTAGATGACTGAAAAACTTAGTTCAAAAAGAATTGAAAGCTTGTGGCATGATGCCTTATGGGAGGTCTACCCAGGCCTCTTTTGTTCTGAATTTCCTACCCTTCAGAGTGGGGCTACTGACAGCTAATCGTGCTCTTTGCAATGCCTTTTCCCAGATACAGGTGATTAAATAAAGTCCATTAAATTTGGAACAGGGATTCAAAACAGATGGTTAGATTTTCCATGTGGCCATGTGGTCAGAACTTTAATATGTAGTCTGGGGAGTTGTAGGGCAGTTGTATTCTACTGTGAAGATGGAAAACAGAGGAGAAAATTGCTTTGTTGAGAATGTAGAAAGAAAAGCATATGTTGTAAGGGGTGACTTTAAACCATCTCATATGACTATAAAATGATTTTTTGGGGGTGCCTGGGTGGCTTAGTCAGTTGAGCATCCAACTCTTGATTTCAGTTCAGTTTGTGAGATTGAGCCCTGCATTGGGCTCTGCGTTGACAGTGTGCAGCCTGCTTAGGATTTTCTCTCTCCTTCTCTCTCTGCCCCTCCCCTGTTCATGCTCTTTCTCTCTCAAACAAATAAACATTAAAAATAAATAAAATAAAATAAAATAAAATAAAATAAAATAAAATAAAATAATACAATACTTTGGCTGAGATATAATAAGAAATTGTTAGGACTTCGGCTTTTGTGTGCATATGACTGTAATGGTCCAGGATTAGAATGGGTTTCATGCCAAGGGCTAAAATGCTGTTATCGGGATTTTATTTCTTCTCCTTTTCTTGGCTCTGCTTCTTCTCATTTGACCATTTCTCTCCTCAAGTCATATATAGGAAAGATGGACCCCAGCAAGTCCCATGGTTAACATAGTTCTTACAGATAACAATTTCAGAAGTGGCAGAATTTCCTCTCCTGGCACACATCCATTCTCCCCCAAAGGCTCTAATAGTCTAGGTAGAATCATGTATCCAGCTCCATAGTGAGAAACATGGACCAAATGAGCCATGTTCAATGGTAATCTCATTAAAATCATATGAAACAGAGAAGAGAGTTCCTAAAAAAAGGAATACAGGGCTTTTCAAAAGTTGGAGAAGACTACCATTACCGTGTAACAATGGACAAGTTATATCATCTCTCTAAACTTCAGTCTTCTCATCAGTAAATTGGGAAAAATAATACTTACCTCATAGGATCATTGTAACAACCTGGAAAACTTTGGCAAAGTGCTTTCCTTAAATGGTCATTAAATGGTATCTGTTACTACTATAAGATAAAAATAGATGTCTTTGGAAAGTCTAAAATATACTATGAAACATTAGAGAAATTTTAACTTTCCAATTATATTGTGGAATACTTATTTTTCCAAAGGAAAACAGGATCTCAAAAATTGAAAGCTACAATAAATATGGCCCTATTATTTAAATCAATGTCATCTAGTCATGATTATTTAAGAGTACAGTGGCTTGTTTTCAAACTATAAATTGCACCTGTAATAATAACAGGGACAAATATTTGACACTGGAATTGACTAGAAAACAACTTGGCTACCATAGCTTTGGCCTTTTATCAGGGTATCTGCTTTCATTCCATCAGGCAACATCATCTACTGGTTTTGCTTTTCTTCCCCTAATAACATTATCTGAAGAGTTACAGCCACAGGATTAAAGATAATGGACAAGGATTAAAGACAAAGAGCTTTTCATAACAGGAATTTTAATTTCCTTTTCCAAGTCTAATTTTTCTTATCAATAACAAGACAGTTTTCACCAAATGTTCCTTGAAATCTCTTTTAGAGTATCATTCTTCAAATGAAAATGTGACAGCATTACATTAAATTCTATAACTACCCAACAAGTTCTAGAGGGTTGCTTTTATTGTGAATACATACCTTTCTGTAATTAAAAAAATAAATTATCATGGGAAGACTTTAATTCTGCATATTGTGAAGAGAGTCAAGTGTTATCTTGGGCATAAAAGAAGAAAAATAAAATTCCAACTTTCAAAAGCCAAGTATATACCTAAAGTATTTTGCTTTAATCCTTCATGCCTGGCTTCTGATTACTTCTAGCTGAGATGATAGAAAGCAATTTTCAGCTAAGTGCTTAACTCCAGTAGTCTGCTTTCACATCTGGACCTCCAGGGCCCTACTTATATATCCCATCATGTAAAGTGTCTCCACAATTCTCTGCCTTTCTTGGAAGAACACATCCTTTGAGATTTTACATGGCTTTCCATTTCAATCACTATGTTAAGCTCAGAGCTCTAAACTTTTTCTTGCTTTCTCTACTTTACTAACTACTACATTTCCTATGATGAAAGTGACAAAAAGAAATCTCAAGTTGCCTGCAATTTAATTTCTGTCACACTAGATGTGTTTATCTGTTTAATCAAAACCAAGAGAAAACTCTGAAGTATGCATTGCTGATCAGTTTGCAACAGTAAAATGGAATTAAAATAGACTTGGGCAAAATGACTGTGACAAATTCCACACATCACATGAAGGAAGAAACTAAAAAACCATGGGTAGTTCTGCATAGATGATCCAAGTCTCACTAGAATAGAGATGAGGAAAAAATAAGGAATTAGCTATGACCAGCGCACTTTCTATTTACTTGTTGTTTTGAAATCTAGAGGTTCTTCATGAGACAAAGTTGTGGTTTATATAAAGAGTCATATTGGCACATGATAGTCACTAGTTATTTTTTATTCTCTATAATAGGTATAAGTTTTCAGAGAAAGTATAACAAACACACAGAGCATTACCATGTGGTTTCAGTGAAGAAATCTGAGGATCTCAGTGAAAATCTCAGTGAAACAAGGAAAGATATATGGAAATAATAAAAAAAATAATAATGTAGCTAAAAGAGCAAGGCAGTGTCAGTAACATTTAAAATGAATTCTTTACATAATTATGACTCAATAAATTTGAAAAAATATGTTTAATATGTTAGTAACTTATAAACTGTTTTATATTAAATTTCAAATTTGGGGGAAGTTTGTGATTTTCCTCTAACTGGTTTTTAAATTTTTTTTTTTAATGTTTATTTATTTTTGAGAGAGAGAGACAGAGTTTGAGCGGGGTAGGGGCAAAGAGAGAGAGGGAGACACAGAATCTGAAGCAGGCTCCAGGCTCAGAGCTGTTAGCACAGAGCCCAATGTGGGGCTCAAACCCACGAACTGTGATTATGACCTAAGCTGAAGTCGGATGCTTAACGAACTGAGCCACCCAGGTGCTCCCCCAACTGGATTTTGAGACATGCAACTTCTCAGTACAAAATGAAAAAACTGTAGATGAACATTTAAAAGAAAGAATTAGTCATTGTCAAAAATGTAAAATAATAAGGTAAAACTGTAACAGAAAACTAAAGATACTTTTATGTCCCCAATTATGAAAAATGAAATGGATATAATCTCAATTTGGAAGGTAAAAGTTCCTTTTGGACTGTCCATAAAGGAAGAAAGATATTCAATATAGGCAAGTATTTTGGGGTTAACGGAAAAATCTCCTAGTTATAGCACATATTGAGAGAAACTGATTCCCATTACTAGAGTTCACATGCACATTTAGTTTTAGAGTTATATAAACTAGTGTGTTAATAAAAACAACTAATGATAAAGTTACAATAATGGCAATTAGCAAATAGAAGGAATTGCCTCATGTTAGCATGACATATAATTTATATAATATCAAATATAAACATGAGAAAAATTGCAAGCTTAATTTGTAGAAAGATTTACTAAAAATACCAACTGATCTCATTTTGACACTGAATATTGTAATCATGATTTCAGGTAAATTTAAAAGTTGAAAAACCTCCCATTTCTCAGGTTATTGTACACACATTAAAATACATCAATAGGTAAACCGAAAATAGTCTGCAATTTTTAGATTGTTCATAATGAAAGCTGCTTATTAATTTAGAAAACAGGCTTCAGTTTTAAACAGTTGCTTAGTTACTTCTTGATGATGATCTCTCTATAGAGCATTTACTTCCAAATGACTAAATTCAAGCTCAACTTAAAGACTAATGTGATTATAAACCATTAACATCACCCAATATATGGATAGCACCTCCCCATTTATGTATTGCCCTGATGTATCTCAGTCTTAAAATGAACACAGATGGGGTGCCTGGGTGGCCCAGTCGGTAGGGCGACCGGCTTCGGCTCAGATCACGATCTCACAGTTTGTGGGTTTGAGCCCTGCGTCAGGCTCTGTGCTGACGTCTTGGAGCCTGGAGCCTCTTTCAAATTCTTTGTCTCCCTCTCTCTCTGTCCCTCCCCCACTCACGATCTGTCTCTGTCTGTCTCGAAAATAAATAAACATTAAAAAAAATTTTTTAATGAACACAACTTACTATGAAAATAGCATCACTTTATAAATTATGAACTTATAAGGCCCACTGTTTTACTCTATCACAAATTTAAGAAACTTTCTGAAACTGGTATTAAAAAATAAAATAATAGGGGCGCCTGGGTGGCGCAGTCGGTTAAGCGTCCGACTTCAGCCAGGTCACGATCTCGCGGTCCGTGAGTTCGAGCCCCGCGTCGGGCTCTGGGCTGATGGCTCAGAGCCTGGAGCCTGTTTCCGATTCTGTGTCTCCCTCTCTCTCTGCCCCTCCCCCATTCATGCTCTGTCTCTCTCTGTCCCCAAAAAAATAAACGTTGAAAAAAAAAATAAAATAAAATAATAGGTTGAACTTGGAATAACTTCTTTTAAAATAAGTGCTGTTCGGGGCGCCTGGGTGGCGCAGTCGGTTAAGCATCCGACTTCAGCCAGGTCACAATCTCGCGTTCCATGAGTTTGAGCCCCGTGTCAGGCTCTGGGCTGATGGCTCAGAGCCTGGAGCCTGTTTCCGATTCTGTGTCTCCCTCTCTCTCTGCCCCTCCCCCGTGCATGCTCTGTCTCTCTCTGTCCCAAAAATAAATAAACATTGAAAAAAAAAAATTTAAAATAAGTGCTGTTCTATTCCTTCTTAGTCCAATATTTAGTTCAAACCCTAAAGACTTTCCCAGTGTTGGTAAATGCCAGAGAGTTGGGATGTTACCCTACTTAAAATTATGAAGATTATTTTGAAGTAAGGAAGTATGATATCTCCATCTTTGTTCTTCCTAGTTTCAAAATATATCACAAAGCTACAGTAATTTAAACAGTATGATATTTACATGAAAATAGACATGTTCACCAAAAGACAAAATAGAGAAATAAATCCACACATATATAATCAACTGATCTTCCATAGGGGTGTCAAGAATACACAATGAAGAAAGAGTAGTCTCTTCAAAAAATGGTGCTGAGAACTGGGCATCAACATGAAAAAAAATGAAATTGGACCCTTATCACAAACCATACACAAAAACTGACTCAGAATGGATTACAGTCTTAAATATAAGACCTGAAACTATAAGACTTCTAGAAAAAAAAAATGGGCAAAAAACTTCCTGTTTTGACACTTATCTTGACAAGATTTTTGAATATGACACCAAAAGCATAAGCAACAAAAGCAAAACTAAACAACAGGAACTACATCAAACTAAAAAGCTTCTTCATAGCAAAGAAAATAATTAACATACTGAAAAAGGCAACCTATAGAATGGAAGAAAATATTTACAAATCATATATCTGTTAAGAGATTACTATACAAATATGTAGGAAACTCTTAAAACAATAGAAAAAAAAACAAATTACCTGATTAAAAAATTAGAAAAGGACTTGAAGAGACATTTCTCCAAAAATAGCCAAAAGATTTATGAAAAGATATACAACATCACTAATCATCAAGGAAATGAAAATAAAACCACAACTGAGACATCACTTTATATCTGTCAGGATGGTTCTTATCAAAATAACTAACCATAACAAAAATGTGGAGAGAAGAGAACCCTGGAACATTGGTGGGAATATAAAATGGCAAGGCTACTAAGAAAAACAGTATAGAGATTTCTGAAAATTAAAAATAGAGCTACCATATGATCCTACAATCCCATACCTAGGTATATATAACAAGGTGTATTTATTTATTAATAAATAAATTAATATTTATTAATTTATAAAATTAAATTTATATTTAAATTATGTTAATAATTATGTTAATTCATTTTAAATGTTCTTATCACAATAACAAAAATTAATTAAAAATTAAATTGTAAAGATTAAAGTTCACCATGAAGCAATAGAGGTTAGTAATAAGAAGCTCAAGAAAGAGTATTCTACTCAATTTCCCTCTTGTATTTGTATTAAAGATTATAAATCTTTTGGGAAAAAATTGTTATAAAATAATGGTAAAAGTTCTAATTGTAACTTATTACTAAAATTAAGGTAGACTTCCACCAATATTTCCTTTCTTTTAAGTTTTTCTTCAGTACTGGCAGATACAAAGGGAAAAAAGCAAGCAAGGTATTAAAATTCTATACTTAAAATACTTGCTATTGTAAGTGGACAGGATAGTTTCCTTTCTATTATAATTGGTTATCTCAGATCTCCAAACTCAAACATGGGATAAGGATTTAACAACAGTTTGACTTTGCTTAGGTCCACCTTCTTAGAGTTAATTCCTGTGACTGCAAATAACAAAAAGCAAGGGCATCAAATCTGTAGGCTTGCCCTGTAAGGAATCCATGGAATAAAGCCACTTTTTTCAAGGGACCAAATACATTCTTCATTTTCATGACAAGGTTTCTTGGAAATAAATCAGCATTATTAGACAAGGGAAAAAAGCAAAATGAAAGTAAAGATAAATGCTTTGCTGCAACAGTATTCACCTTAAATCCAGACAAGAAGGGGTCCTCCTGTGCCCTGCACTTCAGAGTACTCCTATATCACAAAGACAAGACACCTGAAGACATTTTTATTCTTCTCATAGTGGTTTTGTGAAGTTGTTTTATTTTGTTTTGTTTTGTTAGGGTATTTGTTTGTTTGTTTGTTTGTTTAGTTCAGTAAATTGGTTAATAGATTGAGAGGGCTACTAGAGCTGAATTGAGACCCTAGGCAAGAGAATGCAAGAGTAGATGCCTGAATATAAGGGTAGGATGGTAGGGAGATACAATCACAATTTCTGCCTTGGAAAACTGGATAATTTATATACAGTTAGTCTTCACAATTGTCAAACAATGGTTGTCTAGTTAAAGTGAGTTCTGACAACAAGTAGACAATTATGGGCCCTCTCTCCTCTGCCTCTATGATCTAGTTTTGGTAGGCACTCTGGACAGCCTGGAAATTCTGAGCTGGAAAAGAGAAGTGAGCAGATCATAGACACACTGACCTTGACTGCCTGGGAAGTTTGTGTGCTCTATACCCCAGTCTAAACTTAGGTGGATTCAGGCACTGACCAGGAGACCTGGGTCTCAGCCCAGATTTTGACCTGTCGTGTCCCAGAATATCACTCAGACTCACAGACAGCAGGAAAGAGCTCTTTTTAGCTCTTGTTTTCAAGGACCATCACCAGGGAGCGGGCTGTAGGTCTGGGGTGGGAATATGGACAGATGCATGGATGCAAGCTGATGTATAACGTTCAAATATCTAGATAATCTGGTACAGTGGTCACAGCCTCCTGTGTGCCTTTGTTCTGCACATAGACGAGCATATTTTTCATTCTGCAGGCAGATTCAGGCATACTCTATAGTTCATCTTTGTCCAATTGCTGTACTTTTCCTATACTTTGATTTCTCATAGTCTTTTACCAACCAAATTAATGGCCTTCTGTTTTTTACTTCAGTAACTTATCATCCCAGCTTACCTTAAAGTTTTCCCTACCAAAAAACCTAAATAAATAAAAATAAAAATAAATACCTTTCTACTGTGCTCTTGGCAGTGTTGTGTTCCAAGTGAAAGGCACTAGCTTTCTCTAAAAGTGCCCTTGGATTATTGAAGCTGCTGAGGAAGTCTCAGCAGGACATGCCTAAGCTGCTTAGAATCCACTCCTCTGTGGGTATTAAACACATATACAGAAGTCTCAGGCAGATTCTTGTGAGCAGGGGGGTAAGAACTGGCAGCCTCAGTGCCTTGGGGTCTCTGACTGGGCACTTCGACCATAGCTTCTCCACCCATTTCATAGGAAATCTCAGCCACTTACTTCAATTTAGAAGACTGTTGCCTCAGACTCTGTACTTTGGCTAACAGTATGTTACCATTTTATCCTTGTTTCCTAATCATGTCCTTTTATATATTTATTATATTACTATTTATTTCATCTTTATTAAAATGGCAGACAGGAAGCCACATTAAAAGCACTGTAAATTATGGGGATATGCCAGTGAGTTTAGTAGAGAGATTAAACTTCATCTAAGAAAGAGTTCTTGCCAAAGTCCAGGATGGCAGAAGAAAGAGTTAACTCTTGTTCACTGAGGGTGGACATGTATTTATGTAGTATTTTTCCAACAAATTAGAACAAAAACACAGCCTGCTGGAGTTTATCAGCTTAATCCCTATAGACATTCTCCATTGGGTAGTATTTTTAATGCTATGGCCCAAATAGAAAGTGGTCAGATAAGTCTTTTTTTTTTTTTTTTTTGAGTTTATTTATTTATTTTGAGAGAGAGAGAGCATGTGCACAGAGGCAGGGCAGGGGAAGAGAGAAAGGGAGAGAGAATCCCAAGCAGGCTCCATGCTGTTGGCACAGAGCCCAATGCAGGGCTCAATCCCCCAACCCATGAGGTCATGACCTGAGCTGAAATCAAGAGTTGGTCACCTCAATGGCTGAGCCACCCAAGCATCCCAGTTTTGAGATAAGCTTTAAAAAAACTGGTGCCTGGGTGGCTCAGTAGGTTGAGCGTCCGACTTCGGCTCAGGTCATGATCTCAGTATATGAGTTCAAGCCCGGTGTCGGGCTCTGTGCTGACAGCTCAGAGCCTGGAGCCTGCTTTGTATTCTGTGTCTTGCACTCTCTCTCTGCCTCTCCCCTGCTGATGCTCTGTCTCTCTCTGTCTCAAAAATAAATGAAACATTAAAAAAAATTAAAAAGACTGTATTTTCTATAAAAATATGCTTAAAGATCATGAACCACAGTCTCTCAGGAAAAAATAGAGTAATTTCCATACTCTTTTGTTTTAACTTCCAGGAAATACAGAAAAATGTTTAAACTTAAATGTTAAACTTTAATGTTAAACTTAAAATTATATTAGCCTAAATGATGAATGCATTTACTTTTCCCTGCACATGTTTGGCATATTTATTAATTTTTAATTATTTTATATATCTATGTGGCTTTACTGATGAAATATATCATATCACATTGAAAGCATATAAGCTATAAATATTTAAATTACTTTGAATACTAATTAATTTAAGACCATAAGCTTCATGTTTATATTCTATTAATTTACTTATTGTGTTACTCATAATAAACCAGTCACAGATATTTTTATAGGTAAAGAAAGTCAGGTTTAGAGAGTTTAAATGACTTGTCCTATATTGCTCAAAGATAGAATATAATGAAAATTCCAACATTTAATTTTCTCCAAATTGAAATTTCAAATAACAATAGCAAAAATGAAATCAGTAAAATAAAAAACAGAAGACATGCTTTTAGAATGAAACTTTCCATGTGGCAACAAAAATATCTGAGAAATCAAGTTCTTTCAGTCTTTTTTTCAAGTTTTCATATTATAGCCTAATAGAATCTAATTCAATGCCTGTATAAATTATTTTGTTTCCTATCTACTTAGTCCAACTAAAGAAAGAATTAACAAAATACATTATGTGTATCTTGGAACTAGATGATGAAAATAATTATTGTCATGACACTTCCCATTTTGTCAAATTTCTAAAATGGTTTTAGAAAGCAACACACTTTAGATTTTACTGTTTTATAAAGAAAAAGGAACTGATGACTTGAATATTACCTTGTATATTGGATATATCTGTGCGGTAAATAAAAGGAATTATGCTATGTGATAATGGAGCTGCTTCTAAATACTTGGCTCAGTAAAGGCAACCAAAACATTACTATTATTTTCTCTCATCAAGTAGTAAGTACTTCTGGTTTTTGATCAACATATCTTCAACTTCTAAAGAGTTACAGAAAGCTGATTCTTGATGAGACAAATGAAGATCTTTTCTTCCCTAGGGGAAAAGCAAAACAAAACAACAAACCTTTCCCCTAAGTATTTTCTAATCCAAAGAATATCATGGTATTTACACTCCTATACTACATATTAAATAAGACAAAAGAGGATTTATCTTTTTTGCCACCTTTCACAAAAGCATATTTACAATTTAGTAATTCTCCTAATTAACCTAATTATATTTGTGGAAGTTTTGATAACAGTATTAAAACTTTCATGAAGCTTTTAAAAAGTCTGATATGTAGTTATCCTTTATATTTTACTTTTCTTCTTTTAAAAAAATTCCAATGGGTTTTTAACTTGCTAATATTTGACTTTAAGGCCATTCAAGTGCCACTTAGCCAAATCTTTTCACATACCTTACATAATTTTTCAAACTCTTCATGTATATGTCTTTTAGCTTGGGTGCTATAATAAATGTAGAATTCTCAGAAATCGCATTTAATTATATAAAGAATTTGACTTGTGAAATAGTGCATTTTTGTACAATAGTAACCTGAGCATCACTACTGACCATATTTCCAAAATTTTCAGTTCCACACATTTGCATGGAGGTGAACATATCAGATCATTTAATTTGGTTTAGGAATTGGAATCTCAGTATCTTTTAGACAGAGGGTGAAAAAAATCTAATACTGTTAAAATCCAATACTTATGTTTCTGCTATGTGTCACTCACTTTCCACCTGTACAGATTGGTATTAGTTGCAAGGGCAGGCCTTGGGCAAATAGAGCAATGGTTGTTTTTTTGTATTACTTGCCCTCCCACATGCCCTCTCAGGCTGCTCCATTATTTCAAATATACTTCAGCTGGGCTTGTTTGTGCTAGTATTTGCTCACATGTGTGGGAATTTAGGTGACCTACAGCACACGTTCAGGGTCTACAAAGTCAGCTAGAGAATTAGCTCAATTAATTAGATTTTACTAAAGTTCATTTGGAGAACTATGCTCATGAATTCTACATATATAAACAATACACTTTAATTTTAACTTGGTCTCATAGAGATACTATCCACATAATATTTATTGACAACTCAAGCTTTCAGCAGTTTAACTCACTGGATCTTCCAGTGGGCGCCCAACTTTGCTATTTAGTACATTTTTCTCAGTCTTTCTTCCCAAAAATTGCTCACAAAAGGCTGCAAATACTAAAGAAGGTTTATGTGCATATGTACAAGCAATCATTTCTGTATCCAAACATAACAAAAGCCAACAAAATGAGCTGCAACTTGGTTACTTCCTGAAGCTAAAGACCATCTAATTTATCTCTGTAACCTCACTGCCTAGCATAACACCTGAGGTACAATGGATGCTCAATATATTTTTGTTGAATAGAAGTATAAATGTACAAATGAGGAAATGAATACATGAACAGGCATTATAGTCCATGGGAAAAGAAAGCATCTCTGTGCTCTTTGATATGGCCAATAATTTACATTACTAGGAACTGTGATTTACCTACAGCTGAAATGACTTTAAATTTTTCTTATTAAAAGGCCTTGGTTACACAGTTTTTTGAGTGAGAAATGGTCCATCAAATTTCATACCTTTCTTGAAGAGGTCATCAGAAAATGATGGTATGTTCAATCACTGTTGATCAGATCTAATATTCTGCCAATTATCTATTCTCACTACAGTGTTTATAAAAGTGAAAAATAGGGGTGTCTGGGTGGTTCAGCTGGTACAGCTGCTGACTCTTGATTTCAGTTCAGGTCATGATCTCACAGTTCATGGATTCAAGCCCTGCATCAGACTCTGCACGGACAGTGTGGAACCTGCTTGGGATTCTCTCTCTCTCCATGTCTTCCTGCCCCTCCCCTGTTTACCCTCTCTGTCTTTCTCTCAAAATAAATAAATAAATTTTTTTAAAAAGACTGAAAAATATGTTTTGTGTATACATGTACATGTACTAAATCTTTACACTTACATTTATACATTTAAAATACATACTTAATAATGCACACATATTCTAATTACTCTATAATTTTGTAATTAGTGGAAGATGAAATCGACTATTAATTCCCTCAGACCTTTAATAAACTACATATTATAACAATAGGAAACTAAAGCTTAATTCCTCTCTTTCTACAGCTATGGAAATATGTTTCAATAGGTGAAGTTATTTCCTCAAGGCTACACCATTAAATAACAGTGCTCAATATATTCCTTATTATTCTGTCTCCCAGATCAGTGCCCTCGTAATTAAAAGATGATTGGCTCTACTGCAAGTGACCTAAAATTATTATGTGATATGATTTTATTTATATATGAGAAGACACATTGGAAGTGAAATCCACAAGATCTCAATACCTTATGCTTACAATTGAGCCTAAGTGTAGCAATCTTGAGTAAATCATGTTAAAATTGTATAATTCCGGGGCGCCTGGGTGGCGCAGTCGGTTAAGCGTCCGACTTCAGCCAGGTCACGATCTCGCGGTCCGTGAGTTCGAGCCCCGCGTCAGGCTCTGGGCTGATGGCTCAGAGCCTGGAGCCTGTTTCCGATTCTGTGTCTCCCTCTCTCTCTGCCCCTCCCCCGTTCATGCTCTGTCTCTCTCTGTCCCAAAAATAAATAAATGTTGAAAAAAAAAATTAAAAAAAAAATTGTATAATTCCATATATTCAATAATCACACATTCAGTAACATTTATTAAACACCTACTTTGAGTTAGGCACTCAATATGGACATAAATATGAAACCACCTTATGCTTTAAAGCACTCGCAGTTTAGTGAGAGGGACTGATAAACCAACAGCCAAATCAACAGATAAACCAAATTGTAGAATAAGATCATAAGTGACAAATAAAACTTATGAGCAGAATAGGCTGAACAAAACATAATGTTTTATATCTATATAATTCTGATCAAATATATTCTGATTTATCTCACTTCTGCCCTCATGTCTGACACCATATGTGATACAAGTTCAGTGGTTTCCCAAAACTACCTTTAGGTTTGATAATTTTCTAAAAGACTCATAGAACTTAATGATATTCATTAAGATATTCATATCTACGTTTATTATAGGGAAAAGATACACATTAGAACAAGACAAAGGAAGGGATGCTTAGGACAGAGTCTAGGAGGATTCCAAACACTGAACTTCTGTAGTCCTCAGCACATTACTTTCTCACAGGAATGTGTGATAATATGTATGGAGTTATTAACTCAGAAAGCTCACCCAGGCTTGAGAGTCCAGAGCTTTGTTTGGTTGATTGGCTCATTGCCCATGTTGGACTTCCTGTAGCACCCTCTACATCTCCAAGTAATTAAAATGGGAAAGGAAACATATTACAGCACAGAATATAAACATATGCAGTATTTTTCCTTCACTATTTTTATTAATTAGGTAAACCATACTTCAATAAGTTATTATATCACTGTTATCATAGTACCAAATTAGAGAGTGACAAGAATTATTGAAGTTTAGAATTGCACAGGAAACTCAAGTATGCTTGATCATACCATATACATAGTCAATCAAGCTATGTAATATTACAATAATTTGTTTATGGACTTTTTCAAGATAGCATTTTCTGTTTTTACTTTGTCTTATCAAATGTTCCTGAAGGAAAGGAGATAATTTGCTATTTCTATGGACTATAAACATTAACAAGGTGAGCCTTATACACTTAAAAGGAAAGTGTTTGAAACAAATATGTGGTGCTCACTCAGAGTCCTAAATGATTTTCTTTCACAGGCTTACTGGCCTCTACCTCTAAAATTGCCTATGTCTCAAAAAATCGCTTTTCTCTCAATCTATTTTTCATCTGTGTTTTTTTCCCCTATAGCATTGGTATTGAGGAGAATTCCAATAAAAAATGAGCACTTTCAATATATATAGGTGATGGGTACATTTAAAATGAAGTAAGTTCAAACATCTGACCAGGAATTAACACATTGTCATTTATAAAACATTTCCTTTTCTCTCCTTAAACTAGCTTTCACTTTCACAGTGATTTTCTCAAGCCTTTTGAATTAGATAAAATGTTACTATTTTATTTTGATTTTTTTTGTCTTTTCTATTATCTATACTTTGCCAAACTTACATATTATTTTGTTTTCAAATTTCCATTCTGCCTCATGGTTGGTTTACTCACAAGCCACTTCATCTTCATATCTAAATAGCTCCATCATGAATTACCAATTAAGCCAAAATTAAACCAGTTTAATTTAGCACTTATGACCAGCATTTATTCTGTACTGTGAGTAGGAAAGAAGTGAATGAAAAATACAAATTCTTTTAGAAAACTCACAAAGTAGACGATAGGAAGATGGCAGTGTAGGAGGACGCTGGCCTCACCGCGTCCTGCTGATCACTTAGATTCCACCCACATCTGCCTAAATAACCCAGAAAACTGCCAGAAGACTAGCAGAATGGACTCTCTGGAGCCAAGGGTAGACAAGAGGCCCACGGAAGAGGGTAGGAAGGGCGGAGAGGCCGTGCGCACTACACGGACTGGCGGGAGGGAGCCGGGGCGGTGGAGGGGCAGCCCACTGTGCAAGGCAGAGCTCCTTGAAAAAGCAGAGGGTCCCGACTCCTTGAGTTCTGACAGCCAGCAGGACTTGACATCTGGAATGTTAAGCCAACAGGTCTGCTCTCAGAGAGGGGGAAGACTAGAGGACAATGGGAGGGAGAGTTGTTGAGCCCCGGAGGACAGAGCTCAGCTTGGCGCTGGGCAACGCCATCTCCCTCGCCCATCCCCCAGCCAAAATCCCAAAGGGAACCAGTTCCCATCACTGAACTTGCTTGCACCATGCAAACACCAAAAGCTGTGCTTCTGTGGATCCATCCCTCCGGCGGGTCTGCCTCCCTCCTGGTGCCACAGGGCCCCTCCTGAAGCGGACCACCAAAGGCAAAGTGAGCTGTGTCTGCCCCTCCCGCCCTGTGCACTTTGTGGATCCACCCCAGCTAATACGCCAGATCCCATAGAAGCAGCACCACAAGCCTGGCAGTGTGCAAGTAGCCCAGACAGGGGCCACACCAATCCACAGTGAGTCCTGTCCCTGGGAGAGGGGAAGATAAGGTACACACCAGTCTGACTGTGGCCCCAGCGGTGGGCTGGGGGCAGACATCAGGTCTGACTGCAGCCCCACCCACCAATGCAAGTTACTCCAGACAGCAGAGAGGAAGAGCCCTGCAGTTCTGTGCCACTCCAGGGACTATCCAAAATGACAAAACAGAAGAATTCTCCTCAAAAGAAACTCCAGGAAGTAGCAACAGCTAACAAACTGATCAAAAATGACTTAAGCAATATAACAGAAAGTGAATTTAAAATAATAGTCATAAAATTAATCACTGGACTTGAAAAACGTATAAAGGACAGCAGAGAATCCATTGCTACAGAGATCAAGGGACTAAGAAACAGTCAGGAAGGGCTAAAAAATGTTATAAATGAGCTGCAAAATAAAATGGAGATGAACACAGGTCGGATCGAAGAGGCAGAGGGGAGAATGGTGAATTAGAAGATAAAATTGTGGAAAAAGAAGAAGCTGAGAAAAAGAGAGATAAAAAAGTCCAGGAGTATGAGGGGAGAATTAGAGAACTAAGTGATGTGATAAAACGCAATAATATATGCATAATTGAGATTCCAGAGGAAGCAGACAGAGAGAAAGGTGCTGAAGGTGTAATTGAAGAAATAATAGCTGAGAACTTCCCGGATCTGGGGAGGGAAAAAGGCACTGAAATCCAAGAGGCACAGAGAACTCCTTTCAGACGTAACTTTAATAGATCTCTACATGACATATCATAGTGAAACTGGCAAAATACAAGGATAAAGAGAAAATTCTGAAAGCAGCTAGGGTTAAACATGCTCTAACATATAAAGGGGACTGATAAGACTAGTGACGGATCTATCTACTGAAACTTGGCAGGCCAGAAAGGAATGGCAGGAAATCTTCAATGTGATGAACAGAAAAAATATGCAGCCAAGAATCCTTTATCCAGCAAGTCTGTCATTTAGATTAGAAGGAGAGATAAAGGTCTTCCAAAACAAAAACTGAAGGAATTCATCCCACTCAACCAGCCCTCCAAGAGATCCTAAGGGGGATCCAGTGAGCCAAAGTACCAGAGACATCACTACAAGCATGAAATCTACAGACATCACAATGACTCTAAACCCATATCTTTCTATAATAACACTGAATGTAAATGGAATAAATGCTCCAACCAAAAGACATAGGGTATCAGAATGGATAAAAAAACAAGACCCATCTATTTGCTGTCTACAAGAGACTCATTTTAGACCTGAGGACACCTTCAGATTGAAAGTGAAGGGATGGAGAACTATTTATCATGCTACTGAGCCATACTTATATCAGACAAACTAGACTTTAAATTAAAGCCTGTAACAAGAGATGAAGAAGAGCATTCTATAACATTACAGGGTCTATCCATCAGGAAGAGCTAACAAGTATAAATGTGTATATGCCAAATACGGGAGCCCCAATTTTGTAAAATAAAACAATCACAAACATAAGCAACCTTATTGATAAGAATGTGGTAATTGCAGGGGACTTTAACACTCCACTTACAACAATGGATAGATCATCTAGACACACGGTCAATAAAGAAACAAGGGCCCTGAATGAGACATTGGATCAAATGGACTTAACAGATATATTTAAAACTCTGCATCCCAAAGCAACAGAATATACTTTCTTCTTGAGTGAACATGGAACATTCTCCAAGACAGATCACATACTGGGTCACAAAACAGCCCTTCATAAGTATACAAGAACTGAGATCATACCATGCATACTTTCAGACCACAATGTTATGAAGCTTGAAATCAACCACAGGAAAAAGTCTGGAAAACCTCCAAAAGCATGGAGGTTAAAGAACACCCCACTGAAGAATGAATGGGTCAACCAGACAATTAGAGAAAAAATTAAAACACATATGGAAACAAATGAGAATGAAAATACAACAATCCAAACACTTTGGGATGCAGCAAAGGCAGTCCTGAGAGGAAAATACATCGCAATCCAGGTCTATCTCAAGAAACAAGAAAAATCCCAAATACAAAATCTAACAGCATACCTAAAGGAAATAGAAGCAGAACAGCAAAGACAGCCTCAACCCAGCAGAAGAAGAGAAATAATAAAGATCAGAGCAGAAATAAACAATACAGAATCTAAAAAAACCTGTAGAGCAGATCAATGAAACCAGGAGTTGGTTTTTTGAAAAAATAAACAAAATTGATAAACCTCTAGCCAGGCTTCTCAAAAAGAAAAGGGAGATGACCCAAATAGATACAATCATGAATGAAAATGGAATTTTATTACAACCAATCCCTCAGAAATACAACCAATTATCAGGGAATACTATGAAAAATTATATGCCAACAAACTGGACAACCTGGAAGAAATGGACAAATTCCTAAACACCCACATGCTTCCAAAACTCAATCAGGAGGAAATAGAAAGCTTGAACAGACCCATAACCAGCGAAGAAATTGAATCAGTTATCAAAAATCTCCCAACAAATAAGAGTCCAGGACCAGATGGCTTCCCAGGGGAATTCCACCAGACATTTGAAGCAGAAATAATACCTATACTTCTCAAGCTATTCCAAAAAATAGAAAGGGAAGGAAAACTTCCAGACTCAGACTCATTCTATGAAGCCAGCATTACTTTGATTCCTAAACCAGACAGAGACCCAGTAAAAAAAGAGAACTACAGGCCAATATCCCTGATGAATATGGATGCAAAAATTCTCAATAAGATACTAGCAAATCGAATTCAACAGCATATAAAAAGAATTATTCACCATGATCAAGTGGCATTCATTCCTGGGCTGCAAGGCTGGTTCAACATTCGCAAATTAATCACTGTGACACATCATATTAATAAAAGAAAAGATAAGAACTATATGATCCTGTCAATCGATGCAGAAAAATCATTTGACAACATTCAGTATCCTTTCTTAATAAAAACCCTCGAGAAAGTCAGGATAGAAGGAACTTACTTAAAGATCATAAAAGCCATTTATGAAAAGCCCACAGCTAATATCATCCTCAATGGGGAAAAACTGAGAGCTTTCTCTCTGAGGTCAGGAACACAACAGGGATGTCTACTCTCACCGCTGTTGTTTAACATAGTGTTGGAAGTTCTAGCATCAGCAATCAGACAACAAAAGGAAATCAAAGGCATCAAAATTGGCAAAGATGAAGTTAAGTTTTCACTTTTTGCAGATGACATGATATTATACATGGAAAATCCGATAGACTCCACCAAAAGTCTGCTAGAACTGATACATGAATTCAGCAAAGTTGCAGGATACAAAATCAATGTACAGAAATCAGTTGCATTCTTATACACTAATAATGAAGCAACAGAAAGACAAATACAGAAACTGATCCCATTCACAATTGCACCAAGAAGCATAAAATACCTAGGAATAAATCTAACCAAAGATGTACAAGATCTGTATGCTGAAAACTATAGAAAGCTTATGAAGGAAACTGAAGAAGATATAAAGAAATGGAAAAACATTCCATGCTCATGGATTGGAAGAATAAATATTGTTAAAATGTCAATACTACCCAAAGCTATCTACACATTCAATGCAATCCCAATCAAAATTGCACCAGCATTCTTCTCGAAGCTAGAACAAGCAATCCTTAAATTTGTATGGAACCACAAAAGGCCCTGAATAGCCAAAGTAGTTTTAAAGAAGAAGACCAAAGCAGGAGGCATCACAATCCCAGACTTTAGCCCCTACTACAAAGCTGTAATCATCAAGATAGCATGGTATTGGCACAAAAACAGACACATCGACCAATGGAATAGAATAGAAACCCCAGAACTAGACCCAGAAAAGTATGGCCAACTAATCTTTGACAAGCAGGAAAGAATATCCAATGGAAAAAAAAGTCTCTTTAACAAATCGTGCTGGGAGAACTGGACAGCAATATGCAGAAGGATGAAACTAGACCACTTTCTTACACCATTCACAAAAACAAACTCAAAATGGATAACGGACCTGAATGTGAGACAGGAAACCATCAAAACCCTAGAGGAGAAAGCAGGAAAAAACCTCTCTGACCTCAGCCGCAGCAATTTCTTACTTGACACATCCCCAAAGGCAAGGGAAACAAAAGCAAAAATGAACTATTGGGACCTCATTAGAATAAAAAGCTTCTCCACAACAAAGGAAACAACCAACAAAACTAAAAGGCAACCAACGGAATGGGAAAAGATATTTGCAAATGACATATCGGACATAGGGCTAGTATCCAAAATCTATAAAGAGCTCGCCAAACTCCATACCCAAAAAGCAAATAACCCAGTGAAGAAATGGGCAGAAGACATGAATAGACACTTCTCTAAAGAAGACATCCAGATGGCCAACAGGCACATGAAAAGCTGCTCAACATTGCTCCTCATCAGGGAAATACAAATCAAAACCACACTCAGATATCACCTCACGCCAGTCAGAGTGGCTAAAATGAACACATCAGGAGACTATAGATGCTGGTGAGGATGTGGAGAAATGGGAACCCTCTTGCACTGTTGGTGGGAATGCAAACTGATGCAGCCACTCTGGAAAACAGTGTGGAGTTTCCTCAAAAAATTAAAAATAGACCTACCCTATGACCCAGCAATAGCACTGCTAGGAATTTACCCAAGGGATACAGGAGTGCTGATGCATAGGGGCACTTGTACCCCAATGTTTATAGCAGCACTCTCAACAATAGCCAAATTATGGAAAGAGCCTAAATGTCCATCAACTGATGAATGGATAAAGAAATTGTGGTTTATATATACAATGGAATACTACATGGCAATGAGAAAGAATGAAATATGGCCTTTTGTAGCAACGTGGATGGGACTGGAGACTATTATGCTAAGTGAAGTAAGTCATACAGAGAAAGACAGATACCATTTGTTTTCGCTCTTATGTGGATCCTGAGAAACTTAACAGAAGACCATGGGGGAGGGGAAGGAAAACAAAAGTTAGAGACAGAGAGAGCCAAACCAAAAGAGACTCTTAAAAACTAAGAATAAACTGAGGGTTGATGGGGGGTGGGAGGGAGGGGAAAGTGGGTGATGGGCATTGAGGAGGGCACCTGTTGGGATGAGCACTGGGTGTTGCATAGAAACTAATTTGACAATAAATTTCCTATTAAAAAGAAAAAAATAAAATAAAATAAAATTTTTAAAAAAGGACATAAAATAAACAAATAAATAAAACTTAAAAAAAAAGAAAACTCACAAAGTAAATTACAAATGGAGAAAATAGAGTTTGCAATTATTTTTTAAAAGGAAATTTGGTTAGTGGTAAGATTTATGGTAATATTTTATCATTTAAATATTGTAAAGCATTAAGTACATTCTAAAATAACATGAACCCAAGGCACCTGGGTGGCTCAGTTAGTTAAGTGTCCAACTCTCTTTTTTTTTTTAATTTTTTTTTAACATTTATTTATTTTTGAGAGAGACAGAGCATGAGGGGGGAAGGGGCAGAGAGAGAGGGAGACAGAGAATCTGAGGCAGGCTCCAGACTCTGAGCTGTCAGCACAGAGATCGAAGTGGGGCTCAAACTCACGGGCCATGAGATCCTGACCTGAGCTGAAGTCAGATGCTTAACCGACTGAGCCAACCAGGCACCCAAGTGTCTGACTTTTTTGTTTTTTAATATGAAATTTATTGTCAAATTGGTTTCCATACAACACCCAGTGCTCATCCCAACAGGTGCCCTCCTCAATGCCCATCACCCACCCTCCCCACCCTCCCACCCCCCATCAATCCTCAGTTTCTTTTCAGTTTTTAAGAGTCTCTTATGGTTTGGCTCTCTCTGTCTCTAACTTTTGTTTTCCTTCCCCTCCCCCATGGTCTTCTGTTAAGTTTCTCAGGATCCACATAAGAGTGAAACCATATGGTATCTGTCTTTCTCTGTATGACTTATTTCACTTAGCATAACACTCTCCAGTTCCATCCACGTTGCTACAAAAGGCCATATTGGGACCTCATGAAGATAAAAAGTGTCTGACTTTTGATTTCTGCTCAGGTCATGGATTTGAGCCCAGCATCAGGCCCTGCACTGACAGTGTGGAGCCTGCTTGGGATTCTCTCTCCATCTCTCTCTGCCCCTCCCCTGCTCTCTATCTCTCTCTCAAAATAAATAAATACACTAAAAAATATATAATAACATGAACCCTTTTATGAGGCATAAATTAAATAGCTTAGACATACCAGCAGACACTCTTTCTTCTTTTCTCACTTCATTCTTTCTTCTTTACTACTCAGGAAGAACAGTCAGACAGGCAGCATTTATGCCATTTATGCCATTATACCATTTATGTCAAAAGGTTGTGTGGCTCTTTACTCAATAAGTTAAATTATTAATGGTTATTTATATTTATACTTTAGATGTCTATTCATTTTCTACTTACTTTGTGGTGTCTGGTACCTGTGACTGAGAACTTCACAAAGAACACTTGAGAATTACAAATAAAGAAATCTCAAAAAAAAAAAAAAAAAAAAAAAAGGCACCTAAGAGGAAATATCCAAAACAAAGACGGCCAAGTGAACAATTAGATCTCACATATTTGAAGCCACATGGAAATGTAAAGGAGTTAGGATGATTTGTATTAAAGGAATAACATTAACTCCAAATTCCTAGTAACTAATAAATCACGATTCTAAGCTCATACGATATTTGGTGAAGCTATCTATTACTGCCAGGGCCATATGGAACATAACACATGAGTCTGGCTGCAGTCTCCTGTTACTACAGGTATCACTGGCTTTTTGTAATAATAGGTACATGAATAGAATGACATGCTCACCAGCTTCATAAATTTGCATAATACAAAGCACATTACAGTATATTACCTACTTAGCACTCATAAGCCCCTGAATTAGAAGAGATAAAATAATGTAACTTCTTTTTTGATAGAAAGAGATCTGGGAGAGTTCAAGTGATTTGATAATAAATAAAATGTTAATAAATGACAAAGAACTGGTGTTCCAACCTCCAGGTACAATGACCTTTCCTCTCCACATTTCTAATCCTTCATAAACAATTAAGGCAATAAATTATATGATCATTTTTTTAGGTCAAACTCTAGACCCTATAAAGGAAGCTCACCCTCATAAGTGGTCATTATAAACAGCATTAAAAAGTGGAAACAACTCTCTCCATGGCATCAAATCAACAACTCCAACACTGCCCCTTAGCAGCTGTGTAAACTTTAGCAAGTTGTTTAATTTCTCTGAACCTCTGGTTTGCAAAAACAGACTTACTAAATACTGTCTTCACAGGATTTTTGTGTGGACCAGAGAAGAAAAATATTTTTATATCGGTTTTATATTTTTATTAATTTCAAATGATAATTTAATTATTCCTCTGAATAGCAAAAGGAAGTATATGATATTATCTAATTTTAGTGATAAAGACACTGAAGCTTAAAAACGTCAAGTAACTGGCTCAAGATTGCATTCTTGGTCAGTGATAGAACCAGAGTCCAACCTGCATATATATAATTTCAAATCTCTTATTTTTTAGGTTTTTAATATGGGAATTCCAGTCTCAAGCAAGGAAATATGAAGTCTGAGAATAAACAAAAAAGCAAAATGATACTTGCCTGTTAATTTTGTCCCTCTCTCTGGACTTAAAAACAATAGTTAAAGGTTAAACCAATAAAGAAAAGTATATTATTGAGAAACTATATTTTTCCATAGTGCTGAAGTCTTATCTCATATATACTTAATACTTAACAGAGGAAAATATAACTTTACATTGGAGAAACAAGGATGATAAGAGCTGAACTGTGAGAATTCCTTTGATGGATCATTAGACATCAGATGACTGGACTTTACATGGCTTCTACTGATCACAGTGTCACATAAATAATACCATTCTGACTAAAAATGTTTACTCTGTGATGGCACTCCAGAAACACCTCCTCCCAAAAATCTCAGCAAGCTTTTTGTAGAAATTGCTAAATTGTTTCCAAAATTCATATGGAAATTCAATTCATATGGACCTAGGATAGCCAAAATAATCTTGAAAAAAAGAGTAAAATTGGAGGACTCACATTGGCTGATTTCAAGACTTTTTTCAAAAAATGCAGTACCTGGGGCGCCTGGGTGGCGCAGTCGGTTAAGCGTCCAACTTCAGCCAGGTCACGATCTTGCGGTCCTGCGGTCCATGAGTTCGAGCCCCGCGTCAGGCTCTGGGCTGATGGCTCAGAGCCTGGAGCCAGTTTCCAATTCTGTGTCTCCCTCTCTCTCTGCCCCTCCCCCGTTCATGCTCTGTCTCTCTCTGTCCCAAAAATAAATAAACGTTGAAAAAAAAAATTAAAAAAAAAATGCAGTACCATTATTAAAATAAATAGATCAATCAAACAGGATAGAGAATTCCAGAATGAGATTTATGCATATATGGACAACTGAATTTCTAAAAATATGCAGATGTAATTTACTTGATAAAGAATGATCTTTTTAATACATGGCAATGGAATTGTTGGATATCCATTTACAAACTATAATAACTTAGATCTATACCTCATGCCATTTAAAAGAACTTAACTGTAAATGGATCATAGCTGCAAATGTAAAATCTAAGACTATAAAAATCATAGAAGAGGATACAGGAGAAAATGTTCATAGCACCAAAAGCACAATTCATAAAAGAAAAAAAAGATATAAATTGGACTTCCTCAAAACTAAAAATGTATGCTCTTCAAAAGACATTGTTAATGAAATTTTAAGAAGCAGACTGAGGAAAAATATTTTAAAATCGTATGTTAAAGAATTTTATCGGGGCGCCTGGGTGGCGCAGTCGGTTAAGCGTCCGACTTCAGCCAGGTCACCATCTCGCGGTCCGTGAGTTCGAGCCCCGCATCAGGCTCTGGGCTGATGGCTCAGAGCCTGGAGCCTGTTTCCGATTCTGTGTCTCCCTCTCTCTCTGCCCCTCCCCCGTTCATGCTCTGTCTCTCTCTGTCCCAAAAATAAATAAACGTTGAAAAAAAAAAAAAAAAGAATTTTATCTAGAATATATAAAAAATTCAATTAAAAATGAACAAGATTCATAAGGTAATCTTCAGATCAGGATTGGGATAATCTATATTTGGAGTTGTCTGTGTGTATGTGTACTTTTACCTCCAAAGAGAAAAATACTTTTGTTTAAAACAGGTCAGGGAAAGGATGTATTTTTCTCCCTGCTCTACTGTCAGAAACAACATCCACTTGCATTCCTTACCTCAGTAAATGTATCCTTCTTTACAGGGGCATCAGCTCAGAAATAATCCCTATTTTGTTCTCGTTCTTCACTGCTAGATTCTTTAGTCACCAAATTCTGCTACTTACATCATTGAGCTGTCATTCATATTTATACACTGCCCCATATTTTACTATAATCGCACAGTTTTAGAATAGCTCTTCTAAACCATAGCTTCATCTGCTTACCTACGGTTTTTCCCCACTACAATCTTTTTGACTAACTGGAATATTAGTGATCTAAAATAGATAGGCAATCATGCAATTAGTCCCTGTGTCTGAAATTTTAAGTTGTTGTCAATATAAAGAGAATGCTTGACATTTAAAGCCTTTAATAAATTTATATTTATTCTTCCAATTGTGTTTTCTATCACACCTCACTTATGGGATGTAGGTCTAGTAAAATCAGTTTCCGTACCTCCCTGAATATCTCACTCTTCTACATAGATTCTCGACCCAAACTGTAGTTTCCAACTAAACTATCCTTACCTACAAAGTATTATTTCCTAAGATTCCAGCTGAGGGTTCTGCTCTTATTCTTAAATGAAGCTTTGTACATTTTCTCTGTTGCAATAAATCTTTCTTTCACTTATAATACATTATGTAATTGCCATTATTATAATGTTAATATTAAACTCTTAAAAATGTGAATCTCTCCCACTAAATTTGTGAATTCTGAGTTTAGAAATCTTGTCTTTTTAATCCACACATTCTCCAAATACTCAAATTCCCAATATTATACTTAGCAAATATTAAGCACTATGTGTGTGTGTGTGTGTGTGTGGTAATGTAATAGTAAAGAAAACTAGGCTGGAATCAGCTGTGTCCTATTTTAGTTCATCCACTGTTCTCAGAGTAAGATAAGTCCTCTTTCTAACAAGAGGGCTCAGGAATGGATAGAATAACTCAGTAGCAATTTAGACCACATCAAATGCATTCAGTTTTGAAACTTCTAAAGCACACAGATGTCATTATTAGTAAAGGTGTTTATAATATGTGCAGTGTCTTTAGTATTTTCATTATATGTTTAGAAAATTAAAAAAATATTTTAATAAAAATTAATTTATTACTCAGTTTTGACTATAAGAATATTGCACTGCAATAAAACCTTGTTTTCCCAAAGCATACTTATTCCTAAGTAATAGTTTTCTCTAATTATAGGATTTTTACTTGAAAATCCAAAATTTTAAATGCTATATTGCATTATTAGTTGAAAACCACCCTATTAGCAATTAGAGGAAACAGAAAACAAGGGTGATTATTAGTTATCTTACTGTGGTTGAACCTTTGTCCAGACCACAGTTTGACTGACCTACCAGCACATGGGCTACATGCCAGCTGAGCAGAAGCAAGAGTGAAATTTCCAGCAAAAGCACCTAATGAAGCTACAAAATATTTTAAGTGTATTTTTTTTCTTACACTCTATTAACCCAAAACATCTGCACATAGGATTTTCAGTGCAGTTGCAGATATGGATAACTGAATCAAGTGAGCTGTCATTAACTCAGGGAAGAAGATTCTCTCTTAACCTGTCTTCACTTTAGTGTGCTGTGTCTAGATCTTTAAACATTATTGTGACCTAACTATACTGCCCACAGTTTACATGTATGTGAATAATATTTTTAAAAGAGGCATTTTTTATTTACTTGCAAATTGAAATGTTCAAATTGTCTCCTTCTGGATCAGTTTTAAAATCAGATGCTTTCAGTATGTTTTCTGAAGACCACAATGCAATAGGATCCAAGATAGTTGTTTTCTGGTATTCCTAAAATTTCTCTTTTGAGGAAAGTGAGAGAGATATTGGCGAGGAAAAACCAGAACAACATGTGTCTTTTGGGTGGTATGACAATTGATGCATTATCTTTAAGGCTGTGTACAAATAAGTGACACATAAGGCTATAAATAATGAAGGGACATTATCATTACTCTTGTGATGGAAATAATCACTCAGTTAAACACCAGTAAAGAACATCGTTAGATTTAGAAGCACTTTGCTATATTTTCATGTAATAGATCCTTTCTACAGAAGGTAATAAAGAAATCCAATTTGTAAAGAATATTTTTATTAATAGAACCATTTCTTTATGGTCTACTGATATAATGCCATAATTTTGTCATCATAATGCAGGCTATTGTGTTAATGTGGTGATTCTGTCAGCATAATGGGAAAGGAAAATACTAAGATGACAGTATAAATGGAAGAAATTTTCACAAGTAATCGTCCTTCCATCCCTCTTCAAAGACTGTGTTTATTAGAAATGTAAGTTATAAACACATCCTGTAAAACTCCACACACTGCTATCATTTTACATCAATACTTTGTTCACAAAAAGTTTACAGAAATTACAGCATTACAAAGGGATTTTAAGAGACTCTAATGACAAAAATGGCATTCCTATGTAATCCAGTTCTTTCTCTTTTTATTATTGAGGTGTTAATGGCATAATTATGTGAGAAGTACAGGGTTTATATGAATGAGGTGGGTTATTTATAAATTATAAAGTAAGTTTATATAATCCTGTAGCAATAATGCCAAATGTAAATCACTAGATATAATTGGGCAGTTTTTCTTTACTTCTATCTCTCTGTGTAATGACTGTATATGTCTAGCAAAGTCTAAGAGAAATTATAGAGAGCTGA
This sequence comes from Puma concolor, assembly GCF_028749965.1. Lineage (NCBI taxonomy): Eukaryota > Metazoa > Chordata > Mammalia > Carnivora > Felidae > Puma > Puma concolor. The sequence continues at coordinate 110,573,165 of NC_141671.1, forward strand.
ACTACTTATGAGGAATTGAATCACTTGATTTCTGAGTTTAAAGATCCTGCCTTCAGTCCTTTTGGCATCTGCACATTGCAGAGTGCAAACATCAAATTCTCGTGAGACAAGAACCTCTCTTCAGAGATGTTACAAGCCATTTTGGAAAAATAAAAATAAGGAGGAAGAAATATGTGATTCAAGTAGCTTGGAGTTTTACTGTGAACAATCTTGCTGCACATGCAGTAGTGTTGATAAATCATGTACTATTCAAGCAGAATTCTCTGTTGGTTACTGCAAGTTTCAGAATCTAAAAGCTCTAATGTACATTTGATCAATTTCATTTTAGCATCAGGAGAAAAGCAGTCAAACTGCCATTTAACTTAGTTTCTCTCTACTCTAAAGTATAAAACCAACACTTGAAAATTTTAAAACTAGAAAAATAAGTTTCTCTACCACTCATAACATAAAAATGGTATGAAGGAAATACTCCTAAGAAGAGGTAATGCCAATGAGGCAGCAAAGCAAATGTAACTGATTTTTTTGTCTTGCAAAAATATGTGTGTGTTCACATATGTATGTGTGTGTATAACTACTAAATCACCAAGGAAGAAATTGAAATATTTTTATCTTAGTACATTCAAAAATACAAAAGTTTTTCAAAGAAGAATGCAATGTATAAAGTACTTGCAGTGCATTTTAAAAAATGTCTCATTAGACCAACCTTGGGAATACACTAGCCTCTAAAAGAAAAAAAATAATCAATTTATGAACCATGGATAACTTGCTTTAGAAGATAGAAATTAGGTAAGTCAATTAAATTATACCAATTTTTATTCTATTTGGGAAAAGAATTGATGTGTCTTTGGATTTTTTCTTAATTTATCTATCCTGTAGAATTTAATCCCTTATGATTTTCACAAAGAGAAATACCAAGATAATTTCAATTTATATAAAATATTTTTGCTTAATTATGAGAAATTATTTATACCTTGTGTTAATCGTTGAAGGACTTTATAGCTATCATGTTATTTTTCTGCTTTTTTGTTGACTTGGCAGTTGACTTCAAACAAGTAGAACCAGAAACATCATTTCTAGAGACATTTCAAATTACCAAAGGGAGATATAAGTTGATAGACTTTTGTCATTCTAATCAATAAGTGAATATTAAATTTTTAAATTTTGTTAATTAATCAAAAATAATAGGAGTGCCTGAGTGGCTTAGTCAGTTAAGTGTCCAACTTTGGCTCAGGTCATGATCTCACAACTTGTGAGTTCCAGCCCTGTGTTGAGCTCTGTGCTGACAACTCAGAGCCTGGAGCCTGCTTCCAGTTCTGTGTCTCTGTCTCTGTCTGCCCTTCCCCCATTCTCTCTCTCTCTCAAAAATAAGTAAACATTTAAAAAATAGACAAATAAATAAATAATAGCAAAACAAACGAAGTAAAACTACCAGATACACGCTATGAATGGAAGTCTAGATTTGATCATTTTACTATGGAACTCTTCCATCAATCTAGGGGAATTTGTATTAATACTCTTCCCATGAAGACATAACACAGTAGAATTTGTATTAATATTCTTCCTCATGAAGACATAACACAATACATGATAAAGAAATTAATATATTGTTTATAGTTACATCTCTAGACCAATGTATGATTTTTGAAGAATTTAAAATATCAAAAAAATGAATAATTTTTAACCAAAATAATAAGAACTGTGAATTACTATAACACCAGTTTGCCAGTCATTAATTAATTAAACAAATCTCTATTAAGCACCTACTATGTGTCAAAGCAGTGTTCTCTGTGCTAGTGATACATTATGAAAAAAATAACAAGTATGATAACATGTAAATATATACAACTAAAAAAAAAAAGTAAATAAAGCTAGGGAATTTTCCTGCCTTGAAGGAAAAAAGGCAGGGAAATGGGACAGGAAATACTGGACTGTGGTAACTACTTTCACTATGGTGCCCAGGTCTTCTTTGGGACCAAATATGTGAATAATGAGAGAGTGCTATGTAAATATCTGGTGAAAGAATGTTCCAGGCAGAATAGAATTAAAAAAAAAAAAAAAAAAAAAAAAGTCCTAGGCAGGTGTAAGTTGACTATATGTGAGAAACAGAAACATAATGCCAATTGAATATAATGAAAGATAGGGAGAGAATTAGGAATTTAGATCAAAGACATGGATACCTGCTGATTCTATAGACATGATGAAGGTATGATAGAAATTGGGTTTATTTGAATGAAAATGGCAAATTAGGGTAGGGTTTAAGCAGAAAGGTGATATAATATGATTTTTGATTTTATTTTTTTTTAATTTTTTTAATGTTTTTATTTATTTTTGAGACAGAGAGAGACAGAGCATGAGCAGGGGAGGGGCAGAGAGAGGGGGAGACACAACATCCGAAGCAGGCTCCAGGCTCTGAGCTGTCAGCACAGAGCCCAACGCGGGGCTCAAACTCACAGACTGTGAGATCATGACCTGAGCTGAAGTCGGACGCTTAACCGACTGAGCCACCCAGGCGCCCCTGATTTTTGATTTTAAAAGATCATTCTGTCTTTCTCCATTGTAGTAGGGAAATAATGGAAACAATGAGAGCAATTAGGAAGCTATTGTGTTAGTCAAAACAAGAGACAATGTTAGTTTCAACTGAGGAGTTAAGAGGAAAATGATGTAATCAAACTTGACACATATTTTGGAGACAGAGATGACATAACTTTCTAATAGATTACATGACCAAAAGAAATAACTAAAACACAATCCTTAGGTTTGGAAATTGAACTACTGGATAGATAGGTTGTCATGTACAGAAATGGGAAAGTTTTACTCCTGATACTAGTGAAGTAGTTTATATCACATCTACCTTCCTGTAGCTAATAAGTACAGCTGGACAAAATTCAGAAAAACCAATATGTGAAAGAACCAAAACATGAACAAAATGAGAAAGAAACTATAGGGAAACTGACAATTGGCAGAAATAGAAGATGAGTCTTCTAGTTTTATGGCTTTGTGGAAAGGGATCCTCTCCAAGAAGAACAGGTGGTTACCAAAACTCAGGGAGAACACTGTCAACTTATTGGCCAAGGAATCAAAAGATGGAGTTTCAGAACATCACAGAAGCTGGGAATTGGGACATCTACAAAAGGGAAAGCCACAAAGAAAGAACCTCATTTATACTGCTTGTAAGTTCTAAATAAATATATAGCAGATCCCTGAATTATATATTAATAGAGTGAACTCAAAGCTTCTAAGAGCTAAGAGAAGTTTCAGCTGCTGCCCACCAAAAGGGAGACAGAGTGTGAAGTTTAACTTAACTGTCAACCAAATAAAATCTTAAAATCACAATATTTGGAGAAACATAAGAAAATATAGAATTTCTACATGTATAATTCACAAAGTCCAGGATACAATCTAAAGCAAAATATATAATTAAAGAAGAGAGAAAATCTGACTTAAATCAAGAAAAAAAGAGCAATTTACAGGGATTTTACTCAGAGATGACAGAAATGAGATGTTTAAATTGTTAGACAAAGGTTTTAAAAATGCTGTTGTATGAATGCACAGAAAACAGAAAGAAACATGTTTGTAACAAATGAACAGAGAGGTAATTTTAGAAGAGCATTAGAAACTGCAAAAAAAAAAAAAAAGGCCAACTTAGAATTCTAGGATGAATAAACATGTATATAATATAAAGAAATACTGGATGGGTTTAATAAAGCATTAAAAATGACATAAGGAAGAGACAGGAATATTGATAAGAAATCAATAGAAATTTTGAAAGTGAAAAAAAGAAAAAAAAAGCAATAAATGAACAGAACTTTGGTAGCTTGTGGGAAAATAACAATTTTTTAGTTTTTTAATTTTATTTATTTATTTTGAGAGAGTGGGGAGGAGCACAGAGAGAGGGGGAGAGAATCCCAAGCAGGCTCCTTGCTATCAGCACAGAGCCAGATGTGGGGCTTGAACTCATGAACAGTAAGATTGTGACCTGAGCTGAAATCGAGAGTCTGAGGCTTAACCTACAGAGCCAACCAGGTGCCCCCTAAATACCAGATATTTTAACTTACATATATAAAAAAAAAAAAGAGGCATAAATAGAAAGATAGCCACACTGAGGCACATAATAGTAAAACACCTAAAAACCAAATATAAAGTGAAAAGGTAGAAGCAGCCAGAAAAAAAATGATGCTACATCAAGTAGAAAAACTATATAAAAAATTCTAGACTGCTGTAGAACAATGACTTGAAAGTGATAAATTAAAACAAACAAACAACAAAAACCTGTCAATACTGAATTGTATATTCAGTGAAGGTATTTTTCAAAAATGAAGCAAATGTATAAAATATATAAAAAATACATAAATAAAGCCTAATAGAATTTGCTGTCAGCAGAGCTGTATCATAAGAAATGTTAACAGAAATTCTTCAAGTTGAAAGGAAATAAGACCAAGTTAAAACTGAGATCCTTAGGAAGGAATGGATACTACTGAAAATAGCAAATGGATGTGGAACTATAAAAAAATAATTCCTTCTCAAATTTCTTTGAAAAAACTGTGAATTTAGGAAAAATGTTTAACTTTATATTGTGAGGCTTGTAGTTGTAATGAGTTAGACTAAAAGATGTTTAAGGGCAATATAAAACTAGTTACAGTATTCTTTAATTTTACATGGAGTGGTACAAATTAAGTTTAAATTATAACTATGGAAAGTTAAGAAAGCATATTTTAATCACTAGCACAGCCAGTAAAAGTAATGCAAATAGATATTGGTTAAAAAGCTGATAGATTAAATACTAAAAATTAATTAGTCAAAATAAAATATAAAATAAAAACAGAAGAATACAAAGCAAAATGATACAATTAAATAGAATCTACTCAATAACTGAATATTAGGAATGAAACTCTGTCTCCAAATTTGCATCAGCTGAACAAAAGACTCTCCATGTCAAGATATTTTCAGTCAACAACCCCAGTCATGTTTCTAGTGGATTTTAGTCTAGTCTAATTTTAAAGGTAATAACCAAAAAACAAGCAAAACAACAACATCAAAGAAAAAAAGAAATTTGGAGGAAATTGAGAGAGTATAAGAAGGAAAATAAAAGATGAGAAAATTATTCAGAATAGAAAAAGGAAAATTCAAGATAAAACAAAAATTGTACTCAAAGATTTGAAAAAGTTGAATAGTCTCATGGAAATCAAAAGCTATAGAGATAGAGGATGTGTATATAAATATACATACATATATATGTGTGTGTGCATATATATATGTTTGCATATACATATATTTACACTCATTGTGTATACACACACACACACACACACACACACACACACACATATAAGTTATAATGAGTTCCATAATGAGGAGACATAGGAAATTGTGGAAGGAAATTGCTCAAATATAATGCAATACCAAAAACAAAACACAACAAAAACAAGAAACTAGGAAATAACAAAACAAGGATCTACATTATAAGAAATATTACGGCATAGCCCAATAAATATGAAAATATTCACAACTCAGGATAATAACATGAAATTTCAAATAAAAAAAAAAGTGAGAAAGTTTGCATGCCAAGTTTTAGTAATCTGCATGGTACCTAATTTCACCACAATCTGTTTTTTTAATTAAGCAAAACTTTTAACAATTCTAAGGAAGAATACCCACATGAACAATCAATCAAGTCTAAGGGTAGAATTTCCGGATATTCAAGGCCTCAGAATATTTTCTTCTTATGCCCCCTTTCTCTGGAAGCAACCAGAGTATCTTTTGTCCCAAACTGAAGAAGAAGATAAAGGAAATCTACTGAATGCTGAAGTCCCAAGTCTTCAGTTGTGAATCAGGTGAAGAGTTCAACCACTGCAGAACAAAAGAAAGTCAGAAGGAAAGAAAAAGAAAAAGGAAGAGGACAAACTGAAATGATTTGACATGTTTGGCTGTATTGAAAAACTTTAAGGTTCTATGAGAAAATTGGTGCTGCAGTCATTAACTCCAGGAAAAAACGAAAAGTTGAAAAATAAAATATAATCATAGTTTACATTATGTGCTACTGAAAGCAATATTTTATTACATTAATAACATAAACACTGAATATTTAGAAGTTCATGTATATATGAGAGGATGCATGTGGACTGGTAGTAGAGAGAGCCAGATACTTATTTTCTATTCTAAGAAGTGACGAGTAATGTCCAAATTGAAATGTCAATACAGATCAATACAGAGCAGTATAAAATAATGTATAAATGGAGAAGAAAATAAAATAATGAAAGTTCTTCTGTTTAGGAAGTGGGAGTTCAGACAGAGAGGGTGAAGGGCAATTAATTACTGTGTTTCAACATAAACACTAAAATATCATCTTAAATTTTTTTTATTTTTTTTAAGTTTTTATTTTATTATTTTGAGAGACAGAGTGAGAGTGAGCAGGGGAGGGGCAGAGAGAGAGGAAGAGAAAGAGAATCCCAAGCAGGCTCCGCACTATCAGTGCAGAACCAGATGTGGGGCCCGAACCCATGAACCACAAGATCATGAATGGAGCCAAAGTCAAGAATCAGAGGCTTAATTGACTGAGCCACCTAGGCACCCTGTAAAATATTTTTAGAATATTTTAAAGGTTTTTTATTTTTTTTTAAGTAATCTCTACACCTGATATGGGGCTCGAACTCAGAACCCCAAGATCAAGAGTTGCATGCTCTTCTGACTGAGCCAACCAGGCACCCTTAAGAATGCTTTAAAATATACACATATATTGCTCTGTTAGAAATACAAATTTTAACATTATATTTGATCCAGCATTTCCATGTCTAGGAATTTGTTCTAAGAAGATTATTGTAAATTAACGCATAGGTAGGGATATAAGGATGTTTATTTAACTACCTGTAACAGGGAAATTTGGAAGACAACTTAAATCCCTGAAAAAGTTCCAGTTAAATGCATTTTATGCAGCCCTTAAAAATGTTAGAATAATTTAATGACATGGTAAATGTTTTATAAATATATATCATCATCATTTTAAATTACATGTGTATGCATATATGTATCATTTAATAACATATTTTAATATATTTTATAAATATATACTAATTATATTTATTACATATTGAAATTATTATATATTTTATAAATATATTTAATTCTATATATACACACACCTGTGTGTGTGTGTATATATAGCATATATATATATATATAGTATACATAGTATATATACTATATATATTAGATATACTCTAATCATCATTTTTAATGCTTCAGACCTGTTCCACTCTTCAAACTTCTGACTCTTTCCTTTGTCACCGATTGTCTACAGACAAATTTGACTTCTATTCCACAAAGACAGTCAAAGATGTAAGACAAACTACATCACCACATTTCCCACCAAGGATCCACAAGGATCCTTAATCTTACCCATCCACCTTTCCTATTACAACGAACAGAATGCCCTTCTGCAATTAAAGGTCAGTTCATCCTGTGTGATCTGAATCCATACATACCCTATCATCTTTCTGAATTTCCTCCCTATTTGATATTTCTTCTCTTTCTCCAACTTCTTTCTACTCTTTACTGAGTCCTTCAAAGAAGCATTTATATGTGCTTGATTCTTTTCCATCTTAAACAAAAAACACATACACTGTTCTGGTGTGAACTGAGGCATCTGGTAGATGCCTGAGGTGTATGGGTGTGCATCTTGTGCACTCGTATATAGTTTGGTTCATGTGGGTTAAGGTTTCTGCATTCATCTGGCGTTTCTTCCAGATGAAATGGCACATAAGTGAAAATTCAGTAATGTTCAAATTGTTTCTTAATATATAAGTCCCGTCAAAACAAATTCACATTTTCAAAACAAGCATGAATTGACTATACAGAATTAACTATATATTATAAATTTTCTTTTGTGGAATACCATTATAAATCTTAGTTTCAAATAAAGTATCAAACCTTAAATGTCAGTTACCGTTGAAATTCAAAAAAAAAAATACAAAGAGTTTGAGCAAACTAGACTGATAAAAGATTTGCAAAAATTTGTTAGGTAAAATATGCTTAAAGGAGCAAAAATTGGGGCACCTGGGTGGCTCAGTCAGTTAAGCGTCCAATTCTTGATTTCAGCTCAGGTCATGATTTCAAAGTTGTGGGATTGAACCTCACATTGGGCTCACACTGGGTGTGGAGACTGCTTAAGATCTTCTCTCTCCCTTTCCCTCTGCCCCTCCCCACCTTTTGTGCATGCACGCTTTCTCTCTCTAAAATGTATATATGTATTTTATTTTATTTTTTTTTCAACATTTATTTATTTTTGGGACAGAGAGAGACAGAGCATGAACGGGGGAGGGACAGAGAGAGAGGGAGAGAGGGAGACACAGAATCGGAAACAGGCTCCAGGCTCCGAGCCATCAGCCCAGAGCCCGACGCGGGGCTCGAACTCACGGACCGCGAGATCGTGACCTGGCTGAAGTCGGACGCTTAACCGACTGCGCCACCCAGGCGCCCCATATATATGTATTTTAAAAGGAGCACAAATTAACCAAGCAAACAACAAACAAAAAACAACAAAAAATGTCTTCGGATAAACATAATCCTCAATTATATACATAGAGATAATGTGAAAGCCCTTCTCTGTGCTGAAGTGAATGGTTGTGAATCAAATGGAACCACTAAAAATGAATGTTTAGAGAACCCCAGATTCCCTCACTTACCCTTTAAAAACAGAAAAGCTTATTTTACATAGACAAATTTTATGCAACATAAATTTAAATTGCCCAGAATCTATGCAGTAGAGAATAGGTAGTATACAGGATGAAGCTTCCTCAGTTATCAACATCTTTGGAACTGAAGCTCCTCCAAGCATGCTATAAATATCTTTTAGTGAGAACTGCTTCCATGTTATATAGAGAAAATGTCGATGTTGATACTCAACAAATATTGTGGTGTGTATTTATTGCCTCATAAAGTTTAACTATGTGTTAGCTGTGCTGCTGATGGAAATTTGTCTTAATGTGGTTTATAGTGGTGCTAATTCTGATGGGGTCCCATGCCACAGAGGGATGAGGTAGTAATGCAGTCATTAATTAAAAGGATAAAACAGACTTTTCACATGTGGCTCAGCGCCCAACTTTAATTACTCTTTGGCTCCAAGGCCTCTAGTGGGGTCATTTCTGCAAGTAGTTTCTTAGGTTGCTGACAATGCCCTTCTACACTTGACAGATTTCAATAAGGCAATGGCAATGGTTTCACCACTTGTATTATTAAATTTCATCCTAAGATTATGAGAAGTACTTAGCTAGCTAGTTGAAAATGATTTAATCTTTCATTGGTAACCTTTTATGAGACAACTTATTTATAGACTTATATGTAAAATCAATTCTGTGCTGTTATATTTTGTTCTATAGCTGTGATATTGGTAGTCATCCCATATTTATAGCATTAAAGGCTGATTTCAGAACACTAACTTTCGAGCCTTATTACCCATAAATCCTCAACCAATAAAACCCCAATCTAGCCATAATATTACTAGTAAGTCTAATAATATCAACAGACATTTACTGAGGACTTATTATGTGACAGGCAGTGTTCCATGTGTTTTTTTATATATTATGTCATTTATACCTTTGCCAAAATCCTTTGGGGTAAGTTTAATTATCATCCCTACTTTAGAGATGACCAGTGACCCAAAGAGGTTCAGTAACTTTCCTAAAATCTCACACAAAGGGAGTAATAGTTCTGTTTAGCTAGAATTAATCTGTACTCTCTATTTTCCTGAAATTTTGGATTAGTTTTAAAATACCAAATATTGGAAGAATAGCACAATGAAATTGTTCTTACTCATAAAATTTGACTAATCTATATACCTAAACTTTTTTTTTTTGGTAAACCATCTAAAAGTTGCACAAATTATGGCACTTGTCTTCAGTGTATAACTCATAAAAATAACATTTAAGACATTCTGTAACCTAACATATTGTCATTAAAACATTCATTCAATATCATCATCTACTATATAATCTATATTTAATTTCTCCAGTCATTTCTCCCCAAAATGTCTTTTACGGGTAGTTTTTTCCTTAGATCCAGGATCCATGAAACTTCCTTCATTGCATTTAGTTGTCATATACATTTAATTTCTCTTAATTTTTAAAAATCTTTGTTTTTTTCATTTATTTCCATGATATTGAATTTGTGACAAGTTGTCTTTTAGAATATCTTATATTCTGCATTGTCTAATTTTTTCATCATTTCAACATTAGAGGAGAGTATACAATTCAAGTGACAACATGTATTTCTTATTGTATCACATCAGGAGGTTAGTATCACTGTTTATATGGCTATTGTAATACAAATACTGTTGCTGGTGCTAAATTTGATCAATTTGTTAAGGGGGTAACAATGGCATATTTCCATTGTAAAGTTAACTTTTGTAATTCAGTGTTGATATTTTGTGTGACTATTTTGTTCCCCACACAAACATGTTAAGTAAACATTGATAAACATTTCATGAAGCAATTATCGCATCGAGGGGTTGCAAAATGATGAATTTCCTTCTACATATGTTAACTAGTAATTTGCTGTAAATAAGATACTTCTCTACTTTTTTTTGGCATTCCCTCCATCTTTATTCACTCATAACATTTATTTATTTATTTATTTATTTATTTATTTATTTATTTATTTATTTATATATAATATATATTATATATTAATATATAATATATATTAAATATATATTCATTTATATATATTTATATATATTATTTATTTATTTATTTTTAATGTTTTACTGTAAATAAGATACTTCTCTACTTTTTTTGGAATTCCCTCCATCTTTATTCACTCATATATTTTTATTTATTTATTTATTTATATTTATTTATATATATAATATTATATATTAATATATTAATATATTATATATATTTATTTAGATATATTTATATATTTATATTATTTATTTATTTATTTATTCATTTTTAATGTTTTATAATACATAACCATTAACATTTTTTCACATTCAAACATCACAAATTTGGTCAGTGGCAGCCCCTTCAAGCTGAATTCTTTGTCTGTTTCCTATGAGCCCATCAGTGTCAGAAATCCTTTGTTTCTGGAGCAAGATGACCATGGCTCATCATTTGCTTTTCTTCCCCAAATCTATAATTAACCACTTAGCCAAGTCTCAATATCCTTTTAGTAGAAAGTGTTATTTGGAAAACAAATTCTAGTATGAAGTCTATACCCTGCTCTAAGGTATTATTTCTTTTGTGTTTAGTCAGTGGAAAGAAATACACACACACACACACACACACACACACACACACACACACACTCTAAGTTTATAATGATATAGGCAATAAAAATCCAATAAAATACTTAGAATAAAGCATACGGGAAAAACTTCATGACATTGGATTTGGGCAACAATATCTTGATTATGAAATCAAAAACACAGGCAACAAAAGCAAAGACAGATAAAATGGAAAACCTCAAAATTAAAAACTTTGTGCATTAAAGGACACTATCAACATAGTGAAAATGTAATTCATGGGAGAAAATATTTGTAAATTATATATATCATAAGACACAAATATCCAGAATATATGAAAAACTACTCATATACGTATAAAGGATATGTATGTATTATAAAATATATAGGATATATTATATAAATGATATGTATTATAATATATATAGGATATAATATATAAAGGATATGTATGTATAAATAATATATATACATATAACATATATATCTTTTTTGGAGAAAGGCCTATTCAGAGTCCTTTGCAGTATTTTTTTTTTTAATTGGGCTGTGTGTGTTTGGTTGTCGATTCAAGTTTGCATACATATGTCATATATATGTAATACATATATGTAATATAAAAAGAAATTTATATATTTTACATTTCTTTATATATTATACATACACACATACACATATATGTGTAATATATAAACAACTGAACAGCCAAAACACAGCAACTCTATTTTAAAAAATGAACAAAGGACTTAGTCATTTCTTCAAAGAAGATACATGATTGGCCAATAAGCGTATGAAAAGAAAGTTAAATACTACTAATCATTACAGAAATGTAAATAAAAACCATAATGAGATACTACCACACACCCAGTAAAAGTTAAAATTCACAAGTTTTGATGAGGATATGAAGAAATTGGAACTCTTGGGTTGTCCGGGTGGCTCAGTCTGTTAAGCATCCGAATCTTGATTTCTGCTCAGGTAGTGATCTCATGGTTCACGAGTTCAAGCCCCACAGAGCCTCCTTGGGATTCTCTCTCCCTCTCTCTTCCCCTCCCCTGCTCATTCTCTTTCACTCTCTCTCAAAATAAGTAAATAAAATAAAAATAAATTAATAAATAAACTAATTAATTGGAACTCTTGTGCACTATTGGTGGAAATGTAAAATGGTGCAGCCACTATGGAAAACAGTATGGTGGATCCTCAAAAACTTAAAAAGAGGATTATTATGCAATTCCACTTCTGGGAAATACCCAAATGAATTTAAAGCCAAGACTCAAATAGATATGGTTAATTACCAATATGGTTTATTTTTTGGGTTTTTTTTGCTTTTTATTTTTCTGATTCTTCACATATGTTAGGCTTGTTTTTATTTCATGTTTTTATTTAAATTCTAATTAGTTAACATATAGTATAATATTAGTTTCAGGAGTAGAATTTTGTGATTCATCCTACAGTACACTGTTTTGAAATTATATCTATAGGACAAACAAAAACTAATCTAAGTTCAATTTTTTTGTAGTTTTTTATTTTTAGAATATAAAACTAAGTGCAAATTACAAGGTTGAAAAGATATTTGAATTCATTAATATTTATTTGTTTGGAAAAATTTTTATCTTAATTTTATTTTTTAATGTCTAAAATATGTTTTAGTATAAAAGAAAAAAAATATGGGAAGTTATAAAAAAAGAAATCTTGCTGTCATCTCAATGTTGTCTACCCTATTCCTATGTATCCTGTATCCTGTAAAGTTTTTTATTAGTTTCTGGCTTGTCTATTATTTTTCCTTTGTAAAAAGAATAAAATGCATATATTTATTTGTGAACACTTCTAGTGTTCACATATATATATATTCATATATATATCAATTCATATATAATTGATATACAATAAACAACATGCTTAAATTTAATAAGTTTGACATAGCATAAGTTTGACATATTTGGCACACTGACCTATGAAATCATTACCATTTCCTGACTAATTTATAAGTAGTACTATTTAGTAGCACTGTTTGTAGCACTAGTAATTTACTCACTCTACAAAAAAAAAAAAAAAAAAATCCTTCCTAGAGCTAAGTATAATCTTTACTACATGTGGTTAAAAATATAAAATAAAGTGGGGTGTCTGGGTGGGTCAGTTGTTTAAGTGTCGACTTTAGCTCAGGTCATGATCTCACTGTTTGTGGGTTTCAGCCCTCCATCAGGCTCTGTGTTGACAGCTCTGAGCCTGGAGCCTGCTTTGGATTCTGTCTCCCTCTCTTTCTGCCCCTCCCCCGCTTGTGCTGCCTTTCTCTGTCCCTCAAAAATAAATAAATGTTAAAAAAAATTAAATATCAAATAAAGTAGAATATATTACATTGACTTTATATCTTTGAAACTTTTTGCTAAAGTATTCAATGATTCTTTAAGTTATTATGTCTCTCTGTTATGAAAGGAGATAAAAATATAAATATTGTGTACTGTTGATTTATAATTCTGGGAAAATTTGTTGTGTTGCTAAATATGGTGGCCTAGTTACAGAAAAACAGAAGCTGTTTATAAGATGTCAAATTAACAGATCTAAATTAAACCTTCCAAACACCCTAATAACAGCTGTGATTTGAAAACATTTTTTGATCCTTTTTCTCTCTCTCCCTCTCTCTCAAAGTAAATAAATAAACATTAAAAAAAAAAAAAAAAAAGAGGTGGTAGGGGGTCATGAGTGGCTCAGTCAGTTGAGATTTCAACTCTTGATTTTGGCTCAGGTCATGATCTCATGGTTCCTGAGATACAACTCCCAGTCCAGCTCTGCACTGACAGTGTGGAGCCTGCTTGGGATTCTCTCTCTCCCCTTCTCTTTGCCCCTCCCCCACTTGCATGAGCGCACATGCTCTCTCTCCTGCTCTCTCAAAATAAATAAACATTAAAAAAAAAAACATTTTTTATCAAAAGCCAAAAACAAACAAAAAACAAACAAGAACACATTTTTTGAGCCATACTCTTCATAGAAACATGTGACAGTGAGTTCTATATCAGAGAACTATAGGAAGAAAAAAAAAAGGAGAGGGGTTGTTATCTTTTTTAACTTGAAACTAAATATTTCTGAAAGTATTATAGGAGAAGAGGTGCCAAGATACATTAAGAAATTTTGTAACTCTTAAATTTATATGCAAGAGATGCATTTATGTCAATCCTATTCTTGCATTATAAAACTGTGTAGCAGATTATGGATAACTGTGGAGCTAAAATTTAAAATATTTTCAAGAGGAAACTTACATTCTGAGTTTCTATGTTACTAAAAATAAATACATGTTTGTAGAGTGTACAAATAACCACACACTTTACTTATATTTATGACCCTTTCTAAAACTAACATAGATTCTCCTCTAATTGCCTATTAATGACGGGAGGCTTAATGAACCTGAAAGCAGTTGCTCCTATTAGTAAAATAGTAACCATAATTTTCTTTTCCTTTCTGGCTGTTTTTTTTCTTATGTCTCGGTGTACTATGTAAAAAAAACAAATATGAATAACTGCTTTTATTTTGAAAAAAGGGAATAACAGTGTAAAAACCTGTGTGCTGTTTTCTATTTATCTTATATTTTTTGTAATTTTATTATTTTCCTCAAACACCAGAATAAAACCTACTAAATGTAACATAATTATCGGTAGGTCTCAAATCCTTTATAAAGCATGTAAAATGTACTACAGATAATAAGTATGATTCACCTATGCCATTATTACAGGCTGCGAAAAGTAATACAATTTAACCTAATTTCAGCAATGCCTTATGTTCAAGACTCTGCCACTTGTCATAGATCAGAGTATCAGGGAAAAATTACATTAGTCTAGAATCTATACACTAATTCTTTATAACTTAAAAAATCACATTAAGAATAGCAAATAAATCCGAAAAGTGCAAAGCAATGAAGTATCTTTAACCTTAGCTCTCTAATCATTTTAGCTTGAATAATTTTTTTAAGTTTATTTATTTTGAGAGAGAGAGAGAGACAGGGAGAGAGAAACCCAAGTAAGCCCCACACTATCATTGCAGAACCTGATGTGAGGCTTGAACTCACAAACTGTGAGGTCATGAATGAGCCACCCAGGTGCCCATTAGCTTGAATAAATTTAAGGGACTTTATCTGAAGTCTTTTATTTGTCCACTCAGTCTACATTTAATACAAAATCACTCATATAAATAGGCACATAAAATGTACCAAAGAAAATGACACATTAATTATAATTTCATAGGTTAACTAATTATCTGAAATAATTTTGGAAGGGTACATTATTTCCAGGTTTCTCTTGGATATCTGGTTCTTTGTGAGTGCTTTAGGAGGGAAAAAATGAGATTTACATGTCTTTCTTATCTTCTAATTAAATCTAAATTATAACTCTCATTTTTAATCAAAATTAGAATTCATAATCTGAAGCTAATTTGGCAGTAACAAACTTAAAAAATTAATTAGTAATCTAGATAAATCCTTAGAAATTCATAAGAATTTAAACTGAGTTCAATTTTCACATGTGGTTTAGAATAGTTGCTATAACCTTTTTTCTTTTGGCTCTGAGTCACATTTTCCTTTTTATTCATTTATATCTAAACTTTTGATTGTATGCCAAACATTATAGATTATCTGTTTTAGAAACTCTGGATTTTGTTATATTCCTTTAGGCAGTGTTCAAATTTTTTACAACTGGTTAAATTATCAGCAGATCTTCTTGAACATCTAGAACTTGTCATAGAACTTCAATGCTGGGATTGACATTTCCTTTTTTGTTCTGTTAAAGTTTGGATTTTATAAAGTTTTATGTTGGACTCAGAAAATGGAGAGGATTTTCTCTCCTGTTCTCTGAAATGTATTTAAAAGACTAGAGTAAATCTTAGCTTGAAAATTTGATAGAAATGACCATAACCCCATATGGGCCTTGTCATTTATTATAAAATCATAGTTTTCTTCTGATTAAGTTTCTGGAATTATTAGAAGACACTCAGAGTTTTGTTTAATTACATATCTTTATTATGACAATTTCCTTTAATTTTTCCAGTTTGTTATAGACTTTTGGTCTTCTTTTAATCTCTGCTTTATATGTAGATAGTATGTTTTTTAATGTTCTTTCACCTCACTTTTAATATTCTTTATTTATATTTTCTCTTTTATTCTTCATCATTTCATGGAGGATTTTATACTCTAAGTACATTCCATATAATGCTAGAGCAGAATAGTGTGCAATGAAGGGATCAGAGACATGTGTGGTAAGATGTGGATCCCCTCATACCTTGGAGACTGGGAAAGCCAGCAAAATAAAAAACTCGTCTCTGGGGTTTGAGTAGCATTTTCAGTTAACCCCTAAATTTTTTATAATTACATAGTTTTCTCAATGTGTCAAGAAGCAAAAATGTTTGAGGATCACTAGTTTATGTTATTAATATTTTCAAAGAATAAAATTTTGGATTTGTTGCTCATAAATAAGTTAAATATAAATATCAAATAAGAGTAAAAAATACATTCAACTATTTATTTTTTCAGAGAAAAGGAAATACAAATACATATCAATATTACCCTTTAAAACAGCTAATTAAAAAATGAAAATACCAAATGCTGGTTAAGATATGGAATAGCTCATTTTTTTCCATACAATGATTGTTAGCTATTTAGAATTATACAACCACTTTTGGGGCACCTGGGTGACTCAGTCGGTTGAGCGCCCAACTTTGGCTTAGGTACTGATCTCACAGTTTGTGAGTCTGAGCCTCACATAGGACTTACTGCTATCAGTGCAGAGCCCACTTTGGATCCTTTGTCCCCCTCTCTCTCTGCCCTGTCCCTCCCCTGCTCATACTTCCTCTCTCAAAAATAAATAAAAACATCAAAAAAATTTTTTTAAGTTAAGTTATACAACCACTTTTAAAAACACTTTGGCAGTTTTTTATGATGTTAACTTATCCTAACACCTACTAATTCCATTACTACATGTTTATTCAAGATAAATGAAACATATGCCAAAAAAATACTTGCATAAAATTTCCTCAGCAGCTTTATGTATATTAATCAAAAACTGGGAAAAACATTCATCATGAAGTAAATGTATAAAAAATATAAGAGAACATAAAAGTGCTAAAAAGGAACAATTATATGATACACTTCAAAACATACGTGAATCTCAAAAACATTGTATTGAGCAAAAGAATCCAGATACAAAAGTGTATATGTTGCGTGTTCCTATTTAAATGATGTATGAAAACAGTGAGGGGAATCAGAACAGCGGTTGCATCTAGTACATAATGCAAAGTTACATGGGATAGAACATAGATCTTTCTGGAGAAAGGGAAATATTTGAGTGGGAAGATAGTTACAGAGATGTGTACAGGCAGTCCTTACTTGGTATAGTAATGTAGGACCATTCAAGCTGAAACCATGCAAAGCAATCTTAATAATCAATGGTAAAAGTATTGTTATGTGAATTTAAAATTTTTTGTCAAAACATTAGAAACTCTTATTGTTAATTATAAATGTGTAAGCCAATGGAAGTAACATTGGTATCTATTTAACACACTGTAATTTAAAACATTAGAAACACTGAGAATTAAACTGTTTTATTTCTTTATTTAAAAAAAAGCATTGAGTAGTTTGAACAGTGCTTGTCTTCCTCCTCTGCCCATATAACTTACAGAGTGATCATCTTTTTTTATGCCTTGATGAGAATTATACTCCTTTCTAAGATTGAAACAGCTTCTAACTTTTTATCCCTTGTGCTTTCAGTATCATAAAATATGTCTGAGAGATTTTCTAGTGAGAAGTTTTGCCAGCATCACTTCTTCTGGGACATTCCCATCCTTTTTATCATAAACATTTTATTTATATCAATAAATTTTCCTTCACTAGGATATGGCTTCATCTCTAGAGTCTGTTGAATGGAGATTATACCAACATTCTTACAGTCAGCTATTTCTTCCATATCTCTACTTTCTATACAAATTTTACTTTCAGCATTAGTAGTTCTAATTTTTTGCATCACCTTCATCTTGGCTAGCTCATTTCCTCTTTTAATCACCCGTTTGTGTAAAATGTCACATGGTTTAAACTGGGAGAAAAGGATTCTATAATATACCTACATGCTTTGCTGTCTAACTTGGAAAATAAATTGCAATAACTAATCACTGTCAGGCTTTGAAAGAAATGATGTGAAATGTCAATGATCGTCATGCTCACCAGTTACTGAAATAGTGATTTGTACCCTGTCAAAATACCAACATTTTTCACAGAACTTGAACAAATAATAGTAAAATCTATATGGAACCCCCAAAGAGCCCAAAGAGCCAAAGAAATCTGAAGAAAGAAAACCAAAGCTGTACATATCACAATTGTAGATTTCAAGATATATTACAAAGCTGTAGTAATCAAAGCAATATGGTATTGACACAAAAACAGACACATAGATCAATGGAACACAACAGAGAGCTCAGAAATAAACTCACGGGGCACCTGGGTGGCTCAGTCAGTTAAGCGACTGGCTCTTGACTTCAGCTCAGGCCTTGATGTCATGGTTAGTGGGTTCAAGCCCCATGTCAGTCTCTGTGCTGACAGCATGGAGCATGCCTGGCATTCTCTCTATCCTTCTCTCATTCCTCCTTGCCTTCTCATGCTCTCTCTCTCTTGAAATAAATAAACAAAATTTTTTTTAAAAATAAAGAAAGAAAGAAACTCATGCTTATACAGTCAATTAAATCTATGACAAAGGAGGTAAGAATATACAATGGGGAATAAACAGTCTCTTTAATAAATGGTGCTGAGAAAATAGGGCAGTTACATGCAAACTGGACTACTCTATTACATCATAAGGGATTAATATCCACAACATATAAAGAACACATAACAACTCCACACTAAAAAGGCAAACAATCCAATTAAATAAAGGACAGAGGACCTAAATAGGTATTTTTTCCAAGAAGACATACAGATGGTTGACAGACTCGTTAAAAGATGTACAACATCACTGATCATCAGGAAAATGCAAATCAAAACTACAGTGAGATATTACCTTAATTACCTGTTAGAATGACAAAAATAAAAAAGACAGGAAATAACAAGTGTTAGTGAGGATATAGAGAAAAGGAAACCCTCATGTACTATTGGTGGAAACATAAATTGGTACAGCCACTATGGAAAACAGTATGGAGTTTCTTCAAAAAATTAAAAATATAAATATTATATGATCCAATAATTCCACTCTATATTTACCCAAAGAAAACAAAAACACTAATTCAGAAAGATATATGCATGTTTATTGTAGCATTATTTACAATAACCAAGATATGGAAGCAACCTAAGTATCCATTGATAGACGAATGGATTAAGAAGATGTGAACACACACACACAAATGATATGCAACCAAAAAAAGGATGAGATCTTGCCTTCGTGACAACATAGATGGACTTATGATTTCTCTTATATGTAGAAACTAAAAAGCAAAACAAATGAAAAAAACAAAAAACAAAAAAAAAGGGAGACCCAGACCTATAAATACAGGAATAAGTTTATGGTTGCCAGAGATGGTGGAGAGGGCGGGGATTGGCAAAATGAATGAAGGCGAGTGGAAGATACAGGCTTCCAGTTATGGAATGAATAAGTCACAGGAATAAAGGACATAGCATAGGGGATATAGTCAATGATACTGTAATAGCATACATGATGATGCATGGTAGATATATCTGTAGTGAGCACAGCATAACATATAGAGATGTTGAATCACTATGTTGTACACTGGAAACTAATGTAACATTGTATGTCAACTATACTCAAATTAAAAAGGAAAATGAATGAATGAATGAATGAATGAATGAACAAATAAATACAAATAGAGATTTGTGGACTAAAGAAGAGTAATGCTTGTACTTTATGCAACTTCTCATACTTGGTATAGCATGATCACTAAAATTTGAACCATGTTTCTGGGGGACTGCTATTATTAAACTAAATTACAGTAACTGAAATCTGTACATATGGAAACATGCAAAATAAGGACTTCCTGTATTTATTAATACTTATAAAACATTGTATGCAAATGATATCCCTTTATAAATTAATTTTTAACAAATGAAATCTGAAAGATATAAAAATTTTAAAGGAAAAAAGCTATAATTTCTACTAGATAATACAACTAATCTAAAACTTTTAATTAATTAGAGTTTAGTAATGTGGCTGGATATAAAATTATTCATAAAGATTTATAGAGCCTAATATTTTTATTAAAAGAAATTGAAATAAACCTAAATGGATATGGAGTTATGCCATATTCATAGACAAGAAGATTCTATATCATAAAAACTTATTTATGTAAGTAACCTAATATCTATGTTAGGTTTGTCATTGCATATCCTTGGCAGGAGGAGAAACTACTTATTAAATAGTGCTAACACAATTGCTTATCCACAAATACAAAATAATGGCTACTTAATTTCCCATGTAACCAAATATCAATCATAAATGGATTTAAATATGAAAGTTAAGTTTCAATCTTATAGAAACATATTTGTAGGAATCCTAAGTAGTAAGGAGATCCTTACGCAAGATACAAAGATTTCAATGATGGTTTTAAAATGAAGAATTTCTATTGATCAACAAGAAGAGATAAGTTATGAAATGGCAGGAAGTATTTGCAACACATAACAGCATCACAGAGAATTAATAACATGAAAAAGAAAAGAGCCTTTACAAATCAGTAAGAAAAAAAAATCAAACATGGGCAAAACAGTTATACAGGCATTTTCACAGACAATTGAATATGAATGACTTTTAAATAATGGAAATATATTTAATCTTGAATACTCAGAGAAATAAAAATTACAAAAATGAAATGACTTTTACAACCATTAAATTGTCAAAAATTAAGAATTTTGTGAATACTAAGTATGGATGAGGATGTGTGTAAATGGAGCCTGTTGGTAGGATATTATTCTGTTAAACAACTTGGCTTCATAGTCTAAAGTATACTCTCTTGGCCTACAAACCAACAATTCTACACTCAGGTATATATCCTAGCAGAGATTCCCACCTGGTCTGAAGATTCATATAGCTGTGGAGACAAGGTTAAAGAGGTGCTAAGAAATTGAGCCACTTAGTACTCAGGGTAGCCTGGTAACTCAGTCTGGTCACCTCAGGCTGTCAACAGCCTCATCCCTTTGCCTCGGGGTGTCATACATGGTCTAAGTATAATGTGAGATGTATAAAGCTATTAAAGACAGTATTGCTTAGGAAAGCAAAAACACAGAAGTGACTGCAAATGGATGAGAACAGATAAATAAATCAAGGAACATTCAAACAATGGAATGATCCATAGAAGGAAAATAAATGAACCACAAGTAGGAGCAACAATATAGATTAATCTTGCAAAAATTATGTTGATAGAAGAACCACCCTCAGTACCAAATATAAGGAAACTAAAGTTAGAGAGTGCATGTTTAAATGTGTGAATATGCTTGCATATATGTTGACCATATATATGATCAAACCATGTTTTTAATAAAGGGAAAAATAATATTAGAACTCAGGATGATGGCTTTCATATGATTTCATTATGACTTCTTTTCCTGCTGGCCTGGTGGTAGGAAGACCAAGCAGTGAACCTGGGGAAAAGTATATTGGTAATTACAGGGGCAATGTTAATATTCTTATTTGCAAGTTTGGCCATAAAGCACAATACACAATGGAATAAGGGATGGGGGGTGTTGGAAGACACATAAGAGATTGGTATTTATACCAGATGGAAGAATAATGTGCTCCCACGCTTATGGGGATGATTTAATAAGTACAGAAAACTTCATGGCAGAATAGAAAGAAGGAGAATTATGAAGAAAAAAAATTTTCCAAAACGTGGAAGAGAATGGGACCCATCACACAACTACATAGGCTGGTCTTTTTAAGGGACAGGAAAATCCACTTATAAAAGGAAAGGTCAAAGGCTAAATGTACAGATATTTCTGGGTTGACTAGTTTGGTTGTGGAAAAGTAAGGGAGTTCAAGATATTCAGCTGGGGGTGAGACAGATGTATAATGTGTATGGGGTATATGGTAATGTATAAAGGCATGAAATGGACAAAAATAGAAGAGGAAATTTCTTATTTATGTATCTGTGGCCAGAAAATTTATCATAGTAATTGATGGTTCTAAGAGAACACAATCTGGGAGAATCAACCAAAAATACAACTAGGACTAACAAAAACACTTGAAATTGCCTGCTGCCTGAAGCCATTAACACAAATCATCAAGACTTACAAGCCACCACTCTAACTTTCTTTTAATTACAGTTATACAGATGAATACAGTTGTAAATTCTAAATAAATTTTGCCAATGGGAGTATTTATAGTTTCCTTTTCTGAACTGGAATTTCCCATTGTCACTGTAAAATAAAGCCATTATATATTTTTCAGTGATAAAAGAAAATAAAAAATTTTAATAATTATAATTTAGAACTTGTTATTGAATTAAATCCCAAAGGAAAATTAAACTCTCTATATATATTATTTGCCAGGTTTTGCTTTGTAAGTAGTATTATTTAAAAGGAACTGAGCGGATGACAATCAAAATAGTAGCTAGAGAAGAACATTAGTAGAATGGATTTTCACATGGTAAATAAGGTCTTTAAAATTGCTGCATTAAAATAAATGTTCTCCTTCAAAAATCCTGAGGAATGATAAATACTTACATCAAGATATTTCTATTGCATGCACAAGCACACAACTATATTGATTTTTGTGTTTTGTGTGTGTGTGTTTGGTTTTTGTTTGTTTTTTTTTGGCTTCAGTGCTAGATTTCCAAGCCATATATAAAATCAGTGTTTTTATGGACTTTTATAACCTGGGAAAACCAAAACATACATTAATGAGTGCATCTCTCAGCTCCTAGAATGCATATTATGGAGTGTTTTTTCTCCTATAAAAAACTAAGTCTCACTCAAATCTCTTTTGGAAGGCAGATACATAACTTAACATTCTACCTTATGAGAATGCCTGGATCCAACTTTCCCTTTCAAAGGGACTTATCCCAGGACATTATCTTATTTTGTGGAACTCTCCTGTCTTTGATCCCTCTCAGTGCTCTGTCTGGCCCCTCACACAGGCCTCCCAGGTGCATCCACGGGCATTCCAACTGCATCCATGGGCATTCCAAGCTGTAGAGCTTGTGGGTAGCCTGCCACCACATAGTCACACCTTGATACCAAATAAACATAGCATTAGCCAACTCTATTAGCTATTTATTCACTGGAATGCACTTAATGTCTGTTCAAAATTACAGTCTTTTAGATAAATTTGACACTATTGAGAATATTAAGATTTCAAAGAGCTTCAGTGAATAGGTAAAAAGTGATATGATATTTTGAAAGCTCTCAAAGGGGACTACTTTAATGATCACTGTGCTAATTTTCATGTTTGGGTTTATATCTCAATTACATGATAGTCAAACATCAATATACTCCTGTCTATCTAAAAATATAGATGAGGGGCGCCTGGGTGGCTCAGTCAGTTGAGCATCTGAGTTTGTCTCAGGTCATGATCTCAGGGTTCATGGGTTTGAGCCCCGTGTAGAGCTCTGTCTGGGCTGGAGGCTTGGACCCTGGAGCCTGCTTCTGATTCTGTCTCCCTTTCTCTCTCTGCCCCTCCCCTGTTTGTGTGTGCTCTCTGTCTCTCAAAAATAAATAAATAAACATTTAAAAAAAAAGAGAAAGATGAATTCTATACTTCAATGATATTTGTTGACTTTCTCCCTTTTTTTTTTTTTTTTTTTTAGTGCTCATCAAGGTAAGTGTGCTCTTAAACCCCCTTTATTTCACCTCCCACCTCTCTCACCTCTGGCAATCACCAGTTTGTTCTGTTTAAGAGACTGGTGTTTTTGTCTCTTCTTTTCTTTGTTTGTTCATTTGTTTAGTTTCTTAAATTCTACATATGAATGAAATTATATGATATTTGTCTTTTTCTGACTGACTTATTTCATTTAGCATAATACCCTCTAGGCCCATTCACGTTGTTTCAAATGGCAAGATTTCATTCTTTTTATGGCTGAGTAATATTCCATCATATATATATCACATATAATTTTATATATATTTATACATTTTACATATATTATGTATATCAAATCTTCTTTATCCTTTCATCTATCATGGACGCTTAGGTTGCTTCCATATCTTGGCTATGGTAAATACTGCTGCAATAAACATGGGAGTGCATATATCTTTTCAAATTAGTTTTGTTTTGTTTTGTTTGGGTAAATACCCAGTAGTGGAATTATTAGATCATATGGTAATTCTATTTTTAATTTTTTGAGGAAACTTCTGTACTGTTTTCCACAGTAGTTGTACCAATTTACATTCCCACCAACAGTGCACAAGGGCTCCTTTTTCTTCCTTTTCTCACCAAAATGTGTTATTTTCTGCTTTTTAAATTTTAGCCATTCTGACAAGTGTAAAGTGATATCTCATTGTGGTTTTGATTCTCATTTCCCTGATGATCAGCGATGTTGAGCATCTTTTCATGGGTCTGTTGGCCATCCGGATGTCTTCTCCCCAGGGCAGGGATCACTTTGGGGTAGTGTCAGTCCCTTCCAGGGCTACCCGCAAGACGTGATGTGGCAGGAGCCACTTTGCAGGGATGCCTACCAAGCAAAGCAGGTTGGATGGGGCAGATCTGTAGGAGAACCCTGGGACAGGGCTCACAGTATTAGCAAGATAAGTGGAGAGTGGTTCCCACAAATGTCCAGCTATCTGGGCTTGGGGAAGGGCAAGAGGGCATAGAAAGAAATGTGACCCCAAGGCCCTTGTGCTCTTGGAGAAGTTTCCTTAAGATCCCTGCCCTTCAGCACATGTTCTGAAATTGTAAATAAATCTCCTTCATGTATACCCCAGGCACTTTTCTAACCATTGTTCTATGCCGTATCCCCTGGGGTTGTTTGTTTCGTGAGCATTGCCCTTAGCTCTCCCAGAGCTAACCTTAGTGATTTTGAAAGTACCTAGAGTTAAGCCCCGCTGATTATAAAAACTTGCAGCGTGAAGCCCTACTGGTTTTCACAACCAAATGTTATGAAAATTTGTGTTCCCAGTGCAGGTCCCCCAGTGCCTGAGATGCCTGGTGTACAATCTGCTCCTCTCAAATCCGCTCCTCTCCCTCTCTGTGACTGTGGTGTCCTTCCTGTGGGCAGTTCCTGTGGGCAGTTAGTCTCACCTGGAGTTTGTTTCCTGACCGTGACCCACCCCTCTTACCCTTTTTGATGTGGCTTCCTCTCTAACACTGGAAACTACAGAAGTCTGTTCTGCCAGTCATCAAGTCATTTTCTGAGTTACTTGCACTGATGTAGCTGTTATCTAGGTGTGTCTATTAGATGAGGTGAGTCTAGTATCCCCCTACTCTGCCATTTCTCCTTCCCATTTTGTTTTAATTTTTCAATTTTTGTTACTTCTTTTCTCTGGAAATATATTCCTCTAAAGTCTCTCTCCCTACCAATTGTCATATTGTATCCACAGTGTATTACAAAGTGCCAGACATTATAAGTATTACTAAAAGTAGCTATTTGATTTTTTAATATTAATATTTAAATTATTGGAACCAGAACATTGCCTAGCAATGTCTAGACATCTTAAAGATCTCCTAGAATATCAATTCAAATAAGTGAATATGATATATTCTTGAATTGCTTATAATTTCATCACCCTGAGATACTCAGACCAAAAAGAATGGTAGTAAAGTAAAAACAAAAAAAAAGTATAATGTTTAAAATTTCTGGTACATGGGGAGCCTGGGTGTTTCAGTCTGTTAAGCATCCAACTTTGGCTCAGGTCATGATCTCACAGTTAGTGAGTTCAGGGCTCTGTACTGCCAGCTCAGAGCCTGGAGCCTGCTTCAGATTCTGTCTCCTGCTCTCTGCACCTCCCCCACTCGCACTCTGTCTCTCTCTGTCTCTCAAAAATGAATAAACGTTAAAATAAATAAAATAGAATAAGATGAGATGAGATAAGATAAGATAAGATAAGATAAGATAAGATAAGATAAGATAAGATAAAATTCCTGGTTGGAAAAACTAAGCATAGTGAAAAAACAAGAAAAACTGGGATACTTTCTCAACCTGCCCCTTCAATGGCCTGTGAAATAAAAAAAAAAAAAAAATTAACATTTATTTATTTTTGAGAGACAGAGATAGACCATGAGCTGGGGAGAGGCAGGGAGAGAGGGAGACACAGAATCCAAAGTAGGCTCCAGGCTCTGAGTTGTCAGCACAGAGCCTGGCATGGGGCTCGAACATCACCAACCGTCAGATCATGACCTGAGTTAAGTCAGACACTTAACCGACTGAACCACCCAAGTGCCCCATGGCCTGTGAAATTTTAAAGAATCATTCACATGCAAAGGACGCGAGCAAAGGAAAGATCAGAAGGGGCTAATGCTTATAGAATTATCTACATTTGAGACCAATTCAAATTCAGGAAACAAAGTAACTTTTTATTTTCCTCACCTGCTTCATTCCTAAAAGAAAGAAATACTAATCATGTTGGTCACACTCTAGAATATTAATGGCCTTAAACCTTGAGAGGCCAAGTGATGATATAATAAACAAAACGCAGAAGTGTGTCTGTAGGATGCAGGAAAAAAATTGATATGGTACACAGCAGACCCCTCAATACTGATATCTTCCCCCATTCCATCCCCACTAATAAATTTAAATTTGTACAAGTGCATCAAGTCCAGGTGTTATAGTTTCTTAACCTGTTTTGGGGCTCGCTTTTATGAGGTGCCAAGGAAGCAATAGAGAGCCTCCTCTTGATTAAAATCTTGACTTCTTTCTACTGCTGCTGAGTAATAAAATCAACAAAATAAGCAAAGATCAAATTGTTATTCTAATTTCTCCTCAAACCTGGGCAAATGTTTTAATGTCTGGCCTAGTTTAAAAGAGAGGAATACATACTCAAAAGTTTTCAGATCTGAATTTTGATCCTAACCAATTTTCTCCTACTAAAAATAAGAGGCAATCTATTAACATTTGTTTTTCTAAACTTTCTGTTAAATTGATTTCTAAAAATTATGCAGAAATAAGAGCTAAGAAATCATACATGAATCATTAATTTGATAAAAAAAAATCCATACTATTCCAATTTTATTTAAAGGCAAACTCAATTGGAAGAACAGGAAATTTAATAGCATGAGTCTGGATTTCATTAAGAATTTTCAGTTTCTCCCATACCACCCAAAAGTAGAAAATGGAAATAAAACTCATACAGAAATTAGTTATTAGACATTTTTTTTCCACTGCAAGTAATAGAATGACTACAGTGTCTTAAACAGTAGGGGGTTATGAGTGGGCCTTACTTACCAGTCTTTCTGAAGACAGCCCCAATGTTGGTTAATTCAGTGGCTCAGTGTATTAGGATTCTTTGTTAGTTTCTCTATGGTTCTTATACTCTCTCTCTCTCTCTCTCTCTCTCTCTCTCTCTCTCTGTGTGTGTGTGTATGTCTTTTCCTGCCCCTCCCTATCTTGTTCCCTCCCTCTCTCTTTTCTTTACACAAAAAGGCTGCCAAATCACCATTCAACATGATGTCCTACAATAATGTCCAACAAAGAAAGGGAAGGAAGCAGGATTTAGGCAGAGGAAGAAGTCAAGCTGTAATGCAGGTAGAGGGACAGCATCAGCTGACCCCTTGGGGATTTGATATGACTCCAGAGGTGGCTTATATAGACAGCCTTTTATACTTCCTCACTGTTCACTAACTAGATGTGTACCTCCCCAGTCATGACCTTATACAAGGCAGCCCTCTATAGAAGGGGTAATTCCCCTATCTGATGGGGCTGGTAGCTAAATAAATAAATGGAGAGACATGTCATGTTTGTGGATTATAAGACTTAATATGAAGTATGTTAATTATCCTCAAATCAATCTCTGGAGTTAATATAATAGCAGGTATTTTTTAATGAAATTTGGTGGCTTCTACTATAATTTATATGAAAAGACAAAGTATAAGAATAGATAAGGTGGGAGAGGGAAGATGGCAGCGTAGGAGGACGCTGGGCTCACCGCGCGTCCTGCTGATCACTTAGATTCCACCTACACCTGCCTAAATAACCCAGAAAACCGCCAGAGGATTAGCAGAACGGAGTCGCCGGAGCCAAGCGGAGACGAGAGGCCCACGGAAGAGGGGCCGCTCCTGAAGTGGATCACCTAAGGAGAAGCAAGCTAAGCCTGCCCCTCCTGCCCCTGTGCACCTTGCCTACCCACCCCAGCTAAGACGCCAGATCCCCAGCATCACAAGCCTGGCAGTGTGCAAGTAGCCCAGACAGGCCACCCCACCCCACAGTGAATCCTGCCCCTAGGAGAGAGGAAGAGAAGGCACACACCAGTCTGACTGTGGACACAGTGGTGGGCTGGGGGCAGACATCAGGTCTGACTGCGGCTCCGCCCACAAACTCCAGTTAAACACCACAGCACAGGGGAGGTGCCCTGCAGGTCCTCACCACGCCAGGGACTATCCAAAATGACCAAGCGGAAGAATTCCCCTCAGAAGAATCTCCAGGAAATAACAACAGCTAATGAGCTGATCAAAAAGGATTTAAATAATATAACAGAAAGTGAATTTAGAATAATAGTCATAAAATTAATCGCTGGGCTTGAAAACAGTATAGCTGACAGCAGAGAATCTCTTGCTACAGAGATCAAGGGACTAAGGAACAGTCACGAGGAGCTGAAAAACGCTTTAAACGAAATGCATAACAAAATGGAAACCACCACGGCTCGGATTGAAGAGGCAGAGGAGAGAATAGGTGAACTAGAAGATAAAGTTATGGAAAAAGAGGAAGCTGAGAAAAAGAGAGATAAAAAAATCCAGGAGTATGAGGGGAAAATTAGAGAACTAAGTGATACACTAAAAAGAAATAATCTACGCATAATTGGTATCCCAGAGGAGGAAGAGAGAGGGAAAGGTGCTGAAGGGGTACTTGAAGAAATAATAGCTGAGAACTTCCCTGAACTGGGGAAGGAAAAAGGCATTGAAATCCAAGAGGCACAGAGAACTCCCTTCAGACGTAACTTGAATCGATCTTCTGCACGACATATCCTAGGGAAACTGGCAAAATACAAGGATAAAGAGAAAATTCTGAAAGCAGCAAGGGGTAAACGTGCCCTCACATATAAAGGGAGACCTATAAGACTCGTGACTGATCTCTCTTTTGAAACTTGGCAGGCCAGAAAGAATTGGCACGAGATTTTCAGTGTGCTAGACAGAAAAAATATGCAGCCGAGAATCCTTTATCCAGCAAGTTTGTCATTTAGAATAGAAGGAGAGATAAAGGTCTTCCCAAACAAACAAAAACTGAAGGAATTTGTCACCACTACACCAGCCCTCCAAGAGATCCTAAGGGGGACCCTGTGAGACAAAGTACCAGAGACATCACTACAAGCATAAAACATACAGACATCACAATGACTCTAAACCCATATCTTTCTATAATAACACTGAATGTAAATGGATTAAATGCGCCAACCAAAAGACATAGGGTATCAGAATGGATAAAAAAAAACAAGACCCATCTATTTGCTGTCTACAAGAGACTCATTTTAGACCTGAGGACACCTTTAGATTGAGAGTGAGGGGATGGAGAACTATTTATCATGCTACTGGAAGCCAAAAGAAAGCTGGAGTAGCCATACTTCTATCAGACAAACTAGACTTTAAATTAAAGGCTGTAACAAGAGATGAAGAAGGACATTATATAATAGTGACAGGGTCTATCCATCAGGAAGAGCTAACAATTATAAATGTCTATGCGCCGAATACCGGAGCGCCCAAATATATAAAACAATTACTCATAAACATAAGCAACCTTATTGAGAAGAATGTGGTCATTGCAGGGGACTTTAACACCCCACTTACAGAAATGGATAGATCATCTAGACACACGGTCAATAAAGAAACAAGGGCCCTGAATGAGACATTGGATCAGATGGACTTGACAGATATATTTAGAACTCTGCATCCCAAAGCAACAGAATATACTTTCTTCTCGAGTGCACATGGAACATTCTCCAAGATAGATCATATACTGGGTCACAAAACAGCCCTTCATAAGTTTACAAGAATTGAAATCATACCATGCATACTTTCAGACCACAATGCTATGAAGCTTGAAATCAACTACAGAAAAAAGTCTGGAAAACCTCCAAAAGCATGGAGGTTAAAGAACACCCTACTAACGAATGAGTGGGTCAACCAGATAATTCGAGAAGAAATTAAAAAATATATGGAAACAAACGAAAATGAAAATACAACAATCCAAACGCTTTGGGATGCAGCGAAGGCAGTCCTGAGAGGAAAATACATTGCAATCCAGGCCTATCTCAAGAAACAAGAAAAATCCCAAATACAAAATCTAACAGCACACCTAAAGGAAATAGAAGCAGAACAGCAAAGGCAGCCTAAACCCAGCAGAAGAAGAGAAATAATAAAGATCAGAGCAGAAATAAACAATATAGAATCTAAAAAAACTGTAGAGCAGATCAACGAAACCAAGAGTTGGTTTTTTGAAAAAATAAACAAAATTGACAAACCTCTAGCCAGGCTTCTCAAAAAGAAAAGGGAGATGACCCAAATAGATAAAATCATGAATGAAAATGGAATTATTACAACCAATCCCTCAGAGATACAAACAATTATCAGGGAATACTATGAAAAAGTATATGCCAACAAATTGGACAACCTGGAAGAAATGGACAAATTCCTGAACACCCACACTCTTCCAAAACTCAATCAGGAGGAAATAGAAAGCTTGAACAGACCCATAACCAGCGAAGAAATTGAATCGGTTATCAAAAATCTCCCAACAAATAAGAGTCCAGGACCAGATGGCTTCCCAGGGGAGTTCTACCAGACGTTTAAAGCAGAGATAATACCTATCCTTCTCAAGCTATTCCAAGAAATAGAAAGGGAAGGAAAACTTCCAGACTCATTCTATGAAGCCAGTATTACTTTGATTCCTAAACCAGACAGAGACCCAGTAAGCAAAGAGAACTACAGGCCAATATCCCTGATGAATATGGATGCAAAAATTCTCAATAAGATAGTAGCAAATCGAATTCAACGGCATATAAAAAGAATTATTCACCATGATCAAGTGGGATTCATTCCTGGGATGCAGGGCTGGTTCAACATTCGCAAATCAATCAACGTGATACATCACATTAACAAAAAAAAAGAGAAAAACCATATGATACTGTCAATCGATGCAGAAAAGGCCTTTGACAAAATCCAGCACCCTTTCTTAATAAAAACCCTTGAAAAGTCGGGATAGAAGGAACATACTTAAAGATCATAAAAGCCATTTATGAAAAGCCCACAGCTAACATCATCCTCAACGGGGAAAAACTGAGAGCTTTTTCCCTGAGATCAGGAACACGACAGGGATGCCCACTCTCACCGCTGTTGTTTAACATAGTGCTGGAAGTTCTAGCATCAGCAATCAGACAACAAAAGGAAATCAAAGGCATCAAAATTGGCAAAGATGAAGTCAAGCTTTCGCTTTTTGCAGATGACATGATATTATACATGGAAAATCCGATAGACTCCACCAAAAGTCTGCTAGAACTGATACATGAATTCAGCAAAGTTGCAGGATACAAAATCAATGTTCAGAAATCAGTTGCATTCCTATACACTAACAATGAAGCAACAGAAAGACAAATAAAGAAACTGATCCCATTCACAATTGCACCAAGAAGCATAAAATACCTAGGAATAAATCTAACCAAAGATGTAAAGGATCTGTATGCTGAAAACTATAGAAAGCTTATGAAGGTAATTGAAGAAGATTTAAAGAAATGGAAAGACATTCCCTGCTCATGGATTGGAAGAATAAATATTGTCAAAATGTCAATACTACCCAAAGCTATCTACACATTCAATGCAATCCCAATCAAAATTGCACCAGCATTCTTCTCGAAACTAGAACAAGCAATCCTAAAATTCATATGGAACCACAAAAGGCCCCGAATAGCCAAAGTAATTTTGAAGAAGAAGACCAAAGCAGGAGGCATCCCAATCCCAGACTTTAGCCTCTACTACAAAGCTGTCATCATCAAGACAGCATGGTATTGGCACAAAAACAGACACATAGACCAATGGAATAGAATAGAAACCCCAGAACTAGACCCACAAACGTATGGCCAACTAATCTTTGACAAAGCACGAAAGAACATCCAATGGAAAAAAGACAGTCTCTTTAACAAATGGTGCTGGGAGAACTGGACAGCAACATGCAGAAGGTTGAAACTAGACCACTTTCTCACACCATTCACAAAAATAAACTCAAAATGGATAAAGGACTTGAATGTGAAACAGGAAACCATCAAAACCTTAGAGGAGAAAGCAGGAAAAGACCTCTCTGACCTCAGCCGTAGCAATCTCTTACTCGACACATCCCCAAAGGCAAGGGAATTAAAAGCAAAAGTGAATTACTGGGACCTTATGAAGATAAAAAGCCTCTGCACAGCAAAGGAAACAACCAACAAAACTAAAAGGCAACCAACGGAATGGGAAAAGATATTTGCAAATGACATATCGGACAAAGGGCTAGTATCCAAAATCTATAAAGAGCTCACCAAACTCCACACCCAAAAAGCAAATAACCCAGTGAAGAAATGGGCAGAAAACATGAATAGACACTTCTCTAAAGAAGACATCCGGATGGCCAACAGGCACATGAAAAGATGTTCAGCGTTGTTCCTCATCAGGGAAATACAAATCAAAACCACACTCAGGTATCACCTCACGCCAGTCAGAGTGGCCAAAATGAACAAATCTAGGAGACTATAGATGCTCGAGAGGATGTAGAGAAACAGGAACCCTCTTGCACTGTTGGTGGGAATGCAAATTGGTGCAGCCGCTCTGGAAAGCAGTGTGGAGATTCCTCAGAAAATTAAAAATAGACCTACCCTATGACCCAGCAATAGCACTGCTGGGAATTTATCCAAGGGACACAGGAGTACTGATGCATAGGGGCACTTGTACCCCAATGTTCATAGCAGCACTCTCAACAATAGCCAAATTATGGAAAGAGCCTAAATGTCCATCAACTGATGAATGGATAAAGAAATTGTGGTTTATATACACAATGGAGTACTATGTGGCAATGAGAAAAAATGAAATATGGCCTTTTGTAGCAATGTGGATGGAACTGGAGAGTGTGATGCTAAGTGAAATAAGCCA
This sequence comes from Puma concolor, assembly GCF_028749965.1. Taxonomy (NCBI): domain Eukaryota; kingdom Metazoa; phylum Chordata; class Mammalia; order Carnivora; family Felidae; genus Puma; species Puma concolor. The sequence goes on from NC_141671.1 coordinate 110,606,618, forward strand.
TACAGAGAAAGACAGATACCATATGGTTTCACTCTTATGTGGATCCTGAGAAACTTAACAGGAACCCATGGGGGAGGGGAAGGAAAAAAAAAAAAAAAAAGAGGTTAGAGTGGGAGAGAGCCAAAGCATAAGAGACTGTTGAGAACTGAGAACAAACTAAGGGTTGATGGGGGGTGGGAGGGAGGAGAGGGTGGGTGATGGGTATTGAGGAGGGCACCTTTTGGGATGAGCACTGGGTGTTGTATGGAAACCAATTTGACAATAAATTTCATATATAAATAAAAAAAAAAGAAAAAATAAATAAAATAAAATAACAGGTGGTCAAATGTTTCTAAAAAAAAAAAAGAATAGATAAGGTAATCTTATGGGAGAACAAACAAGCTGGAGGACTTATACCATCAAATATCAAGATTCATGGTAAAACCATAGAAATTAAGTCAATGTGAAATCAGTACAAGGATAGACAAAGAGGCCAATAAAAGAGAAGAGTAAATTCAGAAACAATTCATTCATATATGTTCTCTGGATTTATGACAAAGTTTGCACTACAATTCAGTAGGGAATGGATAATTTCTTCAAAAAATACTTGTTGGGTCAATTGGCTATCCATGTAGATAAAGTGAATCCTGAAATCCCTAACTCATATCATTTGTGGAAATCAAGTCTAGATTGATAAGACAGATAAATATGAAAGGCAAAACAATAAAATTTTTAGAAGAAAACATGGGAGGATATCATAGAAGCATAAAAGGCAAAGATTTCTATGAAAGGACACAAAAACTATTATCATGGATATATTTGACTATTTTAGAATAACAACCTTTTGGGGCACCTGGGTGACTCAGTAGTTTATGCCTCCAACTCTTGATATCAGCTTATGTGATGAGCTCAGGTCATGATTTCATGGTTTGTGAGTTTGAGCCCCACATCAAGCTCTGCACTGTCATCTTAGGATTCTCTCTCTCTCCCTCTCTCTCTACCCCTCCCCTGTTAGCGCTCTCTGTCTCTCTCAAATAAATAAATAAATAAATAAAATAAAAACTTAAAAAAATAATAACTTCTTCTCATCATAAGATGTCACTAAGGGGCAACTGGTTGGCTCAGTCAGTTAAGCTTCCAACCTCAGCTCAGGTCATAATCTCACAGTTTGTGAGTTCGATCCCCATGTTGGGCTCTTTGCTGACAGCTCTGAGCCTGGAGCCTGCTTTAGATTCTGTTTCTCCCTCTCTCTCTGTCCCTTCCCCACTCTCTCTCTCTCTCTCTCTCTCTCTCTCTCTTTCTCTGTCTCTTTCTCTAAATCTCTCAAAAATAAATAAACATTAAAAAAAATTTTTTAAGATATCACTAAGAGGGTAGTCAATCCACAGAATGAAATAAATATTTGCATTAGAAATATCATAAAAATTAGTTGTTTCCAGAATATACAAAGAACTCATAATCAATATGAAAAATTTGAAAATACCTTAAAAATGAGAATTGAATAAGCAATGACTATTAAATTTACCAAAACCAAAACTCAACTTCATTAGGAAAATGCAAATTAATGGGACACTAGAACTTTCAGTATCTACTGAATCTAAATATATTCATCACTATTAACTTTCAATTTTCTCCTAAGTGTATACTCAAACGATATATATATTTTTGCCAAAACAAAATCTCTAGAATGTTCAGAGTGGCACTATTCATAATATCTCCAACCTGGTAATTATCAGCATGTCCACTGGATAAATGAGTAAACAAACTGGATAAATACATTGAAGTATATTTGCACATCAGTAAGAACAAACACATTACAATTACAAACAATAGGGACAAATCTCATAAACATAATATTAAGAAGCAGAAAAAATAAATTGGCAAAACACAGTATTATTCCACTTTATACATAAAGTTCAAACACAGAACTAAGTCATTATGTAAGAGATGGTTGAAGAGGGGTTAGTCTTGGGATGAGGAGTGATTAGAAAGGGACACAAACGGGCTGTATGGAATGTTGGTATCATGTTATTTCTTGATCTAGGCACTTGTTATACAAGTGTTCATTTTGTGAAAAGCCATCAAGCACCACACTCATGATTTGTACACTTTTCTGAGTATATTCTAACTTTGAAAAAATATATATAAGTAATAAAATCCATTAAGTTCCTCCTCTTTCAGAGTCAAAATGCCTCCTATACTGATGTTTTTGCTTTTATACATTCATACACTTACCTGAGCTTTGTTTGACTGAATTTAGCTGGACTATCTGGGACTTCTTCCAAGTTCTTTTTTCCTTCATCTTTTGATTTCTCAAGAGATCTTCTTTCCCTCTTTTCTTTATTGTGACAGGCTCTATACTTCTCACTTCTCTCTTGTAATTTATACTCTTGTGATTCTGATGGGAACTATCAATTTCTTTCAACATTTCTCCTTCTTTAATTTTCCTAGAATTTCTCTTTTCTCCAATTTCCTCTTTTGAAAATCTCAGAGGAAACTGTACTTGAGGTAGGGCTTCTCTGTTCCTTTAATTAGAAAGGCTTATTGTCTCTCAGTATCGATAAATTCTATTTTTAATATTGAAGAGATGTGACACCAAACTTTTGGACACAAGCCTAATGTGTACATTTGTAGTTGTTTGGTCCTCAGTCTGATAGTCCCTTTTCGGAATAACAGGGGGGAAATGTGTCTTTTAAATTATAGAAATAGTAAAATCTTGGGGCGCCTGGGTGGCGCAGTCGGTTAAGCATCCGACTTCAGCCAGGTCACGATCTCGCGGTCCGTGAGTTCGAGCCCCGCGTCAGGCTCTGGGCTGATGGCTCAGAGCCTGGAGCCTGTTTCCGATTCTGTGTCTCCCTCTCTCTCTGCCCCTCCCCCGTTCATGCTCTGTCTCTCTCTGTCCCAAAAATAAATAAACGTTGAAAAAAAAAATTAAAAAAAAAAACAAAAAAGAAATAGTAAAATCAATTTTATCATGTTAACATGTTAGGTTCTTTTAACCAAAATATGTTTTGACCATATTTCAATAAAAGAGTCATGAGTATTTAATTTCACTGAACTATATGTAGAACTAGGCCTGTTAGGATAAAGTAGCTTTTGGTATCTTCAATTTAATAAATAAGATTTTTAGGTACTGTTTCGATCCAAAAGTAGCTTTTATAGTAGTACTGAAATTACAGAAATGGAGTTAGAAAAAATATATAATTAATTTTGGATAAAGATATGGCGGGGCATATAAGCTGTAAAAGTTAAATCTCATGCATGTCAAAGTCCATGGTGAATAAACTTTTATTAAGATCATGATGGTTGGGGCGCCTGGGTGGCTCAGTCGGTCTGACATAGGCTCAGGTCATGATCTCATTGTCGCGGGTTCGAGCCCCGCATCAGGCTCTGTGCTGACAGCTCAGAGCCTGGAGCCTGTTTCGGATTCTGTGTCTCCCTCTCTCTCTGCCCCACCCTCCCTTGCTCCTGTTCTGTCTCTGTCTCAAAAATAAACACTAAAAAAAATTTTTTTTAAAAGATCATGATGGTTTATAGAGATATCATTGATTTAAATAAGAAGTGAAAGCTGTATATATTTTTAGATGACTTGAGTTTATAAAATTATACATCAGAAAAATAATGACTTTTATTGTTTAGCATAAAAAATATAAAAATCATTGATTACAATATCAAATTTCACTTTGTTTGAAATCACAAGTCTAAAGAAATGTATAGAAAAATACAAGGTAAAATGTAAGATATAACATCATTTAAAGTTGAAAGAAGTAGAAATTATACACAAAATGAGGACTACACAGAAAAGTGCTAACCTAGCAGAGAAAGACATAGTGATCACACCAGATTGTACTCTGAATCAGCAGGATTGATAAGAAAGGAAATGTACTGCATGGATTAGAGAAACCGCATGGTAATTCTCTATACTATTTGTCTAAGGCTTAGCACAGATGCTGAATTTTGAAAAAGATTAGAAAAATAGAACATTCAGGAAATGATAAACAAGTTCAGGTGATATAGCAAAATGAAGAGAACAGTGGACACTGCAGGCAGGAGTGTGTGTTCTTGAGGTTACGGCAACACCACCAGTTCTCCAGAGGCCAAGTCATCCCACGCCTCTTGGCCCTGCTGTTCGCATTTGTCAAATAAAAACAGTTACAAAATCTTATCATAATTCTATGCAGGTCCCAGATTTTCCTATGATATGAATTACAAAAACATGAGCAATTGAGAGGCTGCTGACATAGTTGGCTTTAAATATGTGTAGAGGTGTTCTATAAAAGCTAATAAAATATTCACCTCATTCATGGATAACAGAATTGGGGGGAAATGGGCTTCATCAAAAGTAAGAAAATGTAGGTTAGGTCAATGATTCTCAATTCTCACTACCTTAGAAGCCACTGGGAATCTCTTTATAAAATGCAAACACTAGTCTTTGCCCCAAGATTCCATTTCAAATGGTCTGGGGCATGTCCAGGCATCAGTGTGATTTAACAGTCTCCCTAAATGTTTCTAATTTTCATCAAGGTATGGAAACTTCTGGATTAGATGTAATAAAACACTCCCTTTGAATGAAAAGTTACAGATAATCTCTCCTCTGGAGCCTATAAATATTAGAAAATCATTAACTACAAAATGAACATTAACCCACAAAAATAATTAATATCTATTTACACTTTAATATATTTACTAGACTCTTCTAAGTGCCCGGATTACATCACTTTGCCCACACTATGGTAGACCTATATAATTGTACCTTCAGCCACAGAATTTCATTTGCTGCCAGTTCAATTCTTTTCTGATGAAGTTATGACTAAAAATAAAGGAATGGAAGAATATCTGTCCTTTTACTGTATTCTGTCTTTTCCAAAAGCATTACATTAATATAAAATGCCTATTAATTAATTCAGTATAAAACATGGTTCAGTTTTCCCACATAATCCATATCCCCAAATTAAACTCTTTTGAAGATAAATGTTCTACTGGAAAATATTATGTTTTAATTGTAACTGTGCAACTTTAGATTTCCAATTGAGTTTGGTGTTCTTGGAACTAGGACATAAAATTACTACGTTCTTTTTCAAACTTTCTATTGAAGTCAATATTATGACTTTCACTATATCAGAAATTCTCTGCTTTGTGTTGTTTCATGCAGTCCCCGTGTTATAGGCATTTTACGACTTTTTGAGATTAAGATATTTCAAACCTCAGTGACTATATGTTTCCACTGGGATACTGGAAACAGACTTTACAGTCTCTACACAGAATACAATTTTTAAAATAAAATTCCATAAATTAAGGCTCTTATAAGCCTTTGGAAATGCTGCTGTTTCAAGCAGCTGTTTTGTTGCATTTGATGCCCACACTGTTAAGTTAGAGTTCATGGAGATATGTATTTTAACCCAGGCTACCCTTAATTAGCATGAAGGTCCTGTGAAAAGATTATGCCTTGACAAAGAGCTTATGTCAATTAAAAAAATCCCAGACAGAAGATCAATATGTAATCACAACTTGAAATACACTGATCAAAATATACTATCTTGAAGAAAATACCAACTGTATCTATTGACCATGTAACACAGCTAGAGGGCTCGTGAGAGAGGGAGGCTATAAACTGAGTTGTGGTCAACAGGAAAATTCAAATTTCAGCTTCCATTTGTTATTTGCTTAAATTTCATACATCTTCAGCAAGAATTAGAAGGACAAGATGAGACCTTCTAGGAATCAGAAGAGAGACAAGGACAGTAACCATTTGGGAATGATCCTGAAAATTTTGCTATTTTTGCTAGCTATTTACTATTTTACTGTTTTGTTTGTTTCTCTATGGGAATCAGAAATCATACTTTCAAAATGACTTCTAAGTAAAAGCCAAAATTCTTATGGCACTACTGTAGTCTGAGCATTTGTGTCCCCTCAAAATTCATGTTTAAATCCTAACCCCCAAGGTGATGGTCTTAGGAGGCAGAGCCTTTGAGAGTTTCTTAGGTCATCAGGGTGGATCCTCCATGAATGGGACTGGTGCCTTATAGAAGAGACCCCAGAGAGTTGGCTCACCCCTTCCACTGTGTGAGGACATAGCAAAAAGTCAGTAGCCTACAACCTGAAAGAGGGCCTTCACAAGAAACTGACTGCTGATATTGGACTTTTAGCTACCAGAACTGTGATGAAAAAATTTCTGTTGTTTATAAGCTACCCAGTCCACAGTATTTTGTTATAACAGCCTGAAAAGACTAAGACAGGCAACCTACAAAACTTTATAAAATGTGTATTCCTTCTTCTCACTCACTACTCTGACCTTTTTTATAATATGTGCCCCCTCACTTTGCCCCAACGACATCAGCTGGTTATACCAGACACACTCCTTCTGCAGGATCTTTGCACCCACTGTGTCTTCTGCCCATATAGCACTTGACTCCTGCACTCTTTCAACTTTTGACCAACAATCTTAGTGAAGTTGTCCCAGGCCCCTCTATGTAAAATACAAAGCACAGCTAGCCACATACAAACTTCATGTACTCTATCTTCTATTTTTTTAGTGCTTACCTATCACATCATATATTTTATATATTAAATCTTGTTAATTCTCTGCCCTCTTCCTTTCTCAAATGTAATTTTGATTACAGTTAGGATTTTTGTTTATTTCTCATTGCTATATCACTAAAATCTAGAACAGTGATAGTCATATGGCAGGTACTCAATAAATATTTGTGAATAAATAAATGATTGAAAACCTTTGAATTATGATTTTTATTAATTTTTTTTGTGTAGGAAAGTCAGAATTAGGGAGAATATGGCCAACTCTAACTAGACACAAGGGGGACCAACTCTGAGAGAAAGGGGTGTATAGCAGTATTAAAAAAAAGAATAAAAGGAAGTAAAGATAGGCTGAATTCTATATTTTTCAACCAGTTAACTTGTCCCTAAGACTTTCAGTGAGCACCACCAGGAAAAGTAAGCTCAATTCCTTCTCTCCTCCCAACCTCTCCATGAGGACTAAGCCCTCAACCTTATTTCAACCAGTTTATTTTTCCTGATCTATGCAATGTCTCCAAATCTGGCCTTTTGTTGCATTACATCAGCTGTGGACATCAGTTACAATTTCTCAAACTTGTTGCTTCCAGTTAATCTTAATGGTAACCATAGCTGATACAGCTCTGTTCCTATTCCCTGTCTAGAGCCAGCCCCATGTAACAAGATTCCTTTTCAGGTTGCTCTACTTGTGATTATGTTCCTGAATAATAAAATGGAAATTCTACTCTTTCTATTTAGTGTTGAAGATTCAGTAGCCCTCTCTGCAGCTTTGATAACCCTTTTTCATGGGACAAGGAAAGACCAATTTATGATGAGATTAGGAAGTAGTAACTCTGGGGCAAAGATTCTTCTGTGTCGATACTACTGTGTTGCTTATAAATAGAATGAACTTTCTTTTCCAGCTTTTCCAGAAATAAAACTAATATTTTATCAGAGCAAGAAAAATATGAGAAAATGAAATCACAAGCCTCAACAGCAGAGACAGTGTCTCAGAAAAATTTGAGATTTGAGTTTAAAGAATAGTTGCCACGTCCCTTTTTATATGAAATATAGACAGTGTGAAGTTCCCCAGGATGGGATTAGAGAGCCATTTGGGGTCATGCACCATGACAAATACTTTGTTAATTTTTTTATTAACAACTTTATTAATATCAGAATAAAAGCATACAGAATTATTTTACCCATAAAAGAAAAAAAATGTTTATTCATGTTTTATTTTTCTACCTATTAATCAATATACAGTGTTGAGCCTTAGCTAACATTTACCAATCTCTTCCTGGATGACAGTACTTTGTAAAATAGGTATTATTCCACTTAATTCTCATAAAGGATCTGTCATATAGATCATATATTACCCTTTTGGAGGATACTAAAGCCAAAATAGTTCAGGTAATTTTTCCAAGATTACACAGCTAAGTGTGGAGAAACCAGACCTGTATCTAAATGTCTAAACTATACAACCCCCTAACATAATCACTGGGCTGGTATATGGTATTGCATACTTGAATGAACTTCTAGTTGTCTTTATTAAATATTAGGTCACATATATGTAAAATCAGATATTTAACTGTAAGCTTTAGTAGAATGATAAAAAGTATTTTTCCTATTTATGATAGGTGCACTTATTTTGGAACATGTGCTTCAAAAGCCTGCATTACCATCAAACTAAACGAGGTCACAATCATTCTATATCTAGAATTGACCTAACTCTTCTTATTGCTTCCACTCTTGCCTGTACCCAAACTATTCTCCCCACAGAGAAGCAAAGAGAGCTTATTAAGAAAAAAACTGAAACCATGTTTTTCCCTTACTTAAAACTAGTCAGTGCATCCAAACACACTTGCAATTCTACCATGGCCATAAACCTGGCCTGATCTGGCCCTTGCTGATTCTTAAGTATTCATTTTGAGCCACTCTCCACTTCTTTCATTAAGCTCCAGTTACACGATACTCTTTATTTTTCTTCAATTTCCAAATGACTTTCTTTCCTCATGGTCTTTACAAAACCTTCCATTTCCCTATATGCCATGTCTCTTCACAGTGCATGGCTAATTTATTCTTACCCACTAGATTTCAGCTTATATGTCATCTCTTCAGGGAGGCTTTCCATGTCCTCTCTATCTGAAACACATGTATTATTATTCTGCCCTAAGTTATATTCTACTTTAACACCCTATTTTCTTTATGATAATTATTAAAATTCATAATAATTATGTTTATTTGCTTACTCTTTTTTTAAAGTTCATTATAATGCCAATTTCATGAGAATAGTGATTGTGTCCATCTTTTCATCATTGTGCCTCCAATAACTAGCATGGAGCCTAGAACATAACACCAACCAGTAATTATTTGTTAAGTATATTATTTTGTCCCCCAAGATAAAATAAAAATGGCTTTCAATTTCAGAGAAGGTGGATTTCAAATTTCTTAGCCCAGCATTCAGTGTTCCACCAAGACTTTACCTGATTCCCTTTTCTCCTAAATCTACTCAAAACATTCTATAAACCAACACATCAAATACCTCCAGTGTGTTCCTGGGCATCTTTACTCACAGCATTCTCTTTTGCTTGAATGTCCTCTACTTTTCCAAATTGTGCAGATTTCAAGTACAAATCTTCCTCATCTTACAATGGGATTATGTCCTCATAAATATTATAAGTCAAAATGCATTTATACTCCTAACTTAAACATCATAGCTTAGCCTAGACTGTCATAAAGTTACTCAGAGCACTTGCATTAGCCTACAGTTGGGCAAAATCATCTAGCACAAAGCCTATTTTATAATGAAGTGAGGAATATATCATATAATTTAATAAATACTATCATGAAAATGAAAAAAAGAATTGTTATATGTATGTAGAATGGTTGTAAGTTTATAAGTTGTTTATCCTTACAATCACATGAGTGTCTAGGAGGTGTGGCTCACTAACACTGCTTCATATCATAACAGTATTGTACGGAATATTACTAACCTGGGAAATATCAAAAATTAACAATTCAAAGTAAGGGTTTTTCCCTACTGAATGCATACCATTTTCACATCATTATAAAGCCAGAAAATCATAAATTGAACCATCGTAAGTCAGGGATCATCCGCACATACATTCTAGCTTTAGGAAAACTTTCTTCTTTCCCCATCATTTCTTGTCCCCTTGAATTAAAATTAATGGACTATAATCTAAATTTATTTTGGACTTTGAAACATCTATTTATATATAGGAGTGCTTAGAAGCATTGAAGCTAGAGAAACTTAGTTGCCCCATCTTACTTCACCATTTAGTGTCTGGAGATCCTTGTTTGCTCACCTGTAAAATTACAATAAAATTATGCCTATGTCGTCATTTTTTGAAAATCAAACATATAACTCATGTAATGCCCAAGTACAATATATCACTGTCATATAATAAGTACTTAATAAGTGTTCATTATTCCAAGTCAGAGTGGAACTTACATTTAGTTAGCGTTACATTCATTTGGTTATATGCCTATGAACTACAAAAAGATTATAAACTTCTTAAAATCTTTGAAAATATGTTATTCTGATCATGTTCCCCAATCTCTTGTGTAAAAAAAAATATTCAATTAGGGGCGCCTGGGTGGCGCAGTAGGTTAAGCGTCCGACTTCAGCCAGGTCACGATCTCGCGGTCCGTGAGTTCGAGCCCCGCGTCGGGCTCTGGGCTGATGGCTCAGAGCCTGGAGCCTGTTTCCGATTCTGTGTCTCCCTCTCTCTCTGACCCTCCCCCGTTCATGCTCTGTCTCTCTCTGTCCCAAAAATAAATAAAAAACGTTGAAAAAAATATTCAATTAATATTTGTTGACTTGACTGATTGCATCTATTAAAGAACACTTTTTAAAAATGAAGCTTTGTCTGTAAGTGTGCTTCTTCCAGAAACAGGAAACCTGTAATTAGCTCTTATTGTGAGGAAAATTCATAAATCTGAATTGCCATGCAATTCTTTTTCTTCTACCAGTGTATGATGTATGTGATGCTTAAAAATAATTACAAACTCTTGGAGGTAATCAGGTTCCCTTTATACTCTAACTGGAATATATTAAATAGCATTTAACAGAGTCTTGTAGTTGGAATTCTGTCAATCCTCACTAGTAGCAGATACTGCTTTTTTGTTTTTTGTTTTTTTGGTTTTTTTAAATTTAGAACAGTGACCCCCCCCCCCCCCAATGCCACAGACTTGGTAAGTTAGAATTACCTGTGGTGATTATTAGCACCACAGTTTGCTGGCCTCCATGTCCAACCCACTCATCAGAATCTCTGGGGGTGAGACACTGGAAATCATACACCCTAAGAGATTCTGATATGTAGCCACATGTAAGAAACTCTCTTCTAGAAAAGCAGCTTAATAGAATACCATGTACAAAATAAAGGGCAGTGGACTTTTTTTTTAAAAACTAATTTATTTATTTTGAGGGAGGAGAGGGGCAGAAAGAAAGGGAGAGAGAGGATCCCAAGCAGGCTCTGTGCTGTCAGCCCAGAGCCGGACACGGGGCTCGATCCCACAAACTGTGAGATCACGAACTGAGCCAAAATTAAGAAAAGGAGGCTTAATTGACTGAGCCATCCAGGCAGCCCAAGGGCAGTAGATTTTTACATTAACCATCATTTCTATTATATCTTCTGAAATGACAGAAGTTTCAAGCTTTGGGCTTTACTTTCACAGAGAAGTCTATCTCTAGTACATTATTTCTCACTGTAAATGATAAATTTAAATTTATATAGTTTCCCATTTTTAATTGATAAAGTCTTTAAAATATCATGATGTGGCTACAAATTTAAAAAAATGTGTGATTTATAGAAATAAAAGCTTGTCACTACAGAATAAGTATCAATGAAATAAAAAGCAATGCATGAGTCTATTGACTTTTAAGATCCGAATTTTGACAGCAGTTCTGAACCTATATATTCATCTTGTTGAGAAGTATTTCATTTTATGAATCTACTGTATTTTATTTATCCACTCACCAATTGATAGGCATTGGGTTGTCTCCAATTTTTTATTATTAATATTGCTGCTATAAATATTCAAGTACAAGTCTTTGTGGGAACATATGTTTACATTTCTCCAGGAGAGCTGCATAGGAGTGAAATTGTTGGTTCATATGGTAACTTTGTGTTTTAAAGCTTTAAGAAACTGTCAAAATGTGTTTTTGCAAAGTGGATTTGCCAGTTTACGTCCCCACTGGGTATATAGGAAGTACCTGTTCCTCCACATACTTGCCAACACTTGTTATTACATGCTATAACATGAATGAATCTCAAAAACACCATTCTAATATGAATGAAGCCAGGTGCAAAATACCACATATTATATGATTCCATGTGGATGAAATGTTCAGAAAAGACAAATCCATAGAGACAGAAAGGATGTCAGTGCTTCCCTGGGAGTGGGAATAAGCATTGACAGAAAATGGTTATGAAGTATATGGAATAATGAAAATGTTTTAAAAAATGGATCATAATATTGGTTGAATAATTCTGTAAATTTACTATTTATTATGATATATAAATAATACCCAACTAATGATACATATGAATATGTATATACGTGTATGTAATGATATATATGTGTGCATATATGTAGATGAATGTGCATATATATGTGCATATATGTGTGTATATATATGCATATATTCACTTCTTTTTCAAAATCCTTTTTACTACAATAATCAAGAGACATACTTCTCTAGTGAATATAGAAAATGAACATAAGAGTTTATGCAATTGTTAGCTGAATTAGTGGTTATATTTATTATCAATTTTCCTGTGGCTTTTGAAGTAGAGAATCATTTCTTGAAGAATAAAAACAATATATTTTAGGAATGCCACCTGGATGAAAAGAAAAAAAAATAGCTCCATTTTTTTCATTAATACTCTTAATCTCTATTATAATATTTTTCTGTTACTGTTTATTTATCTTTTTAAGTTTATTTATTTATTTTGAGAGAGAAAGTAGCAGTGAGGGAGGGGCATAGAAAGAGGGAGAGAGAGAGAATCCCAAGCAAGCTCCATATGGTCATCACAGAGCCCGACACGGGGCTCAAACTCACGAACAGTGAAATCATGACCCAAGCTGAAGTCAAGAGTCTGTCACTTACTGACTAAGCCACCAAAGCACCCCTTCCGGTTACTCTTTATAAGGGCGTTTTTAATATCTAAATTCAAAGTTAGTGATATCATGCTGTTAGTAATTTTAATCTTATATTTACAATGCTGAAGGTTTAATCTTCATGACATACATTCTTTAAAATATTTGTTATCTGTTTTTTAAATGCTTATTTTTAAATAAATAAAAAGAGAGAGAAAAAGCACAACAGTGGAGGGGCAGAGAGAGAGGAGGACAGAGGATCTGAAGCAGGCTCTGCATTGACAGCAATGAGCCCAAGGTGGGGCTCGAACTCACGAACTGCGAGATCATGAACTGAACCAAAGTTGTACATTCAACTGACTGAGCCACCCAAGTGCCCCTAGTAAAGTATCTATTTAAATCCTTTGCCCATTTTAAATTATGTTTGTTGCCTCCTCTTATTGAATTTGAGAGCTCTTTGTATATTTGAAACCTATTTTTTATGTATGCTGGGTACAGGTACTTTATAGATACACACAATTTTTTTTCAGTCCATGGCTTATCTTTTCATTGTTTTAACATTGCCTTTCAAACAGCAGAAGTTCATTAATTATGATAAACTACAATATATCTTTTGTTTTATAGATAATGTATTTTGTGATATAATGAAAAGATCTTTGACTAACACAATCACAAATATTTTCTCCTATGTTATTTTTGAGAAATTATAGTTTTAAGTTTTACACTGAAGTCTATGATGGATTTGGTGGTTATTTTTGTAAGTGGAGAAAGGTCTTTAATGAGGTTCTTTTTGGTGCATATAGTTGTGCGATTGGTACAGCACTATGCTTTCTGCATTGGTTTGCTTTTGCACATGCCCAAAATAAATCGAACATGTAAGCAGGGGAGTGTATTTCTAGTCCTCTGTTCTGTTTCATTGATGAACTTTTTCTAACTTTCATTAACAACACACTGTCCTAAATATTGTACCATTAAATTATAAAATCAAATCACATGAGTCCCCCAAATTTGCTCTGTTTTGAAATTGATTTTACTATTCTAGTTGCTTTCAAGTTTTATATACATTTTAGAATTATCTTGTAAATTTCTACCAAAACCCTACTTATACTTTGAGGGAGATACATAGATTCTATAGATTAATGAAGGGAAAATTGACAATATTAGCAATATTGCATCTTCTAATCTCTGAAAAAAATATGTTTCTCAATTTATTTAGGTTTTCTTTTATTTTTAATTAATATTTTATAGTTTTAAGCATCAAAGGCTTGCACATGTTTTGCTGAAATTCTATTTAAGTATTTTATGATTCTTTATGCTACTGTAAAAGGTTTATTTTTACACTTCCAATGTTCAATTATTCATCTAATATAGAGACGATAGTGAATTTTGTATATTCTCTGTGTGTCTTGTGACCTTGCTAAATTTCATTATTAATTTTAGTAGCTTTTTTGTAGATTCTCTGGATTTCTACATAGATAATAATGCCTTGATTTCCAATATATATGCCCTCTACTTCCATCCTTCCTTATTTCACTGGGCAGGACCTCTAACATGATATTTAAGAGAAGTAATTACAGTGAACATTCTTGTTAGAAAGTATTTAGACTTTCCAAATTAGGTATGTTGCTAGCTTAAACAACATTAGAACATTTGAACATTAAAAAGTTCAAAAATATTCCTTTCTCAAAATCCTAGTTTTCTGGAAGTTTTTGAAAAAGAAATTATAATGAATTTTGCACTATGCATTACTACATATATTGAAAATACATATTTTCTTCTTTACTATGTTGATACTGTAAATTATATTGATTGTCAAATGTTAAAGGAGCCTCTTATTTCTGGGAAAAGCCCCACTTGATCATGATATGTTGTTCTTTTTATATATTGCCAGATTAGATTTGGTAATATTTTGGGGGTATTTTTGCCTCTATGTTCTTGAGGAAAATTGTTCTGTGGTTTTCTTTTTTTTTAATATCCTTTTCTGTTTTCATATTAGGGTAAGGGTAAATTTGAAAAGTGAGTTTAAAAGTGCTCACTCTTTGGGGCACCTGGCTTGCTCAGTCGGTAGAGCATGTGACTCTTGATCTTGGGGTTGTAAATTTCAGCCCCATAGTGGGTGTAGAGATTAGTTAAAAACAAAATCTTTAAAAATAAATAAATAAACAAAAAAAAAAATAAATAAACGTGCTCACTCCTATTTTCTAGGAGGATTTGTGTAGAATCAATATCTTTTTTTCCCCCTTAAATGTTTGGTGGAACTTACCTGTGAAGCTATCTGACTGGAGTCTGTTTTGCTCAAATATGTGTATGTGTGTGTGTGTGTGTGTGTGTGTGTGTGTGCATGTGCACATATTCAAATTCTTTAATAGTTATAGAAAAATTAAGATTAGCTACTCTGCCTTGAGTAATGTCTGGCTACCTTGCTGTCTTTTAAGGAATTTGACCATATCATTCAAATTATTGAATTTATGGCCATAAAGGTTTTCATGATAAATATTCATTTACTTTTTATCTCTGTAGAATATCTAGTGATATTCACTGACTTAGACAATTTTCCTTTAGAGTGATCAACATTAAAGTTAAAAACAAGGACTTTTATTATTTTCCCTAATGTTACCATTTCTGGGCTCTTTTTCTTTGTGTATATTTGTCTCTATCTGGTATCATATTCCATGTGCCTAAAGATGGACACATTCCTTTAATATTTTACAAGTTAGTAGTTAATTCTTTCGGTTCTTTATTTGTCTAAAAAAGTCTTTCTCATTTTTTCTCTGGGTATAGAGTTCTGAACTGACAAGATTTTCTTTTCTTTCCTTCTATTTTTATTTAGCCTTCTAACAAAGTTATCCCCTTGACTTCAAGTGAGAAGTCTGCTGCAATTCTTATTTTTGTTATTTTGCATGTAATGTTTCTTTTTATTCTTTGCTTATCTTAATTATTTTTTATGTTGTTTGAAGTTATTTAAAAATATTTATAGGAGTTGTGTGTGTGTGTGTGTGTGTGTGTGTGTGTGTTCCTTTTCCTTGTCCTGGGTGAGAGAGGGATCATGTGAAATTATCTTGCTTAGGACTCTCTAAAATTTTTGGATCTGTAGTCAGATTTTAATTTTTAATATTTTTCTTGTTCAAATTCTCTTTTCCTTACACAATTCCTATTAACTATCTATTTGAACATATAAGAATGCACCACAGCTCTTGGTGCTTTATTTGTTTCTGTCATTATTTTTTCTTACTTAGTTTCACTTTGCAAATTACATTGCCTTCTCTTCAAGTTGATGGATTATTCTCTGGCCATCAGAAGTTTATTTATAAAACCATCCAAGGCTTTCTTTGCTTTTGTTACCGTATTATTTTAATACTAGGATTTCCATTTGACCCTATATTGTGATAGCTATCTCTCTTGAAATTTCACATCTGTTCATGCATGTTATTCACCTCTTCCCCTAGAACTTTCAACATATCAATCATAGTTAATTTAATTCTTAATTCCCTGGATGAAAGTTCCAAAACCTGGCTAATCTTTTGTCTGGTTCTTTTGATTCTCTTTCTCTGGGAAGTGGGATATTTTTACTTGTTTTTGTTTATGTCTCATAATTGTTTTTTTTGAACACTGAAATCAAGTGTGGGACCATAAAGACTGAGACACATAGTATTTATTTTTCTAAGGAGCTACAGTTAAACAAGGAAATATTGTTCCTGCTCTGCTCTCAACTTTAGATCCTCCATAGGTTCTTGATCCTCAGAAAGAGTCTCTCTCCACGTTCCTGCAACTCTCCCAGAGATAGATTGCTGTTGTTTGTTATTTGCTGCTTGGTAGACTAATGGTGAGGTTCCTTTGTTTTCCTGGGTACAGTTTCAGACTTACGCAGGTCCTTGGGTCTTAGACTTATCATTGGGTCTTCAGACTTATCCTTGGGTCTCAACTATGGGGTTGCCCCTCGGATGAAAAGATTACTAAGATTGTCTGGGCCCAAATGGTTTCCCCTCTCTCAGACATAAAAGCATTTTTCTATTTCTTTCTTTCACCCACAATGAGTCTTCATTGTGCTCTGGGACAACAGGGTCTACTGCTCTTCCTTAGTGACCAAAGGCTCTTATGCCTTTCCCAAAGGAGGAACTGAATCCTTTCTCTAGGTCTGCCCAACCAAAGAAAGTTTTCTCCAATTCCTCCCTTGTGAGCACCCTGTGCAGGGCCATAGAGAAAAACCTGTAAACAACTGTTAACTATCCTGTATCTTTGGCCCTAAGGGATTCTATACTCTCATGCTATCCCACATTTGGCCTTCATTCACTAAAAAGTTTAGCTGAATTTTGTTATCCACTTGTGTCATGATGTCTCTTTTTTTCAAACTCTGTCATAGGTAAGCCAATGTTCATGTTTTATCTCTTCTTAGATTTCAGTCTAGTTGCTTGCTTTGCAAACTGTTCTTTGATGAATTCAGGAAAAATCACGAACTTGTAGATTATCAAGATTTTCTTGCAGTTAGGGTGAAGATGATGCTCTTTTAGTTTTATACATCCTAGCTGGAAACCAGAAATCAGTAATTTGAAAACAAACAAAAACAAAAAGCCTTATATATCTGGTTATTTTTATCCACTTTGTATTTTTTAATCAAAAACAAATAAAAAAAAACCATTTTGAGTCTTAAAATGATGTTACTTTCATCCAGACATTTTCATTTGATTTTCCAGGTCACTGGAAACACAATCTTTTCATATTACTTCAATACTATTTCTGGAATTGACACCTTCTGGTTCATTCAGATGACATGAGGCTAAGTTGCATTTTATGCAAGATATTATTTACTTATTCAGTCCAGAAAGATAAAACTTAAGGCAAAAGATATTTTGGAGAAATAATACCAATGCCAAATCATAAAATTCAGCTTTTGTCTTCTCAGCCCAAGGTAAAACAGTCACGAACACTGGGCTCACTTTTCTAGATCCCAGAGTTCTACCATTTCCTATGTCACCAACCTTGTCACCTTTTCACCATTTCCTATGTCACCTTCCTTATTGTTCACCAACCTTGGTAATGCCTCAGTGCCTGAAATGTTTTTTATTTTGTTTGTTTTGTTTTTCTTTGTTTTAATTCCATCTGGTTGTCTTTAAACAAAGACTTGCTTTAACTTTGTTGGTCTTTCATTAATATCTATATGGGTTTCAGATGATGTAGGTAGTATAAATTTGAGTTTCAGTCCTCTTAGAGAGTCAGTTTGTTATTTTGAATTTTCAGAAATTTTTCTTCCTCCACATAAATTAATGTCAAAGCAGTTATTTTTCTCACCAGTCCCTTTGTGTAATCTTACTTTTTTCTTTTTATTTTAATTCAAATTATCATTGACACTGTAGCACACGTTCCCTTCCCCACTCCCATATCTTGTATATGCTTAAAGGTTTTACTTCTGCCCATCTTCTCACTTGTAAAATGAGACCTCCAAGTTCCCAGGTTTAGCAGATTCTCTTAGGACAGGCACCAGATTTAACATTCTTACTTTGTCAAATTGGTGCTTTAGATTCATTTTTGGTTTCTATGGCATATTAATGTATAAACATAGGCCAAATTTAAAAGCTCACAGATAATATTCATGTATCCACCATCTATATCTTACTATTAACAACTTACTGGGCTTACTATTAACAACTTACTAGGCTTACTAGGCTTGTTTTGTAATATATCTCATCATTTCACTATCACCATACCCCTTATTTTTAATTTAAAACTGAATCGTTGACATTTCCATACTTACACCTTAAATATATCAGCCTACAAATTAAATAATATTTTATTTTAATTGTAAACTTTAAATACAACAAATTGCACACCAATTTTAAGTGTATATTCACTGGGTTTTAACAAACGCATGTATCTAGGGGTGCCTGGGTGGTTCAGTCGGTTAAAAGTCCGACTTCGGCTCAGGTCATGATCTCATAGTTCGAGGGTTCGAGCCCCGCATCGGGCTCTGTGCTACCAGTTCGGAGCCTGGAGCCTGCTTTGGATTCTGTGTCTCCCTCTCTCTCTGCCCCTCCCCTGCTCATACTTTCTCTCTCTCTCTCTCTCTCTCTCTCACACACTCTCTTTCTCTCTCTCAAAAATAAATAATAAAGATTTAAAAAATTTAAACAAATGCATGTATCTACATAATGCATCCTGTTATCAAGATACCAAACAGCATAGAAAGTTTCCTCATTCCTCTTTGCAGCAGGTACTCACTTCCATCTCTACCTCCAGAGACAATCACTTTTTATTCTTTCTTTTCTTCCAAAATAGATTGTATTTGTTCTGAAATGCCATAAAATTAGATACTTTTATTGTATTTGGTCTTTTGTATAAGGTTTCTTTCATTCAGCATTTTATTGAGATTCATCCACGTTGTTCCATGTATTAGGAATTTGCTTTATTGTATTGATGAGTAGTTTTCTATTGTATGAATCTACTACAGTTTGTTTATCCACTCTCATGTTGAGGTACACCAGTACTTTTTTTTATATAGTTTTTGGATTTTATGATTAAAGTACTACAACCATTCACATATACATCTGCTGGGGGAACAACTTCCAATTTTTACATAAGCTCCTAAGGTTGGCATTGCCAGGTAATAGGATGGAGCATATTTAATTTTGTAAGAGACTGCAAGAGCTTTCAAAGTGGTTTCACATATTATACTCCAACCATGAGAAGATGCTTCATATCCTCACCAACATTTAGTGTTAAAAGTATTTTCAGTTTTAGTCATTTTGACCATTGTATAGCAATATTTCACTGGGGTTATAATTTTCACTTTTCTGATCACTAATGATGTTTATCAGCTTTTCATGTGCTCGTTGGCCATTTGCATGCCAAGTGTCTGTTCAATTCTACTGCTTATTTATTTTTTATTAGATTGTTTGTCTTTTTATTGTTGAGTTGTAGGAGTTCATTTTATATCCTAGACGCCGGCCCTTTCTCAGATATATCTTTATGAATCCTATCTTTTTGACACTTAGCTATGTATTTAACTGGCTTTAAATATGGATTTTTAGCGCTTTTATAGTGGGAGATTTTTTTTTTTTTATAAATTTTTTTTTCAATTTTTTTAATTTATTTTTGGGACAGAGAGAGGCAGAGCATGAACGGGGGAGGGGCAGAGAGAGAGGGAGACACAGAATCGGAAACAGGCTCCAGGCTCCGAGCCATCAGCCCAGAGCCTGACGCGGGGCTCGAACTCACGGACCGCGAGATCGTGACCTGGCTGAAGTCGGACGCCCAACCGACTGCGCCACCCAGGCGCCCCTATAGTGGGAGATTTTATTGGATTTTTTTTTTTTTAATTTGAGAGAGAGAGAGAGAGAGAGAGAGAGAGAGCACAAGCAGGGGAGAGGGGCAGAGGGAGATTGGGAGAATCCCAAGCAAGCTCCATGCTCAGCACAGAGTCCGAGGTGGAGCTCAATCCCACTACCCTGAGATCATGACCTCAGCCCAAATCAAGTTGGTCAGGGGCACCTGGGTGGCGAACTCGGTTAAGCCACCCACTCTTGATTTTAGCTCAGATCATGATCTCCTGGTTCATGGGATTAAGCCTCCTGTCTGGCTTTGCACTGTCAGCACGTTGTCTGCTTGGGATTTTCATTCTCTCTCTCTCTGCATCCCCCTCAAAATAAATAAATAAACTTAAGAAAAAAGTCAGACTCTCGACCAACTATGTATGGCACCCTGGGATACTTCATTTTTTATATTTCCTGATATTAGAATGAACCCTTTATATTGCCTTATTTGCTGGTAGGTGCAATAGATTTCTGTTCACTCTAGAAGTAAAGAATTTGGGAGGATAAATTACTGTGTAATGACGACCTCAGTAGTACACACAAGAGGCATAATCAAATACTTTGTTGCTGAACAATATGAAAGTAGGTATAATTTAGATCACATATATTAAACATATGTGATCAGCACTGTTCTAACAAGAATAAGAAAATGTCCTTATCTTTGAGAAATACATAGTCTAGATGAAGATAGATATGATTAAATGCAAAAAATGTACAAGACGCCAAGTCAACAAATAAATATATGATTGTGTCCATTGGATATAAGCATGGTCATTACATATAGTAGTTAAAGATCACTGAAGGCTAACGAAAGCATAATAGCATCACAAATTTGAAATGAACCCTAAAGAACAATTTAGATATATAAAAAGAAAGTACTTGAGTGAATTCACAGAGGTGGAGAGAATCATGACATGTTCATAGTATATTACATTGGGACAATAAAAAATAAAGTTGGATCAGTTAAAAAGTACTATGTTATCAAGATCTCTGCAAATCAAACCAGAGCACAAGAATGTAATGTAATAGGTGGGAAAGAGTCAACATAAGGTCTGTGCGTGTGTTTATGAGGGGATTTGGGGGTGTTGCTAATGAGATGAAATTGCTATTTTAAGCAGATCAACTGGGTAATACTGCAGGTAGCAAAAATTATGTAATAGAGGCTGAAAGGAAACTATGTAATAGAGGCACTACTTCAAACTTAATAGGAAAGATGTCTTGGCCATGGTAAAGGCTGTGGGAAGAGAGAAATGCATGGTAACAGAGACTTTTCAAAGGAAAGAATAACCAAGGTATTTAGTGAGTGGCACGAAAAATATATATGAATGATGGTAAGTAGTATTATTTAATGAAATATAATAACAACTTAAAAATCTCCAGTGCACCTACAATAAAATCTTAAATTTTAAACTGATTAAATAAATTGCCCAATCTATGTAGACAGAAGTGAAATATATAAAATCACATAGGCATGCAAATGTGACTCAGCTCACACCTGCTTGTTTTCCACAGAAAATGATTATTGAGAGTACCTTTTTGAGGAATTTAATCTGTTAATCTGAAAATGGGCATATTTTATAGAGACATCTTTTGCTTTTCTTATTAGTTATGTTTCCTTTTTTTTTTTTTTTAATGCTACTGTCAACCCTTAGAGTTTATTGCAACACCTGCTGTGCTCTTTGAAAGTTATTTTCCTGTTTAGTATTTATTTTTTTAATACATGAACATCTGGTAAAAATTTACTTTAGAAATTCTCTCAGAATTCATCTGCTTCTAATATCCTACTTTCTAACTTTACATTATCCTCCTGTGTTACTGGACAGTGATATATTAGCATCAGAAAACAATTAGTTCTCATGAATCTTTAATATTCAAGATGATAACCAACAGGATTTATTGGGTACCTATTTTTCAATACTCTGATGAGCCTGCAAGGAGAAGAAAGATATATGATTTCATTCTTGTTTTGAAGAAGTTCATAACCTGGCTGGGGGTGGGGGGGGGGGGGAGGACACTAAAACCTAACAGAGTGAAAAATACAAGGTAGTGTATCATTAAACATTTTATTGTATGGTTTTACAGAAAGATATAAATGAAGGCTGAGAAAAGAGAAAAGATGTTACAGAAGAAGAGATGGAACTTGAACAAAGGATAGGCTTTGGGAAACTAGAACTTAAATTATACATTACAGCCAAGAGAAGACAAAAGAGATCATTTGGGGGCATTACTTATTTTCATTCTTGCAATTTAACCTCAAGCCATTCTTGCTTTCTTTTTTTTATTCATCTAATATTTATCAAATTCTTTTAGTTAAATTATAGACTTAAAATATTTGTGATCTTCCAGCTTACTAATAAGGACTTGATTTCTTAAGAGTGGGAGGTGCTATTTTATATATATGTTTCCTAGATCAATGCTGGGGTTGTCTGAAATTTTCTGCTGCTAGGAAAATGTCTCAGAAACTTTGTACTAACTTTAATTTATTGGTTTTATTTGGGCCAATTAGGAAAGAAATATTTTGGGCACTAAATCTAAGCCACAAATTTTCTCTTTCACCCTTCTAATAAAATTTATCCCGTTAAATTTTCACCATTTTATTTTAAGTTTATTTATTTATTTTGATAGAGAAAGAGAGAGAGTGGGAGCAGGAGAGGGTCAAAGAGAGAGAGAATCTCAAGCAGGTTCTGTGTTGATGCAGGGCTCAAACTCACAAACCACAAGATCATGACCTGAGCCTCAATTAAGAGTCGTACCCTTAACCAACTGTGCCATCCAGGTGCCCCAATGTTCACCATTTTAATGCAAAATAATAATTTCCTATTTCATTTAGTATTTTTCCCATAAGGAAAATAAATAAATTTCACAAATATAGGATACACGTTTATTGTTATTAATATTTTTAGAGAATGAGAGAGAGAGAGCGCACGAGTGTGGTAGAGTCAGAGGGAGAGAGAGAGACAGAGAGAGAGAGAGAGAGAGAGAGAGAAAGAGAGAATCTCAAGCAGGCTCCACACTAAGTGTGGAGGCTGATGCGGGTCTCCAACCTACAATCCTGGGATGAAATCAATAGTTGGTCACTCAACCGACTGAATCACCCATGCACCCCTAGGATACAAACTTATTTTTATATTGATAAATCAATTTTTCCTTCTTGTTTCATACAGGTAGTGCTATAAATACAGGTTAAACAGTCAAGTATTTGTTTAAGTAAGGTAATTCTATGACAATCTCTTTACCCAGTCAATAATTCACAATATATAAATATGGACTGTGATATATATATACATATATATGTGTGTGTGTATATATATATATGTAGCAGATTACATTGCCTTGTTTAACACAAAAGTGGAATTAACTTTAAAAAGCTAATAATTCTCTCATTCATTTGAAGATTCTGTTTCCAAGTATATTGAAAAAATAAAAGTTTCCTTCGATCTACCAAAATAGATTGTTACCGATTTGGGGGCACCAAAGAAAAATATGGAGTATGCCTATATTTCAGTGTTCCATGTAAATCTTATGATTTCTGGTACTCAGAATTCTAAGAAGTAAATTTACTACTTAAAAGTTGCAGAAGAAAATTAAGGAGTAGAAACAGTCAGTTCTGCTACACACTATCTTTCTCACTAACAGTTTTATTAAAAAGTCATCTTAGAGCAATCCTAGGACTTGGATTTAAGTCTTGTAATTTGAGGACTTGTAATGTAAGACAGACATGTATCCATCCTATGCAGAATGATATGTTCATTGCCTATTCACTGGGATCTGTTGCACTGTGATTTCAAAATGTACACTGTAAATGTGTGAGACAAATATCTACTGAGCCATCTGCTTCTAAAACATGGAAAATGGAAGTCATGGAGGACTTCAGCATCCACACTAGAATCAGTCACTCAATTCCACTGATTATACATGTTAAGTACCTCAAATGTATTCTCTTGAAACTATACCTCCATTATGGTCTTGGCTCAACCCTAAATCATCTTTTTACATAGACTATAGACATAAGCAAATTGTCCTAAAATTAAGCATGCTTTTATGCTATTCTGGCAGCAGAGGTAATGGATGCCTAAACAGGTCTATAGACATAGATATAGGATTATCTCTCTCCACATACACACATGACACACATATACATGCTCATGTGTGTTTGTACATATATAAAAATCCAAATATGTGTTTGTGAATCTTTACTAAATAAAATTTACCAATTTCCTAATTTCAGTAATAGCAAAGGCTCAGGGATAATCAAGATCCTTTTCTTTATTTGTTCTTGTTCTGCTTTCCCTCGAATCCTTCTTGCCTATTTCTCTTCTCTATGCTGGACCACACTGCTCTATGGTAATATCAGAAATGATATGCTAATTGTAAAGACTCTCTGAAACTGCTTCATATCTATTCTTTATAATATAGAGACTTTATACCTTGAATACAGTTTTTGATCAACTGTATTTTATTGCTTTAGCTGTTCTTTTCCTATTTTGCTATTTCACCAGTGGCAAGTTAAAATCTCAAGATATGCAAAATCCACCTTAGATTCAAATGTGTTCTGTAAAATCCTTTCAGTCTTTGAATAACTTTTTCAAATATATTTTGTTCTGCTGGTTAAATGGAAGGAATATTAAAGACCTTTTTGAATTTAGGGGCAGAACTTATCCTTCAGGCTGAATATCGCCTGGAAAAATCTTAACCACCATTCCTAGGAAGTTTTTTTTTTCCTTTCCCATCATTAAGTTCCACATGCCAGTTTCCTGTCCCTGAAATTTTTATTGCCAATAATGAAGTAAGACGTGATAAATGCTTTAAAGATCATTTAACATCCTAGTATTCCACAATTTTAAAATTGAGTTCTTTACATTGGAGTTAAAGGCTTTAGTTATTAATTTTGATTTAATATAAATTGTATTGGGTACTAATCTGAGTAATCAGTCTTCCAATTTTTTGATGTTGTCTTCCTTTCTTTTAACTACAAATACTGTTTTTTGTGCATGTGTAACTAAAATCTGTCCTGTATTTTGGTTATTTACAGATGACAACAGGTAAGTATATTCTCTCTTGAATATAATCGTCCCTGATACTCCCATTACCCAGGTATAATGAGGATTCACATGTACATGTCTATTCTTTCAGGTCTTTTTCTCAGTACATCCCCTCTCTTACTGGTAAACGTGATCAAATTGGAGTTACTATGGATATGCTGTTTTTACTTTGATTAGATGTTTTTCAGCCATGTAGATATCTCCTATGGAAGTTTTTCATTAATTGTTTTTAATCTCCTTTCATCTATTTATTAGGATATGAATATTGAGATGCCTGGACCTTTTAGACAGCAGTCAAAAAAGGAAAAGCACTGAGGAAGCCAACACAATTTTCCTGCTGATTGAATGGGAGTTTCAGTCTTTTATATGATCACATAGATATTTGCTGAACAATAGTGTCAGTCACATTGGAATGCTAAAACAGACCTCAGTCTCAAAGGTCCATTTTTTTGTAGCTGCAATATTAAAAATGAAATGCAGCCATAGGAAATAGAGGTAGGAAATAATTTTCCCCTAGTATTTCATGTTTCTACATTTGTCTGAAATTCAATTTATTGGAGTAGAAGGTTGGTAGAGAGAGGGACAAAGACCCAATAGTATATAGAAATGCAAATTAACAAAACTTGAATCAATATTTATAATAAAAAAGTGCTAGCTACTACTTATCAAGTCATCACACTATTATACAATAGAAGAAAAGGACTTTTTTATATATGAATATTACATATATATATTATGTAACACCTGTCAAACTATATTTTTTCACTTTTTTTATGTTAGAGACAGAGAGAGCATGAGTGAGGGAGAGGGAGTGGGAAAGAGAGACAGAGAGAAAGAGAGAGAGAGAGAGAGAGAGAGAGAGAGAGATCTTAACCAGGCTCCATGGTCAGCATAGAGCCCAATGCAGGGCTCAACTGCACAACCCTGGGTCATGATCTTAGCCGAAATCAAGAGTCAGACGCTCAACCGACTGAGCCATCCAGATGCCCCACAAGCTATATTTTTAATATGCCGAAAATGTTCCCATGATGCTAATTCCTATGCTGCCTAAAATACTGGAAAAGCTCAAGAACTGCTAGATTTCAATAAAAAGTGCTAGGACACTAAGAGAGACAGTAAGAGGTGTAGAGGCAGAAGTAGACATTAAAAGAATTACAGGTAGCTCAGAATACCACATAATATGTAGAACTGTAAGAAATAAAGTGAGATGGGAAGCAGGACCCAAATACCAATGATCAGCAAATTTGGACTTGATCTTGAAAACAATGGAAAATCTTTGAAAGTATTTAAACATCATGACATGACCAGATTTGTGCTTTGAATGGTCAGAAAAAAAAAAGAATGGATTTGAACAATAAACCTAGAAGAATATGTTATCATCCTTCAGCAGAGAGCACATGATGCCCTGAACTGTGACAGTGAGAATGAAGTGACATCCTGTGTGGAACAGCTCACCCATGGAAAGTACCTTTCCAGTGGAATCTTAGTCTAAGTGGCAGAAAGGCTTTCACCGTGGGTTTCAAACAAATGTTACCCACAGAGAATGGAAAAATAGGCTCCTCTGGAATGAGTCCATTATACTCTAAACTTACTAGATCTTTTTCTGGAATTTCTTAAGCAAGATAGCAGACTACATGGATTGATTCCATGTCTACTATGTTGTTTTAGTTTTCAGTCTTTGGAAAACTTAGCCTCTCTTTGTCTCAAACTCCTTATAACAGGATCCATGAAGTGATGTGCTGATAAATATTTTAACAACTGGCTCTAGGGGAATGAGGCAGCTGGTAAATGTTTAACAACTGGCTCTCTGAGGTAGGGAGGAAAACCATAGTTTACCGTATTTATTGATTTCCATGGTATAAATTATTACACTATGGCCATTTTCAAACTACTTCAACTTGATATGAACCAACTTATAAAATTCCTTGAAAAATGAGCTCCTGGCTCTCCTAAGCCAGCACAACACTGCTCTTGCACATCTCTAAATTTATTTACCTCAGAAGACTATTATTAGTATTAAACATGCAAATACATGCAAAGTACTTGCGGCACTGCCTAGCACATATTGAGAGCTCCATTATGTTAGCTATTATTATATTGATTCTGATAATTTTCATTCCCAACTCTAATTATGATTATGTAAAAAAATACAAATTGATTGCTCTATTTTTTCAATTATTTTTTAGAAAGTCCTTGTGCTTAACAAATTTCTAACTAAACAATATTCATAAAATACCTCTTATTTCTTATGTTCTCCCAAAGGTGCATAGTTTTATTCCAGTGAACTTGGGGAAATTATTTCTAATTATTTAGAAGAGTTATTTCAGTTCTCCCATTAACTTTTGTTGAAGTTAAATTATCAGAGAAAATTTAACAATGGATTATTTCGAGACTTCTTTTCGGAAGTGTCTTTATAATGCAGATAATGTGGGTTCAGCTACGAAGTGCTATATCTGTAAAAATTCATCTTAAAAATAATCAGGATTACTATTATATACTTCAAAATAAATTCCTAAGGTACAGATCTTTACTACCAAGAATGAGGTATAAGTCACTAACCTTCACCAAATCATAATGGCATATCTTTATGTTTTTTTCTTTCTTTAAACAACTATTTCTATATAAATGTATTATCACTGAGAAATTCACAATTTGGAAATTAGTGCACACCAACAGATAAAATGAAATTCAGAAATAGAAAGAAAATAGTTTCACTTACTCTTTTTTATGACTATTACCTTATAATGAATAATCATTTCTAGAGTAGGATGTGAAACTATCCCAAGGTGGGATTTTAATAGAGAACATCTCATATTAAAATATTATTGCTAAAATATCTGGCTAGCAATCTTGGTAGAAAGCAGTTTTACCTAAAAACTAGGATACCTGGAATGATAAGGATCAACAAATTCATGGGGACATCAAAATAGAAGGTTTGGAATCAGGTGTCCTGAATCATCCAGTTGTGCCAGTATGATAAAACTTTATCATGATTCAAAAATATTGAATTCAGATAAAAAATAGCAAAATACTAACGTTATGGTCCACAATATATATGTACTATATCACCAATTTAGATACATGTATATTTCACCTTAAATTTTAAATGAGTCATTTGTTGCTATGTTAGGGGATAAACATTTCTTAAAATAAGTTTCTTACTTAACTCATGCACTTTGAAGATAGCTTAAAAATCTCATTAGGTGCACAGATGCACACACACACACACACACACACACACTCACTCACTCACAAATACAGAGCTATAGAGTTTTCCTAATACTTCTTTATGTTTACAAATTCAACTCTTTCACCACTGCAGTAATTTTTATATATGTTTTCCAGCATTATAATCCAAAGAGCGACATGGTGTCCTTCCCTAAGTCTTAGTTTATTCCATGAGTGATGGGAACAATTAGTCTATATACTGAAGGCGCCATCTCCACTCATCAGTGACCAATAAAACCCCTAGGAAAGAGAGTTGTTTTGACACTCGTTTTCAGGACAAAGAGACAAATCACAAGAGACAGTGTGCAAATAAGTACAGTCAGTTTAAATAGTCTTGACTCATAGGGGTATAAACACAGAACAATTTTATTTTTCCAATGACTTCTACCAACTCTCATCTGTTATTCAGTCCTCACCTTTTCCTGTTGAATGGGCAGTCATCTTTAGTGGAAGCTCAGTCTGATTCTATACCTTTTTTGCTGTCACCTTCAGTTATTAAAAGTGCCATTCCAGTTTTTAAGACTCAATCTTCTTCATTTTAAAACTTCAGTATCACCATGATTGTTTAACCCCACCTAGCCTATTGCATTATTTCCCAGAAGGATAGAAAATTCATAGATCTTTGTCATGTTTCTTCTGTACTTCTTATCTTACCTTTGTTATACATTCTCAGTTCTCTTCTTTATACCCTGGCAAAGTCCAGCACATTAGCTCAGTAACTCCCATATGGGAGATATTTACCCAGTATTTCTTGAGTTAAAACAAAAAAGAGGGTGGGTGAACTTCCTAATTTTGTAAGAATAGTCTATCTCTTCCACAAATAAGAAAGGGGGAGTGACATCAGCACCATGACCACATGAGTCATTCTTTTATTCTCTCCCCTTCAGTTCACAACTTACATGGACATGCATAACTGAAAAAAAGGGACCTCTGCACAGCATACCAGAACACTCAAGAGATCCTTCTATCTGTGCATCCAAATGTGAGAGGCTTGGGCTGTGGAAGAGGCTGCAGAGTGAGGGGAATGGCAGGAGAGCTGGTAGCAGCAGAGGCAGTGGTAGCAGAGAAGGCAGCAGAAGACCCAGCACTGGGACAGTGCAACCCTTCTGGAAAAGTAGGTGAAGGGTAAAGGCAATGCATGGGGTTTATCTGGCCCACATTCAGTGGGTGGTGGTCCCACTGATCTTTCTGAAAAGAGACAGCGGTGACTAGGTGGAAGGAAGGGAAAGGGAAATAGGCGACAAAGAGAACTCAAAAAAAGTGTCTCCTGCTCTTTGCCCAGAGATTCTAGCAAGAGGACCACCCATGGACTTCTGAGATGCGCCACCTAAGGATCTGCCTATCAGGCATGCCCTAGTGCTTAGTACATACCTTTTCCCACACTACTGGCATCCCTTTTCTCCCAGCAGCTTTTTTTATATGCATGCTCCTCAACCTTAGCAGGAGTCAATTTTGAAAACAAAAGGAAGTCTCTTAATTACCAACTGTTGAACTGTAAGAATCAAAATACACAAAACCCTGCCTAACTGAAAAAATAATCACTACTTCAAATATGGTCGTAGAAACACTTTTTGTCAAACATCATGAGAAATCATGGTAATACAGCATTACAAGAAAGAAAGTGACAACTTTTCAGCTACCAAACCCAAAGACACTGAATATTGCTACCTAATTGATAAAATTCAAATTACCTTTTATAAAGAAATTCAACAATCTATAAGAAAGCTCATAAAGGCAATACAATGATCTCAAAACTAAAATTAACAAATGGAAGGAGTACTTTACCAAATACACTGAAATTCAAAAACAAAACAAAGCAAAAAGCAACAGACATTCTGGAGCTGAAGAACTCAATAAATGAAATAAAGAATGCATTAGAATGCACTAGAAATAGAGCAGATTAGATGGAAGACAGAATTAGTAAGCTGGAAGATAAGAACCTAGAAATATTCAGGGGAAACTAGAGACAGGACTCAGATTTTTAAAAAGTGCAGAAGTGCTGCAACAACTATCTGAATCCATTAGAAAAGCCAATATAAGAATATAAAAATTCCCAACAAATAAGAGTCCAGGAACAGATGGCTCCCCTGGGGAATTCTACCAGACATTTAAAGCAGAGCTAACACCTATCCTTCTCAAACTGTTCCAAAAAATAGAAAGGGAAGGAAAACTTCTAGACTCATTCTATGAAGGCAGCATTACTTTGATTCCCAAACCAGACAGAGACCCAGCAAAAAAAAGAGAACTACACGCCAATATCCCTGATGAATATGGATGCAAAAATTCTCAATAAGATACTAGCAAATCAAATTCAACAGCATATAAAAAGAATTATTCACTCTGATCAAGTGGGATTCATTCCTGGGCTACAGGGCTGGTTCAACATTCGCAAATCAATCCATGTGTTACAATCACATTAATAAAAGAAGAGATAAGAACCATATGATCCTGTCAATCGATGCAGAAAAAGCATTTGGACAACATTCAGCATCCTTTCTTAATAAAAACCCTCTAGAAAGTCTGGATAGAAGGAACATATATAAACATCATAAAAGCCATCTATGAAAAGCCCACAGCTAATATCATCCTCAATGGGGAAAAACTGAAAGCTTTCCCCCGAGATCAGGAACACGACAGGGATGTCCACTCTCACCGCTGTTGTTTAACATAGTGTTGGAAGTTCTAGCATCAAAGGCATCAAAATTGGCAAAGATAAAGTCAAGCTTTCATTTTTTGCAGATGACATAATACTATACATGGAAAACCCAATAGACTTCACCGAAAGTCTGCTAGAACTGATACATGAATTCAGCAAAGTTGCAGGATACAAAATTAATGTGTGGAAATCAGTTGCATTCTTTTACACTAATAATGAAGCAACAGAAAGACAAATAAAGAAAGTGATCCCATTCACAATTGCACCAAGTATCATAAAATACCTAGGAATAAACCTAACCAAAGATGTAAAAGATCTGTATTCTGAAAACTATAGAAAGCTTATGAAGGAAATTGAAGAAGATATAAAGAAATGGAAAACATTCTGTGTTCATGGATTGGAAGAATAAATATTGTCAAAATGTCAATACTACCCAAAGCTATCTACACATTCAATGCAATCCCAATCAAAATAGCACCAGTGTTCTTCTCAAAGCTAGAACAAACAATCCTAAAATTTGTATAGAACCACAAAAGAACCCGAATAACCAAAATAATATTGAAGAAGAAAACCAAAGCGGGAGGCATTACAATCCCAGACTTTAGCCTCTATTACAAAGCTGTAATCATCAAGACAGCATGGTATTGGCACAAAAACAGACACATCGATCAATGGAATAGAATAGAGATTCCAGAACTGGACCCACAGATGTATGGCTAACTAATCTTTGACAAAGCAGGAAAGAATATCCAATGGAAAAAAAGACAGTATCTTTAGAAAATGGTGCTGGGAGAACTGGACAGCAACATGCAGAAGAATGAAACTAGACCACTTTCTTACACCATTCACAAAAATAAACTCAAAATGGATGAAGGACCTGAATGTGAGACAGGAAACCATCAAAACCCTAGAGGAGAAAGCAGGAAAAGACCTCTCTGAACTCAACCGCAGCAATTTCTTACTTGACACATCCCCAAAGGCAAGGGAATTAAAAGCAAAAATGAACTATTGGGACCTCATTAGAATAAAAAGCTTCTGCACAGAAAGGAAACAACCAACAAAACTAAAAGGCAACCAACGGAATGGGAAAAGATATTTTCAAATGACATATCGGACACAGGGCTAATATCCAAAATCTATAAAGAGCTCACCAAACTCCATACCCGAAAAACAAATAACCCAGTGAAGAATTGGGCAGAAGACATGAATAGACACTTCTCTAAAGAAGACATCCAGATGGCCAACAGGCACATGAAAAGATGCTCAACATCACTCCTCATCAGGGAAATACAAATCAAAACCACACTCAGATATCACCTCACGCCAGTTGGAGTGGCCAAAATGAACAAATCAGGAGACTATAGATGCTGGAGAGGATGTGGAGAAATGGGAACCCTCTTGCACTGTTGGTGGGAATGCAAACTGGTGCAGCTGCTCTGGAAAACAGTGTGGAGGTTCATCAAAAAATTAAAAATAGATCTACCCTATGACCCAGCAATAGCACTGCTAGGAATTTACCCAAGGGATACAGGAGTGCTGATACATAGGGGCATTTGTACCCCAATGTTTCTAGCAGCACTCTCAACAATAGCCAAATTATGGAAAGAGCCTAAATGTCTATCAACTGATAAATGAATAAATAAGTTGTGGTTTATATATACAGTGGAATACTACTTGGCAATGAGAAAGAATGAAATATGGCCTTGTAGCAACGTGGATGGAACTGGAGAGTGTTATGCTAAGTGAAATAAGTCATACAGAGAAAGACAGATACCATATGTTTTCACTCTTATGTGGATCCTGAGAAACTGAACAGAAGACCATGGGGGAGGGGAAGGGGGAAAAAAAGTTACAGAGAGGGAAAGAGGCAAACCATAAGAGACCCTTACAAACTGAGAACAGGGGCACCTGGGTGGCTCAGTCAGTTGAGCGTCTGACTTCGGCTCAGGTCATGATCTCGCAGTCTGTGAGTTCAACCCCCGCGTCGGGCTCTGTGCTGACAGCTCAGAGCCTGGAGCCTGCTTTGGATTCTGTGTGTATCTCT
Source organism: Puma concolor (assembly GCF_028749965.1). Classification (NCBI taxonomy): domain Eukaryota; kingdom Metazoa; phylum Chordata; class Mammalia; order Carnivora; family Felidae; genus Puma; species Puma concolor. The sequence continues at coordinate 110,639,501 of NC_141671.1, forward strand.
CTCTCTGTCCCTCCCCTGCTCATGCTCTGTCTCTCTCTGTCAAAAATAAACACTAAAAAAAAAAAAAAAAAAAAAAAAAAAAATTTAAAACTGAGAATAAACTGACCATTGATGGGGGTGGGAGGGACATTGAGGAGGCCACCTGTTGGGATGAGCACTGGGTGTTGTATGGAAACCAATTTGAGAATAAATTTCATATTAAAAAATAAAATAAAACAAAACAAAATGAAATAAAAAAGAATAGTGGGAATTTGAGAAAGAGAAAAGGAGGAGAAAGGGGCAAAGCTTGCTTGCTTATTTATTTATTTATTTATAAATGTTTACTCATTTTTGAGAGAGAGAGTGTGAGTTCGGGAGGGGCAGAAAGAGAGAGGGACAGAGGATCCAAAGTGAGTTCTGTACTGACAGCAGAGAGCCTGATGCAGGGCTTGAACTCAAGAATCAAGAGATCATGACCTGGGCTAAAGTCAGACACTTAACCAACTGAGCCATCAAGGTGCCCCAGGGCAAAATTTATTTAAAGATAGTAGCAGAGAACTTCCTGAACCTAGAAAAGGAACTGGACATACAAATTCACGATGCTAATGGGCAACTTATTATCTCAATGTAAAAAGACTGTCTCCAAGACACATCATAGTAAGACTGTCAAAAGTCAATAATAAAGGGGGCGCCTGGGTGGCGCAGTCGGTTAAGCGTCCGACTTCAGCCAGGTCACGATCTCGCGCTCCGTGAGTTCGAGCCCCGCGTCGGGCTCTGGGCTGATGGCTCAGAGCCTGGAGCCTGTTTCCAATTCTGTGTCTCCCTCTCTCTCTGCCCCTCCCCCGTTCATGCTCTGTCTCTCTCTGTCCCAAAAATAAATAAATGTTGAAAAAAAAAAAAAAAAAAAAAAGTCAATAATAAAGAAAGAATTTTAATGGCAGCCATGGGGGGAAAATGACAGTACCCTACAAAGGAATCCCCAGTAGGTTATCAGCAGATTTTTCAGCAGAAATTCTATAGGCCAGGAAAGAGTGGGATGACATATTTAATTACTGAAAGATTGAAAACTGCCAGTCAAGAATACTCTATCAGCAAAGTTACCCTTTAGATATGAAAGAGAAATAAAGGCTTTCCCAGGCAAAAAAAAAGCTGACAGAATTCGCCACTATCAGACCTGCCTCATAAGAAATATTGAATGGAGACCTTCAAGCTGAAGACACAAAATTACAGAATTTTGACTGAAGTAATAGAATTATAAAACTGTAACTGTCTTGTAAGAATAGTATATTAAACTGTTATAGAATAAAGTTTAAAGAAAAAGAGCATTAAAAGTAATATAGCTAGTATAACTCAGTAACAAAATCACAGCATAAAAGGAGATAATATGTGATGTCAAAAATATATAAGGGGAAGAGTAAAAGAATGGAGCTTTTATAGGTATATAAAGATAAATTGCTATAAGCAGAAAAATGACTATTTTAATCTATGTAATGTTGTATAAACCTCATTGTAGCTGCTACATAAAATCTACAGCAAGCAGATGAAACATATAAAAGGAACAAATCACCATGGAAAGCCACTAACTTACAAAGGTAGACAGAAACAAAAGGAAAATGAAACATAGTGATTCTAACAAACCAAGAAACCAACAAACCCTAGAAGGCAAAAGATAAAATGGCAATAGTAAATCCTGGCATATCACTAATCACCCTCAATGTAAATGGATCAAATTCACCAATCAAAAGGCACAGAGTGGCTGCAAAGATTAAAAAAAAAAAAAAAAAAAAAAAAAAAAAAAAAAAAGATAGACCCAACTATATGTTGCCTACAGGTGACATAGTTCTAAAGGCATGCCTAGGCTTGAAGTGAAAGGATGGAAGATAATATTCCAAGGAAACAAAAGCCAAAAGAAGGCAGGAGTAGCCACCTTACATAAGATAAAATTTACTTTAAGCCAACAAGGGGAAAAAGAGATAAAGAAGGTCATTATGGAATGGTAAAGAGTCAGTATATCAATTTTAAATATATATGCTTCCAACACCCAAGCACCAGAGTATGTTGTGTAATAATAACAGATCTTAAGGGAGAAACAGACAATAATATGATAATTACAGGCGAGTTCAATACCCCACTATCAGCAATGGATAGATAATCTGGACAGCAAATCAACAAGGGAATGTTGAAATTGAACCACACTTTAGAACAAGTGGATTTAATAAACATATACAGAATATTCCATCCAACAGCAGCATAACATATATTCTTCTCAAGTGCACATGGAACTTACTGTAGGTTAGATCAAGTGATAGGCCACAAAGCAGATCTTAGCAAATTTAAGAAGATTGAAATTATACCAGATATCTTCTTTGACCACAAGGGTATGAAACCAGAAATCAAAAACAAAAGGAAAGTGAGAAGATCTACAAATGTGTGGAAACTAAGCAACACACTTCTAAACAATCATTGTGTCAAAGAAGGAATCAAAATGGAAATTTATAAATTTATCTTAAAATAAAAAATGTGGAAATATAAATATTGTGGGACATAGCGAAAGCAGTTCTGAGAGGAAAATTTGTAACAATAAACACATATTTTAAGATATTAGAAAGATCTCAAACAACCTACCTTTTCACCTCAAGGAACTAGAAAAAGAACGAATTTAGCTCAAAGTTAGCAAAAGGAAGAGAATAATATTAAGATCAAAGTGAAAATAAACAATATAGAGACCAGAAAATAATAAAGGGTCAACAAAAGTAAGAGCTGGTGTTCTGAGAGATAAACAAAATTGACAAACCTTTAGCAAGAATAAGAAAAAAAGAGAGAAGACTCCAACAAATAAAATTAAAAATTAAACAAGAGACATTATAATTATACATAAAATAATAAGAGACTAGTAGGAAAAATTATACGCCCACAAACTACATAACCTAGAAGAAATTGATACATTTGTAAAAACAAAAAACCTACCAAGACTAAATCAGGAAGAAATAAAAAATACGAACAGATAAATACCAAGAAAAGATTGAATTAGTAATCAAGAAATTCCCAACAAAGAAAACTCTGGGACCAGATGACTTCACTGGAGAATTCTATGTATATTTAAAGAAGAATTAATACCAATGCTCCTCAAAATCTTCTAAAATATGTGTTGAGGAGGACACACTTCCAAACTCACTCTACCAAACCAACACTACTTTGATACCAAAACCAGATGCTACAAGAAAACTGTAGAAAACTACATAAAGAAAACTATAGACCTATATCCCTGATGAATATAGAGCAAAATTCTGAACAATATATTAGCAAACCAATTTCAAGAATACATTAAAAGGATTATGAACCAGGATCAAGTAAGATTTACCCCTGGGATGCAAGAATGGTTCAACATATGCAAATCAATAAATCTAGTAGGTCACATCAATAAAATGAAAGATAAAAATCACATGATCATCTCAATAGACACAGAAATAGTATTTGACAAAATATAACATTCTTTCATGATAAAAACCCCTAACAGATTGGATATAAAAGAAACATACCTCAACATAATAAAGGCTTCTTATGACAAACCTATACCTAACATTACACTCAATAGAGAAAAACAAAGTATTTCCTCAGAGATCAGGAACAAAACAAGGATTCCCACTCTCACCATTCCTATTCAATACAGTACTAGAAGTTCTTTCTAGAGCAAATAGACAAGCTAAAGGAATAAAAGTAATTCAAATTAGAAAGGAAGAAGCAAAACTGTCACTATTTGTTGATGATATGATCTTATTACACATAAAAAAAAATTCCAAAGAGTCAGTCAAAAAATTGTTGTCATTAATCAATGATTTCAGTAAAGTGGCAGGATACAAAATCAACATACAGAAATCAATTGCATTCCTCTACACTAATGATGAGGCTTTTAAAAAGAAATAAAGAAAACTATCCCATTAACAATAGCATCAAAAACAATAAAATACTTAGGAATAAACTTAACCAAGAAAGTGAAAGATGCAAGACACAAATAAATGGAAAGACATCTTTGGTTTGTGTATTAGAAAAATTAATATTGTTAAAATGGTCATATTACCCAAAGCCATCCACAGATTCATTCCAATCCCAATCAAAATACCAAGGGCATTTCTTTTCTTTTTTTTTTTTTTTTTTTACAGAAATAAAATAAACAATCTTAAAATTTGTGTGGAACCACAAAAGATCCCAAATAGCCAAAGCAATCTTGAGTAAAAAGAACAAAGCCAGAGGTATCATACCTTGCAGATTTCAAACCATTACAAAGCCATAGAAATAAAAACAGAAAGGTACTGGCACAAAAATAAATACACTGATCAATGGAACAGAACAGAAAGCTCAAAATTAAATCCCAGCATATACAGTCAACTAATACTTGATAAGGGAGCCAACAATACCCAATGGGGAGAAGGTAGTCTCTTCAACAATGGTTCTGGGAAAACTGGAGAAACACATACAGAACAATGAAATTGGACCCCTATTTCACAACACTTACAAAAATTAACTCAAAACCTGGATCAGAAAATTAAACATAAAGTATGATATCATAAAACTCCTACAAGAAAACATAGGGAAGAAGCTCTTAGATATTGGTTTTGGCAATGATTTTTTGAACATGATGTCAAAAGCACAAACCACAAAGGCAAAAATCAATAAATGAGACTACATCAAACTTAAAAGTTTCTGCACAGCAAAAATATATGTATAAAAATAAATAAAATAAAATAAAAATGGACACAATAAAAAAACAACCTACAGAATGGGAGAAAATTTTTGCAAACTCTATATTGAATACGGGGTTAATATATAGAATATATAAAGAACTCAGTCATCTTAATAACAACAAAAATTAAACAATCTCATTTTAAAAAGGGGGGAAAAAAACTAAATAGACATTTTTTCCAAAGAAGATGTGGAGATGTCCAGCAGACACATGAAAAGGTACTCAACATCATTAATAATTAGGAAAATGCAAAATAAAATCACAATGAGATATTACCTCACACCTGTTAGAATGGCTATCCATCATCAAGAAGACAAGAAACAACAATGCTGATGAGGATGTGATGAGAAGGGATCCTTATACATTGTTGGTGGGAATGTAAGTTGGCCCAACTGCTATGGAAAACAACAATAGGAAGTTCCTTAAAAAATTAAAAATAGATCTACTGTACTATGCAGACATCCCACTTCTGTGTATATACCCAAAGGAAAAGAAAACAGGATTGTGACAATGTGTACACTCTCCATGCTTATTGTAGCGTTATTCACAAGAGCTAAAATATAGAAATAATCTAAATGCCCATCAATGGATGAATGGATAAAATAAAATGTGGTACATATATCCAATGAAATATTATTTGGCCATGAAAAAGAGTCTATCCTTCCATTTGTGACAACATGGATGGACCCTGAACACATTATGTTAGGCAAGGGAAGTAAGAAAAAATAATACAAGTACTGAATTATATCACTTACATATGGATATATATACAGCCTAAATCTGTAAAAAAAATGGATAGTAAAATGGTAGTTACCAGGGGATGGAGTGAGGGAGAAGAATGATGATGTTAAATGGTACAAACTTGTAAAGAATAAATAAGCCATAGAGTTCCTATGCACAGCACAGTATAAGGAATATAGACAACAATATTATACTATATAATGTGATAAGTAACATTACATTGGCAACTATATTACAATATATAAATGTATCAAAGTAACTTGCTGTACACCTTGGATTTATACAATTTTACATGTCTAATTTATTCAATAAATTGGAACAGCCACTGTGAAAATAGTATGGTGGTTTCTCAGAGAAAAAAAAAAGCTCAGGGTGGGGGTGGGGGGTGGCTAGAAAAACTGCTTATTGTTCTTGAAAAACAAAAACAAAAACTTGCCTTTAGATAAGCCCACCAACCAGTTTGGTTTCTGATTCTAAGATATCCTAGGAGTTACAAAACAAGAATAAACCCTACTAAAAAGTTTCACTGGAGAAGTCGGTATTTTTTCACTACCATATAATGTCTTCTCTGCAATTTCTGTGCGTTTCTTATCCTCCTTTAATAGAAAAATATTTCCCAACTCAATGATAATGTATTATAGGTAACTTTTTGTCAATTTGGGGAATCAATATACATTCAACTCTACTAGGGAGAGCAGTAACCCTGAGGATATATGTACTATCCTCAGTCATCAAGGAGAGATTAAATATCCAAATATATTTTTACTAAAGTGTCTCAATAAGATCACAATAGCTTTTATTTTTTTAATTTTTTTTAACGTTTTATTTATTTTTGAGACAGAGAGAGACAGAGCATGAATGGGGGAGGGTCAGAGAGAGAGGGAGACACAGAATTGGAAGCAGGCTCCAGGCTCTGAGCCGTCAGCACAGAGCCCGACTCGGGGCTCGAACTCACCGACCGCGAGATCGTGACCTGAGCTGAAGTCAGACGCTTAACCGACTGAGCCACCCAGGCGCCCCCACAATAGCTTTTTAAAAAAAGAAAAATTTCTAGTATATGTGAAAATCAAAATGATACCATCTTAATTACCATGCTCTATAATAATTCCAATTATTTGAAGCTTTGCTCTATTATATTCTGTAGAGAATTAAAAACAAATACAGCATCATCCTGAAATTCCAAAGTTCCCAGTGTAATGCATAAGGATCCTCAAAGCATCCTTCTGAATGGATAAGATTCATCGATCCTACCCACATAAACCAAGATGAGTTATTAAGAAAGAAGTAAACTGATGTTAGCAGTCCCTTTCTCCAGCTTCATCCCAGAATGTAACTTGCTTTGTATATCTTAAGAATACAGGGATATGATAGAAGAGGGAGCATAAGTCAGGAAGAGAGCTTCTGCGTTCCAGGGCTAAAGGGAAGAACTAAAGATAGAGGTTGGTACTCTGAGTGGGAGAAGATTAAGCTGGGAGGCACTAAAAAGTTTAAGCTTTTCTGGGGTGCCTGGGTGGCTCAGTCGGTTGATCTCAGGTCATGATCTCGCGGGTCTCTGAGTTCGCGCCCCGAGTTGGGCTCTGTGCTGACAGCTCAGAGTCTGGAGCCTGCTTCTGATTCTGTGTCTCCCTCTCTTTCTGCCCCTCCCCCACTCATGCTCTGTGTGTGTGTGTCCCTCTCTGTCAAAAATAAATAAACATTTAAAAAAAAGTTTAAGTTTTTCTAAAAGTTAAGGAGGAAATAAAAAAACAAAATCTTTATCTTAATCTGTAATTCTTTATATTTTAAGCAGCTTTTTCTTGAATTACTAATAAACTTTGCTTTGTATAATTAACTGGCTTGTTATTTTATATATATAGGTTTTTGATAGCTGGAGGTACAGAACTATACTTCTATCTTTTTGTAAAAGTCCTACTCTCTCCTATTTAGAAATATTTATTTTAAAACCAACCAATCTAATATTTGTAGTACCATTCTTGCTCATTCAAATTTCCCCTATCCCCCACCCTCTCTCTTTGCCTAGTCTCTCTTTCCCTATCACTTTATTTTAAAATATTTCCTTATAAGTTTTAATTTTTTAATGTTTATTTATTTTTAGAGAGAGAAAGAGAGTGTGAGTGGAGGAGGGACAAGAGAGGGAGAGACAGAGACAGAGTCTGAAGAAGGCTACAGTCTCTGAGCTGTCAGCACAGAGCCTGATGCAGGGCTGGAACTCATGAGCCTTGAGATCATGACCTGAGCCAAAGCTGGATGCTTAACTGACTGAGCCACCCAGGCGCCCCTGTAACTTTGTTCCATATGCAGTTTTGTAAACAGTATATGACAGTGCTTTAATTAGGAAGCTATCTAATTATATAATATTTTGAAGGCTCAAGTTTAGAGAATGGCCTTACCTTATGTTGATTATTTTATTTGTCTTCCCCTTAGTTTTACTGATTTGTATTTTATTGTTATTTTGAAAGGTCTACTGTACTCTTTTATTTCCTTAATGGCCATCTTCCCTTTATCTGCTCTCAAAAATCACACATATTTCTCTATTTTAACATAAAACAAAATACCTATTGGGGTGCCTGGGTGGCACAGTCGGTAAAGCATCCGACTTCCGCTCAGGTCATGATCTCACGGTTTGTGAGTTTGAGCCCCACGTCAGGTTCTGTGAGGACGGCTCGGAGCCTGGAGCCTGCTTCAGATTCTTTGTCTCCTTCTCTCTCTGCCCCTTCCCCGCTCATGCTCTGTCTCTCAACAATGAATAAACGTTAAAAAAAAAAAAATTAAAAAAAAACTATTATTTTTCCCAAATAAATAAGCTTAAGTCTTTGGGATATTTTCGTTGATCCTTCTCTATTCCTCCTCTCTCTTTTCTTTTCATTCTGTAAACCATTTAGAAAGTTTTATTTGTCTGTATTTTCTTCCCCCCTCCAACTCTTAGGTATCCAAATGTGTTACACGCAAAGTCATTTTTTTCTGTTTCTAAAATCCTATTTAGCACATTTTTATAAAAGGTACTTTCAAGTATATTTGTATATTTCTAGAATATATATTTCACTGCTCACAACTGTCTCCTTTCCTTTTCATCTTGTCGAAGTCTCCATTCTGATTCATTTGTCATTTGGGTAGTGTCGATCAATTTTCTTAAATACTTTGTTTATTAAATCATCCTAGAAATTCATGTTCTACCCATTGTGGCTGTATAACAAGCCACTCCAAAACCAAACCGACAACATTTATTCTATCTTGAATCTGCATTTGGGCAAGGCTCAACAGGAACAGCCCATCCCTGTTCTACTTGGTATTGTCTGGAGCTTCTGGAAGGCTGGGGGCTAAAGTAATCTGAAGGTTCATTCACTCACCTATTGATGTGTGGAAGTTGATAATTTGAAAACTCAAACAAGAGTCTAAAAGAGCCCCTCTTAAAGGCTCTTTCTCTATCCTTAAGTAGACTTCTTGCACGGTGTCTCTAGAATGGCTGCTTCAGGGAAGCTGGACTTCTTACCTTCAAAGGCATACATTCCAAAAGAAAGAGATAAAGAGAGAGAGGCCAAGCATATGGTATAAGGCCTTTCATGATCCAGGATGAAAAGTCACAATTAGAAGCAAATATCTAAGGCCAGCCTACATTCCTAAACTCATGAGGAGAGGCATGAGAATCCACCTGTTAATGGGAGAAATGCCAAAGATTTTGCAGAAATGTTTTAAATTTTCTAGAGCCTGTAGCATGATGATGATAATGATAATGGTGATGAAGATGACTGCATTTTCAGAATAGCACAATCTATGTCCAGGTACATTCAACTTCAGAGAAAGTTATCTTCATTATGTGTTTAATTATCATCTCTGTTAATATAAGATATAAAAGGGGAACCAGACTTGAAAATTCCCTGAGTTGGGGCACCTGGGTGGCTCAGTCAGTTAAGAATCTGACTCTTGATTTCAGGTAAGGCCATGATCTGTGGTTCATGAATTCAAGCCCCACATCTGGCTCTGTGCTGATGGTACAGAGCCTCCTTGGGATTCTCTGTTTCTGCTTCTCTCTCTCTCTCTTTCTCTCTCTCTCTCTCTCTCTCTCTGACTCTCTCAAAGTAAATAAATAAACTTAATAAAAAATTTTTAAAAAAAGAAAGAAAATTCCCTGAGCAGACAAAACTAGTCAAGCAAAACCTAATTTAGCATATCCTATAACATAAGCGAAACTTAACTTGGGTTTTTCTTGTAAATGCCTCTAAAAATCATAAATAAAACCTAAAATGTTTTTTAAAAATGGCATAAGATAACCACTTTTAACCAATACCCTGCCACTGCAAAAACCCCAATACTATAAAATTAATTATTACAAAGATTAATACTTTGCAATATGTGTATAAACTGTCCTATAGCAACATGCCTTTGAGCTTCATTTCACAATTGATTTGAAGATTCCTTGTTTGTGTACTGTTCTATTCACAATAAACTCATTAAATACAATTTTACTGATCTGTTTTTTTTTTTTTAGCAGTTTCTGGGTTTTGATATCTCCATAATTGTTTTTTTCCTTATGTCCAGAACTCTAGTCCCCTGAATACACTATCCATATTTATCTTTTCCACTATGTTGTTACCTCACTGCAATATATGTTTTGCATATATTGCAAACATACCTCACACAATATATGTTTTGCACCATATATTTTAATGTTTATTTATTCTTGAGAGAAAGAGAGACAGAGACAGAGTGTGAGTGGGGAAGGGGCAAAGAGAGAGGGAGACAAAGAATCCGAAGCAGGCTCTAGGCTCTGAGATGATAGCACAGATATTTTAGAACTCAAAATCAATTTCCTTTTCCTTATATTATTTCATTTGTTTATTAGGGAATTATATCTTAGGTTCCAAAAGCTCTTTTAACTCTTGATTTGATTCACTGAAGTGATTCTAACATGTGTGTGTAGATAGATATATAGATATATAGATATAGATATAGATATAGATATAGATATATAGATATAGATATAGATATATAGATATATATTTTATTTAGGCTTTTAGATATCTCCCTCACAATCTTATTTCACTGGATGTATATAGTTTGTTCTACCTAAATTTCCTCATTCTAACAGATGAAACCTAAATGTGTTGTGTTCTTCCTCTGTAGATTCACAGATCTTGTGTCCTATCTTAACTGGTAGCTATCTCCCAGATTTGGAAGGTGAAATGTTCTTTACTTCTTGGGATTGCTGGTGTAGATGCAACAGATCACTGTTCCCTGCTAAGGTACATGCAGCCAATCCCTCTGTTCCTGTCTCCTTGTTCTCTCAGATTTGGGCAATGAGGACATCTTGCCACCCAATCCCTTCCTGGTCTCTTGGGAGCCAAAGAGACAAGGCACCTTCAGGGGGAAGTGTGGATTGATGTCAACTTTTCTCAGTGAGAGTCCATAGATCTCTGTGAGCCAAACTCTTCCTGGAATGTAATTTTCTGTCTTTTTCTTTTACAGCATCCTCAAAGCTGATCTTCAGATGTTCAGATTGTGCTCAAACTGTTCTTTTTCTTTTCTTTGTTTTTTGTTTGTTTGTACTGAGGTTTAACCTTAAATAAGACCAAACAAAAATGCTCTTCTTAGACTTAAAACCTATTATGTATCCATAAGGAAAGAACTCTTGGCATTGCTTACCTTCTTAGTATCTATGTTCTCAATCCCAATCTCATGAATTTTAACTTCCAGCTGTGAAGAAGTTAACTAGGAGTTCCAGATTTCAGTTAAAATGAAGCTGCATGTTTGTACCATAATAGTTTCCTTTAGACTGTCCAAACTAGAGTTCCTTACCTTAATAGCTTATTAGCATTGAATAGGTTTCTTCTGCTAGCTGAACAATTTTAACTTTTTTGCGATTTAGGTATTTTTGCTGACACATTGGCTTTAAAAGAGACCAGACATTTTCTTTTCATGACTTAAAATTATATCTTGGATATGACCAAAGATAGCACATTTAGAAAAACATGCAAAGCAATAATTTCCTCATAACTACTTAAAAGTGGTTTGTATGTGAAAAATACAAATAACTCTGGGAAAACTTTTTTTTTATAATTTCAAATTATGTTAGAGACAAGTTGCAAATAGTGTCTAAAGAGGATTGAAAAATCCAATGCTCATTTCATTTCACAAAGAACAAACAAAAACAGAAACCTAAGACAAAAAAACTAAAGGAGAATTAGAAGAGGTCCTGTCAATTCCCTTACCAAAATGTTAAGTTCATACTCATTTCAACAACAACAACAACAACAGTAAAACAGTGATGGGAGGGAGGGAGGTCCAGCTTCTGATGCATTACATGTTTATAACTTCCCTATTTCTTCCATTCACAAAGAGAACAAGTCTGGAAAGAAATTATGAGTCAACGCTTTATTAAAAGCCTATGACAGCTGAAACAAAGAAAGCTATTTCTATATAAAGGCCAAATCACAGGGAAAGATTTTAATATCAAGCAGGCCCAAGGCAGAGTGATCTTTCTATGGGATTCATTCCAAAGTAAGAATGATAAATCATTAGAGATAATCACTTCCTTCATGCCAGGAAATAAATCTGTTATTAGCATAAATTATGCATAAAAGTGTCCAAATACTTAGTTCATTTGTTTAAATCTTATCCTGGAATTTAATTCACTTCTAACCTTAATATTCCTTACTATTACTCTGCTTTACTTATTTTCATACAGACTTAAGTAAAGGGTAATTCACATCAAAGAGTGCTATTTGTTTCTGGTAGTTAACCACACCTTTTTTTTTTTTTTTTTTTTTTTTTTTTTTTTTTTTAAACCCTAACCAAACACCAAGAGTAAACCCTAATGTAATCTACTGACTTTGAGTGATAATGATGTGTCCATGTAGGTTCATCAAGTGTAATACACATTCTATTCAGGTAAAGGATATTGACAGTGGGGGAGACTGTGTGTCTATGGGCTATATGGGAAGTCTCTGTACATGCCTCTTAATTTTTTTTTTTTTTATGAAATTTATTGTCAAATTGGTTTCCATACAACACCCAGTGCTCATCCCAAAAGGTGCCCTCCTCAATACCCATCACCCACCCTCTCCTCCCTCCCACCCCCCATCAACCCTTAGTTTGTTCTCAGTTCTCAACAGTCTCTTATGCTTTGGCTCTCTCCCACTCTAACCTCTTTTTTTTTTTTTTTTTTGTTCCCCTCCCCCATGGGTTTCTCTTAAGTTTCTCAGGATCCACATAAGAGTGAAACCATATGGTATCTGTCTTTCTCTGTATGGCTTATTTCACTTAGCATCACACTCTCCAGTTCCATCCACGTTGCTACAAAAGGCCATATTTCATTTTTTCTCATTGCCACGTAGTACTCCATTGTGTATATAAACCACAATTTCTTTATCCATTCATCAGTTGATGTACATTTAGGCTCTTTCCATAATTTGGCTATTGTTGAGAGTGCTGCTATGAACATTGGGGTACAAGTGCCCCTATGCATCAGTACTCCTGTGTCCCTTGGATAAATTCCTAGCAGTGCTATTGCTGGGTCATAGGGTAGGTCTATTTTTAATTTTCTGAGGAACCTCCACACTGCTTTCCAGAGCGGCTGCACCAATTTGCATTCCCACCAACAGTGCAAGAGGGTTCCCGTTTCTCCACATCCTCTCCAGCATCTATAGTCTCCTGATTTGTTCATTTTGGCCACTCTGACTGGCGTGAGGTGATATCTGAGTGTGGTTTTGATTTGTATTTCCCTGATAAGGAGCGACGCTGAACATCTTTTCATGTGCCTGTTGGCCATCCGGATGTCTTCTTTAGAGAAGTGTCTATTCATGTTTTCTGCCCATTTCTTCACTGGGTTATTTGCTTTTCGGGTGTGGAGTTTGGTGAGCTCTTTATAGATTTTGGATACTAGCCCTTTGTCTGATATGTCATTTGCAAATATCTTTTCCCATTCCGTTGGTTGCCTTTTAGTTTTGTTGGTTGTTTCCTTTGCTGTGCAGAAGCTTTTTATCTTCATAAGGTCCCAGTAATTCACTTTTGCTTTTAATTCCCTTGCCTTTGGGGACGTGTCGAGGAAGAGATTGCTACGGCTGAGGTCAGAGAGGTCTTTTCCTGCTTTCTCCTCTAAGGTTTTGATGGTTTCCTGTCTCACATTCAGGTCCTTTATCCATTTTGAGTTTATTTTTGTGAATGGTGTGAGAAAGTGGTCTAGTTTCAACCTTCTGCATGTTGCTGTCCAGTTCTCCCAGCACCATTTGTTAAAGAGACTGTCTTTTTTCCATTGGATGTTCTTTCCTGCTTTGTCAAAGATGAGTTGGCCGTACGTTTGTGGGTCTAGTTCCGGGGTTTCTATTCTATTCCATTGGTCTATGTGTCTGTTTTGGTGCCAATACCATGCTGTCTTGATGATGACAGCTTGTAGTAGAGGCTAAAGTCTGGGATTGTGATGCCTCCTGCTTTGGTCTTCTTCTTCAAAATTACTTTGGCTATTCGGGGCCTTTTGTGGTTCCATATGAATTTTAGGATTGCTTGTTCTAGTTTCGAGAAGAATGCTGGTGCAATTTTGATTGGGATTGCATTGAATGTGTAGATAGCTTTGGGTAGTATTGACATTTTGACAATATTTATTCTTCCAATCCATGAGCAGGGAATGTCTTTCCATTTCTTTAAATCTTCTTCAATTACCTTCATAAGCTTTCTATAGTTTTCAGCATACAGATCCTTTACATCTTTGGTTAGATTTATTCCTAGGTATTTTATGCTTCTTGGTGCAATTGTGAATGGGATCAGTTTCTTTATTTGTCTTTCTGTTGCTTCATTGTTAGTGTATAAGAATGCAACTGATTTCTGTACATTGATTTTGTATCCTGCAACTTTGCTGAATTCATGTATCAGTTCTAGCAGACTTTTGGTGGAGTCTATCGGATTTTCCATGTATAATATCATGTCATCTGCAAAGAGCGAAAGCTTGACTTCATCGTTGCCAATTTTGACGCCTTTGATTTCCTTTTGTTGTCTGATTGCTGATGCTAGAACTTCCAGCACTATGTTAAACAACAGCGGTGAGAGTGGGCATCCCTGTCGTGTTCCTGATCTCAGGGAAAAAGCTCTCAGTTTTTCCCCGTTGAGGATGATGTTAGCTGTGGGCTTTTCATAAATGGCTTTTATGATCTTTAAGTATGTTCCTTCTATCCCGACTTTCTCAAGAGTTTTTATTAAGAAAGGGTGCTGGATTTTGTCAAAGGCCTTTTCTGCATCGATTGACAGGATCATATGGTTCTTCTCTTTTTTTTTGTTAATGTGATGTATCACGTTGATTGATTTGCGAATGTTGAACCAGCCCTGCATCCCAGGAATGAATCCCACTTGATCATGGTGAATAATTCTTTTTATATGCCGTTGAATTCGATTTGCTAGTATCTTATTGAGAATTTTGGCATCCATATTCATCAGGGATATTGGCCTGTAGTTCTCTTTTTTTACTGGGTCTCTGTCTGGTTTAGGAATCAAAGTAATACTGGCTTCATAGAATGAGTCTGGAAGTTTTCCTTCCCTTTCTATTTCTTGGAATAGCTTGAGAAGGATAGGTATTATCTCTGCTTTAAACATCTGGTAGAACTCCCCTGGGAAGCCATCTGGTCCTGGACTCTTATTGTTGGGAGATTTTTGATAACCGATTCAATTTCTTCGCTGGTTATGGGTCTGTTCAAGCTTTCTATTTCCTCCTGATTGAGTTTTGGAAGAGTGTGGGTGTTCAGGAATTTGTCCATTTCTTCTAGGTTGTCCAATTTGTCGGCATATAATTTTTCATAGTATTCCCTGATAATTGTTTGTATCTCTGAGGGATTGGTTGTAATAATTCCATTTTCATTCATGATTTTATCTATTTGGATCATCTCCCTTTTCTTTTTGAGAAGCCTGGCTAGAGGTTTGTCAATTTTGTTTAGTTTTTCAAAAAACCAACTCTTGGTTTCATTGATCTGCTCTACAGTTGTTTTAGATTCTATATTGTTTATTTCTGCTCTGATCTTTATTATTTCTCTTCTTCTGCTGGGTTTAGGCTGCCTTTGCTGTTCTGCTTCTATTTCCTTTAGGTGTGCTGTTAGATTTTGTATTTGGGATTTTTCTTGTTTCTTGAGATAGGCCTGGATTGCAATGTATTTTCCTCTCAGGACTGCCTTTGCTGCGTCCCAAAGCGTTTGGATTGTTGTATTTTCATTTTCGTTTGTTTCCATATATTTTTTAATTTCTTCTCTAATTGCCTGGTTGACCCACTCATTCGTTAGTAGGGTGTTCTTTAACCTCCATGCTTTTGGAGGTTTTCCAGACTTTTTTCTGTGGTTGATTTCAAGCTTCATAGCGTTGTGGTCTGAAAGTATGCATGGTATGATTTCAATTCTTGTAAACTTATGAAGGGCTGTTTTGTGACCCAGTATATGATCTATCTTGGAGAATGTTCCATGTGCACTCGAAAAGAAAGTATATTCTGTTGCTTTGGGATGCAGAGTTCTAAATATATCTGTCAAGTCCATCTGATCCAATGTCTCATTCAGGGCCCTTGTTTCTTTATTGACCGTGTGTCTAGATGATCTATCCATTTCTGTAAGTGGGGTGTTAAAGTCCCCTGCAATTACCACATTCTTATCAATAAGGTTGCTTATGTTTATGAGTAATTGTTTTATATATTTGGGCGCTCCGGTATTAGGCGCATAGACATTATAATTGTTAGCTCTTCCTGATGGATAGACCCTGTCACTATTATATAATGTCCTTCTTCATCTCTTGTTACAGCCTTTAATTTAAAGTCTAGTTTGTCTGATATAAGGATGGCTACTCCAGCTTTCTTTTGGCTTCCAGTAGCATGATAAATAGTTCTCCATCCCCTCACTCTCAATCTAAAGGTGTCCTCAGGTCTAAAATGAGTCTCTTGTAGACAGCAAATAGATGGGTCTTGTTTTTTTATCCATTCTGATACCCTATGTCTTTTGGTTGGCGCATTTAATCCATTTACATTCAGTGTTATTATAGAAAGATATGGGTTTAGAGTCATTGTGATGTCTGTATGTTTTATGCTTGTAGTGATGTCTCTGGTACTTTGTCTCACAGGGTCCCCCTTAGGATCTCTTGTAGGGCTGGTTTAGTGGTGACAAATTCCTTCAGTTTTTGTTTGTTTGGGAAGACCTTTATCTCTCCTTCTATTCTAAATGACAGACTTGCTGGATAAAGGATTCTCGGCTGCATATTTTTTCTGTCTAGCACACTGAAAATCTCGTGCCAATTCTTTCTGGCCTGCCAAGTTTCAAAAGAGAGATCAGTCACGAGTCTTATAGGTCTCCCTTTATATGTGAGGGCACGTTTACCCCTTGCTGCTTTCAGAATTTTCTCTTTATCCTTGTATTTTGCCAGTTTCACTATGATATGTCGTGCAGAAGATCGATTCAAGTTACGTCTGAAGGGAGTTCTCTGTGCCTCTTGGATTTCAATGCCTTTTTCCTTCCCCAGTTCAGGGAAGTTCTCAGCTATTATTTCTTCAAGTATCCCTTCAGCACCTTTCCCTCTCTCTTCCTCCTCTGGGATACCAATGATGCGTATATTATTTCTTTTTAGTGTATCACTTAGTTCTCTAATTTTCCCCTCATATTCCTGGATTTTTTTTATCCCTCTTTTTCTCAGCTTCCTCTTTTTCCATAACTTTATCTTCTAGTTCACCTATTCTCTCCTCTGCCTCTTCAATCCGAGCCGTGGTGGTTTCCATTTTGTTATGCATTTCGTTTAAAGCGTTTTTCAGCTCCTCGTGACTGTTCCTTAGTCCCTTGATCTCTGTAGCAAGAGATTCTCTGCTGTCAGCTATACTGTTTTCAAGCCCAGCGATTAATTTTATGACTATTATTCTAAATTCACTTTCTGTTATATTATTTAAATCCTTATTATCTATAGTATTTGAAGAGTCACAATATCCAGATAATTTAATCAAGTCATTAAAAAAACTACTAAACCCACAATTAATTGTTGTTGCTGCTATTGTTTTACTTACCATATATAAATGGATAACCATGTAATTTATCTTATCAACTTTCTCTTTTGAGAGTGAATGGAAGCACCATTTATAACATTTTAAAATAAGAGGCATAAGCTGGGGCATATTTACTCACTATAAGAAAAACACATAATTGAATGAATTGCAGACTTTTCAAAAGGTTGCTGTAGATTCAGAGACACAAGGGTGTGAGTATAAAGAGCAATAAAGGATGCTCATGGAAGCAAGCTGGGAGCATCTCAGCAGATTCACGAGTCAAGGGTAATTCTGAGGCATTGTAGCCAAGAGCCCCTCTTTGAGACATACAGATAAATGTGGAGCAGTGGTCTCAAACTTGTATCTCCCAGGTCACACCAAGCCCACAGATGTGTTGTTTGGCCACTGGTATTCAGAAAACATTGAATTTCTTCCCAATGTTCAACCACTGAAATTTTTCATATAAAAATCCAAGACTTGACTTTTTTTTTTTTTTTCTTAATTAAGAGATGTAGCGATGTTGGGCTGCCAGTCTACATGGATGGCTACAATTAGCAGAGCTGAGTAATTGGTGCCTCCTTTTGTGGTTTCTAGGACCCACCATTACAGAACTTCCCTCACAATGAAGTTCGTAGTTAGTGCCACCCCACCAACTCATAGGCTGCTTGCTTTATTAATTTTTCCAAATGGCTTGTTGTGGGAATTTGAGTACCTGATCCTTATCTGGCATTCATGTGTCAATGTCTTTAACATAATAAAGCTTGAAGCGACTTTGGGTTGACTCCCTCTCACTCCTTTCCCTGGTAGACTTGATGTGAGCACTCATCCTGATGAAAAAGGACATTTCCTGGGTACTATCAGAGACTTGGTAGCCAACAGTTTGAGCTATGTTTTATCTGTCCACTGAGAGAAAGGTATTTTTTATTTCCACTTTTATCCTCATCTAGAGCAGTGGTTATCAACCCTAAGTCCACATTAGAATCACTTGAAGAGCTTTCATAAAAATCCTGATGCCTGGGTTCATTAATAAGGAATTAAATAAAAATATTTGGAGGTAAGATCCATGTATCAAAGCTTATTAAAAAGTTCCCAGTTTGATCTAACATGCAGCCAGTGTTGATACTCACTGATTTAGATTCCCTCTATATTTGGAAAATTAAAGAGACAATCTTTTAGAAAAGTCATTGCTGCCCAGAAATACCACAGCTCCAAACAAGGCAGCCTTCTAATCTGTGGGCCTGAGGGAGATTAAGTCCTTATAGCTACACCCACCCTTTGACATCTCACATCTTGTCCATTATCCTTATTCTTTTCTCCACAATAATTCCAACCTGTGTCCGATTTCTTTTCCTGTTCCTCAGGTCATCCTGCCCATCTGCCATTCACATTGCAAACTCCTCATGACCTCTACATCCCATCCAACTTCTTAATATGATGGGTAATTCTAAATAATCCTACTGATGCTTTGACTTCCTGCCCTAATTCCTAAAATGTCCATTTATTGTCCTCAGCATAATAATGATACAAAGCACACTCAGCTTTCAGGTCCTATCTTCCAAGTCTCTCAGCACTAACATCTCTTACTTAAAAATCTGACTTTCCTTTCTACTCAGAAACTACTTTCAGCCCTCTAAAGTCACCTTTTGTAAAAACTTTTGATGGCTGGCAAATGCTTTGACTATTTTAAATACAAAATATCAAAAATTTAATCACCAAATCTTTAGTAAACACGATCAAATTTTAAGAATTTTACATTTTAACCTATTTTTAAAGGCAGCATATGCTATTAAATTTAGAACTTGATAGAATAATCCATTGTTTAATATCCTGTTCAATGGAAAAACAGCTGGATTTTGCCACACGGTCCTTCCTATTTAATACATGCATAGATTCTCTCAACCTCTAGACTCCCCAAAATATATTATCTATCTATGAAAGACATGGGATATCATTTTTCTTTCACCTAAAACAGTTAGAGAATTATAGGGTCTAGCACAGGATTAACACCTTTAGGGGAGGTCATGCATGAAAATTAGAATACCATTTTTCATTGTGCTACGTTATACATTGCTACTGAAGCTGCAGAGAAGTTCTCATTACTTCTCTTCAAAAACATTGTAAATTTTGTTAATGCCAGCATCCTTCCATGAATGCCAATGTACTGTTTGATATTTTTACAATCTGAATTTTTTCCTTTCCTAGTATAAAGGGCAAATGGATCAAGTGTTGACCTACACATTATGACCCCCATCTAAGTATTCTTTCTTTAGAAAAACAGTTTGTGTATATGTAAGCACTAATCTGTAAAATATTTCTGTCCTCACTGTTTTGACAAAGCCACTGGTTCAGAAATGAGCGGAAGACATCATACACATTTTAATTTGACTACATCATGGATCAGTGGCAATGTGCTTTGAAACATTGTTTCAGTTGATAGTTTGTGTTCAAGGACATTGCCTTAGTTAATAATCTTAACTTGAAGTCCAGAACTTTTACCAACTAACTGTAAGAATATCAAAGAATCCAGGTAAATACATTTAATAGCATATCTAAATTAAACCATTATTAAATTAATATATAAATAAAACCCAGTTAAACCAAAGTCTTTGGCTTTTGTCTTAGTTTCACTCAAAGCTGCTAGGAAATAGAAAGCAACCCTCTTACATCCAATGCAGGGTATTAATTCATTATTTGCAAAGGACAGTGCCAAAAAAATATTTTTACAATTATTTTCCCTCATTCACATTAAAGGACTAAAGATTTGGGGTAAGAAAATGTTGTGCATTTTGACTTCCACAATGGGCAAAGAGCAGGCTGGAGTGGCTTTTCTACATCTCAGGCCAAGTGAATGGGGTTCGGTGAGCTCATGGAAAAAGCTTGTATTGTGATCCTTGGAGCTCTGAGTCAGAGTAGCTGATACTGACTCAAGCATGAGAATCTAAAAGACCATCACTAGAACTACTCAGACAAGAAGACCAAGATTATGCCTCACTTCACACCTTTGTAAGAGATAAGGATAGATAGGTATATTCCCCATGGAAAAAAATGTGCACACATCATAATGAAATAATGATCATATTCATTGCTCTCCAAAAATACCACCTAGAATTATAGAAAGAACTCAGCAGAAAGTAACTTGGGAGTGGACCATGGCCTCTGTAGTGCTAAAAAGATAGATATAAAAAAACAACTAGGCAGATGGAGACCCCAGTGACTGAGCTTAGAGTTAGGAATTCATATCAAGTAATGAGTCTCAAAGCATCCTTTAAAAGTGCCTAATCAAAATACATGTCAAGCTCAGAGAGGCCAAGGCCAGACCATTAGTCCTGGAAAATTCACAAATGTTTCACCCCTTACCTCCACTTCCTCTCCTCCACAGCCACCTCTCCACTTGCATTCAAACCAAAGAAGCCAGAGGCTGCCTTTTGAATGGGAAGGAGAGGTGGGCAAATAGAGGAAAAGCTGTCTGATCTTTTCTACCTCAGGAGAGTAGTCATCAGAAGGCCTGTGCTAAAGAAGGAGTGAAGTCATAAATGAAAAAGCTATAGGCATTTGATCATTATTCTAGACTGGACATAGTAATTACTGAACTGAAACTGCTTTTTTTATGAATAAAAATTATCAAAATTTTTTGATTACTTAAAAGTAACCAGGAATGTCATGAGACTTACCCTAAGTTTCATCTAAGTTGCTGAAAAATTAACCAACTCCTTCAAGGTGAGTTTGAAACCCCAATGGGAAATTGAATTATGGTTCTTTCTTTCTTCTTTTCCTCCTTTGCTTGCTTTCTTTCTTTCTTTCTTTCTTCCTTTCTTTCTTTTCTTTCTTCTTTCTTTCTTTCTTTTTTCCTTCCTTCCTTCCTTCCTTCCTTCCTTCCTTCCTTCCTTCTTTCCTTCCTTCCTTCCTTCCTTCCTTCCTTCCTTCCTTCCTTCCTTTCTTGAGAGGGCACCCAGTTGGGGAAAAGGGCAGGGAGAGAATCTTAAGCAGGCTCCATGCCCAGCACAGAGGCTGACATGGGGCTTGATCTCACAACTGTGAGATCATGACCTGACCAGAAATCAAGAGTCAGACACTTAACTGACTGAATCACCCAGGTGCCCCAAATTATGGTGCTTTCTGATTACTGTCACCACTCTTGCCTCTTTCAAAGAACAGTGAAGAACATCATCTGAAACATCCTCTCCTGGGGTAAAGTCATTCACAAATATGTGTCATGATTGGCATCTGCTGTAAGTGGCATTTCAATGCTACATTGTGACAATGGCCCTGTGGTAGGGTTGCCTGATTTAGCAAGTAAAATAAAGGACTCCAGGTTAAATTTGAGCTTCAGAAAAGTAAGGAATACTTACTTTCAGTAGAAGTGTATCCCAGATATGGCATAAGACATATAAATAAAAACCCGTGTTTATCTGAAGCTCAAATTTAACTGGTGTCTTATATTTTTGTCTGATAACAGGCCTTTTTCAGTGACTGGAGAAAGGCAAGAAACAGACTTCTGAAGGCCCACTGCCATGACAGGTTGTGAATGATCAGAATTAAATGAGGTGTTTAGAAAGACAGCAGAGATCTGAAAGGAAAATAAAAATGAAAAGGGGAAATTGTTAATGAATGGCTAAGGTAGATAGTACATTTTCAAGATGTAGAAGGTAAATGTGGCATTATTTAAAACTTAACTTCTTTTAGAATAGAGAAGAGTAGTCAATGATGGTAAGATAAGACAGTATTGGATGATAAGACAATATTGTCCTAATTTTCTAAAAAAAATCACTCTGCCTACAGAAATCATGGAAACAAAGGTTTACACAGACCTTTGATAGATGAGCCCTGTCAGTATTCTGTTTTTCACTGTCTGTCAGTATCATGCTTATTCTTTCTTGTTTTTTGAACTGTGAATTTTATGTAACTAAAGTTTAGCTTGCGATTCACTATAACTTCTTTTTATTTTTTAAGTTTATTTATTTATTTTGAGAGAGAGAGAGAGCATGAATCGGACAGGGGCAGATTGAGGACAGAGAGAGAATTCCAAGCAGGCTCTGTGCTGTTAGCGCTGAGCCTGATGTGGGCCTCAAACTCATGAACCATGAGATCATGACCTGAGCCAAGGCCAAGAGTTGGACATTTAACTGACTGAGCCACCCTGACACCCCTATTCACTATAACTTCTGTTTTCCGTTTTTTATATAGGTATCCATTCTCCCAAGATTTCTTTAGTTAAATTTCTTTCATTTAAATTTTTGTTCCCACATGCATCTTTGTTAACTTATCCTTACTGAACTTTATAAAATCACAGACACACTGCTAATTGTAAATTATGTTTCTGTTAAATAAGTAAAGCTACCAGAAAACAAACTTGTAATCAAAATTGAAATTTAATATTTAAATCATGTGTTACCTTGATTTATATTCAAGCACATATTTCTTTATCAGTGCACCTGTAAATCAACATTATGGAGACAGCTACCCAAGTATAAGAACAACTGAATATGTATAAACCACACTCTGTTCGTAAATATGTAGATTGAGGCAGTAAACACCTTTAATACCAGTTAGAAATCTGTCACTGATTATACATAGGGCAGAAAGCAAGCATAAAATTTTTAGTAAATAGCTTAAGAATCTTGAAAATATCAATGGTCTAAGTTTGTATTCCATATTGATAGGCTGGATAGAAACTTTGATTACATATACAATAAAGAGATATGCGTGCAGAATATAAATCCACATACAGTAATATTTACAATATACTGTAAACAGAGAACAACCATTATTGACACTTAAAAGGCCCTGAAAAATCAGTGTTACATAACTGTACTTTTAGGATATCATCCAAGAGCATTTCCTTTTTATTCTTTCTTATGAAAATAAAAAATAAATGGGGTCATCAGGTTAAATGCATTTTTAGTATACTGTTCAGTGACAAAAAATAGCTTAGTATATTTTTTGTCCCACTATAGCATTATCTTGGCATAGCTGATACTGGGTTCAGAACCATTTTTCATGGCTAATGAGCTAAAGATAGTCAAGCTCATGTCTGCCCCTCCTGACTCATGCTCAGGCTCATCTCTACCAACCAGTCATTGGGTCCCTCTGTCACCCCGATGGCTCTCTTGACGAAAGACTTGAAAACCTCTAAGTCCCTGGCGTGACTCATGACTTCGCAGCACTGCACTGCTCCATGTTCCCAAAGAAACAACAAGGAGGCTCTTTTCTTTAGTTTTAAACTACTTTATTAGAAAACAATGAGTATCTACAATGAAGAATGTCATGATGAAATGACGAATGTTCTCTTGTCAAAATCACAGAATCAGGAAGATCATGTTTCTTAGTGTATCTTTTGATTGTTTTTGCTTGTTACAGTCATATTTTAATTTAAAAAAATAAATAATGAAGAAAATTAGACATAAATAAACACAGAGAAAAGTAAAAGAACCAGGGAATTTTCTTAGTCTGAGAGTCCTCTATCGTACGAAAACTTGAAAAGAGTTGTAGAGACTCAATGAAATACAAGACGTTTCCAGAAAACCACAGAAAGAATTTCTAGAGAAACTTGTTGGGGTAGCAAGATTGAGATACTTGGGCATCACTTCCTTATATGGGTTATATTCTTAGATCCCAAAAATAATATATAAAACTCAATATTATATACATTTTTTTTTCTTTTCTTTTTTTAAGTAAGCTTCATGACCAGTGCATAGCCCAATGTGTGGCTTGAACTCATGGCCCTGAGAGCAAGACTTGAGCTGAAATCAAGAGTTGGAAGCTTAACCGAGGTGCCCCCTCTGCTAAAATATTTTTAAAATATCTATTTTTCACTTGCAGATCTTAATCTATTCCAAAGGAAGACTTTTCTTACCAATTAGTATGACTGACTGGATCCAATAACATCCATATTTATTTTTACCTAAAGGTACAAAAGCTTTTTGTGTATTTTTTTTATAAATATTCTCTGAATATTATTGAATATATCAAGTTTTTGTATCTATGTATTTTTATCTACGATCTTTTATATCTATGATTTATATCTTGATCTTTTCTTTATTCCTTTCTTTCTTTTTTTTTTTTTAAATAGGCTTCACACTCAGCACAGAGCCCAACACAGGACTTGAACTCATGACCCTGACATTAAGACCTGAGCTGAAATCAAGAGTTGGAAGCTCAACAGATTGAGCCACCCAGGTGTCCCTAAGACCTTGATCTTTGAGACCTTGATGGTAGAAATGGTGCTGGAATTTTTTAAAATTTATTTTAACATCTTCATATGAAAATGTTTCTGTTTTGATTCAGGATGAGGGTGGGGATAAATGATTTTTAATTTTGTATATTGTATCTTAACTAGGATCACATGTAATATTTATTTACATAATTCTTTCTTCTTTTTTCCATGCTTTGACATGAACAAAGAATTGTGCAACAATTTTCTAACCCAATAATTTTCTAAACACAATATTTTTTGCCTCATATCCTAATACACAACATCCTAGATTATTGTGCATTTTGTATTACTGTGGCTCTGGACACTAAATCTGAGTCTGATTCATTGTAAGCCAGTGGGTGTTTAACCTAAAAAACTAACTTGTGTAAGATAAACTACAATATATCAAATGGAGTATATTCCAATGGAATGGAGGGAAGCTGCAAAGTTGTTTTTTGATGAAACTCCTGTAAAGCTCAACTTTAGTCACATCATGAAGCTGATTGACATTTTTGGTTTTTTTGGTGTTTTTGTTTTTGTTTTTTTGGTGTGTAACAAGAAATTGATTCTGGTATAGATAGTCCACTTCCTATTTTTTCCTTAGTGGACAGCAGTAATAGCTTTGAAAAGAAGGAGATGCCAGTAGTAAATTAATAAATATGAATTTAAAAACTCTCAAACTAAGGCTTATACATCACATCTCTCTGTTAGTCTACTGAATATTTCCATTGAAATAAAACATTGCTCAGTATCCTGTCAATCAATTTCAGGCTTCATGATAGTGTAGCATAAGACAACACACATACTCCTACTGGAATTTAAGCTCCATAGGAATATGGGGGCACCTGGGTGGCTCAGTCAGTTAAGAGTCCAACTTCAGCTCAAGTCATGATCTCACAGCTCATGAGTTCGAGCCCCACATCAAGCTCTGTGATGACAGCTCAGAGCCTGGAGCCTGCTTCGGATTCTGTGTCTCCCTCTCTCTCCCTGTCCTTCCCCCGCTCATTTTCTCTCTTCCTCTCTCTCTGTCTGAAAAATAAATAAACATTATTAAAAAAATCAAGCTCCATACGAATATGGACATTACTCACTGACTGCTACATTTTCAGGTTCCAGAATACCACCTGGCACAAAGCAGACATTCACAAAATAATGTTTGAATGTTTTTTTTTTTTTTTAATTTTTTTTTTCAACGTTTATTTATTTTTGGGACAGAGAGAGACAGAGCATGAACAGGGGAGGGGCAGAGAGAGAGGGAGACACAGAATCGGAAACAGGCTCCAGGCTCTGAGCCATCAGCCCAGAGCCTGACGCGGGGCTCGAACTCACGGACCGCGAGATCGTGACCTGGCTGAAGTCGGACGCTTAACCGACTGCGCCACCCAGGCGCCCCAATGTTTGAATGTTTTTTAAGTAAATTTACTCAAGATAGAAATAAGGAATCTGCATTTTCAAAATTTCTCCATAAGATCCTGAGAATCAGTGTATTTAGAAAGGATTGACCAAAAATATATTTCTCTAATATCATTTGTGTTTCTGGCTTTTAGAAAAAATTTCCTGTTGGGATTCACAGTGGCCCTTCAGATAAATGAGATTCACCTAAACTATCAATAATCCCTGGCATGCTTCTAATCTTGACAATTGGCATAATCTTAGTATAGTATAAGAAAGCAAGTCTCAAGACCAAGCATCATTTCTATTCTTGGCTGTGAAATAAATACCTGTTGGGAATGGGGAGAGAATTAATCTAGTGAACAAAAGCAGTGATCTGTTAAACATCAAATAAACCAGTATAGTGCTTGTCATACTATAGGCATTTACCTACTGGTTTTCATCATCATTGTCTTTGATTATTGTTATATTATTAATTATAATAAAGTTATCAATAGCTATTGATAATAAATACCAATAATTTGACGAATATATTGACATGATAGCGTCAACATAAATATTAATAATATAATAATTATCTGGGGCGCCTGGGTGGCTCAGTCGGTTAAGCCTCCGACTTCGGCTCAGGTCATGATCTCGTGGTTTACAGTTCCAGCCCCGTGTCGGGCTCTGTGCTTTCAGCACAGAGCCTGAAGCCTGCTTTGGATTCTGTGTCTCCCTCCCTCTATGCCCCTCCCCTGCTCATGCTGTGTCTCTCTCTGTCCCAAAAATAAATAAAAAACGTTGAAAAATAAATAAAAACATTTTTTAAATAAATAAATAAATAAATAAAATAATAATTATCAATAACAATAAATATGTAATATAAATGAGGGGAATTAATGTGGTAACAAAATTTAAGGGAATACATTTTGAAATTTAGGCATCTGAGCATTGCAAAATGAAACAGGAAATATTGTTTCCATCTAAAGAGACTCCCATGTTAATACTGTGAAAGTCCAGCTCAAATAACATTTATACAAAGAACAGAATATACACAAGATGTAACTGACAATAATAAAAAAAAAAAAAATCTGGATCCTTCATGTAGCTTTTTTCATTGAAAGAGCTCCAGTACTGGAAGAAGACCACGAGGACTGCACGCAGAGCTCATTGCTACTGTTACATAGCAATTAACAGTCTAAATAGCAGTTTGTAGAATATGTTTCAAAGTGGGCATGCTTCTCATGAACACATTATCTTAAAAGTATATTTATGAAGATTATCTACTATTACCGACCCAGATTTTTTGAAAAATAAAACATTAAGTGATGATCTCAGGTTTTGTTTATTTAGGATTGTCCTAGAAATCTGGAGGAAAAAAATATAGTCCTTATATAGATATTGGGCCTTATTAACCTGATGGACTTTCACTTCTCTTGTTAATTTTTGCTCTCTCTGTGAAAATAAAATGATTTGGGGTACCAAAGGAAAGACAAAGATTATAATTTTAACTGTGAGTCATGTGTGTTGAAAAAAAAAATGTGTTAAGATTTTTTGTTTAGTTAAAGCTCAACATAATGTTCCCTGTGTCGAATCAGTGACAATTTAGCATGTTGCAATCCCTCCTTCCTTTATTTATTTATTATTGAAATATAATTAACATACAATGTTATAACTTTCAAATGTATTTCTCTCAGTGCTAGTCCACACCTGTTTTTGTCCTTTTTTTATTTATCAATGCCTTGTTGTCAAAATATTAACTTACAAACCAAGGCAAGAAATAAAACAACATTCACTTTACCACACTCCTTTCTCATCTTTTACCTCCCCTCCCTTCAATATTCTAGAGATTTAAATAGAATTAATTGAATTAAATTAGCTCTTGCATACTATTATTATTATTATTAAATTTAATTTCTTCAATCTATAGCTGAAATATGACTGGGGGTGCAAAACTGTAGTAATGCCCTGAAATAAGATTGATATGCAAAGACTACAGGCAATATAAAAGGGCTTTTTCAAATGACATATATCAGATGCTTCAAAAAGATGTTTATTTCCAAGAGGCAGCCTCCCATGTACAAAATTATCATCATTCCTAAATTCAATTTACTTCAGGTTGAAATACAAGGACAGTTTGGTATTCTCATAATTATATGACTTAAAAAACTGACAAATTTTGATTTGAAGAGGTCTTTTTTGTTGTTGTTACCTTGAAAACAACAGAAAGATTCTAAAGAAGTATAATGATGAAGCAGGTTTTTAGCCAGCATTTATGTAAATGGTATCACTGTTATAAATTTTAACATTTTGTTAAAATGAATATTGAAATTTAGAAGGAAAATAAATGACACCTTAAGAATCATAAAATGTATAAATCAGTTATAGACTGTGGGAATTATGGTATCTGGAGAGAAACATCTGGATCCTCATGGTTGGCTCTGTCTAGGCATCTAGCTGAGTCTTGGTATTGAAACATGGTAGATACTTGACCACTGGATTTACTCAGTTGGTCTGCATGTGAGATGTAGCTCCCACCTTGCCAGGTCTCCTCTTATATGAGTATAGATTCTATCTGTCTAGAGGAATTTTCATAAATAAGGGCAATAACTGCAGGCTATAAGGATTAAAAGTTTGACTGGGGGATAAGATGTAAGAGGGTCAGAAGTGACCTCAGATAAATGAAGAAAAAAACTATAAAGAGGAGAAAAAAATTAAAGTTGAAAATATAAAAAGAAATAAGGTTTTCTTTCCTCACAGTGAAAGGATTTTGCATTTAATCCCTGCTTTTTGTTTCAAGAGAAAGATAACTCCACAGAGCTCTAACTGTTGATAATTACACAGTAACTTTAAGATTTCTGCAAAATGGGAAAGAGATAAGAATTCATCAAAAGCATTAGAAAAAGCAATCTCTTGCTATGTCAAGGATCAAAGGTTCTCACCTCCTTCTCCCCTTCTCCACCAGTATTAGCAAGGAAATGACTCAGAACCAACAACGTGGTGGCATTTAGTAGAAAGAAGGAAATGAAGGCTGCCACCTTTGTATCAGCAGCTATGTTAATGTTAAACACTATTTTTAATGTTAATTAAATATGTTAACAAATATGTTAATTTAATACTTTGCCAGTAAAGTTCACAAAAAAAAAAAAAATGTTCTTGTTTAAAGACACTAACTTGGGGCGCCTGGGTGGCTCAGTCAGTTGAACGTCTGAATTTGGCTCAGGTCATGATCTCACTACTTGTGAGTTTGAGCCCCACATCTGGCTCTGTGCTGACAGCTCAGAGCCTGGTGTCTGCTTCAGATTCTGTGTCTCCCTCGCTCTCTGACCCTCCTCCACTTGTGCTCTGTCTCTCTCTCTCTCTCTCTCAAAAATAAATTTAAAAATGTTAACAATTAAAAAAAAATAAGACACTAACTTATTTAAGGTAGAACAGGTTTCTAGGTCTAAAAATTTTATCCAGGGCTTCTTGACTCATCAAAAGGGGCTATGAGGTAATATGTATAAATCACTTCAACTTGTCTTTTCAGACAAGCATTTTTATATCAAGCTGGAAAAGTGTTTTTCCAAAAGGTTTTGAAAAACTTTTTTTCCAACTAGGAATTCATGGAATCTGATCCATAAGATGTTCTGCCCAAAAATGTGTTCTGTGGCAAAATCAGTTGGGGAAGGTGCACACTAGATATTCCTACTTGGATATTTGCTATTACTAGAAACATACTTAAGAACTACATTTAATTTAGCATTTTCCAAGTCTCTTTTTAAATTTTTTTTTATTATAGAAAGAGAGAGAGAGCATAAGCCAGGGAGTGGGGCAGAGGGAGAGAGAGAGAGAGAGAGAGAGAGAGAGAGAGAGAGAATCCTAAGTAGGCTCCACACGCAGCACTCAGCAGAGATCCTGATGCGGGGATTGATCCCATGACCCTGGGACCAAAACCTAAGCCGAAATCAAGAGTCAGTTGCTCAAACAACTGAGCCACCCAGGCACCTAATTTTTTTATAGCATTTTCCAAATCTCTTTAAATATGATCTCTCTCTCCTTCACAGAAGGAATCATCATAGGGGAGATGACAATTGAGCCTTAACAATCTTGAAGGATAAAGATCATCAAGGGTAGCATTTTAGAAGGAACCATCCTACAAAGAGGTATGACAATGTCACTGTGATTTGGTAAATAGTAATCAATTCAACATGACTTGAGTAGACAGGTAGTATTTGTGTATATATATGGAAAATTGTCACAAGTTAAAAAGCTGTTAAAAAAAAGGTAAGTATCCTTCATTGAGGGACCTTGTATATCATATTCATGGTGACTGAATTCATCCTATAAATAGTTAAGAGCCAGTAAAGGAGTTGCATCAGTCATTTTCACACTGTATGTTAGGATAATTGTCCCAACAACATGTAATATGGATCAGAAGATGATACTGGAGGTACAGACATCAGTTTGGAGGCTATTACCCTTACAGCAATTTAGCTCAGTTACTAATTTATGAGAACAAAAATAAAGAGATTGAGAAAGTGTTTGAAGAAGGTAAAAGATGCTGCTGAATTTCATGTCCCTTCTCAGGAAAGCAGTAGTCAAGGTCATGCAGACTGTGAAGAAATTCAGGGGTAAAATCACAACTAGTGAAGGCTCTCTCAAGAAGTTATCAGCTTATGTTATTTTTAATTTTGCCTAGTAGTTTAAAAATTGAATTAAAAACTAAAAAGCACTTTTTACTTAGTTGTTAATTTCTTGATGAAATCTTGATAAATCTGCTTAGATAGATAACTATCAGGCATACTTATCCTGAGATCAAGTTAAACTTTATTCTGACAAGTCCTTATTTTTTTCATACCAAATATTTTCATCTCAATTATTACTGTATTAAAACATCTTTGTATACTTATTGATTAGCTCTATTCTCAAGTTTAAAAGTTCACTTGACTGAACTCAGTGAACAGTTTATATTGATTTCACCTAAAACAGTTTTTACTTAACACTTTATCTTATCTCTCTTTACCTTCGTTTATTTGTGCACCAAAGTAACTAGTTACCTTCATTGTAAGAAAATTGAATCTAAATTATCCACCATGAAGAGAAATAACATGGGCCACAAATAACAAAATACTCACAAAAAATAAAAATAACCATACTATTTTGTATATATCTCCTCCAGTATGAATTGTTTCTTGGCAGAACTACTAACAAGTAGACGTGCAACTTTTGCCCCCCAATTTAATATAAACAAGCAACCTAAAATGTCAAATGCCTTTGTAAGTCACATCTCTGATGATCAGTCCAAGGCTAGGAATTGGTGTGGTTCTAAATATCTAGAGTTGCTCTATTTATAGTGAGAAATTATACCATTTTGCTTTCATATTTGAGAACTGCAGGAGAAGAGTAGTAAAAGAATGTAAATTGATCTTCATTTAACCTATCCATAGAGCAGCTGCTTAAATTTGAAATATTCATTGAATATGTGTGCAATAACCACGGCTGGTCCAAATGTATTTCAAGATACAGCTACTTATTAAGTGCACAGAATTCTGCCAATCTGCTCTGTGTGAAAGTAGGTCATAATTAAAGTGTAATCACTTAGTTTCACTGGAATTTCTGCTTAAGCTTAAGAGTCAGAATTAAACAAAATCATATTAAGAGGTACTTCTATAACAAGAGGAGAATATGTCTTCCTTTTGAACTAGTCTTTTAATTTACTCTTCAGTATCATTTTTTCCATGGCTATTTTTCTTATTAACCAAAAAAGACTGCATAAAAAGATGAATGGACTCACAGAGTTCCAGGACTCATTTAGGCATGGATGTTAATTATGCCCATTTCAGGCACTTTTTTTTACAAAGTTTACAAAACCTTTACAAAGGTTTTTCTTGTAAAAGTTAATGAATATCTATTTAACACAATTTACATTATTTATGAAAGACATTTAGCCACTGAGAGTAGTAGAATAATGTATTTAGTTTTGGGGAATCAATCTGAGAAAAATTAAAAGGCTATTTAAAATTTCAATTTTTTTTCCATAAGTCAGTTCTCAAAACATCTAGATAAAATTACATGCAAATGATTTTATTACATTAGATTCTATAATTTATAAACAGAAAAGGATGCAAGATTAACTTTTTTTTGTTTGTTTTTAAGTAGTCTCCATGCCTAGCATAGAGCCTAAAGTGGGATTTGAACTCACGACCCTGCGATCAAGACCTGAGCTCGAATGCAGAGTTGGACACTTAACCAACCGAGCTACCCAGGTGCCCCCAAGATTAATTTTTGATCCAAGTAATAGCTATGCAGTACATCCTGAATCTTGTGGAAAAAAACTTGGTGAAGTTCCTTATCGTAATTTCAGGAAATTTATTCACTAAGAGATGAGGATTCTTTTTTATTTAGTAAGAAAGTTCTTTGTCCTACTAAGATTACAATATCTATCAACACAAAATCTATAGTTATCAACCAAAATGGACTAACAAGAATTAAAACTTTTCTTCCATCTTAACTTTAAAAACAAAATATATATGGGGGTGCTTGGCTGGCTAAGTCAATAGAGCATGTGACTTGATCTCAGGAATGTGAGTTCAAGCCCCATGTTGGGTATAGAAATTACTTTAAAAACATAAAATATTTGAAAAAAAACCCAAACCAAAATATACATTTATAACAATATGTATATAACAATATATATAAAACAATGGTTTTCAGATAGCACAGCACTGATTCCTGAAAGAGGGATAACAAACAAGGTGGGCAACAAAATCACACAAGCTTACTGCAGGTAATGAAGGCAATGTCCATGCTGAAGGTCAGGGTGGGTGCGATGCAATAGAGACTAACGGTTTAGCTAAATTTAAAAGGCAGAAACTAAAGAATACAGTTTGGAATGGAGCTAGTTTGCTACTCTGTATAGATCAGTTCTCCTGGGAGCCTTTACTAAGATGGTTATTAGAATCTGTGATGTAAGAGCAGTTTTCCAGCCTCTGGGTGCTGATTAATTGAATCTGGATTGTGATAAGACTCACAATTAGTATCGACTCTCACACAACTGAGAACTTCACAGGAAGAACAGATATTCAACCTGTGGAATTGGGTTGAAGGAAGAGTATGCCATATGTAAAATGAAAACAGGGACTGTGTCATCCCATCTTTTGATCTGAAATGGAGTGTACCCACTGAAACAACAGAAATGTTATCAGTGTAAGCCTTCCTAGATGTCTGGTGGTTCCTGAAAACAGTGGACCAGCTGACAGTCTGTGACCACTCAATAGTCATATTAGTATTCCAAACAAGAGAAAGCTAGAAAGGAGAATTTCTATAAATTCTAGCTTTCCACTGTTTGGAATACTAGCCAGATGAAATATCCTTTCCAAATTCACTATTATGATTGAATATTATGGGTAATATCGGCTCTAAAATCCTGTCAGTACCACCACATGATCTGAAAATATGGGAAGCCAGGAATGTTTCCTGTAGTCTTTTCTCTTAAAGGAGTATTAGTTCTCTGTCATATTTGGGATGAATATATGAAAATCTAATCTTGTAGCCGCCTGTCAACAAAGTGGGTATAGAAGGAACGTACATCAACATAATAAAAGTCACATATGACAAACTCACTGCTAACATCCTACTCAATGGTGAAAAGCTAAAAGTTTTCCTCTAAGAGGGGTAACAAGACAAGAATGCCCATTCTGAGCACTTTCATTCAACATAATAATGGAAATTAGGTAAGAATTAGGTAAAAATAAATAAATAAAAGGCATCAAAATTGGAAAGGACGACGTAAAACTGTCACTATCTACAATGACATAATATTATATATAGAAAATCCTAAGGACTCCAGAAAATATATATTAATATTTTTTAAGTTTTATTTATTTGAGGGGGGTGGGGCAGAAGGGAAGAGAGAGAATCCCAAGCAGGCTCTGCACTGTCAATGCAGAGCCCAAAGCAGGGTCTGAATCCATGAACTGTCATGGATTCATCATGACCTGAGCCAAAATCAAGAGTCAAGCTCTTAATGACTGAGCCACCCAGGTGCCCCTATATTAATACAGGGCCCCTATGTTAATATATATATATATATATATATATATATATATATATATACACACACATATATATATGTGTGTATATATATATATATATATATATATATTAACATAGGGGCCCTGTATTAATATAGGGCCCCTATATATATATACATATATATATATATATATATATATGTGTGTATATATATATATATACACACACATATACACACATATATATAAATGGCACCCATATACATATATACACTATACACACATATATATAATATAAAATAAATAATATATAAATAAGTGAATTCAGTAAAGTTTCAAGACACAAAATTAGCATACAGGAATTGGTTGCATTTTCATATACTAATAACAAGCTATCAGAAAAAGAAATTAAGAAAACAATCTCATTTACAAGTGCATCAAATGCAGAGAAAGAGGAACCCTTTTGCACAGTTGGTGGGGATGCAAACTGGTGCAGCCACTCTGGAAAACAGTATGGAGGTCCTCAAAAAATAAAAATAGAACTACCCTAGAGTTGCACTATACCTAGTGCAACTACCCTATACCCAATTGCACTACTATGTATTTATCCAAAGGATACAGGAGTGCTAATTTGAAGGGGCACATGCACCCTAATGTTTACAGCAGCACTATCGACAATAGTCAAAGTATGGAAAGAACCCAAATGTCCATCAACTGATGAATGGGTGAAGATATGGTATATATATATACAATAGAATATTACTCTACACGGCAGTCAAAAAGAATGAAATCTTGCCATTTGCAACAACGTGGATGGAACTAGTGTATTATGCTAAGAGAAATAAGTCAGTCAGAGGAAGACAAATAACATATGATTCACTCATATGTGGAATTTAAGAAACAAAACAGATGAAAAAATAAGGGAAAGAAAGTAAAAATAATATAAAAAAAGAGAGGGAGACAAACCATAAGAGATTCTTAAACACAGAGAACAAATTGAGGGTTGCTGGAGGGGTGTTGGGTGGGGGCATGGGCTAAATGGGCGAGAGGCATTAAGGAGGACACTTGTTGGGATGAGCACTGGGTGTTATATGTAAGTGATGAATCACTAAATTCTACTCCTGACATCATTATTACACTATCTGTTAACTAACTTGGATTTAAATATTAAAAAGTTAAAAATAAAAAAAAAAAAGAAACTGGTCATAAAGATAGCACAGAAATTGTAAAAAAAACAAACAAAACAAGTGCATCAAAAAGAATAAAAAAAACCTTAAATTAAACCGAAAAGGTAAAAGACCTGTACTCTGAAAACTATAAGACGCTGATAAAAGAAATTGAAGATGACACAAATAAGTGGAAAGATTTTTCTGTACTCATGGATTGTAGGAACTGATGTTGTTTAAAAATCCATACTACCCAAAGCAATCTGCAGATTTAATGTAATCCCCAGGAAAATACCAATGGCAGTTTTCACAGAACCGAAACAAATAATCCTAACATTTGTATGAAACCACAAAAGACCCTGAATAGACAAAGTAATCTTGTGATAGAAGAACAAAGCCAGAAGTACCATGCTCCCTGATTTCAAATTATACTAAAAAGCTATAGTAATAAAATAGTATGGTACTGGCATGAAAACAGACACATAGATCAAAGGAACAAAAATAAGAACAAAATAAGAACAAAAATAAGATACAGACCAGATATAAGCCCATGCATACATGATTGATTAATCTATGACAAAGGAGGCAAGGACATAAAATGGAGAAAAGATAGTCTCTTCAACAAATTGTATTAAAAAAACTGGACAGTTACATGCAAAAGAATGAGACCAGATCTTTATATTATACCATATACAAAATAAATTCAAAATGGAAAGACTTGAATGTAAAACCTGAAGCCATAAAACTCCCAGAACACATGCAGTAAACTCTTTGACATCAATCTTAGCAATATTTTTTTTTCTGCCAGTCTCCTCAGGCAAAGACAGCAAAAGCAAAAATTAAATAAATGAGATTACATCAAACTAAAACATTTTTGCACAGCAAAGAAAACCATCAGCAAAACTAAAAGGCAACCTACTGAACGGGAGAAAATATTTGCAAACAATACATCCAAAGAGGTTAATATCCAAAATACATAAATATCCAATACATAATACATATTGGATTATGGATTATGGATGGATACATAATATCCAAAATGGATTATGGATGGATACATAATATCCAAAATACATAAATAATGTATAAAACTTAATACCATAAGAACGAACAACCTGATTAAAATAAGCAAAGAACTTGAATAGACATTTTTTTTTCCAAAAAGACATACAGATGGCCAACAGACACATGAAAAATGCTTAATTTCACTAATCATCAGGGAAATGCAAATCAAAACCACAATGGAGTATCACCTCATAGCTGTCAGATGGGCTATTATCAAGAAGACAAAAAGTAATGAGTGTCAACAATAATGTGGAGAAAAGGGAACCTTTGTGAGAATGTAAATTGGTGCAGCCAGTGTAGAAAACAATATGGAGGTTCCTCAAAACATTATAAATAGCACTCCTGTATACTCCAGATATTCCACTTGTGACAACTTATCTAAAAGAAACAAAAATATCAATTAAAAGAGATATGTGCACCCCTTGTTCATTGCAGCATTATTCACAATAGCCAAGATATGGAAGTAACCTCAGTGTTCATCAATAGATGAATAGATACAGAAGTTTTGGGCTGTGTGTGCATGTGTATGTGTATGGGTATTACTCATCCATAAAAAAGAATAAAATCTTGCCATAGATAGACCTAGAGGGTATTATGCTAATGAAATAATTGGACAGAGAAAGACAAATGCAGTATGATTTCCTTTATATGTGTAATGTAAAAAATAAACAAAACAGAAACAGACCCACAGATATAGGAAACAAACTGTTAGTTACCATTGTGGAAAGGGGTGGGGTGGACTAAATAGGTGAAGAAACAAAACAGAAACAGACCCACAGATACAGGAAACAAACTGTTAGTTACCATTGTGGAAGGGAATGGAGTGGACTAAATAGGTGAAGGGGATTAAGAGAGACAAACTTCCAGTTATAAAATAAATAAGTCATGGAGATGTAAAGTACAGCACAGGAAATATAATCAATAGTTTTGTAATATTGTATAGTGATAGATGCTAACTAGACTTATTATGGAGATCATTTAGTAATATACAGAAATTTCAAATCACTATGAGGTACACCTTAAACGAACAAGATATGGTATGTCAATTGTAATTCAATTTCAAAAATAATTTGATTAACCATACACCATTAGTATGATACATTCAAAGATTCTTCCTCCAAGGCAAATAACGTACTAGATTTTTTTTTTTAAGTAGGCTCCGTTTCCAGTGTGGGGCTTGAACACATGATCCTGAGGTCAAGAGTCACATGTTCTACCCAATGTGCCAGCCACGTGCCTCAATGTACTAACTTTTTAAAAATTCATATATATATATATATATATATATATATATATATATATATATAATATGTATATATAAATGTGTATACACACACACGCACACATACATAATGGAATATGACTTGATGATGAAAAAGAATGAAATCTTGCCATTTGCAACAATGTGGGTAGAACTGGAGGGTATTATGTAGGCTCCTTCAGAAGTTATGCTAAGTTAAATAAGTCAGAGAAAAATAAATATATTTCACTCATATGTGGAATTTGAAACTTAACAGAAAGTAAAAATAAAATTAAAAGAGAGGAAGGCAAACCATAAGAGACTCTTAAGTACAGAGAACAAACTGAGGGTTGATGCGGGGGGGTTGGAGGGTGGGTTAAATGGGTGACAGGCATTAAGGAGGACACTCTTTGGGATGAGCACTTGGAGTTGTTTAGAAGTGAGTTGTTTAATATCCAAGTATTTGAAGGTATTACTGTTTATCTTGAGATAAAACCTACATAATAGGTTGTATCTGCTTGGCTATATAAATAGGTGACATTTCTTTCTATCTTTGCAATTTCTTAGCAGATTGCCTGACATGTGCATAACATTCTTGTTTAATTCTAATACAAGAATAAGATTATTTTCTCTCTTCTAGCTTTGTGAAGCAGTTTTCTGGATTGGAAGGAAATGCTTTTTTTAAAAATTATATTTCCCCAACACCTTCAAATATTTGGATATTAAACAACTCACTTCTAAACAACCCATGGTCAAAACATGATATCACCAGTGAATAATAATGAATCCAATTGAATAATAATGAAAATGTTACAAAACAAAGTTTGTGAGCTACAATAAAAGCAGTACTCAGGGTGAAATTTGTAGCTTTAAATGCTTGTATTATAAGAGGGAAAAAAGTTTAAAGTTAATGATCTAAATTGTCATCTTATAATTAGAAAAAGGTGAGCAAATTAACATCAAAATTAGTAGAAAAAAAGAAAATGAGGGGCGCCTGGGTGGCTCAGTCAGTTAAGAGTCTGACTTTGGCTCAGATCATAATCTGTGGGGTTTGAGCCCCACATCAGGCTCTACACTAGTGGTGCAGAACCTGCTTGGGATTCTCTCTCTCTCTCTCTCTCTCTCTCTCTCTCTCTTTCTCTCTCTCTGCCCCTTCCCCAATTATGCTCTCTCAAAATAAATTTAAAAAAATTTAAAAACAAAAAGAAAGAAAACGAAATAGTAAAGAAGGAATGAATTCAATGAGTTCAAAAATAGAAGCAAAATTAATAAAGCCTAAAGCTGGTTCTTTGTAAATTTATAAACACTTAGCAAAACTGCTCAAAAAATACAAGAGGGAAAGCAAATTATCAATATAAGGAATAAAAGGAGACTGAACTAAGGATTCTGTAGACATTAAAAGAAGACAAAGGAAGGTTACAAAAAGTTTTGCCAGTGAGTTTGGCAACTTACATGAAAAGGACAAATTCCTGAAAAAAATCAACACCTCTCTAAAACTAAGTTAATGGATATAGAAAAACAAGAATTGTTCTTTACTTTTAAAATTTGAGTTTATTATAAAAAGTCATCTCATAAAGAAATTCGAAGCCCAGATGGATAAATGAGTGAATCTTATAAAAATTTAACAATGGAGCAATACCAATATTAAACAAACTTTTCAGAAAATAGAGGCCAGTATAACACAAACACCAAAATCTGTGTCATTAAAAGGAAATAAAATTACAGACAAATATCACTTTAGAAATTACACTTAAAATTCCTTTATAAAATGTTAGCAAAACATGGGGTGCCTAGGTGGCTCAATCAGTTAACCATCTAAATCTAACTCTTGATTTCGGCTCACATCATCATCTCACAGTTTGTAAGATAGAGCCCTGCATTGGGCTCTTCTCTGATAGTGAAAAGCCTGCTTGGGATTCTCTTTATTCCCTCTCTCTGCCCCACCCTCACTCACACACACACACTCTCTCTCTAAATAAATAATTAAGTAGACATTAAAAAAAATATTAGCAAAACAAAATCAGAATACATAAAAAGATAATCATGACCAGAGATTATATCAGAAATGAAAAGTTAATTTAATATCTCCAATGCAATCCATGTAATTCACTCTATTAAAACTAAAAAGAAAAAATATTTTCTTCATAGATTCAGGGAAGCATTTTAACAAAACGCTTTTTATACAGAAATCTGTATACTAGGAATTGAAACTTCCTCAATGTGATAAAAGTAAACTGAAAGGTCTCAATTAACATCTAAGCAAGACATAATGCATCCTAATATCTAGAACAAGGCAAGGATGTAACTTCTCACCAATTACTTGTAACATTTTATTGGAGGTTCTAGACAATGCAACAAGACAAGAAAAATAATAAAAGCATAAAGATTTTTAAAATAATAAAACTTTATTCATAGTAGACATAATTATGTCTATGTAAAATAACTAAATGGGGGTGCCTGGACAGCTCAGTCAGTTGAGCATCCAACTTTGGCTCAGGTCATGATCTCACAGTTCGTGGGCTCGAGCCCTGCGTTGGGCTGTGTGCTGACAGCTCAGAGCCTGAAGCCTGCTTCAGATTTTGCATGTCTCTCTCTCTCTGCCCCTCCCCCGCTCATGCTCTGTCTCTCTCTGCCTATCAAAAATAAACATTAAAAAACTTTTTTAAAATAACCAAACTACTTATAAAATAACTACTAGAATTAGTAAGTGAATTTTGCAATGTCAAAGGATACAAATTAATACACAAAAATAACTGTTTCTGTATAGCCATATCAAACAAATGAAAAATAAAGTGCAAAATATTCCATTTGCAATAACATCGACAGCCACAAAAATACTTATAAATTTAATAAAATTTGTACAATACTTCTAAACTAAAATATTCAATAAGCCCTGAGATAAATTAAAGAATAGAAAAATAAATTGAGAGACAGAACATGTCCATGAATTGACCCAATAAATA
Organism: Puma concolor; assembly: GCF_028749965.1. Lineage (NCBI taxonomy): Eukaryota > Metazoa > Chordata > Mammalia > Carnivora > Felidae > Puma > Puma concolor. The sequence continues at coordinate 110,679,957 of NC_141671.1, forward strand.
TTAAGATATTCATATATTGATATACAGATGTATTAGAATTCCAATCATAATCCCTGAAGAATTTTATAGAAATTGACAAGTCTGATTCTAAAATTTATATGATAATGCAAAAAAACCTATAGTAGAAAAAAATAATCTTGATAAAGCAAAACAAAGTTAAGAACTTATATTACCTGATTTCAAGAATTGTTATAAAGCTACAGTAATCAAGATAGGATGACATTACCATAAAAATAGATAAATAGATCAATGAGACATTTAGAAAACACATTCACTTAATATTGACAAGTGTGCCAATGTAATTTATTAAAGAAAATGAAATGTTTTCATTAAGTGGTGCTGAAACAAGTAAATTTTTATATAAAAGAAAAAGAACCTCAATACTTACTTTACAGTATACATTAAAATCAACCTGACATGGATCATAGACCCAAATATAAAAGCTAAAACTATAAACTGTCTAAAAAACATAGAATATTATCTTCATGATATAGGTGCAACCACAGGCTATTTTGCTACATCACAAATAGGAATAACTACAAAAGGAAATAATAAGAATTCGATAGACTAAAATCAAAAATAAAAATATGTGTTCATCAGGGCACCTAGGTGGCTTAGTCAGTTAAGCATCTGACTTCAGCTCAGGTCATGATCTCACGATTTGTGGGTTCGAGCCCCTCATTGGGCTCTGGGTTGACAGCTCAGAGACTGGAGCCTGCTTCAGATTCTGTGTCTCCCCCTCTCTCTGCCCCTCCCCTGCTCACTCCCTGAATCTCTCTCTCTCTCTCTCTCTCTTTCTCTCAAAAATAAACATTAAAAAAAAAGTTGTTTAAATATGTGCTCATCAAAAATCATCATTAAGAAAATGAATAAGCAAACAAAAGACTAGAGAAAAATATTCACAAAAAATATATTTGGCAAAGGACTTGTTTCTGGTACATATGAAGAAATCCTATTAGTCAATAATAATATATAGTTTTTAAAAATGGTCAGACTAAAACATAGACCTTACAAAGGAAGATATATAAATACTTGATAATCACTTGAAAAGGTGTTCAACATCATTAGAGTAATGCATATTAAAACCACAGTGAAATACCATCACACAAACCCTAGGACTGCTAAAATGAAAAAGACTGACTTTTCCAAATGTGGGAAGAATATAGAGCAACTGAAGATCTCATATGTTGCTAGTGGGAACATGAAATGGCACAATTACTTTGCAAAAAAGGTTTTGCAATTTCTTTAAAAAATTAAGCATGCATCTACCATAAGACGCAGAAATTACATAGCTAGACATTTACCAAAGACAAATGAAAATATATGTTCACAAAAATAGACTTATACAAAGATTCTGTTACCATCATAATAATCCTGAATTTTTTAGCACTGATTCAATTATTTGGAATAAATGAGGCTGGCTAGGACACTTAATCTTTCATTCAACAGTAAATGCTCATCTATTAAAAACCAGTTACTCCAGAGGGCCAAGAGTTTCCTATCCTCACCTAGACATAACAGTTTTTAAGGCATTCTGGGGTCTAATTTCAATGTAAAGGTTTATATTACAAAGATTTTTCAAATTCATAGTTGAAGTCCCTTTCAGTTTGGTTTATGTGTGTTAATTCTAATTTCCTGAATTTATTTCATTATCCAATCATGTAAAAAGAAAACATTCTTTTGAAAACAAAATCACATGAGAAAAATAAAATGAAAAGGAAATGGTTAGTAATACTCTATTTTAAATATCCATTGTCTCCTCCACAAACTTGCAAAGCTTTTATTCTATTTTTCCTTTCGGAAAAAAAAAAAAAGTGGTCACAATAGTTGGAAAGGCAATTTATATTTTCCAAAATATTGTTTGGAGAGTGAGTAGCCTGCTCTTGGTCACAGAAGTGTGGAGCTGCGGTTAATTTTCCAGGAGTGATAATGACACATCACTGCATTAGATTATGCTGACCTGGCAGTCTCAGTTTAAGTAATTCACTGTGTGTCATTTCCATTCAGAGGAGTGACAGTGTTTCCTCTCTAACTCAGCCAAAAGTCGCCTCACGAGGGAGCTACTTCTGGCCTGCCAAAGGTTTAGCTGCTTTAGGCACTCCCTGGGGTATTGTCTAATGAACTCATTGTGACAACTGATATTAATGGTGACATAATCATCGATCTAGAGTTGGGTTACAAGTTGTATACTTGTTGGATGGAGGTGAAGCAAACACATCTCTGTCATTCATCATAATCTTAAATTTGAGTGACCAACTTTTCATTCTTTCCATTATTCATACCAGGGAAGAGATGGATAGGCAATTTGATGATCAAATCAGTTCATTTTCTCAGAGATGCTAAAAAGAGAATAACATTTTTAAAGAGCCTATCCCCATTGCTAAGTGCTTCGTATAAATGACCTCATCAAACTCCCCCTTGACAAATGTAGAAACACACACTCAAGAAGTTTAAAGTTATCCAAGGGCATGCAATTAACAGATATCAGAGGCCAGGAATTAAACACAGAACTATTTGATCTCCAAACTTTTTAACACCAACTATTGCCCTTTCTTCCTTTAAACAACATGGAAAAGAACATCTTCATGAAGAATCAAAGAGCAAAGACTCTAAAAGAAAATACATGTTTCGAAAAAAGAAAGAAAGAATGACAGTGAGGCTGTTTAGAAATGTTTACTCCAAGTCTTCTCTTTATGCAAGTTCAGAAGAGCCTAATCTTTGTTACTTACAAAAATGCGAGCAAAAAGAAGGCACATGTATTTGGAGACAAAGATGCATCTCTTCAACCTGGAAAAGCTACAGTAAAAACCATGAATGTGCAAGCAGCTCAAAATTAACATCAGAAAACATAAAAACTAAAAAACCTAAAAGAAAAGACAACCTCTAAAAATTTGCTAATGAGGCTGTATAAGCATCAAAGATATTTGACTATAGTGTCAAGAATAGACCTAGTATGCTAGACATAGACCTTTGTTTTAAATTCTTACACCACTATGATACCAAAAGAAATGAGCCAATTGCAAGTAAAGAATATTTTTAAGACAATTTAAAATTATTAATCATTGACTTTCTGATAGACTAGCAGAAAAATAAAACTGCTACGTCAAACTTTACTTTCCTGGATGAAAAGTAAAAAAAAAAAAAAAAAAAAAAAATCACTCAATCAAGTTTTTAGTCTACATAATGCCCAATACTAGGCTTAATAAATTGATATATCAGTTAAACATAAAGAAAAGATAAAAGAAACAGAGGGGAAAGTATGCTTTCTCTGTGACTGTGCTTGTATAAAGCCATGCTATAAAGAACTGGACAACAAAAAGATAGATTTTAAAATAGTATGATTGTCATAAATTCGAGGATACTGGGTCTTAGGAAATGATTTTGTTTTATAAATTTCAGTTGTTTTCCAAAGGCTTAGTGTTCTAGGACTCAGGGTTTATATTCACTAATTTATGTTGGTGAAGTTCTGCCTTTAAAGAGTTACTAATCCGGGGCGCCTGGGTGGCTTGGTCGGTTAAGCGTCGGACTTCGGCTCAGGTCATGATCTCACGGTCCGTGAGTTCAAGCCCCGCGTCGGGCTCTGTGCCGACAGCTCAGAGCCTGGAGCCTGTTTCAGATTCTGTGTCTCCCTCTCTCTCTGCCCCTCCCCTGTTCATGCTCTGTCTCTCTCTGTCTCAAAAATAAATAAACGTTAAAAAAAAAAAAAATTAAAGAGTTACTAATCCATTGGTTTTGTACAGTGTTTAACTCAATTATGTACAGTGTTTAAGCTCAAATAGGCTTGAGTAACCACAAGAATATCAGATATCAGATACTAGATGAGGGCCCATGAGGTTTGTCACAGCAAAAATTGCACTAAACAATTACACATGCAAGGAAGACTTTATTCAAGGCTATTGCAACAGGGGACAGAGACCAGAACTAAAGTCTGAACTCAACAACTCTGCTGGAACAAACAATGGGAGGATTTATCTTTATTTTTATTTTTTTAATGTTTAGTTCTGAGAGAGAGAGAGAGATACAGTGCAAGTGGAAAAGGGGCAGAAAGAGAGGGAGACACAGAATCTGAAGCAGGCTTCAGGCTTCGAGCTGACTGTCAGCACAGAGCCTGTGAGATCATGACCTGAGCCGAAGTCAGACACTCAACCAACTGAGCCACCCTGGCACCTCACCAGAGAAAGGATTTTTAAGCAGTGGGGTGAGAGGAGGAACACAGGTCAAGTGATTTGCCAATTGCTTTGACCAAAGGAAAAGTAAACTTTCTTGTATCTTCACGACAGGAGGTAGTTTTATAACTTGGAGCAAGTCACCCACCAAAGATATGTTCTTACCCTATCCTCCAGAAACTGGGAGATAAATAAAATTGGTAAGAGGCTTATGTACATTACATGAGATTTATGTAGATCTCACAGGAGCAGAGAAAGAATTTGCAATAGCAAGTTTTCTAAGGTAAATGTTCCTATATAAAGGGAGGTAAAGGCCTAGAGCCAGGAAGAAACCTGTTTAAAGTTGTCAGTCTGAAGGACACATTTAAGCTGTCTTTGTAAGTCCCAGAGCTAGAACCACTATGAAATAGAATGACTTAGGACATGAGTTATATGGTTTCTTTTCTTTCTTTTTTTAATGTTTATTTTAGAGAGAGAGAGAGCACAAGCAGGGGGCAGACAGAGAGAGAAGGACACACAGAATCCAAAGCAGGTGCCAGGCTCCAAACTGTCAGCACAGAGCCTGACGCAGGACTTGAACTCACAAACCTTGAGACCATGACCTGAGCTCAAGTTGGACACTCAACCAACTGAGCCACCCAGGCACTCCTAATCATTGATTTCTGACTAGGGAGACATCTTAACAAACCCAAATGTTTTCCAAGATATGTTCTAAAGCCTGTAAGAAGGCAATGATAATACATTGTAGGCAATTATGACTTTCAGTTTGTTGAGTATGTTTTGAAATTTGGGCTGGGCCAACAGCCTAAAAATTCACTTACCAATGGCATTATGTGTGTCTCAATTCTACCTTTGGCCTATTTTCTATTTTCAGTCCCCAGTACTACCACTCTTGCTTTTGTATTTACATTTTTGCATTTGAATCCCTAGATCTCCAAATGGAACCAATTAAAGAAAAATTCCATTGTTCCTTCTCTTTGTCCACCCCTACAATAAGCCATATATATGACTTGGTGAACTGATTCTAAGGTTTGGTCATTATACCAAAGCTACAATCAGTGCAAATGGTTTATGTAGAAACATGAGTTAAAAATTGGTTTTGTGAGTTGGTGGACAAGTAAAGCTGGTGAACAGAAGGATCAACTAGTGAAAAGCAAAAGCAATTTGGGCTGACACCTGGCAAATGTATTATGTTTATATTCGAGTAGTTATGTCTATTTGTCCTAGAAATTAAAACATCATTTTAGAATTGATAGCATTAATGCCAGCTGAGGAAAAAAATAAAAGTATTCAACAATGCATTGATATCATAGTTGACCCTATGGCATGGAATTATAATATAACTGGAATGACAATAAGAGATCAGCACCTTTTCAACCTGAAATAGTTTTGTTTTAGGTAAGTGACAGAAGATAGCAAATGCATGGTGTCATCATTCTTCTTTCTCACCAATGTGAGAGATCATCATTCTCCCTATTTTCAGTCTATCTTTTTTTTTTTTTTTTTGTCATCTAGTGTCAAAGACCATAGTCTTATTCCACATATTTGAGGTAAATGACAAAATCTTTTCTGTCACACTGCTCCCATTTTTACTCCTTCGTCATTTGCTCTCTTCTCCTTCCTTTCATCTACAAATCTACTCATAATTCCGTTATCTTTAACATTTTACTTAAGTTGGTACCTACTCACAAACTGCTATCCCATTTATTTTGTTTTTACAACTAAAATTCTTCAAACATACACTACATTCACCTCCCTTACCACCTTATCCTTTCCCCACACACTCTTTAATCCACTATTTCAAAAGTTTGTCCCCATTGTTCTATGAAACTGCCGTTGCAGAAATCACCAGTGACTTCCTGATCTTCAAATGCGATGACCTTTTCTTAAAGCTTATCTCTTGAGCTGTCTATAGCATTTGGCATAGGTGATCAGCCATCACTTCCTTGTAATATCTTCTATTAGAACAGAACTTCTCCTTATTTGAAGTAATATCACTTGCAGTATTTATCCTACTTTAAAAATCAAGAGTGTAAAATCACAACATCTAATGACTGCCTATGTCTGTTGATCACTGGTCTAGTGCTGTCATTACAACATGCTGTTGTGATAGTACAGTTCAGTGGTTAGGACCTGAGCTTTATAATTAGAACGATTTCTCATTCTAATACACATTTTACCTTAAATTCTCTACATTTCATTTACCTTATGTGTGAAATGGGAATAGCTGTGCCCACATCCTAAGATTATGGTTGGGATTACAGTGTAACATAAGTAAAGCCCCTAACTAAATTCTGTCCTATATGGCACATAGTAGGCATGGTTATTTTCATCTCCAAAACATTATCTACATACTCAACAACTTAGCAAATAGTAACTGAGCATCTTAATTCTTGGAGATAAAATAGAGACTAAATAGAAATGGAGCTTGTAAGAATTTGTGCTCTAACTACAGTGATGCTGCACTGTCCATATTTTCTCCTAGTGTTGGCTTACTCCATTCCATTTATGCATTTTGTAGTGAATCCACTTCTTTTCATTTTAGGCCATAGCCCAGAGTTAGTCCTTAAATGTCTGTTATTTGCTATGCAATGTCTCCTATAGAAATGTAAAACTTCTCATGGTCCAATTGTAACTACATCTTTGTACTCTCTCCTAAGCTTAAATTTTATATCACCAAATGCTTGGTACAAATCTTTGGTATATATTCTATGTCTCCAATGAACCAATCATCTATGCAGGTAACTAAATTTATTTTTAAAACTTGCCTGTTTTAGGGGCACCTGGGTGGCTCAGTAGGTTAAGTATCTGACTTCTGCTCAGGTCACAATCTCACAGTTCGTGGGTTTGAGCCCCACATTGAGCTATGTGCTGACATCTCAGAGCCTGGAGTCTGCTTCAGATTCTGTGTCTCCATCTCTCTCTGCCTCTCCCCTGCTCACATACTTTCTCTGTCTCTCAAAAATAAATAAATGTTAAAAAGAAAAAAACTTGCCTATTTTATATTGCTACCAGGCCTGACAACCTAGAGGAATTTTAAACTCAGCCTTTATAAATATGACTATCATCCTGCTTTCCGTAAATTTGCAAATATTTTCATATTCCTTAATTCATGATACCACGATCCACCTAACCTCTAAAGCCAGAAACCATGTTGTTATCTACTGCTTCTGCTTCTCCTCCACTCATCTATGTTACCTTCTTAATATCAATCCCATCCATCTCCAACCTTAATTCAAGTGTTATTGTCATCCCACGCTGAAATAGTAAATAAACAAAAACAAAAAAAATCCCTAAAAATCATCTTAACTGATACCCATTCTCCAAACCTCAAACCTTTCTTGCACTTGGTGGCTACCTTCACCATTTGCAATACACTCACTTTGAGCCAGCAAATTGATGTTTGCACACTTCACATTACTGTCCATTAAACACCCCATAATTACCTCTCCATTGCCTCAGGGATGGAGCAAGACATTGAGCATGTCCTTAAGAATATCCCTTCTCCAAAGTGAACTTTGTACACCTGGATTCCCCTACCATTAGTCTCCTGCCTTTAAGCTTACAAGCAATGCCATACACAATCTTCAAAACTATGTGCTTTTGTATAGGCTGTTCATCAGCTCAGAATGTACTTTCCTACTGGTATGCTTAGAAAAAGTCTAGCAATCCTTCAAAATCTTGTTATTAGTAATAACAGCTCCCTTATTCTGAAGTACTGTCTAGGGGCTTGGCACTAGTATACTAGTGTGTATTCACAAACCTACATTAGAGTCTTACCACAATCTGTTGAAATAGGTACTGTCATTGTTCCCATGTTATAAATATGGAAACTGGCACAGAGAGACTAAGTAACTCACTAAATATTGGTAGACTTAAGATTCAGCTTTCATTTTGGCTTCATCCCAAAGTTACAGTGAACTATGCTGATCCACAGTGGTTGTTTATCACCTCTTTAGTGAAGTCTTTCCTTTTCCTCCCACCTATGATGCTCCAGTCCTAACTATTAATTGCCTTCTCTGGCAATTATACTTTGGCTTCTATACTTTGTCTGTACTCTCATCTTCTGAATAATAATAATAATAATAATAATAATAATAATAATAATAGCTACAAACACATACATGTCTGGCAATGTCCAAAGGGCTTTAATGGTGTAATACTTTTTAATCTTCACAGTAACCCTATGAGAAAGAATCTATCATTATTCCCACTTTTCTGATGTAGAAATTGAGGTACAGAAAAGTAATTTGTACTAGGAAATAAAAAATAATTATAGCTTCATGGGCATTTTGGGAAGCAAGTTGTCTTTTTAATCATTTTATCTCCAGGGTATAGAAAGTATATGGCTCCTAAGGGGTACTCCACAAATATTTATTAAATTGACTATCCTTGCTTGTTCCTGTCCACTAACACTGTCTCTGCCAAATAGCCTACTAACTGTCCCTAAACACTGCTCTTTTCCATGTTTTTGCTTCAAAGGCCAATAGCAGGATAGGGTGACTTAATCTTCCTGATACCTGGGGGGTTTTTTGTTTTGTTTTGTTTTGTTTTTTTACATATCCACTCTCTGATCAACAAGTCATAATGATTTTCTTTTTTTAAATTTTTTTTAATGTTAATTTTAAGAGAGAGAGAGCAGGGGAGGGGCAGAGAGAGAGGGAGACACAGAATCTAAAGCAGAATGCAGGCTCTGAGCTGTCAGCACAGAGCCTGATGTGGGGCTTGAACCCATGAATCATGAGATCATGACCTGAGCCGAAGTCAGACGCTTAACCGACTGAGCCACACAGGCACCCCAATAATTTTCAACTTCCTACAGAAATAAGGTATAAAGAATAAGCTTGAAACTGTAGAGCTTGGCATTAAATGTTCTCTCTAGTGGAATCCAAAACTATCTCTACAATTTTATTTCACAATATAGATATTCCACATATTGAACATTTACTCTGTATTTAGCACCCTTAAGCATTTCACATACATTATCTAATCTAACACTAATCTATTTTATAATAAGGAAACATAGACTCAAAGAAGCCATTTATAGCAGCCAAAATGATTCTGAATCTCAAAATTTTCATATGTGTTTCTGGGCTAGAAATTTCTCCAATGATTTATTATATTTCAGACCCAGGTGTCTTTCAACAATGATGCTAATTTCTTCTTTCTCATGACTCATTCTTCAATTTTCCACAACCAAAAGATTAATGACATATTAAAACTCTTTTAACGTTTCTTATTTGTCATTTATCATGCTATCATATGACATGACCCTTGTTATTTTATGTGTTTTATTTATGTCATGCTTCAGGAACTCAAGTTTAAACCTCCTTAATGCAGGAATCATGTATACACATAATTTATTCATGTAACTTTTCATGCCTTGTAAATATTATTTGTTTATAATGACATCATATATACAGGATGGTTCAAAGTTTTTATTCTGCTATAATCATTATGTACATCAGGAATGTGGTATAATTTAAATATTCACATAAGGAAAAATGGTAAATGTAACTAATTCACAAATCTCTTATGAGAGAAAAAGTAAATAAGGATGCTTGACAGAATAAAATTTTTAGTGGAAATGGGTTGTCAATTTAGATAACTTTTTTCGTCTATTTTTATTTTGCCCTATAAAGATTTCATAGATTTTCTGATAAGTTTTCATTTTTCTCTCCAATATTTAGACTATTTTTTGAGTAGCCAATTAGTGTTTAAGCTTTTAATAAATATAGCCTGATAAATATGCACATTCATGTAGTCATTATATAAAGATTTGCATTTTCAGTGAACAAAGAATTTCCTTCATGTGGCCTTTGTTAGTCATTTTTTGGAGAAAAAAATAGGTCTTCTAAATCACCCCAGCCATTCTCATTATCTGAGGGAAAAAAAACAAATAATCTCATCAAGATTTAAATGGATTAAAACACATGTCATTGAAACTATCAAATTGTATGTAGCCAAGTGGTATCAAACCACAATGGTCTTACAATAGAAGAGGAGAGCAGGATAAAAATATCTTTCAGTTTTCTTAATATTAAAATCAAGAAAATTAGGTCTATTATCATGAGAAACAAAAAGATTCTAGAATGAATAGATTAGAAAAATCATCTATAAAACTAAAACATCTTTGAAAATTCAATCAGAAAGAAAAACTGCATTGTGATTCATCATAAATTTGCATTTATGATTTTGACTAAAAAACAAATAAGCAAATACCTTTATCTATAAGAAATAAGAAATGAAGAACTACATTTTTCAAAACACCAAATAATATTATAAAAGCAATTAACCTTTTTGAAGCAAGACTTTCCTCATAATTGTAAAAATTTGTGCTGAATTAGTGTGGCCATTGGATTTTTTCTGTAATCAATAGGTTTCAATTATTGACCAGAAGACATATATTTGGGATGTGACTATCCAAATTTAAGTTATGAGGTACTATCTGTAAGGGTTAAGTTGTAGTGTAGGGCTAATCTGTAGCCTTGGGAAATAACAGCTTTGTTTTGACACTGTAGGTTAAGGGATAACAGCCTTGTCCTATCAATCAAGGGAACAAAAGTTCAAGGGAAATCAACTGGATTGGTGTTTGATTGGATTGGGGCAAGGGCGTGTTGAGAACTTCGAAAAAGTGGGCCAGAGGTAGGGTCAAGGAGGTCAACTGGTTGCGGCTTAACCGCTTAACTGGCTTAACCACAGAAGGTCTGAACTGTTTCCACCCCCATCTGGGAACTATTTCTTTGTTCTGTTCCCAGGTGATGATAAGATGATGTGGTTGGCTATAAAAACTCTGTACCCCGGCTGTTTGAGGCTGCACTCTGATCAAGAGTGTTGGTCCCAATAGGTAGGCCTTGCCTCTCATTGCAATAAACTTTGTTGTGACTGTCACTGGTGTCCGTAGCATTCTGTTTCAGGAGTCATGTGGATGCAACACTATCTAGTGAATAAATTATATTATGAACAAACAATAGTTATATTTTCAACAAGTAAAAGAATCTTAGAATTTTAACCTGAGAATAATGCAGAAAAAAAGTAATTAGAGAAGATATAACCCAAATAACCAAACTATAGTCTGCTAGTGTTTTGAACATTTTGCATATATCTGTGAGATTCATTGATACTTGGTTATTTCAAAAATGTATATATAATTTCTATGATATTGACATGCAAAAACAAGTAATTCTTTAGAGTTGTTTCACTGCTACTTTTGGAGACTTGGGTTGTCTTTAACTAAAGTACATGAAATATGTGACACATTGGATTTGGGGAAAAAAAGGAAAGCATATTTATTTGATGATATATGGCATATGGAAATGTGCTCTTCATTTGAAAATTTATTGAAGCTTGTCAGTAGCTTACTTCTGTTGTTTATAGCCTGCCTAACCTGTTGGGAAAGGGGTTTAATGGCCAGCCTGAGCAGATAAAGAATACACAAAAGTTCAGCATGAGTGGAGCTTAGAGTTATAATTCAGTTCCAGCACACCACCATGTCTTTGACATTGTGGCTAAAAAATGTATTTTCCATAGTAGACTGAAAAAAATTACCTTCATCAGGTTCTAAAGTGTTTGAAATGCCACCAACATGTTCATTTTTATTTTTTCGACCTTCTTTCTTCAGATATTACTCCTTCAAAAGGTAATTTTTGGGTCTTCATTGGCAAATGGTCTCATCTCTTTATCTATATTGTGCTTAATCCCGATTTTAAATGTTGCATCAGTCAAGTGTTTTATCCTGATTATTCTGATTATTTATTTTTCCTGGTTATTCATTTAAACCAGCTAACAAAAGTTCTGCAGAAAATTTTTAAGTCACATATTTTCTTAGTCATATTTTCTTAGCTCACATGAACAGAAGAAATAGATATTTTAAATTTTTTAAAAATGGGATTTATAATATTAAGTTTGAGATTAACAGTTCAAATTTGAATTAATAATAGAAGAAAATGCAGAAAACAGATTTGGTAAGAACTTAGATATTATGTATGAGATATTTCAAAATTGTTATGAAAGGTTTTGTTCCATTAAACCTTCCAGCATCTTCTCTACAATTTAGAGCTCTGTTCATCTGTAGTCCATTTCTGTCTCACCACAGAACATCTCAGTCCCCATAACTTACCAAAGACTTATAACTCAAAGTATCATCTTTTGAATTACTGAAGTATTTTAATGGCATATGAAATGAATGAATTCAAAAAACAGGATAAAAAGGTAACATTCCTTAGTAGAAACTTGTTTTCCAAAAATTCTTTGTCGTTGTTTTGTAAATTGTTCTCTTTAATCCAAGAAAAACCTGCCTGTACCATGGCACACTACACATCTTTCTGTTCTCAAAATGTTCAGAAGTTTAAAGTAAACATTTAGCTCCATTTGAGTAAACTACAAGTAATAATAAATACATCTTGAATTAGTGATTCTCGAAGAAATTTAAAAAATAAATTTTGGATGTAATTTTCTTTCTCCTTGAAAATTCACTGATGTTGAATTTTCTTTTTCTTTTCTTTTCTTTTTTTAAATATGAAATCTATTGTCAAATTGGTTTCCATACGACACCCAGTGCTCATCCCAACAGGTGACCTCCTCAATACCTATCACCTACCCTCCCCTCCCTCCAACCCCCCCATCAACCTTCAGTTTATTCTCAATTTTTAAAAGTCTCTTATGGTTTGGCTCCCTCCCTCTCTAACTTTTTTTTTCTTTCCCCTCCCCCATGGTCTTCTGTCAAGTTTCTCAGGATCCACATAAGAGTGAAAACATATGGTATCTGTCTTTCTCTGTATGATTTATTTCACTTAGCATAACACTCTCCAGTTCCATCCACGTTGCTACAAAAGGCCTATTTCATTCTTTCTCATTGCCAAGTAGTATTCCATTGTGTAAGTGCTACTAAACCATTGTCACATTTTCAGATTGAAGAACTTGAGTGTTTAGAGTGAATATAAATGTCACCATATTTATAATTTTCTATACTGAATATGAATCACTATCATATGAATATGATTCACTGTGAATCACTATGTATACAAGCAATTCAATAATATTATTTTTATCTAAGAAAGAACTGCCATTAAGCTGATTATAATGAAGTATACTCCAGCCTTTGAAAATTCAACATCATTATATTTAAATAAGTCTCATTATTTTGAATCCTTTTATATATTTAGTGGTACCTAAATCTTCCAGGTATATTTATCGCTAAGAGTTTGTTAATAATGAATATATATCTGTGAAAGTGAAATTTCAGCAGAGATATTTTGAAACAGGATACCTTGGGCAGGGTATATACAATGATGTTGAATTTTCGAAGGCTGGAATACACTTCATTATAATCAGCTTAATGGCAGTTCTTTCTTATATCAAAATAATATTATTGAATTGCTTGTATACATAGTGATTCTGACAATTGAATCTATATTCATATTCAGTATAGAAAATTATAAATACGGCGACATTTATATTCACTCTAGGCACTCAGGTTCTTCACCCTGAAAATGTGACAATGGTTTAGTAGCACTTTTGTAGACATAACAAATTGAGGGACACTCTAAGCTGGGCTGATTTTATACAACAATGATATAATTCAAATGATGTCCCATGGACCCTGCCCAAGGTATCTTGTTTCAAAATATCTCTGCTGAAATTTCACTTTCACAGATATTTATTTATTATTAACAAACTCTTAACAATAAATATACCTGGAAGATTTAGGTACCACTAAATACATAAAAGGATTCAAAACAATGTGACTTATTTAAATCAGTTACATTTTCCGAAGAGTTCTGACAATTTCAGGGGGTAGCTATCATCTACTTACTGGTCAGAAAAATTAGATAAAAAGTTAAAATGTAGTAGCTCTGAATGGAGTATACCCCTGTCTGTGTTTCATATTGGGTGCAAGTGGTTAATAGACACAGATGGAGAAGTTGGAGGACAGCAAATGAAACTTAGCCTAAAGGCCCTCATAGCAGGATTTAATTATATGTTTGCCTTCATGGTGTAATGTTTTCTGTGTTGCTTTCTTTTCAAAAATTTAACTACAGAATGATCTATTATATTTTACAAAAGTAAAATATATTATTTATTAAATTTGGAACAGAGTAACTCACCAAAAACATTAACATTAAGTGAACATCATTCTATTCATCTCTGTATGCACATAAAGAAATTAAATAAACTAAAAATTTGTAAATGGTATTATATTATATAGGTTATTAACTTCATTTGAGTTTCATAGAAGAAAAATCTTAAGCAAAGCTAAGTAAATTGCTAAACTGCAGATATAGTTAAAATAGAATGAATAATAATTTATTTATGGTTTTTCCTAAAAGATCTAAAAAGTTTAATAAACACTAATAAATGGAATCTTTGTGTTTTAACACTATTTCTCCATTTTATACAGTATTGATTGACCCTTTACTTTGAAAAAAAATGCATCTGTCATCCAAATAAATTATTTTTAGTGTATTCAGTCCCCAAATGTTCTTCCCCATTTTTTCTTAAACCCACTCCTGGGGTGCCTGGGTGGCTCAGTTTATTAGTCATGGGACTCTTGATTTGGGCTCAGGGGATAATTTCATGGTCATGAGATTGAGCACCACTTTGAGCCCCCCATCTGGCTTTGCACTGGGCGCAGATCCTGTTTAGGATTCTTTCTCTCCCTCTTCCTCTGCCCCTCCCCCACTCTCTCTCTCTCTCAAAAACAAAACAACAACAGCAAAAAACACTCCAATCACACTTTTACTCCAACCACTCTACTGAAATCACTTTGTTAATGATCTTAGATCTCAAAATTGCTAAATCCCATGCTAAATTATTTGTCTTTATTTTACATGAACCATTAGCTGCATTTAATACAATTGATCCTTCTCTCCTGGAAACTCTTCACTTGGTTTCAAGGACACCAGACTTCTTCACAAATCTGTTTCCTGTGCTTGTACCTTCACTTTGACCTTTCAATATTGTAGAGTTCCAAGACTCAATCTTTTGCTCCTCCTCTCTATTTATACTCACATCCATAGCTTTGAAACCAAGTGCATATTGGATCCCTAATAACTCATGTCCTATGGTCTTTCTTAAACTCCAAACTCATATATCAATTGTTTACTTGCACTTCCATGTGGATGTCTAATAAATCCTTCTAATCTAACATGACCAAAACTATATTTTCAGTAGATAACAAACCAAACAGTAAATAAATGAATGAATAGGAGTAAATAAATAAATAAAGCACATACTATTTATTGTTCTTCACATCTCAAATGATGATAACATCATCCTTTCAATTACTCAGGCAAAAATAAATCTTAGAATTGTTTTAACTCTTCTTTCTCATAGCCAACATTCATCAGAAAAGTCCCATTAGTTCTACATTCATAATATATCCAGAATTTGACTCCTTCCACCTTCTTCCATTTCTACAATTACCATCTTGATCCAATATGCCATCATCTGTTACCTGAACACTGCAATCACTGCCAGTTATTGTATTAAAAAGAATCTAGTCTCTCATTCTTTCATATTTTGGGTAGTCTGATGTCTTTAAAACTGAACAGGAAAATGTTTTCCTCAATATGGAAATTGTTCAATCATCTTTCAACATTGATTAGGTTGCTTCTCATTCACCTTGTTATTAAGTGACTTGCTTTAGTCTACCTGAATACCTAAGGAACTCTTTACCAATGTGGCTCAATAACTTAAGAAGTATATGCCTCAATGTTGGTCATACTATACCACGATTTCTTAGATTAACACAAGTTCCTTTGATTTCCAAACCCACTTCTCCCTTTATTTTAGGAAAATTATTAAATTATACTTTTGTTCATAGTTTTTCTTAGTTTTTTGGTACTCTGCCTCAGGGACTCTGATAACAAGTATTTGGTTCCTCTGTTTTATCTTTAACTGCTTTCATCTCTTTGCCTCTTTTCTCTTTATTTGCTCTCATTACACCATCCCTTTCCCCTGAATTGAGAATTCAGTTTTGAGAGTTTTGAGCAATGTATATTATAAACATATAATTCATATGTTAGTTCCATAAATGGGACATTGTGATATAATATTATTACATCAAAGTGTGCTTATCATATAAAAACAAGTTTTATAGCTTTCACAGCAGAAAAAAATTTTTTTAATTTCCCTTTCCTTGTGTAATGTTTGTTTATTCTCTGGAATCTCTGTTGTCTTTTCTTTTTCGTTATTTTTCTCTAGAAAGTTTGATTAATTGCTAGGCTACATATTTTCTTCTTTCTCATGCTTACTATATGCAGCTTTGTCCAGAATTTCTATTTTATCCTATACAATGAGAGTGAATTTTCCTTGACGCTGCTCATAATTGGTAGGAACCCTCTCTTGAGCTATAGTTTGAGAACTAAAATTTTGCTATTAATGTACTTTTGGTATTTTGAAGATGTGGGAAGTTTAGAGTTTGACTGTAGTCATTTTTGAACAGCCAGGTCTCTGTTCTCTCTTTTGAGATTTTATTAAAAGTCTGTAATAGAATTCAGTCCACTGAGTTCAGGTACTTACTATTCTTGAGGAAGGATCCACTAGAATTTTTGATCCTTCTCCTGGAACACAGTGACCCCTGGTGGTGTTTCCTGCTTCTGCTGAGGGCCTGAGATGCTGCTGGTCACATAAAGATTCTGTTCTTAAGGAGCTCTTCTCAGATTTTCTCTAGGTTACCTAATTCTCTCTCACTCTGCTATTCTAAGAATTTTTAGAATGTTTTCAATTCACCCTCTTTCCTGTTTAAGAGATGAATAGATAAATGAGGATTAAATTGCATACCAGAATCAGTTACTTTTCAAATTTTATATTATGAGGTTAATTACTTTGCATATTTGGATGCTTCTAGTAAATTCATTACTGGTTGTGTCAGAGCACAGCGGTTGTCTACCCTCATTATATCTTCTTCCTATCTTCTCTAGTAGTAGAGCATTTGTTCTAGTATTGTGTACATGTCTGTTCAGGACAGAAATTAGAGCCGGTTAGCACCTACTGTTTCTATGTGTAGGCATGTAACTGACTTTTGGTCAATAAAATGTAGGCAGAGATATTTTCTGGCACTTACTACTAAACCTCCTTAAAAGGTATCAGGCATGCTCCCTTCATTATTTTCTCTCCTCTTCCTCCTGCTGTCGGAGTAACACAAGGAGGTGATGGATGAAACTCTAGCCATCCACTTAGAACCTAAGAACAAGAGGCACACTCTAGAGATGAAGGAGTCAAAAGCTGAACAACCTGGGTCACTGTCAATTCTCTGAACTCATCAGAATTCTCTGGAGTAAGACAAAATATTTTTTTGCTCTAACATTTGTGTGGTGATTTGTTATTTTAAAAGTAGTATCATATATATAAACTTATATATATGTGTACATATATAATTTTTGTTAAGGTTTCAACTTTTTGTCATAAAGTTGGTCATAATATTCCCTTATTATGTTCTAATCTCTGTACTGTCCATTTTTTCATTCTTTTTTTAAAATTTTTCTTTATTTTTGAGAAACAGGGAGAAACAGAGCATGAGCTGAGGAGGGGCAGAGAGAGAGGGAAACACAGAATCCAAAGCAGGCTCCACACTCTGAACTGTCAGCACAGAGCCCAACATGGGGCTTGAACCCACGAACTGGGTTCGCTCAAAAAATAAACACTAGATGATAACAGAGGCACAAAGTTGGATCATAGAGTCTTCCCTATCTAATACTTGCTTGACCAAATAAACAGAAATTAGTAAAATTAGCATGCTTTTGGGATTGTGTTTAGTTCCATGTGATAAGAAACCCTAAACCGTAGTAGATTTAACAATGTACTGTTTATTTTGTCCCACTTAAGAGAATTCTGATGGGTTCAGAGAATTGACAGTGACCCAGGGTTGTTCAGCTTTTGACTCCTTCATCTCTAGAGTGTGCCTCTTGTTCTTAGGTTCTAAGTGGATGGCTAGAGTTTCATCCATCACCTCCTTGTGTTACTCCGACAGCAGGAGGAAGAGGAGAGAAAATAATGAAGGGAGCATGCTTGATGCCTTTTAAGGATGTTTAGTAGTAAGTGCCAGAAAATATCTCTGCCTACATTTTATTGACCAAAAGTCAGTTACATGCCTACACATAGAAACAGATGTTAACCTGAGCCAAAGTTGGACGCTTAACGAACTGAGCCACCCAGGCAACCCCCCTTTTATCATTCTTAATATTTTGTTTACCTGTGTCTTCTTTTTCTCTTGAGCAATATCACAAAGTTTGTCTACTTTAAAATTTTTCAATCAACTTTTGAATTTTTTCATGCTATTTTAGTTTTGTTAGTTTCATGCTATGTTAGTTTCTTATTTCATTAATTTCAGTTATCTTTATTGTCTTCTTTCTTCTACTTTCTTTGGTTTCATTTGGCTGTTTTATCTTTAGTTTCTTATTTAGATGCTTAGCTTGTTAATTTTTAGTCCTTTTACTTCAATTTTACTACTTAAATTTTTATTTTTTCTTTAAAATATATTGTTCTGTCCACATATTTTCATATGTTCTATTTTCCTTACTATTTACTATAATTGTTTTTAAATTTCATCATAATTTCTTCTTTTACCTATAAGTAGTTTAGAAAGGGGTGTGCATTTTAATGCCCAAACATGCAGCAAAGGGCAAATTTATACTCTGTTATTGATTTCTAAACCAGTTGTACTGTATTCATAAAACATGGTCTAGTGTTACAGCAATGTTGTTAAAAATATGTTGATACTTAATTTGTAGCCAAGTAAATTGTCAGTGTGTGAGCATGATACAATCATTTGTTCTGTGTTTGAGAGCAGGTTCTATATAAGGAGGGTTTCCATAAGACCAGTTGGCCTAGGTGGATCCCAGTTTATTCTCATTATCCCAGTGTAATCACTTGTAGCACCCTTCTCACTCACAAAACATAAGGTTTTTTTTTTGTTGTAAGCATTACATTATTATCAAATCAAATATTAATTCCAGTTGGCCAGTTATGAAATTTGAGCCTTCAGATTCTCAACTAATTTTTTTGCCATTTAATCTCCAGATAATTGAGAGAGTTTGTTGAAATCTCACTATGGTGGTGCATTTATCAACTGATTCCTGCAGTTTTATCACTTATGCTAAGACTATTTTCTTAGATACATATATGTTTACAATTGTTATAGCTTCTGAGTGAGATCATTTTTCTCATTGACAGGTTTTTTCTAATCCTTTTGTGTTTTTATTAGCTATTTTTACCTAGAAAATAATAGTAATAAATAGCCACACAGCTTTATTTTGGTTTGCATTTTCTTGATTTATGTTTTTATTGTTTTTTTTTTTTTTTTTTTTTTTTTTACTTTCAAACTTTTTGTTGTATGTTTACCTGAGGAAATCAAGGCAAGTGTGCAAAGTATACCTATGTATCTAAGGTCACCCAACTAGTAGGGAACAGAGTAAAAACTTAAAACCAGGTCACCTAATGCAAAATTCCCCATTGTCCTTAATAATAAGCACAAACGTTGACCTAATGCTCAGTTTGTGCCAGTTGCTGTAGTAAGAGCTTTCTTTGTATGCATTATCCTGCTTATTTCCATTAAATTCTAGTCCCTCTTTAGAGCACTCATGGCATCAGTATGTGGTAGATGTTCTAATATATATTAAATAATAAATAGAAAAACAAGGGAATCATTTCAAGGTATTTTCTTTTTTGTACCAGACAAATGGTGCACTACAAAAACAGAACAACTTTTAAATCGAAGGGAAAATTAATGGTTTTAAATCTAAGTTAGATGTGCACATGATTTCTTACATTTCCAGCTGTTGTTGGTGAGCACTTTGGGTCACCCTGTCTGCACTTTGGCACTTCTTAGATAGGAAGAACATGTGTGTGTTTCTATTTTTGAAACAGCTAAGGGTGATAGGGCTAGGTCCCTGGTGTGAAACTCATCAGAAATTCAACTCCTTTATTTAACCTACAATCTCAGCCATTTATTGAAACTACTGTTTGAAATCAGAGCCTCAAATCAGAGCTTCTCAGGAAGCTGCTCAAAAGGCCAGAACCATGGAACTAGAAGGGCTCTTTTTTTTTCTTTTTTTTTTAATTCTATGTTTAGATTAGACCTAATTTGTAACTGCAAGACCTCCAAGTCTCCTAGATTGATTCTTTTCAATCATGCAGAATACCACTACACAAAGTCTTTTTGAATAAACTTGATATTTATTTACCTTTATCTGATTGTTTGTAGCCTCTCAAGACTAACTGATTGGGCCTACTGTTCAAAAAGAAAGGAAAAAAAAATCTGTACTGCACAAAAGAATTATGTTCTTGCTTCTTTCTGGAAAACAAACATCACACTTACTTATTAGTGGTACAACTGCTGTTAACTCCCTAAGGGAGACAAGCTCTCAGTGCAGGCCAATTGTCCCCAAGACCTTAAGACCCCTTCTATACAAGGCAAAAAATTTACAGGAGTTTGTCAGTCATCACTCAGGCTATCTCATTAGGATCCTACGTTAGCCCTTAACTCATTTACTAATTCAACAGATTTATTCACTGAGCACCTTCTATGTGCTAAGTACTGTTCACTGAGTTCCCTGAGTATTATTCATGCTTATCTCTGGTATCACCATTATAGGAAGTCACTATCATTTATCAGATGTCCCTATTTACCTTGTTGGACTTGAACTGATATTCTTCACTCCTACTCTTAGAGGCGTTAGTAGTTATCCCTGTTAGGAGAGCAACCACGTCTGTCTTGCTTAATGTAGTTTCTCAGCAACTAGCAGAGTGCCTGCTACACAGCTGAATGTTCAATTCAACCATATAAATCCAAGTATATAAATCAAAAAATAATCTTAAAACTGTTATGAATAGTGGCTAAGCCTTCAAATCCTATCCTTTTCCCAGCCCACATTTCCATGCCTTTATTTCACATATCTCCATTCTGGCTCACATGCCTGTGTGGCCACACCTAGAACACCACTCCCTGACACCACTCCCTGACTCCCTCTTTTCCATTCTCTGACTTAGTGGCTCCTCTGGGATTCCCGTATCTTCTCTTCTACTTGACTTTGATATCTTCCTTAAAGATTCAAAGCTGTGAGAATACAAAGCCTGCCAGGGAAGAGAGCCAGATCTTCTGGGAAGAAAACATCATACTAGTGGGTATTTGACAGTGCTGCCTTTGTAAATAATAGTTATTTGACATTCCAGACTAAGGAGGTGTGTGTGGAAGAAGAGTCAGCTGCCAGGGAGGATTAATTAGCACAAAGGTCACAGTTGTGCTGCACATATTTTTGTAAGATACCACATCTAATTGTTAGCCAGTTAGGTTGTGCTTATTTCGGACTGTTGAGATTTTTTGGTTTAATGAGACAGTGCAGTCCATCTTCACAGATCGCTGACCATTGTTTGAAGCGTGATGATAACTGCATTTAAAGTTATTGAGCTTGAGTTTAAATAAATTATGCAGAAGTCAAAGAACACATATTTGATGTTCCATAAACAGCCAGAGCTAATGAATCACAGCTCTGAGAAAAAGCAAAACAGTTTTCGTTTTTTTAATCTAATACCCTGTGTCTCACTGCTGTGTTTTTCTTTAAGCATTACATATTTTGTAAAAAGTTATTTATTTGTGTAAGTGACCTCATAAAATTTCTCTATAGACTATATGACAATTTTTCAGATAGCTTTTATTTAATTAGATTAAGACCAAGTAATATGTACTAAACTCAGTTGGCCATATACTTTGAACTATAAGGCTAAACTATAAAAGTATTGAATTTATTTTGAAATAGAGAAGGAAATTCATCATTAAAATATGCTCACACATACACTGTTTTCTGTAGATTTTTCAAAAAGTGGTAATTTTGTGAAAATCATCAGTGTCATTTTTGTAAACTGTGTTTTGGTATCTTCCATATTTATATATTAAACACATTTAAAATAAGACAATGATATTTAAATAAACAGTATCTTAATAAAAGGAAAGTGAGTAAGTGGGTAATTGAGCGCCAACTATTTGCCAGACATTATTTCAGAGGTTTCCATGTATTCTCCTATTTACTCCGTACCATAACTTTATCATGTTGGTGTCATTATCCCTATTTTGGATATGAGGAAACTTAAGCACAAAGAGGTTAAAAAATATAACTCAAATTACACAGCTAGCAAATGAAGGTTCCATGACTTGAATTACAAAGTGTGTGCTCCTACTTTATTCCATTATTCAAATTTCCAAATTTTACTTAATGCTATATTTAGGAAACACTTAGGTGTATCAATTTAAACAAGATATATTAAAATTATTACTTAAATAATATAAATACTGTAATAATGGCACTATATAATCTCTTATTTTAAAGGATATCTGTAAAGAATATATATAAATAAATAAGATATATATGTGTATATATATGTGTATATACACACATATATATATACACACACACACATACACACACTCCTATAACTTACCAAAATGTTATGTAAAAATTTGTGACACATGCCATAAGCTATGTCAGTTAACATCAATTCCTTTTACTTATGTCCTCTATAATACAGGCTTAAAATTTAAAATACTCAACTTTGTACTGCCAACTAGTAGGAGTTGTCATGTGATTCAGTTCTTGCCAATGAAACCTAAACACAAGTATGAGGATTCTGCATCTTCTGTTTCCTTTTCCTTCTTGCCTGGAACAGGGAGGCTGAAGTTCCAGCCATCACTATCTAGGATTGTAACCCTGGAAATTAGAAGGGGCCTGGTCCCTGAATGTCATTGGTGAACCACTATGCCCACCATGGATGGTTTCTCCAGACATCTAGGTCCATAATATAAATATAGTTCTCTCAGGATACATCACTGAAATCTCATTTCATTTAAAAGCAGCTTAACAAATCCCTAACTGATAAATCCTCTCTCTGATGACTTGGACTGTGGAGTCAAGAGTAACTGCTATCAAAAGTTTGGGGGTTAGTGTTCTGATGTGTAATTCAAGGCTTAATTAACATACATTTTTTCTTACTTGAATTAACTGACTCCACATTCTTTTTTCTCAAACTGGATACTATTATCCCCAATAATATAGCCAAATACTTTTAACAGATTTATTTTACATACAGATACCTAAGACAGTATCTGGACTGAAAATGAGGAAAAACTCTCTAACACACAGTCTAGGCAGCATCTGATCCTAAGTCTAGTTCAGTTGAACATTTGGTCTTTGATTCCACAATGGCTCTCTTAGAAATGGATAGAGTTGGATGCCAGGATAGAGAAACACAATATATTCTTGCCATCAAGCCTGGAAATAAGCAATGTTGCCAGATGACTCTGCCTCTTTTCTGAACTCAGTCCCTCATAACAAGTGTCTTTAGGAATATTGTTCTTTGAAATTATGTTTTGGCAAAAAAAAAAAAAAAAAAAAAAAAAAAAAAAGGCCTAAAGGATAGCTATTGCTGGCAATAACAGGCACCATGAATAGTCCAAGAAAAACTAAAAGACTGAAATGATATAGATCTTCTCTAATAATGTAATTACCACTAAAGTTTTTCATCTAACTTTAATTTCCCAATTTCTATTTATAGAAATAATTGTGAAACTTAGGAAAAAGAAGAGATAATATCTATTTAGAATGTTAGAGAAGCTCAGACTCAAAACTATTCCCAAACATAACAAAATATTTTTAATAAGATTTCCTGATTCCAGGTACAATTTACTCCACCATTCTAAGTTTATTATAGGGGCAAATATTCCCACTAATTACCCAACATAAGTTTTTTATGCAAATTTTTTCAATTCCCTCATCTTTATTCCTGTTAAGTTTAAATATTATTGATCCTGACTCTTCAGAACCCCTTCTGAAATATCTTGGTAAATTAACCCTCCATTTCATAAGAGACTTTTAAAAACTGAGAACAAACTGAGGGTTGATGGGGGGTGGGAGGGAGGAGAGGGTGGGTGATGGGTATTGAGGAGGGCACCTTTTGGGATGAGCACTGGGTGTTGTATGGAAACCAATTTGACAATAAATTTCATATATTAAAAAAAAAACCCTCCATTTCATATGGTTCAAAACTTCTTGCTGTGGGCAGGGGTGGGTGGACAAAATAGAAAAAAGAAAAACAGGGCAAAGAAGAAAGAAGATGAGATAAATCAACAACAGTTGAGAGTTGGCTCGGTCAATCAAAGGAAAATTTTAGTCACTGGTTGAGCAGCACACAAAGTGACCCTCTTCACCAGCTTTGTATTTTCAGTAACATCTGTTAGACACAACAGTGATTTGTATGAGCAGACATTTTGCAGAAGTAAAGGAAAAGAGCTAAGTTTCAGGGTTAGGTCAATGTCATACATATCAGAGAGAACATGAGTCCCATGAGAATTCAAGATTTCAGTACTTTGGACTCCACTAACCATGGCTAAAACTCAAGTGACCTTAACTATCTAATAATGCATTGGAGGGCCCTCCTGGCCTTGGCCACACACATAATTAGAAACAGAAGAGTAACAATTGGTTTATCTCCCCTTATAATTTACAAAATGTATGTGTTTAAAATGCATGTGTGTGTATTTTTTTTTTTGTAAAGAAACTAAAACACGGATGCTATAGCTGTTATTTCATAGAATACTAGATTTGAAGAAAAAAAAATATATATATATATATATTTTTTTTAACTGAACCAGAAATAGTTTACATAAGATTCCTGGTAGTTACTTTAAGTAAAAAGGTGTGAGCTGAAATTTTCAAACTTAAGACTAACTCTATGACTGAATTGATATGATTTAACACCTTCTGAAAGTCTCCTATATGAACTAGTAAACTAAATGAATTAGATATTTTTACGGGATTAATTGAATTGATATGTGTCATCTATCATTTTATGTATTGTATTTGAGAGACCTTAAGAACATAGGTTAAAAGATTTTTCTCCTTAATAGTCAGAAATGTAAGAATTTCAAAAAATAGCATGACCCAGCCTCTCAGTAAGTGCCTAAGTTCAAGTGGACAGTCTTAAATTCCAAAGAATATTAGATCACTGGAAAGATGGCTAAAAGATCAGACATATTTCTCCCTCAGGGGTTAGAAAAGAAAATAACTTTTGTCCTTTTTCTAAATACTTCTTATAACAAAAATATAGCCATATTAATGACAGATTACCTTTGATTAGTTATTACAGCTTACATTCAAAAGTAATATGCATGATGACTACTAAAAAGTATAGAAGATAATACCACTCTAACCACATTATTTAATAAAGGATTACTGCTTAAAGGATTAATCTAAAACTTTGGAAACCCAGAGTTTAACTAAAAGATAAAGTAAATTATTAGGTCTGCTGCTATCTACTTTGAATGCACTTCCAAAAATCTGTATGAATTAGGAACATTCTCTATTGCTGTTATTGATTATTCATAAGAATGAGAACCATATCTAACTCCTTCTCTTATCATTCTTCTTCACTCTATATTAAAAACAAAGAAATACAGTGAGGAAGGGAATTTTAAAATATGAAAGAACTTTATAATAAATTTTCTAAGTTAGAGAACCTTTTAAAGGGAAAATACTTTTAAAATAATAACAATCTAAGAATTAAGCAAACTCTTTTAATATGTGAGATTACCTTGCAGAAGAGAAAATAATATCATAGAAGAAATACTTAACTGATCTAGCAGAAAGCATAGTTTTTTTTCTTTAAATGCTTTTAAAAACTACTGGAACTGGTATAACACAGTAATTTGTATTTCTGAAAGATTAACCTTTTCAGTATTTTGTCATTAACCTGAATTTGCTGTCCCATTTTCAAGTTTGGTCCACATTTAACTTTAACTATCACTAAAGCAAAACTCAGACTGAGTCCATACGTTATTCTAAAATGTTTTTCTTAATGTAAATATCTTATAAAACAATTTACCCAGTAGGAAGCCCCTAATTTACCTTCATTTATATAATTCTCTCATAAACCAAAAAGCATCTCAGCTGGGTTTCAGAGGTCTCGTCTCCCTTTTTGCTGTAACAATACACTTTTATTCTCCCAAGTAGGATATATTTTTCTCTCCTTCCTATACTTGTCAGTGTTTATCAATCACGGCACTGTCAGATGTCTTTACTGGAAAAACCAGAGCTCTGCCCCACTCTACAATGAAAATACCCTTCCCTCTGCACTACCTCTGTTAATTATGAGCAAGACTTTACTGAAGGAACAAGAAGAGAATCAAAAGACGATCTGGGAAGAGATGAGACAGCAACAGAACAGAAGTCTTCATAGCGTACATGCTGAGGAGCTATTCAGTAAATGGACAAATTTACAAACAAATGAAAATTAGAAAAATTCTATTGCACTGAGAAAGGGGATACAAAGGTTTGTGGAATCCAAAATCAGAACATATTTTATTATGGAAACATTTACTAAATTGTGGGTAAATGCTACTCATAGTACTTACAAATAAGTTTTCATAGAATGGTGTCAGGTTTTGTCCACCATTAATGGCATTCTCACTACAAGAAATGGATCTGAGTTTCAAATAGTGAACACAGGTTACACACCAACTTTATTGTCTCTGAAACACATTAGTGGGGACCTAAGAAATGCTGACAGCCTGAACCTCTCTAAGAGGTATTGAATCC
The DNA here is from genome assembly GCF_028749965.1 of Puma concolor. Classification (NCBI taxonomy): domain Eukaryota; kingdom Metazoa; phylum Chordata; class Mammalia; order Carnivora; family Felidae; genus Puma; species Puma concolor. The sequence goes on from NC_141671.1 coordinate 110,706,706, forward strand.
CTCAACCCAGAGTTGACAGGGGAGGGAGCCCTGTGTCCTTGTCTGCATCTGCCCAGAGTGGAGCTTACTGTCATGCAGAAATGAGAAATGGAGAGAGGGGGAAGTTATGACTCAAATGCCACTCTTCTAGGCAAGATTTAATAGACTTTATTGAATAAGTGTTCCTTCATTTTCTGTATGTCCTTAGGAAAATTTCCAGAGATTTTAAATAGTTGTTAATTTATAATTTTCACCAGTTATGGTTGCTTCACTGGGGAGAAGATCCATGGAGCACCTTACTCCATCATTCTAGAAGTACGTTTAAGTCCTGGTCCTAATCCCTAGCTTTCTTTGCTTTCTAGATATAGAAGATGAAAGCCTCTACATAAGCTGTCAAGGAGGCCCTCTGACTTTCACCTTCAACGTGTAATTACCATTTAATTGCTCTCAGCTTTTCATTGTATTTTTCGGGACTCCTATCAAGCTCAGAAATAGTCACCCAATCCCACTTTACTATTTCCTCCATACTCTTCAAACCTGGTAACAATCTAACTAGCTAACACAATCCCTTCCACTCAAATATCATTCCAATCAATAACAACGGAAGTGTTAATAATTGGACAGCCATCTTATGTTAGGGGTTATCTGTGCCCAGGGAGCCTGTGTGGCTCAGTCGGTTGAGCATCAAACTCTCTTTTGGGCTCAGGTCATAATCTCATGGTTCATGGGATCCAGCGTGCATTGGGCTCTGTGCTGACAGTGCGGAACATGCTTGGGATTCTTTCTCTCCCTCTCTCTACCCCTCCCCTGCTCATGCTTTCTCTCTCTCTCTCTTTCTAGAGCTAATATGGCCCATCAGAGTTAAAATGAATCAACATATCAAATCTTTATACACCACTTCATTCAGTCACTGAGTGTGGGCCATGCCTGGAAGGACATGATATTGATTAAGGAGACTTTTTGAAACTGAGGTTTCAACCTGAAGAGGCTGGCAGTTGAAGGTTCTTGACCAACAGAACTTACAAAAGCAGTAAAAACAAGTCCTTGAAAACAAATCATTGAAAGTAAATCATGACATGATATATCACCATGTCTAACCCTAGACTATGTCTCACCTCCAAAGATGAAGGGGCTTTCAGAATCTGTAGTATCTGGCCTGAATATAAGCATTGAAAATATTCACCAAGTTACTTTAGATCTTGAGAAGACTTCTTTTACTAGGGCTTTTACACTGTATAAGCAGAAAAGACTCTATTTCCCCTTGCGCACTTGAACCTGAGCTTTCATTCTAAACTCACTGTTAATATAAAGCATGTCTTACTGTAGGATTCAAAGTTTAAAGAAATTCTGTCTTTTCCCCCAGTTGATCCCATTGCCACAATTATGACAAAATCATTACAAGGCAAAACAGAGTCAAATCCAAGTCTTCTGATTTGAAATTCTGTGGTCTGTACCTGACCCATATCAATACAAACTGAATTCATATCATAGGTGAGCTAGAGGGAGAATAAAGGTATATGTTGTTTCTGAATATATGTTTTCTTCTGAATGATCCATACATATTTAATAGGTAGACTAGAGAAAAAAATTATTTTTATTAATAATATGCTAATAACTTTGAAGAAGATGTCTCATCTTTTCTCAACACTTTTTTTAATCTACATATTGATTAAATGAAAGTTTTGTTTTAGCCTAGCAAATAGTCATTGTCCCTTTGATTCTTTGAGCACAATATTGAATAATGCTGGCCCTCTGTAAGGGAATTTGCTAGCCACAGAAACTCACTTTTCTGCAACTCCTGCAGCCTCAGTCGTTTAACCATGCCAAATTGAAAACATTTTAAAGTGTAGCTCCATCCTCCTTTTTATCAACAGCATTTCCTCTTGAGAGGTAATACACACTCTAATTTGGGGGAAGGGGGCCTAATGATTTTGGCTGCTCTATATTTAATATGAGAGAAATAGCAGCTATTTTCTAGACTATGTACCCCAATATACAATATATAATGCTTTCTATTTTGTTACATTTTATAAGTTACAGAATTTTAAAGTTGTATAGGAATATCGTAGCCATGATAGTAGCCTCTATATCTATTTCCAGCCCTTGGCCATGATATAGTAACCATGGACTTTGAGAGGAATTGAGTCACATACTCGGCTTCAAGTGAACACCTTAATGGTACCAGTGAAACAATGGCTATATATAGCATGAAAGTTATTAGCCTGCTTCAATCCACAATAATTTCCATTAACATATAATCCAAGTTGGACTAATCAGAGTGAGGAATAAGAGTCTGTTGATAATTAGGGGAAAAATGTGAACAAGGAAGCAGGTAACACAGACTGCTGCTTGGAGCCATCTTAAACTTTGGTGAGAACTACCATACTGAAAGTAGAACTGTAATATCTGAACAGATGAATCCCTGTTGACATTTTAAGCCTCTGAATAGCCCCTCATCTCAGCCCTAATTTCTATAAGTAGAAAATTTCTCTTTATGATGTAAATGAGTTTTAGTTAAGTTTTCTGTTATTTGCCATTGAAAGTATCCAGTTTATCAAGGATTTTAATACACATCATCTAGTTAACTTCTGGTTCCTAAGAATTTACCTAACACCTTGAAGGCAAAACAAATACTGAAATCCAAGTATTTGGATTGCCATTCCTGTAAACTTTTTAACTTTTCTCTTAAGATCTAAAATTGTCATTTTCTCCAATTATAATTGTAGTTCTCTTTCAAATGTGTGTATGATATCCCAGACCTCTGTGTGAAACTGTTTTGCTGTGTTTGGGGAAAAAAAACAACTAAAGTAACTATCTATATAAAAATTAAGTCCTTAATATTTCCCTTGAAGCTATTATTCTATATAAAACATTAGTTAAGTATTTAATCTAAACAGGTTCAATTCAAGAGATGGGTATAAAATACCCTCACAGTCTAATTGTTGAAGCAAATAAGTGAAAGTATAATTAAGGTAGGCATGTTAGGTCCTATAAGAGAGAAAACCACAAAATGCTGTGGAGGTCTATAGGCTAGACTACAAAAATTGGGAAAATGTTTCCACTAGATATAACATTTAAGCTATAGCTTGAATGATAGAGAAGGGTTTATTTAGAGGGTTGGGAAAGACATACCAGGCATGCAGTTTAGCACAAATGTGAAACTGTACTTGCTTTATAAAGGAAAGGAGATAGCAGAGAGAAATAGGATCTATGATTATGTACTAATTAACTAATAAGATCAAATTGGCACCTTACATATTCCACCTAAAAAGATACCAAAGGTAAAAAGATATAACACATTACTGATAGTTTCATAGTTCTGTGTGACACCAGAGATGGTACTAGAAGGAATGGAGTATATGGGAATAGTACAGCTGTACACAATGTGACATGAAAGAAACTTAAAGACTTACTTGCCAAAGACTATTTCACTTACCTGCCACAGTATTCCTGGATGCATCTTCAAAAAAAAAGATCCTTGCAGGGTAAGAATTTTCATCAATGAAAAATGATGACTTTTTAGAGCATCAGGACTCTCAGAACCTGAAGAAAAGGATCAGAGGGGAAGGTCCATGTTTAGAAAGGTAGATTCCCAGAGTGCCCATGCAGGAGGCAAGAGGACAGACAGTGAAGTACTGGGGGATGAAGGTACCAAAAGGGAACAAAATAATAAAGGCAATACAAATGATCTGATAGATTTTATTCCTAGTAAGTAATCATGGAAAGAAATAGACAGAAAGTGGTTAGTTCAAACAGTTTGATACAGAAAACTCTGAGGGCAGACAAGTTTCAGTAAGTAATGCATAGAAAACAATCGCTTTTGCAACAGACAACATTTTTTTAGGAAAAGATCAAAAATAGGAGAATGCTAAAAGCACTACATTTCATTTTTTATAACATTTTTTGATCCATAGCACAAAATTAAATAGACTCCTACATTTTGATATAAAGAAGGGGAAAAAAGTAAATGATACAGCTGACCCAGCAAAATCACAAATGGAAAAATTAGTCTTTAACTGCAAAAGGTTTGTTAAGATTGGGGGTTGGCCAAGCCATCCTATTCTAGATGATTTACAGTCAGTAAAAGCTTATCTGCAATTCTAAAACTGCAGACTTCTATTTTGTACTGTAAATAAGAAGTAAACTTTGCCATAGATTTTGGAAGAAAATCACTGTTTTAGATTAAGCCTTCCTATTTATATTCACAGACCTACAGCTGGTAAAAGCCTACTGGCTAGAAGATTATGCCGATAAGAAGAATAATAATAGTTCATTGAACAATTCCTCCATGTCAGGCCTTGTTTTAAATCATTTACTTACAATTTTTCATTTCATCCTCCCAATAAGACTATGAACAGGATTATTACAGATTTATAGATGGGATGCACTGGGCAGGTTTCCTCTTGCTCAATGACACACAGTAAGTAGAAGAACTGAACAAGAACCAGAAGGCAGACCTAACCTAGCCTCTCCCTGCTGTTAGGTGAAGATTCTCGGTGCTATTTCTTCTTTAATCTGCTACATTTTGATATTGCAGGAAAAATAACAACAAATGTAATTGTGTTTAGGGTATATAAATCAGTATATTTGTGTCGAACTAGGAATCAAGAAACTTGAGTGTGTTATGTCTTTCTGCCACTGCCATGTTCTCTTTAGACATGTTCTTCACACCATTCTGTCACTAGTTTTCTTATATGTACTAAAAAAATGTATATTATTCTTTTTAAATGGTCTAGGATTCTAGAACTATACCAGCTAAAGCTGACTACTCACAAGACTCTTAAGAGTTCAAAATCAAGTATCTACCAAAGTCAAGTGTCTATCAAAGTCAAGTTCTTTCATGTTTTGGGTGTTTTTCCCACCCCTTTCTGACATACCACAAGAAATCACAGGGTACCATGATTTAGCACTGAAATGCAGCCTGTGTTGACTTTTTATTCCTTTACAACTGCATCTCATTTGTCTCTATGTGAATTTATCTAATTTCAGGAGAGATACCATGCCTTATTAGTATCTTCTGAGTTAAGATGCATCCTCAAACTCCTCAATATTATGTTACATTATTAAACCAAGGATTTCTATGGGATTTGAGGAATATTCCAGGACTACTTTTATGTTTGGAGTGTAAATGCAGCAAGAATAGGGAGATGTTGAAGGACTCTTGAAGGGAGGGTGTGTGTGTGTGTGTGTGTGTGTGTGTGTGTGTGTGTATCCCCAAAACACACTGAACTGCTTATGGATGATTCAATTTTAAATGTCCTATGCAATCATCACATTACATGTTTCCTTTTCTCAACTGGGACAGGTGTTTTTGGAAGATACAAAATTTAGTTTTGGAAACTACAATTCTTATCCATGTTTTTTTTTTTCCCCTTGGAGTTCAGGGTATCTATCTTCTTTATAGTAAAAAGTATTTCTTGTGCTGCTTTGTTTTGGTGCCTGAGGAAAAGGATGTCTTTATCCTTTTCTCTCTGGACATTTCACACCAAGCTTTCCCCTCAGAGTTTTGATGCACTTTGCTTTAAGCTTTCCCTCAGAACTAGTGACTCCCAGGTATAATTTCCAAATTCTTGTTCCAAATATGCTGTTTTCATTCAGTAGCTCTCCTCTGGTTATGTTTCTCCACACATTGGCTCTACTTGGGTTTTTTTGTTGTTGTTTGCTCTTAGGCACTCATCAGAACAGAAGTGTTACAGCTGCTCGTTAGATACTGAAATGGCCACATCTTGAGGCTACAACATGACAGATGTGTGCTGGCTGCCTATCACCTAAGCTCTCATTTACAGGTAGTGGCAGTCCCAAACACCCCTGACGTCCTTCTTGCATTCATAAAAATTAATGAAACATCAACCCCAAAATATAAATACTGAAGTTTTGAAACACAGATTTAAGTTATCAAAAAGGCTATTCCTTTATCATCATCACAGCTCATTGGCAAATGACAGCATTTCTGTGGCAACAGAAGTAAAATCCTGTATACAAACAGTATGTTAGCACACTATTTAATTCATTTCTACCATCAGAAATGCTTCTGAAATTTTCATTTCTTCTCCTCTACCTACCCTAGACCATGTTTACTTCTTATAATGATGAATAGGACCTTTCGCCAAACAAGTTCAAAAATATTGATTGCTTTGCTTACTGGATTCTGAGAGTGCTCAATATTTGAATCCTACAGCTTTGCCCTATATGCTATACATTCCATACTTTGTACTTATGCAGTGTTACATACAAGTAACTAGGAAATCTTATAGGGATAATTTCCCTAACAAGAATAGGAGTATGAAAGTAAATACTATATTGTCTACTTCTTCAGGATTCTTTACACTACTTTTCATGAGGCTGAAAATATAGAAAACACTCTCTAGTTTATATAAATTTATCTCATTGGAAGACTTTAGAGATTTTTTTCACATCCACTCAGAATCAGTGAAAGTGCAGAAGGAAAGAAACTCTCATATATTTTGGTATGAATATAAGTTGTTGCAACATTTCATAGAGGCATTTTGTCATTACCCATCAATATTTTTAGGTATGATACATTTGACTCAGGATTTCCACTTCAAGGAATCTAGTCTATGAATATTATCAATAAAGCAAATAAAGATATATTACAGCATTTTTTAACCACATGACTTTTATTAGCAATAAAAGTGAAGTCAATCTGAACATTCATTAGCATAAGACTGGTTAAATAATTGTATATTCATACCACAGACTATGAAGCAATACTGTAAAAAATAAAGTAGACCTAGATGTACTAAGAAAAAGAACATTCATAGTATACGGTTAAGGAAAAGACAACCTAAAACACAAATAAACAAGCAAAAACAAAAAATATACAAAAAAGTTGCCAAACAACGTATATAGAACAATCCATTCTAGTAGCACAAACACACCACAAGTGTTTGAGGAAGCTATAGGTATGCATATCAAATGGGGAAAGGAAGAGGAATAATTTTCATTTTGACTAATATTTTGGGTGGTTTTATTCAATTATTAATTTATTTAAATGTCTATTATGTTCCAGACAATGTGCTAGGTGGTGATTTCATTTTAATACCTTTACCAACTGTATTTTTTAGTCATTTGATATTATTTGTTTTTTAAGTATTTTCTAACCATAAATATTATCATGGTTCATTATAGAACTATCCCTTTAAGAATGCTGAAATTTGTTTAGACAGGCCACTCAAGGAAAATGGCAAGATTATATTCTAAACAAGTCAGAGCTGCAGGCATGTAGAATTCATTAAGCTTATTGAGACTGCACTATGTAAAATCCTTGAAACAAATTCCTATATCAAGGTGCAGATGCAAATTTTACATAAGGATGCATATCAAGTTTTTATAGGAGTTACGAAAAGAATGTTGGCTTTCTAGTTAGACCATAATTAAGAGAAACTAACTGTCTTAAAAATTGTCTCACACTTCTGCTGATTACATAAAATTATGGTATCTTCAACATGACTTTAGACATGCCTAAAGTCTTTCGGTATCTCCAACATGACTTTAGACATGCCTTTAGACTTTTGCCCTTAATCGTGGATGAAAGTCTTAGACGTCACCTTGCCCTTAATCATGGATGAAAATCATACATTACAGTGATAATATCATAACAGTTTGAAACAGACAGACCTGATTCACAGCCTTTCTCAACCACTTAGTAATATGTGATAAGGCAAAAGTACTTAAAATCACTGCTTCATTTTCCCCCTCAGTAAATAGAGATACTAAATACAAGTTATCTATAGTTGTATAACAACTCCCTAAATGAATGCATATAAATAAAGTAATGCAAGTAAAGCACTCAGTATAGCACTTGATACATAATAAGCAATAAATAAACAAATATCTTTTGGTATGATTATTTATAATAATTTTTATGATGGAATTTAGAATGTGTGATTCTTTGGGGGATTATAAATTCTTTAAAGGATCTATTCATATATTTTGTAATGTTTTCCCACTAGTTTGCTAGTTTCCTATTGCTGCTATAACAAATTGCCATAAACTTTGTGGGTTTTAAAATAACATAAATTTATTTTCTTATAGTTCTTAAGTTCAGAAGTCAAAAATGGTCTGCAAGATTACATTCTTTTTGCAGGCTATAGGAGAGAATTCATTTATTTGCCTTTCTCGGCTTCTAGAGAGCACCTACATTCCTTGGTTCTTGGCCTCTTCCTCCATCTTCAAAGCTAGCAATAGCTGGTCAAATCTTTCTTATGTGACACTATTTTTTCATGCCACTATCACGTCAAATCTCCCTCTTCCATCCTCTAATGAGGATCCTTGTGATTACATTAGGCCTGTCCAGATAATCCAAGATAATTTCCCCATCTCGAGATCCTTAACTTAGTCATATCTTCAAAGTCCTTTTCAAAGTGACATTCACAGGTCCTGGGGATTTGGTATTGGCATCCTTGTAGAGCCATTACTCAGCTTACTACAACTAGAAAATAAATTCAGCCCAGTTTCAACAGATTCTCAAATTTTCTGTTTCTATAGCAATTAATTTGTAAGATGCTACAGCATCAAAACCATAGAGTGTTGTTCATCTGTTACTATTGGAGCAGTGTGAATTTTGTCTTGAGTTCCACTATAATTATTCCATGAGATGGTCAGACTATACATGCACATCAGTCAGCAATTAATGAGTACTCATTGATGTAACAGAATTAGGTGCTCCCTTGAGAGAGTTTGCAATTTCCTACTTAACCTCATAAAGTCCTTTATCAGACATCACCTAAGACTATGAAGAAATTCTGAATCTCATTAGAATATAAAAGCTGAAAGTGTTCTTAAAATCATCTTTTCAACAACACCCTCAAGTGTGTTCCATAAAGTGCTAGATCTGGGAGATATAAATACAGGGTTCTCAGGAAGAAAGAAAATTCATGGTCAAAAAGATTCATAAACCACTGTATATTATATACTCTATTTTGAGATTAAAAATTCATATGATTATATTATCATGTTAATTAACTTGATAGGTTATGCAAAAATACATTATTTTTATTCAGAACTTCAAAGATTTTATAACCACACAAAATTTATTTTTCCTTTTGGTTTGTTTTTTTCCAAGAAAATCTGTGAAAGTGAGTTCACAAGACACACCATGGGAAAATGACTCTATTCCAGTGCTTCTAAAATGTTGTTCCTGGCCCAGCAACATCAGCACCACCAGGGTATTGTTAGAAATGTAAATTCTCAGTCCCCACCTCAGATCTACTGAATCAGGAGCTCTGGAGGTGGGGCTAAACTGTGTATAATCAAGTTCTCTTGGTGATTCTGATGTTTTCCTAACAAGCAAGAACCACTGGTCTAATATAATCTGCACAGCTGAGCATGCTCAGCTCCAGAGTTTACGTGCTCCCTCTGCCCCTGTAGGTCAAGCTTTACTTTGGGCATTGTCATATCCTAGGCACCCCAACTCTCAAATTATTCTGCCACTTGATCATCAACTTTTCCTGATGTTCCCCAGTGACACCTACTTTTAGGATAGGCCTCATAACAATAAGCTGTGTAGTTGTTCCCCCTGTAGAGGATTTATTCTCTTATGCTTATGCTTTGGTCCTATATCTCTAGGTACATAGTACCTAGACATAGTACATCTTAATACCACCTCTCTCCCTACTCTAAGACAAATGGCAGATCAAACTATTATTTCCTTATATACAAAAAGTCTTTCTATATCTTTTATCTAAGAAATGATTTGGAAAAGTCCCATGATTCTTCTCTGTAGCCTCCTTATTTTGTGTACAAAGAAAAGGTCACTAAAACCAAAGATTTTTAAAAATCATTGTACAAATTCTTTTGTTAAATTAAACTACCTAACTTTGCTGTCATACTGTTTCTCTTCAATATGTGATGGTACAAGAACAATGTTAAATGAAGGGGGTCGCATTGCAGGGGTGAAGTTTAAATCACAGATGTAAGAAGTTAGAATATTTATAATTTTGATAAATTTAAGTTTATTTTTATAAGGAAGGTTTTTCTTCCTTAAAATTGTTTCTGGAATGGCAAAAAGTTGAAGTTGTTAAAAAAAAACCTGCTCTGGAAATAATCTAGCCCCCTAAAACATATGATTAGAGGAGAAAAACTAATTAGTCAAGCAAAAAGGATGAGGAAACAAAATTTTATAAAAAAGGAAAGAGCACTAAATTTAAATTTGAGTTAAGAAATATAACTGGTAAAGATGTTTAAAGTATGTAAGAGAGAAAAATTATAATGGAAAATTTTATTCGAGTGAATTTTCTGATGGTGATTGTGGTAGTGATGGTTTTCAAACTTAAGAAAGGAAAGATAATAGGTATGCAAAATTTGATTTGGAAAGCACATATTGCAAAGAAAGCTTTTTTTGGAATTTAAAATTTTTTATTTGTTATAATCATTGGTGTTCTGCCTTTCCAATTACATATAAGTCGAACAAAAGAAAAGCAAGTCTTGTTTAGCCATTTATAAGAATATGCTTCTACTGGTGTGATTTCCCCTCCAGCTGTCACCAGCTGAGAGGATATATTCCCTCTGTGTAAATTTAAGAAGCCTGGCAGTAACATGAGTGGTTGGTAGTAAATAATACTGCCACCTGCACTTAAATGGAATTTCTGATGTCTTGTTTTTCATTGCTGTCAGTAGTGTATCTCTCCTTAAGACAATATTTCATCAAACTTATAATGAAAATGATAATGTGGCCATGGTTTATTTATAGCATAATTTTCTATCGGTTGGGTTGAGTTTTCGTTGACACATTAATCAAACACAAACTTGAAACTCTTCAAAAATACTTTTCCAAAATAAATACTTTTAAAAACATAGACAGAGACAAATTTTAAACCCACAAATATTTTTTCAGTATAACATCAGCTAAACTAATGTATTTTCTTTTCTTAACAATTTTGGTGAGAATTAAAATTTCCATAAAAGCCAAAACAGTACGGCCATATCTATAAAAATGAAATTATAATTTTCCCCAAAGGAACTCTCTGAAAAAAGTAAAATGGTCAAGAAAACTAAATCTCTAGCCACTGCCCATCTTTATTTTAGATTGGAATATACAAAAGATTCTATTTTGTTGAAAATAGTTTTGGTTTTAATAACTCTAAAACTTTTTCTTCAAACATAACATGATAGTAAACATGCTGCCCCTTATTAGATAAAATTTAAAGAATAGCATACTATATGCATAAGACTGAGTTCATATTCATATTTCATATTCATAATTTATACCATAAACCATATTTTATAGGTATGTGGCAGAATCAATTAGGATTATTAATCATAAAAATGATTTATAAGGTGAAAGGCAAAGAATATTGTTAGCACAGGGTAAAAGCATACAAAACTAAATTCCAGCACTTATTAGTTGTGTGAAACTTGGGTAAGTTATTTAAACCTTCTTAACGTCTTTATCTGTAAAATGGGTGTAATAGTAGTGCCTACTTCATAGAGTTGCTACAAAGATTAATAAGTTAACATTTATAAAGGGCTGAGATAAGATCTAGCATATGATAAAAGCTAGATAAATATTGATTAAATAAAATAAACAAATGGGACCAAACAAGTAGGGGACAATGGCCATTTCTCCCCTATCTCAAAATATTTCTAGTGGTGTCTCCAATAATTAAGCATTCTTATCCAAGAGTAAAACTGTCATTTGTTAGAAAATTAGTGCATTCAGTAAGAATGAGATTAATGTTATTAATAATTTGCACTTAATTGATGAGTTTGTGAATTTAAAGAATTATGAGAATGTAAAAGCAAAAGAAGAAATTCTTATATATTTAGCAAGACTAATTTTGCATTCCTTATAATAAAGCATTCTTTAAGATGAAAATTGTATTCAAAGTAAATTATATTTACATGACAAATAGCAAAGTAAACAATGGAACAAATGCAAGTTACCAAAGTATGGGCACAGGACATAATGCTAACTCTCAAAGGGCAAAACATTAAGTAATTAAATAAATAAATGATGTAAGAACTCATACGTGAAGATGACCCCAAGTTGAAAAATTGAAATGAATGTTTATACATTTTTCCACTCCCTATGGCAAATCTAACCAGTTACCAAAATTACTAGAAAATCTATAATTACTGTGGTTGTGTGGTTTAGGGTAGCCATGGAGTGAGGGAAAATCTAAATGGAGTTTTCCATCTAATCAATACACTATTGATTAGTGTATTAGTATAGTACACTAATTATACTATAGTGTAATTATAATATAATTACACTATAATTATAGTGTAATAAATTATACACTATATTCTATTGTGAGAGATAGAATGAATAATACACAAATACACCTTATTAAAAGGCAACTCTGTAAGTAGTGCATTTACTTCATTTGTGGGCACCAGAGTTTTGACTGCGAATGTCAGTTCAAATAGCAATGTCTAGAGAACAGTGATGGGAGGGGGTCTTTGACTTGGAACTTTAAAAGCAACAGGAGTGACTATTTAAACATAAGTAGTTCACTCAGTATGGCTACAGGCATGGATAGTCTGTATGGGCTGCTGCAGGAACTGATGTTTTGATAGGCTTATGAAAACAATGAAATTTAGGATATTGGGAAGTGTAGTTCAAATGATGGACAACAGACTCTATAAAGGGTAGAGGGACCTCTATATTTGAGAAAGTAATTCCACTCAATTTGTACTTGAAAAATACTTGGTCTAGTGGAATGAAAGAAATTTTCCTTGATATTTTGGCATTGTAGATATATTTTCTAGAGCAGTGATTCCTTAGCCATTGTGTCAAATTGTTCTGGGCTGCTGTGATATGTCATAGGTCTACTGGCATATTTTAACAAGCCTGCAATATTTTTTTTAACTATAACTGAAGACACAAGTTGTTATGGTGATTTCTTTCAGATAAAACACAGAGTTAAAGAAAAAAGCACTGTGTAAATTCAGGTCAATACCAAAAAGAACACATGTTTATTGTGGTTATATCCAAGAATTGTGACTACTAATCTTTTAAGAAGATGAAGTCAAGAAAATAGCAGTTCAACTCATTATGTTTAAGGGTAACCAAATGAGGAAAGGGTAACCATATGAAGTTCTAGGGTAAAAACACACAATGCAACATTTTAAAAATAATAATGGTTTTCTTGAAATTATTCCTGCCTCACAATAGTTTTGAATTCTGTATGGCATTATTATCCTGTATTATGGTAAAAGGTTTCATAAATTCAAGTATTCAAAAATTTGCCCCAAATATAGAAATGATGAAAAAGCATAGCAAGAAAGAGGCCCATTGATTTCCTCAAAATACTATCCTGAAGAGAAAGAATACTGTTTTATGCTTGTAATAATCATCATTGCTATATATATAACAACACATAAATTTGGCCTTTTAAGATTAAGATAGTGTCTCTCAAATTTGAAGTTTACTTAGTGGTGGCCCTAATAGCACCATCCACCCTTTAAAACCTGAAAATTCAGCTAAAGGTAAAATATGTCATTCCTTCTTCCAATTAGTTAACAAGCAAACTGAAGAGAGGGGAAAAAACAAGAGGGAATCTTCATCCATTAGCAGCCATCTGAGTAACTAGGAATCCACTGAAAACAGCATTAAAGCTAAGGTCTAAAATCCCAGTAAATACTTGTCAAGACCTGACATTTTACAAACTCATAATGCAAGTTGACTTACATCACCAGGTTATTTTATATGTTCTAATATGCAATTTAGCCACAATGGCAACTATAGAAGTTATTAATTTAATTTGCAGTATTTTAGTTTTGAATGAGGTTAAGACTAGTAATATATGATTCTATAACATAATAGATGTACATCTGAACCAATACTTCCTTTTTTTTAATGTTTTTATTTTTGAGAGAGAGAGAAAGACAAAGTGAGAGCAAGGGAGGAACAAAGAGAGAGGGAGACACACAGTCTGAAGCAGGCCCCAGGTTGTGAGCTGTCAGCACAGAGCCTGACACGGAGCTCAAACCCACAAACCATGAGATATGACCTGAGCCAAAGTCGGGCGCTTAACCAACTAAGCCACCCAGGTGCCCCTGAACCATTATTTCAATAAGAAATGGAAACTGAAAATCCTCAAGCTTCTATAATTAAAGATATATCTATACATATGCCCTGATTGGCATTTAACAATGTTAAAAAAAGTATTTCTAAACACCATAGGAAATATACCTAAAAGTAATACAACTACACTTCTGATGAAAAAATAAATGCTCAAGGAAACTGAAAGAAAGTACACAGCTAAGATATTACTCTTGTGTTCATAATACCTTTTTGACCAATCAAGAAGCTAAAACTATTAGAGTGTTTTTATAAAGATTTAAAAATGAAATTTATAGGACTATTCCAAGAATGAGAATTATCTATACTACATCAACATATAAACCAGCAGCTGATGATGAGTTAATGTTTAATTAATATTGTATTTCAAGCTATAATGAGCTTTATTACCAGAATTCTGAATAGCAGTATGAACAATACAGAGCATTAATAGAAATTTAAAAAAAAAATAGTGCCTTTTCTATTCCTTTGCTTCATACAGGTAGAAACTTTTTTGTTTCGTTTTGTTTTGTTTTTACTATCATCTTCTCTTCACCACATCTATCTAAGAGCAGCTCGGGTAGTCAGAACTAAGTAACCTAAGTTACTCATAAAATTTCTCTTTCTATTCACCCGCTTATCTTCAGTTTTCTTCTTTTTATAAATAGTGATTTTTAAATGTGGTTCCAAATTATCTGACACTCCTCCCTCTGTCACTACTTGGATCAACAGAATTCAGCAGAAGTAACACCATGCCAATTTCCAAGCTCAAGGCCAGGCCTTAAGAAATTGGAAGCTTCTACTTGCAGTCCCCTGAAACACTCATTTTTAAAACTCAGCCACTATACTATAAGAAAACGCAGGTAGCCCATGGAGAGGCCTACAGGGAAAAGTCTACATGGAGTCCCCAGCCCTCAGCCTCATCTGAGCTTGTAGCCAACAATCACTATCAACTTGCCAGCCATGTGAGTGAACCACCTAAGATGTAAATTGTCCAGTCCCCTATCAAGTCAGTCCAGATGACAAATCCTGGAGCAGACGTAAGTCTTCCCTGACAAGTTCTGTGCAAATACAGATTAATGAACAAAATGTATGAATATTATTGTTTTAAGTCACTAAAATATTGTCTCATTTTTAAGGTAACAATATATAATCAGGATATAAACAAGATATTTTGGTATCTTTATGTATAGGAGGATGCAGGTTTTCTTAAATATAAAATATATGGCAATGAACTTGGGACTTGGTAGTAGGAACATATTGGAAATTTCTTAGAGTTGCTAAAAGAAGCTGAAAGGCTGTGAGCAGAATTTTAACGGACAAGCTGTCATTGAGGGCTTAAAGGACAGTAAGGAAATGCTGTTGAAAATTAGAATATAGATGCTCAAGGGGCACCTGGGTGGCTCAGTCAGTTAAGTGCCCAGCTTTGGCACAGGTCATGATCTCACGGTTTGTGAGTTTGAGCCCCACATTGGGCTCTGTGCTGACGGTTCAGAGCCTGGAGCCTGCTTTGCATTCTGTGTCTCCCACTCTCTCTGCCCCTCCCCAACTCATGCTCTGTCTCTCTGTCTCTCAATAATAAATATTCAAAAAAAACTTAAAAAAGAAAATAGATCCTCATAATGTAGTGGCAGAAATTTTAGCAAAACTGTCATCTGCAGCAATGTACAATATAGGAAATATAGCTAGTTATGAGATCTCCAGACAATATATTGCAATTACTTCCTGGATTCATTCTTCTTGCTGCCTATGATAAAATGTGTGAGAACAGAGAGAAAACAAAGAATCCCTTGTTAAATAAAGGATCCAGGGCTCTTTGCCTCTCCAGTTTAGGCTGCTATGATCAAGTACCATAGATTGAATGACATATCCAGCAGAAATTTATTTTTTATATTTCTGGAGACTGGAAGTCTTAGATCAGGGTGTCAGCATGGTTAGGCTCTGGTAAAAACCTTCTACTGGGTTAAAGACTTCTGAATTCTCACGTATACTCACATGACAGAAAGAGGGATAGAGAGCTCTCTGTAGTCTCTTTTATACGGGCACTACTCCCCTACATGAAGGTTCCATCCTCATGACCTACTCACCTCCCAAGGGCCCCAAGCCTTAATAAAATTATATTGGAGGTTAGGATTTCAACATAGGAAATTTGAAGGTATGTAAACATTCCATTATAATTCTTTAGGCTCAAAAATAAAACTCTTCTCATTCAAAGACTCTTCAAATGGCTAAATATTCTCAAAGTAAAAAAAGTGCCTCAAACCAAAGGTGAAACAATAAGATCCTTTGCTAAGACCTCAGAAAGATCTAAAATGATGCCTCATAGAGACTTCAGTCAAAGCATACTTTAAGTGTACCTCTTCATTAAATTATGGAGTTTCTCGGAATTTCTAAGTATTCCGAAGACATACCTCTCCTTCAAATAATATAACTTCTTAGAATATTAAAGGTGCTGTCTAAGAGCAGGATCACATGAGTCCCAAGATAGACATAGACTTATCTCAGAGATTTGTAATTTTTGTCTAATGGAGTGAATATGTTCCAGACTTGAACGTCTGTCTCTCCCAAATTCATATGTTGAAATGCTGACCCTAAAAGTGATGATAGTTGGAGGTGGGGCCTTTGGGAGGCAATTAAATTTAGATGAAGTCTAAAGATGAAGTGATGAAGTGATGCCCTCATGGTGGGTTTAATGTTTATATAGGAAAAAGAAGAGATATGAGCGTTCTTTACACTCTTTGCATGTACCAAGAAACGGCCATGTGAACACACAGCAAGAAGGTGGCTGTCTACAAAAGAAAGGCGCTCACATCAAAACCCAAATCTTGTAAATCTTGATCTTGGACTTTCCAGACTCTAAAACTATGAGAAATAAATATCTGTTGTTTAAGTTGCCCAGTCTATGGTATTTTGTTATAGAAGCCCAATCTGCCTAAGACAGAACCCTAAAACATTTCATAGAATCTCGATAAAGTTTTTGAAGTTAATTGTTCTGATGGAAGCACCAACATCTTAAAGAGACAGTACAAAATAAACAGAGAACTATGGACTTCCAATCTTATATGCGCAAAAACAGACTGAGAAAATTACTCAGCTTCATATACAGACTATATTTTATGGAAAAGGAATGATAACTCAGAGGATGATACCATGACTCCAGAGGATAGAGCCAAAGGTTGTAAG
Organism: Puma concolor; assembly: GCF_028749965.1. Lineage (NCBI taxonomy): Eukaryota > Metazoa > Chordata > Mammalia > Carnivora > Felidae > Puma > Puma concolor. The sequence goes on from NC_141671.1 coordinate 110,723,894, forward strand.
GAATCATTCTCAAAAAGCAACTAGACCTAATCAAGGATTAGGGGATATGCTGAATTTCAGAATTACTATGGACTGGTGACTACTGTATGTTGTTTGTTTCCCCCTTTTGAACTAAAATGTCTATTGCAGTTACCTATGATGACTCATCATTTTATGTAGGGTATGTATGTGGGGGGTGCAGATCATTTATCTCTTTAGTTCCAGGACTTGAGATAAAGAAATAAACCTTGATGAGCTGTACCCAAAGAACTGAATTCAAAGACCCTCATTGTACACAGACTTGAGTGAGATGATAAGATTCTGTATCTCAAGACTTAGCTTATTGTCTAGTAGGATGGGACCTTCGGGAAGTCTTGGGAGGAAGTGAGTGCATTGTGCACATGAGAGAAATGCAAATAAGTTTTAGTCATTTTAAAACATGGCCTAGAAATTCTTAGACACTCCTCCTGTAAAGACTTGAGGTCCATACCCCATCACATTAAAACTGATCTCTGTGACTAAGCAATATAGCATAAAGTGGAATTGATGCTATGCTAGTTTTTAGGCCTTAAAAAACTGGCAGCTACCATATCCTGTTGTTTGAGATACTTGCTCTCAGAAACTAGCTACAAGTCTGTGAGCATGCAGCCTATGAAGAGGCCCACACAGTGACTCATGTGGACCGAACCAAGACTCCTGGCTCTCAGTCTCAGCTGGGCTCATGATCATCAACTAGTACCAATCTGCAACCTATGTAAGTAAATCAACTTAGAAATTAATGGTCCCAGCTAATATCATCTAGAAAAAAGGGAGCTCTCTCTACAGAACCTGCCCATATTGCAGTTTCATGCAGTTAGAAACAGACAGAAAACTAAACCAAATCAGAAGAATAATACATGAACAAAATGAGTTCAAACAGAGAAACCATTAAAAATAACCAAGCATGAATTCTAGAGCTGAAGAACACACATATAGATACTATTCAGCCTTAAAAAAAAAAAAAAAAAAAAAAAGGAAATCCTATCATTTGGAACAAACATGGATAAACCCGGAGGACATTATATTAATAGCAATAAACCAGCTACAGAAAGACAAGTACTGCATGATCTCATTTATATGTAAAATCTAAAAAACTGGAACTCTTAGAAGCAGAGAATAGAGTGGTGGTTGCTAGGGGTAGAAATAGGGGAAATGGAGAGATGTCAAAGGTTACAAAGTTACAGTTATGTAGGATAAATAAATTCTGAAGAACTAAAGTACAGTGTGGTGAATATATTTAATGAAATATTGTTTTGTACACTTGAAATTAGCTGAAAGAGTAAAATATGGTCTCATTTAAAAGAAAAATGGCAAATATGTAACATGATAGATACATCAATAAGCATGAGTGTAGTAATCTTTTCACAATGTATAGATATACAAAAACATCATATTATATACCTTAAATATATGGATTTTTTGTCAATTATACCTCAATAAACCTAGAGGGAAAACAAGTCTTAAACTTGTGCTCTGAATCATAGTTTCTAGAGTAGAATTTTTTAGCTTCCATCACGTACCTGCTATGATAAAAATCTTGATAGAAATTACAAGATAAAAATAAATGGAAATAAATGTGAAATCCCATTTTTATATAAAAATATCTGAGGGATTAAAATAGGTTAGATAAGAATGAAACACTTGTAGTTAGAGTGAAAAATATTATTGTGGTTTTACCTGACTTGAAATTCAATGTGAGGTTGTGATATGGTTCTTAACATAGTATCACTAATAGGAAAGAATTTCAAATATTTGAAATATGGTGTCATCATCATGGACAAAGATGAAACATGAGGTATACTACTGCATTTGTTCTAATCTTAAAAGGAATATTAACAATATTATTAACAATAAGAGTACCAAGAGGTGAGAGATTAAGGTGAGGAGTTTGGAATTAATTTATAAAAGATGACAAACTCATACATATTTACCTTGGAATAAAGAAAAATAAGGGAAATGATGAAAAAATTGGCTTTAAATATGACAGGTAAAAGATTTTTCTTCCTAAAAGGCATATCAACAAAACAACTGGTGAAAGGATATGGCATTTGGTGGGAATCAGTGCTCCTGAATATACTGGGACATTCACTGAGAAGAAAGGATATTAACTATGGTTATGTACTTTCTGTATACGCAATCTCAAAAAGCATGACATAGAAGGGTGAATAATGGAATAGAAGCTGGGGAACCTTAGGTGATCTTTACAGTACCTTTCAACTCTACACTTAGAAATCTTCATAGGTATTTTTTTTTTTTTTAAGAAAGGGAGAGTAAAACAAATGTAAGGGCATTGAAAGGTAATAAAGTGTTATGAAAGAGCATACATTTAGAGTTTTTTATCAGGCAAAAATCGTACTTTTTATAAATTTTTTTTTCAACGTTTTTATTTTATTTTTGGGACAGAGAGAGACAGAGCATGAACGGGGGAGGGTCAGAGAGAGAGGGAGACACAGAATCGGAAATAGGCTCCAGGCTCTGAGCCATCAGCCCAGAGCCCGACGCGGGGCTCGAACTCACGGACCGCGAGATCGTGACCTGGCTGAAGTCGGACACTTAACCGACTGCGCCACCCAGGCGCCCCAAAATCGTACTTTTTAAATGTATTAATAAAAAAGGTAAAATATTTCGCTTACAAGTTTATTAAGTTTATTATTACTTTTAAGGGGCACCTGGGTGGCTCAGTCAGTAAAGTGTCTGACTCTTGATTTTGGCTCAGATCATGATCTCATGATTCATGGGATCAAGCCCTAAGTAGGGCTCTGAGCTGATAGCACAGAACCTGCTTGAGAAACTGTCTCCCTCTCTCTCTGCCCTTCCCCGCTTGCACATGTGCACACACACACTTTCTCTCTCTCTCTTTCTCTCAAAACAAGTAAACTTAGAACAATTTTTTAAAAATTTATCATTACTTTTTAAATGTAGATAGCATGCTTATATTTTTATTGTAGAAATATGAACTCATGACAAAAGTGTTATAAAATTTTATACGTGCATATATCATATACATATAAAATACATATTTTCAGGAGATCAATTTGAGTAAAACTCATCTAAGCTCTCTATAGAAAATAAGTTCTACAAGTACAAAAACTATCCTTCACATTTAAAACATTATTTTTTTTAACATTTATTTATTTTTGAAAGACAGAGACAGAGCATGAGCAGAGGAGGGGCAGAGAGAGGAGACACAGAATCCAAAGCAAGCTCCAGGCTCTGAGCTGTCAGCACAGAGCCCAACATGGGGCTCAAACTCACAAACTGCAAGATCATGACATGAGCCAAAGTTCAATGCTTAACCAACTGAGCCACCCACGTGCCCCTAAAATATTATTTTAAATACATTTAGTACACAAAAATTTACCTCCTCCCATTAAATAAACAATCGACATAAATTATTTAAAAGATATTTCCTTTACTATTACATATATTCCTTTAATTTTTTTTTTCAATGTTTATTTATTTTTGGGACAGAGAGAGACAGAGAATGAACGGGGGAGGGGCAGAGAGAGAGGGAGACACAGAATCGGAAACAGGCTCCAGGCTCTGAGCCATCAGCCCAGAGCCCGACGCGGGGCTCGAACTCACGGACCGCGAGATCGTGACCTGGCTGAAGTCGGACGCTTAACCGACTGCGCCACCCAGGCGCCCCTACATATATTCCTTTAAATGCATAGTAAGTTAACATTTTCATATAAGTGGTTGGAAAATTTAGGCCAATATTTCATTATGGTTTTTAATTTCTCATTGATCTATTGAAGCCAAACAAGTTTTGCCCAGATTTTTGTTTAAACTTTCTCTCAAATATGTGATTTTTTCACATGGCATACAGACAGGAAGATAATTAGCTTTGCTGATCAAGACATTGTCTATTGTTTCCCCTTCCATAAACTCAAAATTTCTATTTCATCTATGTAGGCATCAATTGATTATTCTCATTGATCACAGAGTTTGATAATCCCTATATTTCAGAAAAATGTACAAAGTTATAAAATTCCTCATTTGAATTCTAATGAAAAGGTTTTTAAAAAACTTTAGTTTCAGAGGGGCGCCTGGGTGGTGCAGTCGGTTAAGCGTCCGACTTCAGCCAGGTCACGATCTCGCGGTCCGTGAGTTCGAGCCCCGCGTCGGGCTCTGGGCTGATGGCTCAGAGCCTGGAGCCTGTTTCCGATTCTGTGTCTCCCTCTCTCTCTGCCCCTCCCCCGTTCATGCTCTGTTTCTCTCTGTCCCAAAAATAAATAAACGTTGAAAAAAAATTAAAAAAAAAAAAAAAACTTTAGTTTTAGAATAAAACAACTTTGACATCTTAAAATTTTAATGTCAACATGCTTAATTATTTAATTTAAAAATGAAGTCTAAACAAATAGTAAAAATTACACCAACTCTAAAATTAGTGATTTTATTTGGTGTTCAGCATGTCCAATTTCATCCCTGGATGAATCTAGTTCCATTGTTCTCATTGTTTGTTAGTTTATTTTTAACCAATAGCTGGGATATTCTACTAATTCATTATGCATTTTGAGCATGACTATCTTCCTACTCACCCACCATCAGAATTTCCTGTTTAGTTAGGTGTTAATTGAACAGTTGTGGCCAAACAAATGAAAAGTAAATTGCTTTATTAGGCAGCTTTTTGTAAACAGAAAAAATAATGTTGGCAATCATTTCACACATATGTAAATCAAACCATCATGCTGTATGCCTTAAAGTTATACAGTGAAGTATGTCAATTATTTCTCAATAAAGCTGGAAAAAAGAGAAAACATAATGCTTATGGAGACCCAGTGTCTGAGCTTCCTCCTAGGTTTATGTACCTATCTGTTATGTATAAGCCATAATTGAGTTGTTTTTCCAGTTTGGGCAACTTACTTGAGTTCAGAGAGTTATAGTTACAAACCTACGTATTTTCAGTGCATATAAAGTTTTATCTACAAAACCACCTATTTTTTTCCTAGAACTTTTTATCCCTCATCTTTAGATATGCAACAAGAATAGCTTTTGAAATAATAAAAAAATAACAAGTAATAATTTGGGTTATAACCCACCCCCCCGCTCTACTCACCACATGTGTAAACTGGGCAAGCTATTACTCTCAGGTATTCTGCTTCCTCAGTAGCAAAATAAATGAGAAATTAAATGATGTGTACCAAACACTTAACACAGTGCCTGGAATATATAAACACTTTATTAATGTTAGCTATTATTTTATTATTGTTATTAATATTATTAATATCATATGTTTTGTCCAGCATTCTGCATAAGTTTTAAACAAATATATAGGGACAGATCTATTCTCCTAGAGTTTATGATTAAATGTAAATATGCAAAGTATTTAGAAAAAATATTATGATGACATAAATGACATTATTTTTGTTATAGTTTAAGGATTTCTATAAATAAATGAGGACCCATATCAGGTATGATTATCTTTCTTTTACATGTATATTTATTAAAAATTTGAGAGCAGGTATCCTGAAAATAGAATTGCATAGCAAGTATTCTTTCCATAGTAGCATGCTACTATTCACACTTAAGAAATAACTAAATTACATAGGGGTGCCTGAGTGGCTCAGTCAGTTAACTGTCTGACTGGCTCAGGTCAGGATCTTGTGGATCTTGTGGTTCATGAGTTTGAGCCCCCTGTCAGGCTTTGTGCTGACAGCTCGGAGCTCAGAGCCTAGAGCCTGCTTCGGATTCTGTGTCTCCCTCTCTCTCTGCCCCTCCCCCACTTGCACTCTCTTTCTGTCAAAAATGAATAAATGTTTTAAAAAAATTTAAAAAGAAAGAACTAAATTACATAAATTATATGTTTCTGTTTGTAATTTTTTTTTTCATTAGCAGCCAAGATCACTACAGGATAAAACATAAGAAGGGAAGACTTCATAGAAGAGTTTGTAAAGAATGTGCCTGAAAGTAGTAACTACATAGATAAGAGAAATAGTACATGCCAAGGAGGGTCAAAAGCATGGCCAAAAGCAAGGAAGAAGAAATAAAGGTTTCCTACGTATAGGACAGAGAAGATACTAAGAACAGAGGAAACACGTTGATGAGTCATGGAGGAAAAAAATGGTTATGTTAAAAGCAATCGGGGGTGCCTGGGTGGCTCAGTGATTTAAGCATTGGTCTCTTGGCTCAGGTCATGATCTCACAATTCATGAGATTGAGCCCTGCATGGGGCTCTGCACTGGCAGTGTGGAGCCTGCTTAGGATTCTCTCTCTCCCCTCTCTCTGCCTCTCCCATTTGCACGCTTTCTCTCAAAACAAACAAACAAACAAACTTAAAAAGAAAAAATCAGTGTATGAAGAACTTAAAAAATCAGAGAATAAAGGAGATTTTAATGGCACATGGTGAATCTTTATTTTGGAGAAAGAGTGACATGGTGAAAGGAGGTGGAGATAAAACTTCTGTGTTTGCTAGATGATGCCGTCAGTATGTTTCACATCTATAATCTACAATATTTTACATGGAGGAGTCACACAAATACAATAAAAATGCAATTACAGTATTGGTAAAGAATATTAAATGCTAACTCTTCTTCTATCCTTCCTTCCTTCTTTCAACATTAGACATTATTTTCTTAGCATTTCATTGATAGCATGATCCTTCCTAAAAAAATCACTGCATTTCAAATCTAATGTATCCTAATTGTTAGGAAATATCTTTGAAATTCAAATTATCTGATGTAATTTTCTAGTGAGTTTCATCATTTTTGACATATATGAAATTGTATGTTTTCTTTCTAACATGACACTGAATTTGAAATCACCCAAAAAATAACCATAAAAAAACTGCATTAAGGCAGCAATTTAATCATAATTCCCTTCACCTTGGAATGGCCAGTAAGCATTCTTGTTTAAACAAACAAAACAAAACAAAACAAAACAAAACAAAAACTAGATTGCCAAAATAGAATAAAATTTAGGTGGCTGTTAACCTCAGAGAGACAAATCAAGGACTCTTTTCTCAATCAAGTTGTGAAAAAGCCTTAGAGGGTGATGGGCATAAAACTGTATTGGAGCCATGAATATTTATAGAATACTATCTTTTAGTCACAAACTATTTAGTAAGCTTGCTCAATCTTCTGGAACACTGGTAAAATAATTACAAAGTCTGACGCCTGAATGTTGAAATATTTCACATAAAAAAATAGATTTAAGAAATTCCAACTCCCACAAATTTAGTATAGTGCAGAAGACTCATTCCTATAAGAATTTTTCTTCTGAAAAGCTGAAAGTTTGAATTTATTTTTTAATTTAGCAGACTAAATTCCTTATGGATATGAAGACTATAAAACTAAAAAAAGTTGATGCTTTTATCATTTGTGAATTTTCAAACATTAAACATTTTTTGAAGTATAGGTTCTATTCATAATAGAGATACATATGGATTCTTTAAAACTGAAAAAAAAAAAACCAATTTGAAGAATTTGAAGAAGTATCTACACTACTTATGGAAGTTAAGAAAAACACTACAGAATAGTTATTATTTAAGGTCAATTTTGGAGGGCATATAATTTTATTCCTTTCTCATCATATTCTATTAGTTAGTAAATACTTTTTTCTTCTTGTGCCTCATAAGGAGGCAAACTGTTCTGTATATGGAAAAGCACTCTGGCCTGGGAGCCAGGCTCACTGGGTCCTAATCCTAGCTCTGATACCAGGAACTGAAAGAGCATAACTTCTGAGGATTTCAGTATTGTTCGATAAGAGCCTTTTCAACTCTCAACTCCAACACCACAGTCATGATATAGAAAAATATAAAATAAATAAATAAAAATAACGTTGGACAGATGGATTATTTTCATATCCTTTAGTTATCCTGCGTGTTCCACAAATAAGCTCCTGGAAATGTAAAGGTAAAAGTTGATGGCTTCACAAATGTAACACATGAATGCGTTGTTAGAAGCTTTGATATTGAGGTCATGTTATTAAATACCAAAGGGCATTTGCGCTAAGGCATTTTGAAGAAAAATTAGCTTGCCTCTCTCTATATAAAAAAAAATGTAACTTTATTTTGTTTTTCACATTACTCCTCTACATTGTGAAATTAGAACTATTTTATTTATTTCTGGCATTTTTCATTTCTTTCCACAAATTCACAAAATTACATACCTATCTTCTAATAAACCTGCTTATATCTAGATTTTTTCTTTTTCTTCATAGACTTTTAATATCCTTTCAAAATTCATCTTTATAAAAAGTACTGATGAAATATTGATTCCCCCCTCTCTATAAATGAGAGATGAATGCTAGCCAAACAAAAAGCTAAACCCAGGGTATCCTTGTTTGCACTTCCTTAAGTTTTTGTTTTTGTTTTTTTACTCAATGTGAATCCTGTTTTTGAATTTTAGCTCTTTGGTTTCTCATTTTTAAAAAAATTTTAGTGATGAAAATGTGTGAGATTAAAGCATGATGTCTATCTAGATATTAACAAGAAGTCAGAGAGAAGTATTAGAATAGTCAAAGAGAATTAGATTCCCCAAGAGACTGCTCTCTTACAGTGGGTCAGCCTTAAGGCAGCCAGTTCCTGGTATTATCTCTGTTCTTTGCTGATAAAATTTGAATAATCCTCTCTTAAAAACTGTGTAAAGGTCTTTACTGCTTATACATCCATAGTAAAATAAAACATAGCTTGTTTAAGATCTATCTTTTCAAGTTGAAGAATTGTTTACATAGGAAAATAAGAAACACTTCTTGAGAAATAAGTACTTGTTAGTAACTTCCACTTTTAGGTGGTGAAGCTATGGAATAATCATTATTAAAAGTAAAAGCATTAATGAGGAAAAATAATAAAATAAAAGGAAAAAACAAGAATGATGGCAGTATCAGCAACTACTCATAAAAAATTCTTTTTGAAAAATTCATTAGGTAATAAGAGATCCAAAGAGACTAACCTGACACATATTAAAACAGGAATAAAGAACTGTATGAAAGGAATTCCAAGCTTGTGTACAGACACAGAGCAAACTTAGGAAGTGTATTTATGAGAAAAAGAAATTCAGGATAAAAGTACAAGAGTGTCATGAATACCTTAGTCATCTGTGCTTACTTCTTTGGCTGCATCCCTATCAAAATTCTCATTTGTCTGCTATTCGGGAAACTGCCTGAGAGAACAGAGTAGCTGATTAAATTAGCTAAGGCCCTGTTATATCCTGCTGTGTTCTAATCCCCCAGTAGGTATCTGTGGTCAGAACTGATCTTGGAAATGGGTAGGGATTTGTGCAGATATGCACATTTGAGATTCATTCTCTGCTAACATGACGTACTTTATTTAAGTAGAAGAATTCACACAATTAGTCTTGGAAAAGCAATGCTCCTATTTGGAGTTAATGAATGATGAATTTGTTCTATGATAAAGTATCATTAGATTCACACCATGAAAAGAAGTTTCAGAGGATCATTATGAAACTCAAAATTGCTAGACTAACTTGTTTCACTTTAATTGACAAATCTCATTTGAAGCATAGTCCCACACCAGATCAAAATGCATATGGTACAAGGAACACACACACAAAAAGCAATTAGACCTACTACCCTGGCCTTGATGGGGCCTACCTCCTCCAGAATACCTGATTAAATTCACTTTTCAAAGGCAGGTTAAAATGTAGTCACTTAATTCTTTGTCCTTGAAGTAGGGAGGGTTGTAAGTTCTGTTTCCAGGGAGGCTAAGGGATGGGAAGAGTAATTCACTTCTGAAAAAGAAGCAGTGATTTTTACCAGTGGACCCCAAAGCTTAACAATGCCATGTATATACTAGTACTTCATATTATGCCTTTGAAGAATCCTATATACACAAAGGAATGCTTTAAATATTATTTACCAGTACTGCAGCTCTTCTTTGCCAAAGGGACAATTTATTTTCTAAAATTCTTAACTAGCTATATGAGACTTCCTAAACTTAGACACTAGAATTTTCCTTATAGAAGTAATGTTCTTCTCTTCAAATCTCCAGAGGTTTTTTTTAAAGGTTTTTTTTTTAAGTTTATTTATTTTATTTTGAGAGACAGAGCATAAGCAGGGGAGGGGCAGAGAGAGGCAGAAAGAGACAGAATCCCAAGCAGGCTCCACATCATCAGCACAGAGTCCAATGCGGGGCTCGAACTCACGAACTGTGAGATCATGACCTGAGCTGAGGTCAAGAGTCGGAGGCTTAACCAACTGCGCCACCCAGGTGCCCCTCCAGAGATGTTTTTTAACATCATTATTTCCACATTAATAGTATAGTTTATCTGGTTTGCTATTCTATTTCTCAAATCAGATTTACAGTCTCAGAATAGACTCTCAATAACCCTTCCAGAGTTTTCCTAAATAATTCATGGCTACAGTAGATGTTCTTCTGATAAAAACAAGATTATATCATGATGTTTTCACATCTATTATAACAAACTCTTTCATTCATTGTAGTCTGGTTTCTGCTTTCCTCTTCAATACACACACACTCACACACCCATCACACTCTTCCTATCTCTTTCTACTGAGACTGCTCTTATCTAAATCAACTATGATTTTTGCCAAACCAAACATACACTATTCTCTTTCGGGCATTCTTGGCCTCTTAGCAAGCAATTAGACCTACTACCCTAGCCTCGATGGGGCCTGCCTCCTCCGAAATACCCAATTAAATTCAGGTTTCAAAGGTGAAGGGAGGTTTCAACTCCCTTCTCTTGAAAAAATTTTCTTTTCTTGCTCTTAATGACTTCACAGTCTCTCAGCATTTATTCCATCTCTCATGTCATACTTCTCAGTATCCATCATCATAATGACTGTTCTACTATATCTGATATTTAAATATTTAAGTTTCTAAAACCCCATGATTTATTTCTCTACAGTACGTTCTTTGGTAATTTAATGTAAATCCATGATTTTCAAATAAGCAAGAGAACTTCCAGGTCCAATTCTGATAGGTAAGGCATTTGGAAGCCATTACTCTCTTCCTGACAACAAGAAAAAAGTGAACAAACTGAAAATCAACAATTTTTCTTGAGTCCAAAAGAAAACTGAAGTTTCAAGACAAATTGCCATCTCAAAATCTGGAGAGACAAGTGAATCCAGAGAATGATGGCCAAAATCTAATTATCTCACAGAAACCACTGGAGCCATAAAATATTAATAATAACTGAATGTTTATTTTGACACATTGCAGGAGGCTTAATGTGGATGAGCTTGAGAATGAGAAACTCCTAGGGGCCATAGTCATAAAGGGGCCACCACACTTATGGGTTTTACCAGCAGAAATCCCACAGGTTCTCATGGTAAAGAGCCAACAAAGATCCCTTTTTGGCTCTACTATAGGCATGAAAAGAATAAGCATTGTGAAGTAGGTGCAAAGTATTCTCTATAACAAAGACCTATTCTATAAGAGAAAGGACTTTACCAGAGTCTTATCCCGCTTGGAGAAAGGTCATTTCTTCATCTCCAGTCCCCTCTTGCCTTCCTGTCTCACTAAAGGGAGAAATGTAGGTAGCAAGAAGAAGTTACAGTCCAGGGGCATAGACCTACTAAAATACTGATTTATTTAAAACATTATAGGTTACTTCGCCTCACTAACACCTTACCACCACATCAACAGGGCTCCAATAAAAATAGCAGTAGATTAGAGATGCAAGAAATACAAACCACAGATTCTCTCTAAGGAGAAGTATTCAGGGAAATCCAATCTCAAAAAAGAAGGTACCATCAAAAAGTCTGAGGAATCTGAAGCCCCTACAGTTCATAAAACTGAACACAGCCAAACTCCTAACCAGATTAACATAAAACTCACACTAAAGACCTATTTACCTTAGTTCCTATTACCCATTACATCATGTCCCGCTCTCAAAAAAAATTTTTTTTAAATCACAGGATAGGGTAAAAGGCAAGAAAAAGAGAAAAACACAGTTGAAGTGAGAACATAAGCAGTAGGAACAGACTCAGAAATGACAGCAATGTTGGAGTTATCAGACTGGAATTTAAAATAACTAATATAGGGCCAGGAGGAAGATGGCGGCGTAGGAGGACGCTGGGCTCACCGCGCGTCCTGCTGATCACTTAGATTCCACCTACACCTGCCTAAATAACCCAGAAAACCACCAGAGGATTAGCAGAACGGAGTCGCCGGAGCCAAGCGCAGACGAGAGGCCCACGGAAGAGGGTAGGAAGGGCGGCGAGGCGGTGCGCGCTCCACGGACTGGCGGGAGGGAGCCGGGGCGGAGGGGCGGCTCGCCGGCCAAGCAGAGCCCCCGAGTCTGGCTTGCAAAAAGCGGAGGGGCCTGACGGACTGTGTTCCGACAGCAAGCGCGACTTAGCGTCTGGGAGGTCATAAGTTAACAGCTCTGCTCAGAAAGCGGGAAGGCTGGAGGACAAAGGGAAGGAGAGCTGCTGAGCCCCCGGACGACAGAGCTCAGTTTGGTGGGGAACAAAGGCGCTCGCCAGCGCCATCTTCCCCGCCCATCCCCCAGCCAAAATCCCAAAGAGAACCAGTTCCTGCCAGGGAACTTGCTCGCTCCGCGCAAACACCCAACTCTGCGCTTCTGCGGAGCCAAACCTCCGGCAGCGGATCTGACTCCCTCTTGCTGCCACAGGGCCCCTCCTGAAGTGGATCACCTAAGGAGAAGCAAGCTAAGCCTGCCCCTCCTGCCCCTGTGCACCTTGCCTACCCACCCCAGCTAAGACGCCAGATCCCCAGCATCACAAGCCTGGCAGTGTGCAAGTAGCCCAGACAGACCACCCCACCCCACAGTGAATCCCGCCCCTAGGAGAGGGGAAGAGAAGGCACGCACCAGTCTGACTGTGGCCCCAGCGGTGGGCTGGGAGCAGACATCAGGTCTGACTGCGGCTCCGCCCACCAACTCCAGTTATACACCACAGCACAGGGGAAGTGCCCTGCAGGTCCTCACCAAGCCAGGGACTATCCAAAATGACCAAGCAGAAGAATTCCCCTCAGAAGAATCTCCAGGAAATAACAACAGCTAATGAGCTGATCCAAAAGGATTTAAATAATATAACAGAAAGTGAATTTAGAATAATAGTCATAAAATTAATCGCTGGGCTTGAAAACAGTATAGCTGACAGCAGAGAATCTCTTGCTACAGAGATCAAGGGACTAAGGAACAGTCACGAGGAGCTGAAAAACGCTTTAAACGAAATGCATAACAAAATGGAAACCACCACGGCTCGGATTGAAGAGGCAGAGGAGAGAATAGGTGAACTAGAAGATAAAGTTATGGAAAAAGAGGAAGCTGAGAAAAAGAGGGATAAAAAAATCCAGGAATATGAGGGGAAAATTAGAGAACTAAGTGATACACTAAAAAGAAATAATATACGCATCATTGGTATCCCAGAGGAGGAAGAGAGAGGGAAAGGTGCTGAAGGGGTACTTGAAGAAATCATAGCTGAGAACTTCCCTGAACTGGGGAAGGAAAAAGGCATTGAAATCCAAGAGGCACAGAGAACTCCCTTCAGACGTAACTTGAATCGATCTTCTGCACGACATATCATAGTGAAACTGGCAAAATACAAGGATAAAGAGAAAATTCTGAAAGCAGCAAGGGGTAAACGTGCCCTCACATATAAAGGGAGACCTGTAAGACTCGTGACTGATCTCTCTTTTGAAACTTGGCAGGCCAGAAAGAATTGGCACGAGATTTTCAGTGTGCTAGACAGAAAAAATATGCAGCCGAGAATCCTTTATCCAGCAAGTCTGTCATTTAGAATAGAAGGAGAGATAAAGGTCTTCCCAAACAAACAAAAACTGAAGGAATTTGTCACCACTAAACCAGCCCTACAAGAGATCCTAAGGGGGACCCTGTGAGACAAAGTACCAGAGACATCACTACAAGCATAAAACATACAGACATCACAATGACTCTAAACCCATATCTTTCTATAATAACACTGAATGTAAATGGACTAAATGCGCCAACCAAAAGACATAGGGTATCAGAATGGATAAAAAAACAAGACCCATCTATTTGCTGTCTACAAGAGACTCATTTTAGACCTGAGGACACCTTTAGATTGAGAGTGAGGGGATGGAGAACTATTTATCATGCTACTGGAAGCCAAAAGAAAGCTGGAGTAGCCATCCTTATATCAGACAAACTAGACTTTAAATTAAAGGCTGTAACAAGAGATGAAGAAGGACATTATATAATAGTGACAGGGTCTATCCATCAGGAAGAGCTAACAATTATAAATGTCTATGCGCCGAATACCGGAGCGCCCAAATATATAAAACAATTACTCATAAACACAAGCAACCTTATTGATAAGAATGTGGTAATTGCAGGGGACTTTAACACCCCACTTACAGAAATGGATAGATCATCTAGACACACGATCAATAAAGAAACAAGGGCCCTGAATGAGACATTGGATCAGATGGACTTGACAGATATATTTAGAACTCTGCATCCCAAAGCAACAGAATATACTTTCTTCTCGAGTGCACATGGAACATTCTCCAAGATAGATCATATACTGGGTCACAAAACAGCCCTTCATAAGTTTACAAGAATTGAAATCATACCATGCATACTTTCAGACCACAACGCTATGAAGCTTGAAATCAACCACAGAAAAAAGTCTGGAAAACCTCCAAAAGCATGGAGGTTAAAGAACACCCTACTAACGAATGAGTGGGTCAACCAGGCAATTAGAGAAGAAATTAAAAAATATATGGAAACAAACGAAAATGAAAATACAACAATCCAAACGCTTTGGGACGCAGCGAAGGCAGTCCTGAGAGGAAAATACATTGCAATCCAGGCCTATCTCAAGAAACAAGAAAAATCCCAAATACAAAATCTAACAGCACACCTAAAGGAAATAGAAGCAGAACAGCAAAGGCAGCCTAAACCCAGCAGAAGAAGAGAAATAATAAAGATCAGAGCAGAAATAAACAATATAGAATCTAAAAAAACTGTAGAGCAGATCAATGAAACCAAGAGTTGGTTTTTTGAAAAAATAAACAAAATTGACAAACCTCTAGCCAGGCTTCTCAAAAAGAAAAGGGAGATGACCCAAATAGATAAAATCATGAATGAAAATGGAATTATTACAACCAATCCCTCAGAGATACAAACAATTATCAGGGAATACTATGAAAAATTATATGCCAACAAATTGGACAACCTAGAAGAAATGGACAAATTCCTGAACACCCACACTCTTCCAAAACTCAATCAGGAGGAAATAGAAAGCTTGAACAGACCCATCACCAGCGAAGAAATTGAATCGGTTATCAAAAATCTCCCAACAAATAAGAGTCCAGGACCAGATGGCTTCCCAGGGGAGTTCTACCAGACGTTTAAAGCAGAGATAATACCTATCCTTCTCAAGCTATTCCAAGAAATAGAAAGGGAAGGAAAACTTCCAGACTCATTCTATGAAGCCAGGATTACTTTGATTCCTAAACCAGACAGAGACCCAGTAAAAAAAGAGAACTACAGGCCAATATCCCTGATGAATATGGATGCAAAAATTCTCAATAAGATACTAGCAAATCGAATTCAACGGCATATAAAAAGAATTATTCACCATGATCAAGTGGGATTCATTCCTGGGATGCAGGGCTGGTTCAACATTCGCAAATCAATCAACGTGATACATCACATTAACAAAAAAAAAGAGAAGAACCATATGATCCTGTCAATCGATGCAGAAAAGGCCTTTGACAAAATCCAGCACCCTTTCTTAATAAAAACTCTTGAGAAAGTCGGGATAGAAGGAACATACTTAAAGATCATAAAAGCCATTTATGAAAAGCCCACAGCTAACATCATCCTCAACGGGGAAAAACTGAGAGCTTTTTCCCTGAGATCAGGAACACGACAGGGATGCCCACTCTCACCGCTGTTGTTTAACATAGTGCTGGAAGTTCTAGCATCAGCAATCAGACAACAAAAGGAAATCAAAGGCGTCAAAATTGGCAAAGATGAAGTCAAGCTTTCGCTCTTTGCAGATGACATGATATTATACATGGAAAATCCGATAGACTCCACCAAAAGTCTGCTAGAACTGATACATGAATTCAGCAAAGTTGCAGGATACAAAATCAATGTACAGAAATCACTTGCATTCTTATACACTAACAATGAAGCAACAGAAAGACAAATAAAGAAACGGATCCCATTCACAATTGCACCAAGAAGCATAAAATACCTAGGAATCAATCTAACCAAAGATGTAAAGGATCTGTATGCTGAAAACTATAGAAAGCTTATGAAGGTAATTGAAGAAGATTTAAAGAAATGGAAAGACATTCCCTGCTCATGGATTGGAAGAATAAATATTGTCAAAATGTCAATACTACCCAAAGCTATCTACACATTCAATGCAATCCCAATCAAAATTGCACCAGCATTCTTCTCGAAACTAGAACAAGCAATCCTAAAATTCATATGGAACCACAAAAGGCCCCGAATAGCCAAAGTAATTTTGAAGAAGAAGACCAAAGCAGGAGGCATCACAATCCCAGACTTTAGCCTCTACTACAAAGCTGTCATCATCAAGACAGCATGGTATTGGCACCAAAACAGACACATAGACCAATGGAATAGAATAGAAACCCCGGAACTAGACCCACAAACGTACGGCCAACTCATCTTTGACAAAGCAGGAAAGAACATCCAATGGAAAAAAGACAGTCTCTTCAACAAATGGTGCTGGGAGAACTGGACAGCAACATGCAGAAGGTTGAAACTAGACCACTTTCTCACACCATTCACAAAAATAAACTCAAAATGGATAAAGGACCTGAATGTGAGACAGGAAACCATCAAAACCTTAGAGGAGAAAGCAGGAAAAGACCTCTCTGACCTCAGCCGTAGCAATCTCTTACTCGACACATCCCCAAAGGCAAGGGAATTAAAAGCAAAAGTGAATTACTGGGACCTTATGAAGATCAAAAGCTTCTGCACAGCAAAGGAAACAACCAACAAAACTAAAAGGCAACCAACGGAATGGGAAAAGATATTTGCAAATGACATATCGGACAAAGGGCTAGTATCCAAAATCTATAAAGAGCTCACCAAACTCCACACCCGAAAAGCAAATAACCCAGTGAAGAAATGGGCAGAAAACATGAATAGACACTTCTCTAAAGAAGACATCCGGATGGCCAACAGGCACATGAAAAGATGTTCAGCGTCGCTCCTTATCAGGGAAATACAAATCAAAACCACACTCAGATATCACCTCACGCCAGTCAGAGTGGCCAAAATGAACAAATCAGGAGACTATAGATGCTGGAGAGGATGTGGAGAAACGGGAACCCTCTTGCACTGTTGGTGGGAATGCAAATTGGTGCAGCCGCTCTGGAAAGCAGTGTGGAGGTTCCTCAGAAAATTAAAAATAGACCTACCCTATGACCCAGCAATAGCACTGCTAGGAATTTATCCAAGGGACACAGGAGTACTGATGCATAGGGGCACTTGTACCCCAATGTTCATAGCAGCACTCTCAACAATAGCCAAATTATGGAAAGAGCCTAAATGTCCATCAACTGATGAATGGATAAAGAAATTGTGGTTTATATACACAATGGAGTACTACGTGGCAATGAGGAAAAATGAAATATGGCCTTTTGTAGCAACGTGGATGGAACTGGAGAGTGTGATGCTAAGTGAAATAAGCCATACAGAGAAAGACAGATATCATATGGTTTCACTCTTATGTGGATCCTGAGAAACTTAAGAGAAACCCATGGGGGAGGGGAACAAAAAAAAAAAAAAAAAAGAGGTTAGAGTGGGAGAGAGCCAAAGCATAAGAGACTGTTGAGAACTGAGAACAAACTAAGGGTCGATGGGGGGTGGGAGGGAGGAGAGGGTGGGTGATGGGTACTGAGGAGGGCACCTTTTGGGATGAGCACTGGGTGTTGTATGGAAACCAATTTGACAATAAATTTCATATATAAATAAAAAAAAAAAAAAAAAGAAAAAAAAAAATAAAAATAAAATAAAATAACTAATATATTTGAACCTATAATGGAAAAAGGAGAACACAAGAATGTATGGGTAATATGAGCAGAGAAATGGAAACCATAAAAATATCAAAAAAAAAAAAACCAGAAATTAAAGACACTATAACAGAAATGAAGAAAATCTTTTATGGGCACACCAGGAGATTGGACACAGCAAAGAAAAGAATCAGGGCACTTAAAGATATAGCAATAAAAACTTCCCAGACTGGGGGGTGCCTGGGTGGCTCAGTCAGTTAAGCATCTGGCTTTTGGTTTGGGCTCAATCATGATCTCATGGTTTGTAACTTTGAGCCTTGCATGGGGCTCTGTGCTGACAGTGTGGATCTACTTGAGATTCTCTCTCTCTCTTGAAAACAAAACAAAATAAACAAAACAAAAACAAAAACAAACTTTCCAAACTGAAAAGCAAAAAGAAAAAAAAATGAAACAAATAAAAATCAGAACATCAAGGAGCTACAAAACAATTACCAAAGGTATAATATATGTGTAATTGGATTACTAGAAGAGAGGATAGAGCAGAAGAAATATTTGCAGAAATAATGGTCAAGAATTTTCCAAAATTAACGACAGACACATACCACAAATCTAGGAATTTCAGAGAACACGAAGCAGCATAAATACCAAACATACACATCTAAGGTATAAAACACTCAAACTGCAGAAAATTGAAAACAAAGAGAAAATCTATAAAGATGCTGGGGGAAGGGGAACAGAGATGGGAAGGCACCTTACCTATAGAGTAACAAGGAAAACAATGACAGCAGATTATTGCCAGAAATGATTCCAACAAGAAAATGGAATAAAATTTTTAAAGTGTTAAAACAGAAACCCCTACCAATTTAGAATTATATATCCAGTAAAATTAACCTTCCAAATGGAAGAAAAATAAAGATTTTTCTCAGACAAACAAAAACTGTAGGAATTCATCACCAGGAGATCTGCCCTGCAGGAAATGTTTTTTCTTTTTTCTTTTTTCTTTTTTACGTTTTTCAGGGAGAATAAATGATAGGTTAAAACATCAAATTTATATGAAGAAAAGAATAGCATGAATAAGAAAATGAATAAAGGGTGATTTTTTTTCATTCTTAATTCATCTAAAATATATATTTTAAGGCAATAATAGTCAGAATGCATTTGGTGATTATAGCACACAATTAAGTGAAATAAATTACAGCAATGTCATTGAGAGGGAGAAATAGGGAAGACTACTATCAGATATTTTTAGTACATATGAAGAGGTATAATATTATTTGAAAATGGACTTAAATTAGTTAAAAATGTATATTACAAATTCTAGAGCAACTTCTAAAAAATTAAAAAGATATATAATTACTAGGCAAAGTGAAGAGTAAAAATATAATCATATAAATCATATAAAATGCTCAACCGAAACCATAGAGAGAAAAATGCGATAAATATAGAAAAAATTTCAACAAATAGAAAAACAGTTACAAACGTGGTAGGTACTAATCCAACTATATTAATGATCACTTTAAATTGAATGGTCAAAGTACATCAGTCCCAATGCAGAGACTGTCAGAGTAGATTAAGAAAATAATTATAATAATAATATTATATAATAATAATTATATGTTGTCTTCAAGAAATCTACTTTAAATTTAAAAAACTCAGATTCAAAGTAAAAGAGTAGAGAAAGATATACCCATGCTAATACATGTCGAAAGAAAACAAGAATATGTTAATTTCAGGTAAATCAGATTTCAGAACAAAGAATATTTTCCAAGATAAAGAAAATCATTACATAATGACACAGAGTTCAATTCTCCAAGAACACATAACGATCACAAATGTGTATGCCCATAATGAGTGAAAATCAAAATAGAATGCAAAACTGATAGAAAGAAAAGAAAAAAATGGATAAATCTACTGTTACAGTCAAAGTCTTCAACACCCCTATATCTGTAATTGATACATCAAGAAGGCAGAAAATCAGTAAGGATACAGTTGACCAGAACAGCACTATCAACCACTTGATTGCGTCAACATTTATTGAATTCCTATCCAATAAAACAGAATATACATTCTTCTCAAATTCACATAGAAAATTCACCAAGATAGATCACATTCTGAGCCAAAAAACACACCCTAAATTTTAAAAAAAAATAGAATTCATACAAAGTAACAAAGTATGTTCTCAGGCCACATGGAATTAAATTAGAAATCAGTAACATAAAGATAATGGGGAAATTTTCCAAGCATCTGGAGATTAAACAGTGTAATTCCCCATAATGAATGGGTCAAAGAAGTATTCTCAAAAATTTCTTTTAAAAATATATTTAGTGGCAAGTGAAAATACAACCTATCAAAACTTGTCAAATATAGCAAAAGCAGTATTTAGAGGGAGAAATATAGCACTGAATAGAAATATTAGAAAAGAATAAAGATCTAATGTCACTTATATAAACTTCCACCTTATGAACTGGATAAAGAAAAGCAATATAAACCTAAATCAAGCATGATAAATGAAATAATAAAAACTACAGGAGAAATTAATATAATAAAAAAGAAAAGCTATAGAGAAAAATCAATGAAACTAAAAGCTGGTTCTTTCAAAAGATCAATAAACCTCTAGTCAGGCTAACCCAGAGGAAAAAAAAAATTAAAAATAAGATTACTAATTGCAGAAATAAAAGAGAGGTCATAACTACTGATTCTATGGACACTGGGAGGATAATAAATGAATATTATGAACAACTCTGTCCATAAATTTGATAAACTAGATGAAATGGACCTATTCCTTGAAAGACATAATCTACCAAAACTCATACAAAGATAATCTGAATAGGCCTATATCTAGTAAGTAAATTGTATCCATAATTAGTAACTTAGAAAAAAAGAAAGCAACAGGTCTAGGTGGTTTTAGTGGTGAATTCTAACAAATATTTAAGGAGATAATGGTACTAAACTCTTCAATTTCTTACAAAACAAGGAAAATCTACATCTCAGTGTTACTATGAAGCTCAGATTTATATCTATAACCAAGCCATTTCCTAACCAAGGCACATATATATATATATATATATATATATATATATATACACACACACACAATTGCCTACTTTACATAATTTCTTT
Source organism: Puma concolor (assembly GCF_028749965.1). Taxonomy (NCBI): domain Eukaryota; kingdom Metazoa; phylum Chordata; class Mammalia; order Carnivora; family Felidae; genus Puma; species Puma concolor. The sequence continues at coordinate 110,744,964 of NC_141671.1, forward strand.
TCTGCCTCATACATATCTCAAACTTAATGTCAAAAACACATAAAACGCATTTTCAAAAATATTCCACCCCTCAGGGCACCTGGTTGGCTCAGTTGGTTAAGTGTCCAACTTTGGCTCAGGTCATGATCTCAAGGTTTATAAATTCAAGCCCTGCATCAAGCTGTCTGCTGTCAGCATACAGCCTGCGTCAGATACTCTGTACCCCTCTCTCTCTGCCCCTCCTCATTTGCTCTCTCTCTCTCTCTCAAAAATAAATAAACACTAAAAAATATATATATATTCCACCCCTCTAAACCACTCTCACCCTCTGCTGTGTCTTTCCAAATATAAATGTCAATTCTAGAAATCTAGGAACCATAATTGATCCTGCATGTAAATAATTTCTAAATCAAATCTGAAGGTAAATCCTACCAATTTTATCTCCATTGGGCATCTTAAATCCATGTACCCTCACTCTCTATCTATCTAGCTGGGACTACCATCATCACTCTCTCTGGCTTGCTTGTCAGTGTACTGACTGGTGTCTCTCCTTCCTCTCTTGTTTCTCTAACAATATATTCTCTATGCTGCAACAAGAGGACTTGTCTTTATACATAAATCAGACCTTGTCATTCCCCATAATGATTCAATAATCCTTCTCATTAAACTTATATCAAAATTCAGTATCTTACTGTGACCTTTAAAGTCCTGAATAATTTAACTCCTATTTCTGTCTGCCTCCTATTTTTTTACTGGACTCCAGCCATATTAGTCTTCTCTCAGATCCTGAACACCTAAGACCTCTATATATTTGAGATTTTTTTGCATCCAAATTTGATTCATTCTTTTTTCCATATAACTAACTTCTCTTTATGCTTCAGATTTAGCTTAAGTACAACTTCTCAATAAAAGTCTTCTCTGACCACCATTTCTAAAGGTATTTTTGGCTATAATTCTTTCTCTCAGTAATTTATGCTTGAAGTCATGGAAATGGATCACAAACCACATTAATTTTGCTTGTTTCCTCATATTGTCCATTTCCTTCAGTAGAATTTAAACTCCTAAAGAGGAGGAACAATTTTGAATCTGTTCACCCACCATGATATTCCCAGATCCTGCTTATATTAAGGATAATATTATGTAAAAATTAAGAATTTGAAGGCATTATGTTTCAGCCACCATTTTCTACTGTGGTTTTGTCTTAAAGATAAGATTCTTCTTACTCCTCTTTCTTCCTTTACTCCAATTTCCCAATTAGTTTGTCATATAATCTTCCTTCCTCAAATTTAATAATACTGACTTCATATTCTTAAATCAAAATTCCCCAAGTTGTTTTGTCTTCATTCTATACTAAAAGCTCATTGTATTAGTTTTCCATTGTTTCTAACAAATTAGCACAAAGCTAATAGCTAAAAACAACACCTATTTATTATCTCATATTTTCCATTGGTCAAAAGTCCAGGTATGGGTTAGCTGGCTCCTAAGCTCAGAGTCTCACATAATTGGAATCCAGACACGGGCTGGCTGGCTCCCTCTGGAGCGTGTAGTCCTCTTTCAAAGCTTACACAATTATTGGCAGAATTCAGTTCCTTAACAATTATAGAACCAAGGTCTCCCATTTTCTTGTTGGCTGTTGCCTATCAGCCACTCCTCTCCATAGGCAGACCACAGTATGTCTCCTTTCTTTCAGGCCATCAGGAGAAAATCTCTCTGAAATTTCAGATTCCCCTGATCAAATCAGGCCCACTCAGGCCCCTTTTGATTAACTCAAAGTCAACTGATTAATAACATAATCAAAGAAGTACTACTTGATCATACGTATTAGATCAATTCATATTGAAGAAGGGAGATTATATAAGGCATACAAAGCAAGGCACAAGAATCTTGGAGGGCCATGTTAGAATTCTGCCTACTATACTCATTGCGAATCTGTTTCTGTTCCTGAATTCTTATTTGATTCACTTTTGATTACTTAGACTTCATTGATGTGTAGTTACTTTGAGAAAAGATCATAGGACTATAGTCCCTGAGTTCTTTCTTCTCTGAGAATGTCAGCCAAATGTTGCTTTTACTACAAACTATAACTTAGCTAAATAAATATCTTTAGGTCACTTTTGCTTTCCCTCAGAATTTTATAGACTCTCTAGATGGTATTGAAAGTTGTCACGGAGAAATTTGTGATATTTACGATTTCCTGCTTCACACCCATTGCATAAGATAGGATTTTTTTTTCCCTCCAACATGTGTAAAAAAAGTCTTTCTCTGAAGTCCATAATTTGTCTAGGATATATTCTAATTGCTGTCTTAATTTGGGAGAAATTTTCCTCTTTTATATCTTAACAGTTTTCTCCTCCATTAACTACATTCTCCACTTCAAGGTATGAAATCATCTTTGGCCTCCCAATCTTTCACCTTCTGTAACTTTTAAAATCTCTTTATTTTTTTTTTCATTGAATTTATTATCTTAAATATTTCACCCAGGGCAGAAATTCAACATGTTACTCTTTCCTGGCTTTTGTTGCTTCTAACTTATTTAGTAGAGCTGTAAATGTTGCTGCTTTGAACTTGATTATTTTTACTAGCTATGAAATTTCCCTTTCATTTTATTCTCTTGTTTAGTGCCCTGTCTTTGAACCTGTTGTTTTATTGATTTTGTATTTTTATTAAATCCTGTATAGCTCAAAACATACTTGGAAGGTTTTCTTCCCTTCCTTGAACAATATAATTTCCTGACTGGTTACTTCATCTGTTGTGCATTGCTATATTTCATTTACCCAATATTTTGCTATAATGTGTTTATTTAGTTGCTGGACATTTTTTAAAACTTTGCTATTGGTAATGTATATACCTCTAATGTTAACATTTATTTTATCTGATACAGTGTGGGTTAATTATTCTTGACACTCTCACATTTTATCCAACTACAGATTGAGGACGAGATCTGGTGGTGTTCTATCTACTTATCTGCAGTCTAAGAGTTTGTAGTGCTGGAAAAGGGAAGAGGATACATGAAAATAACTGCACATCATCTAAGCAAACTATTGTCTGTCTTATCTTTGGAATTCTTTTAATGTCCTGTAAAGAGCACAATCCATACAACCAGGGGTATTTCCTGCTATAAAAGACTTTGACTCATTGGAAAAAGGTAGTTTCCTAGAAATAATTTTCAGTGCTGCTGATATCTACTCTCAAAGGTTTAATTTTGACTTTACCCCATGCTGTCTATTCACATTTTCAGTCTACATCTCCCCAAGTGAGGGTTTTCAGTGAGAAATCCCAGGATTTTGTCTATACTACTCCTGTTGTCATTTACCCTTCTGGCATGGAGATGAAGATGGCAAAAGAACCAGACTATATTCTGATACAGAAACTTCTTTTTCTTTCTTTGGTTATCATTTTCCAAAATTGATATGATAAGATTTTAGCACTTATTTACTATTTATAAAGGGAGATAAAATCTGTGATGAAACTTCACTCAATCATCTTTATCTAAAAGTTTCCATTAGTCTGCTTCTCTTTTCAAAAGCAGAATTAAAATATTTTTTTAAATATATTGATCTAAATATATCACTGCTTTAAAAATTGTTGGATGCCCAGTAGCCCTACGTATGAGTAAAAGGAAACACTTACGTGGTGATATGAAAACATCTCCAGGATACAAATTAGATGGAAAAGAAAAAACATACAGAACAGGGTATACAATAGTATACAATGAAAAGGGGGGTGGTATAATAATCGTGTGTATGCTCATGTGCTAATATATGCATAACTATCTCTGGAAAGAAACATAAGCAAATGATGGGGATAGGAGACTTTAGAGTATATTGCTACATTCTGCCTTTTCAATTTTTAAACATACGAATATCCAGAATAAATTGAAAGTGCTGACTTAAGAAAAACATGCATTATCATTGCATATATTATATTCAAGAGGCTGTCAAGACTATAATTGTCTTTCTTCCTCTTCAACTTCAAGTAAAATGAACATAACTTACTGCCTATCCTTATTTTCTGGAGAAGCCAGCAATGCTGCTTCCTGAAAACATACAGTGAGTAATTTGCTCATGTATTAGTTTCCTAGGACTGCCATAGCAAAGTACCACAAACTGGATGGCCTAAAACAAGAGAAATTTCTTATGTCAGAGTTCCGGAAGCTGAATGTTCAAAATCAAGCTGTTGGCAAAAGAACCATGCTCCCTCTGAAAACTGTAGAGGAATTCTTCCTTGCTTTTTCCTAGGTGCAAGTGTTTTTCTGGCAACTTTTGGCATTCCTTAGCTTGCAGCCATACAACTATAATTCTGCCTTAATTACCACACGATGTTTTCCTTGTATGTTGGTGTCCTCACATGGCATCTTCTTGTAAAGACACTAGTTATGTTAGAGTAGAAGCCCAACCCACTCAAGTATGACCTTGTTTCAACAAATTACATGTGCAGTGACCCTACATCCTGAGTACTGAGGGTTAGGACTTCAATATATTTTGAGAGGTAACACAATCCCAATCATAAAAGCCAGACTTTGAAATACTAGGAATATGATTCCTCTAGCACTTGAGCAATTCTGCTACTGGCAGAACACTGTCATATATAAAACTTTTCAACCATGAGAAGTATTTGTGGCTCACATAACACTCCCTTTAAAAAGGTATTTATTGGGGTGCCTGGGTGGCTCAGTCGGTTAAGAGACCGACCTTGGCTCAGGTCATGATCTCGCAGTCTGTGAGTTCGAGCCCTGTGTCGGGCTCTGTGTTCACAGCTTAGAGCCTGAAGCCTGCTTCAGATTCTGTGTCTCCCTCTCTCTCTGCTCCTCCCCAGCTCACACTCTGGCACACTCTCTCCCTCCCTTTCTCTCTCTCTCTCTCAAAAATAAACATTTAAAAAATAAATAAAAAAGATATTTATTAAATGTTGAAAAGATCTAAAATAAAGCTTATGAGATACTTACAAGAGATAAAGAAAACAATACATATCACAGCCATGTATATGCCAACCATGTTAAGAAAGAAAAAATTATTACTTTGAAGGCTCTTATACATCCCTTTCTAAAGCCATTCACTGTCTTATCTTCTTAGATGAAACGACTATACTGGATTTATAATTTTCATAACATTCTTGTTTACTTTTGCATGTTTTTTGAAGTTTATATCACTTCAATTATGCTCTATATATTCTCCTTGTTTCTTTTGCTTAAGACATGTTTTTCACAAATTCTGCCTTATTGATGGATGTAGCTCTAGTTCATTTGTTTTTAACCCGTATCCTACCATGTGAATACAACAAAATCCATTTATTTGTTTGACTGTTTAAAGATTGATGGGTTGATTTCCAAAGATTTTTTTTCTTTTGAAAAAATTACTGCTTTAAACATTTTGTACATATCACTTAGTGCATATACAGGCATTGAATCAATGTCATAAGAATGACCATGCATAATTTCACTAGGTTGTACCAACTTGTTTTCCAAAGTAGTTGTACTAGGACATAATGATTTTGGTTGTTCTGCATCATTACCATCACTTGGCATTTTCTAGCCTTTTAATATTTGCCCTTCTGTTGAGTGTTAAGTGTTATTTCACCATGATCTTATTTTGTGTTCATTAGCAATTTTGGTTTTCCCTTTGTAAAGAGCATGCTCAGCCTTTTGCCCATTTTTTTTATTATATTGTTCACCTTTATCTTATTGACATCTTGACTTTTTTTTATGTTTTTGACACCCATCCTTTGTCATATATATTTGTTATATTTTCTTCTAATTTGTGGATTGTCATTTAATCCTATTTATGGTGTCTTTTAATTAACACAAGCTCTTATCTTTAATATCACTAAATTTGTCAACCTTCTCCTTACTTGGTTTCTGCTCTGTGTATGTATGTGTTTAAGAAAACTGTCTTTACCTTAAGACATACAGATGCTAACAGATACATGAAAAGATGTTCAACATCACTCATCAGAGAAATACAGATCAAAACTACAATGAGTTATTACCTCACACCTGTGAGAATAGCTAAAATTCAAACACAGGAAACAACAGGTGTTGACAAGGATGTAGAGAAAGCGGAACTCTCTTACACTGTTGGTGGGAAAGCAAATTGGTGGAGCCACTCTGTAAAACAGAATGGTAGTTCCTCAAAGAGTTAAAAATAGAAAAGGACAAGAACCATATTATTCTCTCAATAGATGCAGAGAAAGCATTTGATAAAATACAGCATCCTTTCTTGATAAAAACCCTCAAGAAAGTAGGGATAGAAGGATCATACCTTGGGAGAGCTTTCCCCCTAAGGTCAGGAACAAGAGAGGGATGTCCATTCTTGCCACTGTTACTCAACACAGTATTGGAAGTCTTAGCCTCTGCAATCAGACAACACAAAGAAACAAAAGACATCCAAATTGACCAGGAGGAGGTCAAACTTCACTCTGCAGATGACATGATACTCTATATGGAAAACCCAAAAGTTTCCACCGAAAAACTGCTAGAACTGATTCATGAATTCAGCAAAGTTGCAGGATATAAAATCAATGCACAGAAATCTGTTGCATTCCTATACACCAACAATGAAGCAACAGAAAGAGAAATCAAGGAATCGATCCCATCTACAGTTGCACAAAAAACCATAAAATACCTCTAAATAAATCTAACCAAAGAGGTGAAAAATCTATACACTGAAAACTATAGAAAGCTGATGAAAGAAATTGAAGAAGACACAAAGAAATGGAAAAAGATTCCATGCTCCTGGATAGGAAGAACAAATATTGTTAAAATGTCAATACTACCCAAAGCAATCTACATATTCAATGCAGTCCCTATCAAAGTAACACCAGCATTCTTCACAGAGTAGAACAAATAATCCTAAAATTTGTATGTAACCAGAAAAGACCCTGACAGCCAAAGCAATCTTGAAAAAGAAAACCAAAGCAGGAGGCATCACAATCCCAGCCTTCAAACTATACTACAAAGCTGTAATCATCAAGACAGTATGGTACTGGCACAAGAACACTCAGATCAATGGAACAGAACAGAGAAACCAGAAATGGACCTACAAACATATGGCCAACTACTCTTGGACAAAGCAGGAAAGAATATCCAATGGAATAAAGACAGTCTCTTCAGCAAGTGTGCTGGGAAAACTGGACAGCAACATGCAGAAGAATGAGCCTGGACCACTTTCTTACACCATACACAAAAATAAACTCAAAATGGATGAAAGACATACATGTAAGACAGGAAGCCATCAAAATCCTCGAGGAGAAAGCAGGAAAAACCCTCTTTGACCTTGCCCAGAGCAACGTCTTACTCAACACGTTTCCGGAGGCAAGGGAAACAGAAGCAAAAATGAACTACTGGGACCTCATCAAAATAAAAACCTTCTGCACAGCGAAGGAAACAATCAGCAAAACTAAAAGGCAACTGACAGAATGGGAGAAGATATTTGCAAATGACATATCAGATAAAGGGTTAGTATCCAAAATCTATAAAGAACTTATCAAACTCAACACCCAAAAACCAAATAATCCAGTGAAGAAATGGGCAAAAGGCATGAATAGACACTATTCCAAGGAAGACATCCAGATGGCCAACCAACACATGAAAAATTGCTCAACATCCCTCACCATCAGGGAAATACAAATCAAAACCACAGTGAGATACCACCTTACACCTGTCAGAATGGCTAACATTAACAACTCAGGCAACAACAGATGTTGGCGAGGATGTAGAGAAAGAGGATCTCTTTTGCATTGTTGGTTAGAATGCAAGCTGGTGCAGCCACTCTGGAAAACAGTATGGAGATTCCTCAAAAAACTAAAAATAGAACTACCCTACGACCCAGCAATTGCATTTCTACGCATTTATCCACAGGATACAGGTGTGCTGTTTCCAAGGGACACGTCCACCCCCATGTTTATAGCAGCACTATCAACAATAGCTAAAGTATGGAAAGAGCCCAAATGTCCATCGATGGATGAATGAATAAAGAAGATGTGGTGTATATATATATACACACACATACATACATACAATGGAGTATTACTCGGCAATCAAAAAGAATGAAATCTTGCCATTTGCAACTACGTGCATGGAAATGGAGGTTATTATGCTAAGTGAAATTAGTCAGAGAAAGACACAAATCACATGACTTCACTCATATGAGGACTTTAATAGACAAAACAAATGAACATAAGGAAGGGAAACAAAAATAATATAAAAACAGGGAGGGGGACAAAACAGAAGAGACTCATAAATATGGAGGACAAACTGAGGGGTTGTGGGAGGTGGGATGGGCTAAATGGGTAAGGGGCATTAAGGAATCTACTCCTGAAATCATTGTTTCACTATATGCTAATTCGGATGTAAATTTTTAAAAATATAAAATAAAATAAAATTTAAGAAAATTAAAAAAAAAAGAACTACCCTATGATCCAGCAAATGCACTACTAGATACTTATCCAAAGAATACAAAAATACTGATTTGAAGGGATACATGCACCCTGATGTTTATAGCAGCATTATCAACAATAGCCTAATTATGGAAAGAGCCCAAATGCCCATCGACTGATGAATGGATAAAGAAGAGGCAGTGTATGTTTATACAATAGAATATTACTCAACCATAAATAATAATGAAATTTTGCCATTTGCAAAGAGGTGGATGGAGCTAGTGTATTATGATAAGTGAAACAAGTCAGTCAGAGAAAGACAAGTACATGATTTCACTCATATGTAGAATTGAAGAAACAAAACAAATGAACATAGGAGGGAAAAAAAGAGGAGCAAACCAAGAAACAGGCTCTTGTTTAAAGTTTATTTATTTATTTTGACAGAGAGAGAGAAAGAGAGAGAGATCATGAATCGGGGAGGGGCAGAGAGAAAGATAGAATCCCAAGTAGGCTTTGTGCTGTCAGCACAGAACTTGACACAGGGCTCTATCCCATGAGCTATAAGATTAAGCCCTGAGCCAAAATCAAGAATCAGACACTTAACCAACTGAGTCACATAGGCACTTCCCCAAGAAATAGACGCTTAACTACTGAGAATAAACTGATGGTTATTAGAGTGAAGATGGGCAGGGGGATGGGGTAAATAGGTGATGAATTAAGAATGGCACTAGTTGGGATGAGTGCTGCGTGTTGTAAATGTAAGTGATGAACCACCAATTTCTACTCCTGAAACTAATATTACATTATATGTTAACTAACTGTAATATAAATAAAAATTTATAAGGGAAAACAAAACTTTCTTTACTTTGTTGAAGTAAAAAAAAAAAATTCTCCCATATGGTTTTATAAAAGTTTGTAGTTTGCCTTTTACATCTGGGTTCTTAGGACTTGAATTGATTTTTGCACATGAAAAGAGGTAGGATTCCAATTCCATTTTATTCCATATAGATAATTACATATCCAAACTTCATTTGATCAAAAATGTTTTTCCACTGGTTTGCATATATCAGATTACTATTTCTGTAGATGTGTTTCTATGTTCTCACTTCACTAATTTGCTTATTCCTTCACCAGTAAACCACTGTATTGATTACCATAGTAATAAAATTATTATTGCTTATACTAAAAAGCAAGTCTCCTCACTTTGTTCTACTTCCTGAATAATTGATTATTCTTTATCCTTTGCTCACCCACACAAATTTTCAAATAAGTTTACTGGATTATATACACACAAATATACACACTTACATAACATTTTTATTAGAATTTCTTGGATCTACTAATATAATATTATGACATCTAATCAATAAACATGATATATATCTCCATTATTTGGTACTTAATCAATGTTTTCAAAGTGTTCTTTTTTATTCATAAAGAACATGCATAACTTCTCTTAAATCATTCCCAGATACTTTATCTTCTTTGTACTTTGTATTGTAATTACTTGTTTACTCAAGTACAGAAATGTGATTGATTTGTGGGAAATGAATTTCTTTATCCAAAAACCTTTCTAAATTCTCTGATTAAACTAGTTAACTGTATTTATGTCATCTTTTGATTTATCAATTACTGAGAAGGGTGAGTTAAACTTTCCTACCAAGGCTGCAATTTTTTAATGTCTTGACTGATTTAAACTTTCTCTAATCTGGCTAGAAAATAAACTATTCTCATTTTTGTGGGATTCACCTACTGCTTTATTTCCAGTTTTCCCATCTAATTTTGCATCCCTAAACAATACAGTTTGGGTTTGCCTATTGCTGAAATTCATATAATTGTATTACAGACTATGTATAATGTTGTGTCTGGTTTCTTTTTCTCAATATTTACCTTTTTGTGTTGTTGAGTTTGTGCATTTTTTTTTTAATTTTTTTTAACGTTTTTATTTATTTTTGAGACAGGGAGAGACAGAGCATGAACAGGGGAGGGTCAGAGAGAGGGAGACACAGAATCTGAAACAGGCTCCAGGCTCTGAGCTGTCAGCACAGAGCCCAACGCGGGGCTCGAACTACGGACCGTGAGATCATGACCTGAGCCGAAGTCAGCCGCTTAACCGACTGAGCCACCCAGGCGCCCCGAGTTTGTGCATTTTTAATTGCTCTATGCTACTCTGTTGTATGACTATTCTATGATTTAAATTGTCATTGAAGTGTTAAGAATATTTTCTGGTCACCACAATACTGAGAATTCAGACTACAAATATGGATTGAAAACCAACTTATTGGGGTGCTTGTGTGGCTCAATCAGTTGAGCGTCCGACTTTGGCTCAGGTCACCATCTCACAGTTCATGGGTTCAGGCCCCACGTCAGGCTCTGTGCTAACAACTCAGAGCCTGGAACCTGCTTCAGATTCTGTGTCTCTGTCTCTGTCCCTCTTCCACTCATGCTGTTTCTCTCTCAAAACAAATAAACATTAAAAAAAAAACTTTTTTTAAGTTTATTTTTGCTTATTCTCAGATTAAGATTTTTACATCTCCAATCAGCACCAATGCTCAGAACAGAGTGATTTTCTTTGGTTTTAGGGGGGTAGCTATTTCTGGTTTGCTATTTCTGGTACATATTTCTGTTTGCCTTTATACCAGGGTGGTCTTTTGTGCTTGCATCTTTAGAGAGGATCTCCTATTTGACTTCCTACCTTGAATTTTTATGTCCTGGTCCCTGAGATCTATGAAACCTAAATTTACTCAGTTTTTTTAAATGCTTTCAAGGTAAAAATCAACTTCAGTGCCTCACCTATTTCTTTTAGTATGCACCTTCATTTAGTCTTAAGCCTGACTATTCCTTTATTTCTTATCAGCAATCTGATGGATTTAAGATGTTGATTTTATAATATCCAAAGTTGTAGTTGCTTTTAGTAAGAGGCTCAACCTTGGTACACAGTTCACCGTATTACAAGAAAATAAAGTAACTGCTTGCACTTTTTCAGTGTGCTCATTTAGCAATTTTGAAAATGGTCCTGAATTCTTTCATAGTCCTTTTATTGAGAAGTGCAGTCTACATACCCATTTCTTGATTCTGGGCCCTGTGACTATTCGAACAGTGGGATACCCTGGAAGTGATACTGTCCTTTGAGGCTCAGAATTAGGAAGACAGCAGTTGTACTTCTCATCTCTTAGAACATATGCTCTTTCAAATTACATCACATATTCAACTGGTTAGTTTGTGTTACTATTTCCACTAGTTAACCCAGTGCTCAATTATCTCAGTCACTGAACTAGACAAATCATGGTGCTATAAGACATCTTCCAGGAAAAGTTGGCAGAAATGATCTTACACCAAACTTTTTAAAAATGGCAACTTCTACCTCGTGTCTACTGGAATCCAGCTATCATGAGGTAATAAGGAAGTCCAATCAGCACTAGGAGAGATCTACATGGAAAACAGCCAATGCCCCTGGGCCATAGCCTTGGCTGAATTCCAGCCAGCTGCAAATTGTCATTCATGCACGTGAGCAATCTAGAAAAGTAAATGGCACAGTCCCTTCTTTCTCCAGTGTCGTGGGGTCAGGGAGGGCTTTTCAGAAGCTTACTTTTTTTTTTTTACTTTAATTAATTAATTAAATTATTTTGAGAGAGAGAGAGAGAGCATGGGTGTGTGAGAGGGCAGAGGGAGAGAGACAGAGAATCCCACGCAGGCCCAGTGGTTAGCATGGAGCCTGATCCTGGGCTCAATCCTACAACTGTGAGATCATGACCTGAACCAAAATCAAGAGTTGGACACCCAACCAACTGAGCAAACCAGGCGCCCCTCGGAAAGCTTACTTATAAAGAGGGAATAGGTGTAATGGCAGTGTGGAAAGGCCTCTGATAGGAAGATCACTTACGGTTATGATCTATTTGCAATCATAATATTTTAGTTGGGCAATTGATTGGATTATGTGCAAATCCGATGATTACTTAAAAAATGTTTTGAGTTAGGAAACAATGGAAAATCAAATATATCTTGTATAAAACATCACTATCAAAAGGACACATAATGATACTAAAAGAAAAAGCAGTGCATGGTAGAAAAAAATGTGACTAATGGTCGATAAATCAAAAGAAATTTTAAAAATCCACTCTATAATTTTCATATGTAACCATATTCATTGGAATATCATGCCATTTTTCAAACCACAAAAGATTTTTTTAGGATCCAACAGACATGTATGAGATTAATAAAATTTTTCCTGTTTTTATTTTGGATTAAAAGGAGATAAAATGAAGAGTCTTCTCATCAGTTTCTGTGAAATACTTGTGTTGACTTCAGCCTTATGAGTTCCAACACTCGAATACCCATGCACACACTTAAATATTCAGTTTCAACCCACTGATTATGAATTATACTCACAATGCTCTGAGCATATCCTTCCATAAACATTCCAATGTAAAGTGAAGCTGAAAGATGAGTGAAGCATCATCATTATATTCAGCTCTTTGCCTGCAATTTAGAAACAAATGTATGTTGAAGTGTTTTCCTGCCCATGCGTTGCCCTTCTTCCTGGCACTTGTCAAGGTATGATTGAAAACAGTGATGCAGTATTAAGACTTAGAGAAAATCCTGACATATGATGGATTAAAACACAGAATTAGTCAGACCTTATGATTTTCAGATAGCTTCTGCAACTGCTTCTCTTTGATTCACCAGTGAACTAAATTGAGCATGAATTTTTGTCCTTTTCAACATTGTTCACATTCATGACCTATCAGTTCTTCTCTAGAAAGTCCTAGCCCTCTCTTAAGCCTCGCTGAGGTCACCAACATCAGTAAGAAATTATGATTTCTTGAGTTAAGTACTCAGCTACACAGTAGTTCATGTTGTCCCCCATTTTAATGTGTCCCATTGGGTATTAATAGTGCTCAGATTTATTTTTCATAATTTAGAGCTTGCCTTATGAAATATTAAAATGCATATTAATGTTTGGAAAAGTGGCAGAGGCACTAATATATACTGCAAGCAGCACACTGCTGTTCTTCAGCCACATACTAATTAGCCACACATCTAAAAATACATCAATTAAATTTTGTGTTTATTGTTCAGAAGGCAAATAGAAAAGGGGACACAGAAGCATATCTAAAGATCGTTAGGACAAGTTACTGTTTATCTGATACTGTGGCCATTGGCTCAGACTGGTCATAGTAATATTTAATGGTCATAATATTTATGAATACATATTATGTACAATAATTTAAAAGGGTTATTACCTTTTCACTCATAAATAAAAAATAGTAAATTCCTACACATTACTAAAAACTAAAATAAAAAATCACACACTTTCAAATTAGAAATCTGTTTCTCAGTCACCATTACCAGGTCCAGCACCTGTTTTTCCCAAAAATAGTAATGAATTCAAATTTTTTCATTCACCTTTACGACTGACTCCTATAAGCTACATTTGAGAGATAACTAAAAAGATCTGAAGATTAAAACCCTTGTCCATGAGCAGTACCATTATCTATTGCTTGGTTGAGCTGATCTCACTAATCAAAAAGTAAAATTATTTTACAAAATCATGCATTATAGTGTGTGATAGCCACATTTCTACAAACAAAATATTACTAAGCATTAACATTTGCCTTCTGACGCCAGTTGCCAATATAGTGATCAACATAATCATGACTAAAATTAAATTAAATCAATGCCAAAGCCTTATTTTGATTCATTGTTAATTTTAGTGTGAAATTTGTTGAAACATGCTTTATAGAACCTTTGCAAATAAAGATGCTTTTGACCTATTTGGAACTTAATGGTCTTTGCTGGAATGGACGATAAACACAAGTGAGAAATTAAAAATAAAGCAACATAAATTCTCCATTACTGGAATTTTTGACATACTGCTATGCACCAATTTCACCAACAAACTCAATTTAATGAATTAATCACAGATAAGCAATTCTGCCCTTTATGTTAATGTGGCTAGGAAACAATTTTGTGTATCTCCTCTAGGTGACCTTGTTTTCACTGCAAGAATGCATCCTGCCTCTCCTTTTACTAGTGAAGGACACTGGAAAACGGTTTCATTCATCCTTATGAGCCTCAGTTTTCCAACTTGATAAACAAAAATAAGTAAAATATGAATGATAATATCTACCTCAAAGTAAATAATTAAATGAGATACTTTCCATAAATCACTAATCATAATATAGTCCTTTAAGAAGTACTAACTCCTGGGGCGCCTGGGTGGCTCAGTCAGTTGAGCGTCCAACTTCAGCTCGGGTCATGATCTCACAGTCTGTGAGTTCGAGCCCCGCGTCGGGCTCTGTGCTGACAGCTCAGAGCCTGGGGCCTGTTTCAGATTCTGTGTCTCCCTCTCTCTCTGCCCCTCCCCCGTTCATGCTCTGTCTCTCTCTGTCTCAAAAATAAATAAATGTTAAAAAAAAAAATTAAAAAAAAACACAGAAGTACTAACTCTTACTGCCATGTTAAAGATACAAAATGCAATCGTTTTTTAAATCATTACATTTAATATTTTAATTGACCTAAAATTTAAACTAAAACTTTAGGAAGTTATATAAACTATGAAGTGATGAATAGGAAATAAGGCATTTATAAATATCAGTTGGATAAGTACTTCCCATGTTACCTAGAACATAGTGCTATCATTCTCAAGAATTTCTGTATTTATGCTCCTTTTCATTATGAAATGTATTCATACTTCAGATAGATGTCGTTGTCTTTTAACTGGAGCACATAAAGTCAATGTTTTTAAGAAGCATTTTGCAAAAAAAAAATTATAATATGCTATTCACCCAGAGAAGGTTGACAAGCCATCTTTGATCATTTTTACTATATATACATATATTATGATCTTGACAGTGGGAGAGAGGAGTTTTGAGTGAATGCACACAAGGACACAGGTATTAAAAACAGTTGGATGACTGAATGCAAGCTGAATATTAACAGGAATATTAACAGGAAGTCATTTTCAATGGAGTGTGTATACTGGCCAATGTCTGTGCATTAGCTTGCATTATTGTTAATGGACTACCACAATGTAAATTATGGAATAAGATAACTCAAAAGACTGTAAGAAATTCTTGTTTGCTATTTGGGGCTGAGGATTAAATTTTTGTTGGTGTGAAACCTGCTGTGAATAACAAATATGTAATGAAACTTTGTTCCAGAAGGATTAATATGCACTAAGTTTTTTTGTCATTTGTTTGTTGTTTTCTCCTAAACCCTGAGATTTTCATAAAGACTAAAAATAAAAAGAGATCAAGAAATAAGAAATTTCTCTCTCTCCTCTCTTCCTCTGTATCTCTCTCTCACTCTCCTTCTAAAAAACTAAAGAAGCATCATCCACTACTGTAGATAAGTAAATTAAAAATAAGATTACAGAATTTGTAAATTAATGAAGGAGATATGTAAATACCTTTTGTTCACTTCATATTTGTTAAGAGGATTATTTTCAGGTATATAATTGAATACTAAGCTAAAGAACCTTATCATTTCCTGTGTAGTACTTAATATATGTATGATGTTTCTCTTTATTTTTTTACATAAAAATATGTGACTTTAGAATACTGATACTTCTGAACTTACTTTTGTTTTATTTAAATCTTCTCCCTCCATATTGTGATAAACTTGTAATAATTTTTACTATCTATTGTGGAATCTTTTATTAATATATAGCACTATTTATTAGCCTTGAGAGAATCACAGACCACTTTTAAGAAACTAATGAAAGCCATTCCCAGAAAAATTCATAAACTCAAATACACACAGAAACATATACAGAGACATACACTTTTCTACTATGTCAAGGAGTTCATACACATGCTGAAGCCCATCTGATCAAAGGTTATTTTAATCTCAGGCTACATATTGTTCATGCTTTTGAGAGTTCTGAGGACTTTGAATCAAAAGACACGGTTTCCTCTTCAAACTCCACTCCTCATTTAATCTTAGTATCCTCATTTATAAAATTTAAAATAGTGGTATCTAGAGTCTCTTCTGACCTAAAATTCTCAGAGTCTAGGCAAAGAATAAGTTCCTCTAAGAAAAAGAAAATTATGGGGTATCTGGGTGGCTCAGTCAGTTGAGTGTCCAACTCTTGACTTCAGCTCAGATCATGATCTCACAGTTGAGCTCGAGACCCGCATTGGACTCTGCACTGACAGTGCAGAGCTAGCTTGCCATTCTCTCTGTCTCCCTCCCTCTCTCTTTGCCCGTCCCCTGCTTGCTTGCATGTGCTTGCTCTCTCTCTCTCTCAAAATAACTAAACTTTAAAAAGCAAAGAAAAAGAAAACTGTACTTGAGAATTACAAAAAGAAAATCAGTTATATAATAGGGAGAACATTCTTTTTTTCCTATAGCTTATTAACAAGAGGAAACTTAGAGAATGTACATGCCATCTGAATCTTGTTAATACACATGAGTTCATAGTTTTTTTTTTCTATCTCACATACTGGGAAAAATAAAAAGTGAATTAATTAATAAGTCATATTTACATATGATATGAACTGTGTTTTGATATCTTCTGTGTTTTTAGGGGTGGCTTAATGATATTAGAGGTGGTTTAATGATATTAGGGGTGGTTTGATGATACTAAATTAATTGAGTAGAAGTATACAACTGCATAAACATTTAGATAATAAGTTAAGATTTATTAATGATCATATCATTTGCAATAAATGCCTGAATGCTTTTGAGGAACTAACCATTATGCTGACCTAGCCTTACTCATTGACAAAGGAAGAATATGTACATCAACAAACCACAGCCTGTGGTTAACTTAATTTTAACACTGAAAAGTAAAGAGTAAACATATTTCTACTTGGAAATATCTTAATACACATATCTTCCATAACTGACTTCAGATGAAAATTTGAAATGCATATGTTAGAACATTAATTTGAGAAGTAGAATCTAATTGCCCCTTCCCAGAAATGAGGGGAAACCTATGGCAGCAAGGAAAACTAGAAAAAGGTGTATTCCACTTGCAAAAATACCAAGAAATTCCCATGAGATATAGGATATAGGAGACTACATTGAAGGAAGAATTGATTCAAAACTCCCAACCTGTAAGAGAATATCTTCCCAGAAATAGGTGGAACATGATGTCACAGAATCTGGCATATGAAACTTAAGAAGGCAGTAAGCTTGTTGGGCAAACCTATCAATCCCATGACCATTGTACAAAATATTCTTGAATCAAGATATCATGAATAAAGGGAATAGGTGGAAACTTTTGGAGGTGATAAACATATTTATGGCATAGATTGTGGTGATGGTTTCATGGACATTTACTTAGCTCCAAACTCATCAAGTTGTATACATTAACTATGTATAGTTTTTGTATGTCAGGCACACTTCAATAAAGTGGTTAATAAAATAAAATAAAATCCCTATGATAAATAAGGAGAATACAATTCTCTGTTGGCTTACAAGACTTATCAAATTCCGTTTTAAGATTAAATTTCTAAAATCATAATGTAAGCTAATTAGATTAAAAGATGTGACTTCACTGTCACTGATAAATGTCATTTGATACAGAATATACAGAATACATTATATATATATATATATATATGTATATATACACGCATACATATATACATAGAATATAAAATATATTTTATTTAGCCAACTATAATCTTAGAATCTGTACTAATTTACCATCAACTATATTAAATTTAAATATAAAAGATAAATCATTTATATGGCAAATTTATGTTTGTTACTAGGAGTAAACTAAATCTTAATAAGTTTTAGATTAAATTATTCTCACAAAAGTGCAAGATTTTAATTAAAAATTGACACTGAAGCCTTTACTTGAAAAAATACTCTATTAATAGTTAATTGTTGATATACTTGAAAACATGTATTTCTTTGTTTTAAAAATTGCTATGCTTTTCACTAATTCAAATTGACTCTTTCTCTCAAACTGCCCCTCCCACACTGATGTTAATTCAAATAGGTGATATTTTACTGCTATGGCATTCTCCATTTCCAATTAAGAATGATATAAGAAAAATTTGATTTCAAAACAAAGAAAAGGCTACAAAATTAAATTTAAAAATATTTATAAATAGATATATAGATAGATACAGATATAGATATAGATACAGATACAGATAGATATAGATAGATATAGATATAGATATAGATATAGATATAGATATAGATATAGATATAGATAGATAATTTCTTTCTGGTTTACACATGACATAGACAATTTTGTCATTAGCAATAAAAGCACCATCATTTCAAACTCTGACAAACATGATTCACATCAACAAGAAGTACATTTGTTACCTGTATCAACTGCCACCACCTTAAATTCTGAAACAGATAACCTGTTTCCACAAGTAGCTGAGTTTCTAAAGTATTATAATGCAAGTACACAGCTCTACATTTTCTACTCTATGCCTCCAGGCTTGTTAGATTGAGACTGAGATCCACATTAATCTGGGGGAAAGCTTTCAACTCAAACTTTCCTTTCAGCCAAAACTGAGAATATATAAATCTTCAGATTTTTCTCTATAATGACGTGGAAATGGAAACAAGTTTCCATACCCAGAAAAGATTTGTGGTTCCAAGTAAGAGCTCATATTATGAGAAATATTTCCCTCTGAAATAGACAAATGGTGAAAAGAGAAGTTGGGAAATATATTTAGAAAATTTCTATTCAGTGTTTCCAACAAGTTCAAGATAGTATTAAATCTGGAAAATTAGGCCAGAAGTTATGAAGAGAGAATAAATTGAGATTAGTAAAGATAGTATGAACATGAAAAACTGACAATTAATTTTAAAATTGTATCACAGACAATAAGCAGAATATTGAAGACTCAAGAAAATAAAATTGTTCCAGTAAAGCACAAATAAATCTTCAAAACTCCAAAGAAAATAATAAAGAAATTAATAATAAAAATGAAAAAAATGGAGAGAAGACCCAATCCACTTATAATAGAAAACATAAAAAGAAAAGGCAGATGATTGAAAGTCAGTAAGTCTAGATGTTAAGCACATGGGGTTGTACCAGAAATCAGAACTGTGGAGTAGAACAGGCATAGCAGATGCTGAGATTCATTTCACAAGAGGACCATTCAAGTGTAAGTGAAATCTTCATCTTATATTAAGGTGGTAACAACAGGTAGGGAAGGATTTAGACTTTTAAGACAACTGAACAGGTACTTCAGAAGAACCAGATCCACATCAGAGTTGGCAATAATTAAAAGATAACCTTGAGAACTGAGGTTCAGAAGATGGATTCTATAAAGCATTAACACACTGAAAAACCTGAATGTTTTAAAAATGTCTATGGATGAGAATATGATTAGCCAGATAGATTAACTGCTGACAGTGCTGACATATTTTGATTAGATTAATAAGAAGCAACCATTAAAGATGTAAAAGGAAAAGAAAAACTTTCTGAGCTAAAGAAATTTCTGAAAAGTCACTTAATACCAGAAAAAAAATATGGAAATAGAGCAAGACATAGACGCATTCTAGAAACATTATAAAATTTTAAAAATCTAGGTGAAATTGACAATTTGGGGGAGAAAGGATATAAATCATAGAATAGACTCAAAAAGAAGAAGCAACACATAAACAGAATTTTTCCTCCTCCTCTTCCTGCTTCTCCACCTCCTCATCTTCCTCCTCCTCTCTTCCTCTCTGTTTCTCTTTCTCTCTCTGTTCATTGGCCCTGATGTAATGCCTTCCAACTGGTTGAACCAGGCTCATCCAGACTATTATCTCCCTTACTTAAAATCAATCTCACTTACTTAAAGTCAACTGATTTGGGACTGCACTTATATCCACAAAGTCCCATCACAACAACACACCTTGGTTAGTGTTTGATTGAATAACAGGGGACTGCAGCCTAGCCAAGATGATACATTAAAAAAAAAAAAGCCATTTGGACAACTTCAAGAGAAAACAAGACTTTCTTCTCTTTTTTTGTCTCCCTTAACCACCCCTTTCCAGCTATAGAAGTCAGAATCCATAGCTAGTCAGCAGAGGGAGAAGAAAGAGAGGACTCAAAAGACTAAGACTTAAAGAAGCTGACCACATGTTAAAGAAACACATCACCTTCCAGCCTCAAGCAGTTCAAAATTGTTGGGAGGGAAAAACTTTAAGATCTTAATTTTTACTATTATATTAAACCATATTAATTACTAAAATTAAAGATTCTTCTGACTGTCATAAGAAAACTTTCAAATGAGAGTAACTTAAAATTTTTAAGAGCCTAACAGAGATTTCATCTATGATTTAAAAAATAAATAAATAAAATAAAAAATAAAAACAAACAAAAAAAAAAAACAAAAAAAAAAAACAAAAAAAAATTGGCCACAAAGCAGAGTTACAGAGACAGTGAAGGAGAAATAGAGTTGTTTCTTCTTTCATCCTGTGGAATCTCTTTTGTAATTGTAGTATTTTTTTTGAGAATTTTCATGTCTAAAATGTCTTTATTTTACAATCATTTAATAGTTCATCATAGTATTACTTTTATTTTTAATTCCAGTATAGTTAACATACAGTGTAATATTAGTTTCAGATGTTAATTAGAGTGCCACAACTATACATTACTCAGCTTATCATGATAATTGTATTCTTAATCCCCTTCACCTATTTCACCCTTCTGGTAAACATCAGTTTGTTCTCTATAGTTAAGAGTCTGGTTTTTTTTTTTTTTGGTTTGTCTCTTTTTTTATGTTCATTTGTTTTATTTCTTAAATTTCACATATGAATGGAGTCATATGGTATTTGTCTTTCTCTACCTTATTTCACTTAGCATTATGCCACCTACATCCATCTTTGTTGTTGCAAATGGCAAGATTTCATTCATTTTTACAGTTGACTAATATTCCGTTATATATATAATTATAGTCAACCGTAAAAATGAATGAAATCTTGCCATTTGCAACAACAAAGATATATATATTATGGATATTATGGATATATATTATGGATATGGATATATGGATATATATGGATATATCTTTGTTGATAAGTGGATAAAGAAGAGGATATATATGGATATATAAATATATAATATTTATATAAAAATTTATATAATTATTATATATATTTTTATATATCCATATTTATATATATCCATATATATCCTCTTCTTTATCCATTTATCTATCGATGAACAGTTGGACTGCTTCCATAATTTGGCTATTGTAAATAATGCTGTGATAAACATAAATGTGCATATATCTTTTTGAATTAGTGTTATTTTATCATTTGACTAAATAGTAGTGAAATTACTGGATCATATGGTAATTCTATTTTTAATTTTTTGGGAACCTCCATACATCCCACAGTGCCTGCACCAGTTTTGTATTCCCACCAACATTGCAAAAGAGTTCCTTTTTCTCACATCCTGCCAACGTGTTTTTTGTTTTTTATTTTAGCCATTGTGACAGGTGTGAGGGACTATCTCATAGTTTTGATCTGCATTTCCCTGATGATGAGTGATGTTGAGCATCTTTTCATGTGTTTGTTGGCCATCTGTATGTCTTCTTGGGAGAAATGTCTGTTCATGTTCTCTGCTCAGTTTTAATTGGATTATTAGTCAGTGTTCTGTTTGTTTGTTTTGTTGTTGTTTTTTCTTTTTTTTGCATCCCAGGAACAAATCCCACTTGATCGTGGTGGATGATTTTATTTAATGCATTGTTGGATTTGGTTTGCTAATATTTTGTTGAGGATTTTTGCATCTTTGTTCATCATAAATATTGGCCTGTAGTTCTCTTGTTTTGTAGTGTCATTATCTGGTTTGGTGTCAGGGTAATTGGATTCTTTCCTTCCTCTTCTATTGTTTTGGAAAGTTTGAGAAGAATAGGTATTAACTCTTCTCTAAATATTTGGTAGACTGCACCTGTGAAGCCATCTGGTCCTGGACTTTTGTTTGTTGGAAGTTTTTTGATTACTGACTCAATTTCACTGTTGGTAATGTCTGTTCAAATTTTCTATTTCTTTCTGATTCAGTCTTGGAGGGTTATATGTTTCTGGGAATGTATCTATTTCTTCTACATTGTCCAGTTTGTTGGCATATAATTTCTCATAAAAAACTATAAGAAAATTTCTTATAATTGTATTTGTGCTGTCAGTTGTTATTTTTCCTCTTTCATTTCTGACTTTGAGTCCTCTCCCTCTTTCTTCTTCTTTTCCCTCCCTTTCTCCTTCTTCCCCACCCCTCCTCCACCTCCTCCTTCTTTTTGTTAAGTCTGGCTAAAATAAATGGTTTATCAATTTTGTTGATTTTTTTTTCAAAGAACCAGCTCCTGGTTTCATTGATCTGTTCTGCTGTTTTTTAGTTTCTCTCTTTTGTTTATTTCTGCTCTAATCTTTATCATTTCCTTCCTTCTCCTGGTTTGGGATTTTGTTCTTCTTTTTTGTCTTTAGGTGTAAGATTAAGTTGTTCATTTGAGATTCTTTTTGCAACCATTGGTAGGCGTGTATTGCTATAAACTTTCCTCTTAGAACAGCTTTTGGGAGCTTTGTTGAAGATGGCGGCGTAGGAGGACGCTGGGCTCACCGCGCGTCCTGCTGATCACTTAGATTCCACCTACACCTGCCTAAATAACCCAGAAAACCACCAGAGGATTAGCAGAACGGAGTCGCCGGAGCCAAGCGCAGACGAGAGGCCCACGGAAGAGGGTAGGAAGGGCGGTGAGGCGGTGCGCGCTCCACGGACTGGCGGGAGGGAGCCGGGGCGGAGGGGCGGCTCGCCGGCCAAGCAGAGCCCCCGAGTCTGGCTTGCAAAAAGCGGAGGGGCCTGACGGACTGTGTTCCGACAGCAAGCGCGACTTAGCGTCTGGGAGGTCATAAGTTAACAGCTCTGCTCAGAAAGCGGGAAGGCTGGAGGACAAAGGGAAGGAGAGCTGCTGAGCCCCCGGACGACAGAGCTCAGTTTGGTGGGGAACAAAGGCGCTCGCCAGCGCCATCTTCCCCGCCCATCCCCCAGCCAAAATCCCAAAGAGAACCAGTTCCTGCCAGGGAACTTGCTCGCTCCGCGCAAACACCCAACTCTGCGCTTCTGCGGAGCCAAACCTCCGGCAGCGGATCTGACTCCCTCTTGCTGCCACAGGGCCCCTCCTGAAGTGGATCACCTAAGGAGAAGCAAGCTAAGCCTGCCCCTCCTGCCCCTGTGCACCTTGCCTACCCACCCCAGCTAAGACGCCAGATCCCCAGCATCACAAGCCTGGCAGTGTGCAAGTAGCCCAGACGGACCACCCACCCCACAGTGAATCCCGCCCCTAGGAGAGGGGAAGAGAAGGCACGCACCAGTCTGACTGTGGCCCCAGCGGTGGGCTGGGAGCAGACATCAGGTCTGACTGCGGCTCCGCCCACCAACTCCAGTTATACACCACAGCACAGGGGAAGTGCCCTGCAGGTCCTCACCAAGCCAGGGACTATCCAAAATGACCAAGCAGAAGAATTCCCCTCAGAAGAATCTCCAGGAAATAACAACAGCTAATGAGCTGATCCAAAAGGATTTAAATAATATAACAGAAAGTGAATTTAGAATAATAGTCATAAAATTAATCGCTGGGCTTGAAAACAGTATAGCTGACAGCAGAGAATCTCTTGCTACAGAGATCAAGGGACTAAGGAACAGTCACGAGGAGCTGAAAAACGCTTTAAACGAAATGCATAACAAAATGGAAACCACCACGGCTCGGATTGAAGAGGCAGAGGAGAGAATAGGTGAACTAGAAGATAAAGTTATGGAAAAAGAGGAAGCTGAGAAAAAGAGGGATAAAAAAATCCAGGAATATGAGGGGAAAATTAGAGAACTAAGTGATACACTAAAAAGAAATAATATACGCATCATTGGTATCCCAGAGGAGGAAGAGAGAGGGAAAGGTGCTGAAGGGGTACTTGAAGAAATCATAGCTGAGAACTTCCCTGAACTGGGGAAGGAAAAAGGCATTGAAATCCAAGAGGCACAGAGAACTCCCTTCAGACGTAACTTGAATCGATCTTCTGCACGACATATCATAGTGAAACTGGCAAAATACAAGGATAAAGAGAAAATTCTGAAAGCAGCAAGGGGTAAACGTGCCCTCACATATAAAGGGAGACCTATAAGACTCGTGACTGATCTCTCTTTTGAAACTTGGCAGGCCAGAAAGAATTGGCACGAGATTTTCAGTGTGCTAGACAGAAAAAATATGCAGCCGAGAATCCTTTATCCAGCAAGTCTGTCATTTAGAATAGAAGGAGAGATAAAGGTCTTCCCAAACAAACAAAAACTGAAGGAATTTGTCACCACTAAACCAGCCCTACAAGAGATCCTAAGGGGGACCCTGTGAGACAAAGTACCAGAGACATCACTACAAGCATAAAACATACAGACATCACAATGACTCTAAACCCATATCTTTCTATAATAACACTGAATGTAAATGGACTAAATGCGCCAACCAAAAGACATAGGGTATCAGAATGGATAAAAAAACAAGACCCATCTATTTGCTGTCTACAAGAGACTCATTTTAGACCTGAGGACACCTTTAGATTGAGAGTGAGGGGATGGAGAACTATTTATCATGCTACTGGAAGCCAAAAGAAAGCTGGAGTAGCCATCCTTATATCAGACAAACTAGACTTTAAATTAAAGGCTGTAACAAGAGATGAAGAAGGACATTATATAATAGTGACAGGGTCTATCCATCAGGAAGAGCTAACAATTATAAATGTCTATGCGCCGAATACCGGAGCGCCCAAATATATAAAACAATTACTCATAAACACAAGCAACCTTATTGATAAGAATGTGGTAATTGCAGGGGACTTTAACACCCCACTTACAGAAATGGATAGATCATCTAGACACACGATCAATAAAGAAACAAGGGCCCTGAATGAGACATTGGATCAGATGGACTTGACAGATATATTTAGAACTCTGCATCCCAAAGCAACAGAATATACTTTCTTCTCGAGTACACATGGAACATTCTCCAAGATAGATCATATACTGGGTCACAAAACAGCCCTTCATAAGTTTACAAGAATTGAAATCATACCATGCATACTTTCAGACCACAACGCTATGAAGCTTGAAATCAACCACAGAAAAAAGTCTGGAAAACCTCCAAAAGCATGGAGGTTAAAGAACACCCTACTAACGAATGAGTGGGTCAACCAGGCAATTAGAGAAGAAATTAAAAAATATATGGAAACAAACGAAAATGAAAATACAACAATCCAAACGCTTTGGGACGCAGCGAAGGCAGTCCTGAGAGGAAAATACATTGCAATCCAGGCCTATCTCAAGAAACAAGAAAAATCCCAAATACAAAATCTAACAGCACACCTAAAGGAAATAGAAGCAGAACAGCAAAGGCAGCCTAAACCCAGCAGAAGAAGAGAAATAATAAAGATCAGAGCAGAAATAAACAATATAGAATCTAAAAAAACTGTAGAGCAGATCAATGAAACCAAGAGTTGGTTTTTTGAAAAAATAAACAAAATTGACAAACCTCTAGCCAGGCTTCTCAAAAAGAAAAGGGAGATGACCCAAATAGATAAAATCATGAATGAAAATGGAATTATTACAACCAATCCCTCAGAGATACAAACAATTATCAGGGAATACTATGAAAAATTATATGCCAACAAATTGGACAACCTAGAAGAAATGGACAAATTCCTGAACACCCACACTCTTCCAAAACTCAATCAGGAGGAAATAGAAAGCTTGAACAGACCCATCACCAGCGAAGAAATTGAATCGGTTATCAAAAATCTCCCAACAAATAAGAGTCCAGGACCAGATGGCTTCCCAGGGGAGTTCTACCAGACGTTTAAAGCAGAGATAATACCTATCCTTCTCAAGCTATTCCAAGAAATAGAAAGGGAAGGAAAACTTCCAGACTCATTCTATGAAGCCAGGATTACTTTGATTCCTAAACCAGACAGAGACCCAGTAAAAAAAGAGAACTACAGGCCAATATCCCTGATGAATATGGATGCAAAAATTCTCAATAAGATACTAGCAAATCGAATTCAACGGCATATAAAAAGAATTATTCACCATGATCAAGTGGGATTCATTCCTGGGATGCAGGGCTGGTTCAACATTCGCAAATCAATCAACGTGATACATCACATTAACAAAAAAAAAGAGAAGAACCATATGATCCTGTCAATCGATGCAGAAAAGGCCTTTGACAAAATCCAGCACCCTTTCTTAATAAAAACTCTTGAGAAAGTCGGGATAGAAGGAACATACTTAAAGATCATAAAAGCCATTTATGAAAAGCCCACAGCTAACATCATCCTCAACGGGGAAAAACTGAGAGCTTTTTCCCTGAGATCAGGAACACGACAGGGATGCCCACTCTCACCGCTGTTGTTTAACATAGTGCTGGAAGTTCTAGCATCAGCAATCAGACAACAAAAGGAAATCAAAGGCGTCAAAATTGGCAAAGATGAAGTCAAGCTTTCGCTCTTTGCAGATGACATGATATTATACATGGAAAATCCGATAGACTCCACCAAAAGTCTGCTAGAACTGATACATGAATTCAGCAAAGTTGCAGGATACAAAATCAATGTACAGAAATCACTTGCATTCTTATACACTAACAATGAAGCAACAGAAAGAAAAATAAAGAGACTGATCCCATTCACAATTGCACCAAGAAGCATAAAATACCTAGGAATCAATCTAACCAAAGATGTAAAGGATCTGTATGCTGAAAACTATAGAAAGCTTATGAAGGTAATTGAAGAAGATTTAAAGAAATGGAAAGACATTCCCTGCTCATGGATTGGAAGAATAAATATTGTCAAAATGTCAATACTACCCAAAGCTATCTACACATTCAATGCAATCCCAATCAAAATTGCACCAGCATTCTTCTCGAAACTAGAACAAGCAATCCTAAAATTCATATGGAACCACAAAAGGCCCCGAATAGCCAAAGTAATTTTGAAGAAGAAGACCAAAGCAGGAGGCATCACAATCCCAGACTTTAGCCTCTACTACAAAGCTGTCATCATCAAGACAGCATGGTATCGGCAGAAAAACAGACACATAGACCAATGGAATAGAATAGAAACCCCAGAACTAGACCCACAAACGTACGGCCAACTCATCTTTGACAAAGCAGGAAAGAACATCCAATGGAAAAAAGACAGTCTCTTTAACAAATGGTGCTGGGAGAACTGGACAGCAACATGCAGAAGGTTGAAACTAGACCACTTTCTCACACCATTCACAAAAATAAACTCAAAATGGATAAAGGACCTGAATGTGAGACAGGAAACCATCAAAACCTTAGAGGAGAAAGCAGGAAAAGACCTCTCTGACCTCAGCCGTAGCAATCTCTTACTCGACACATCCCCAAAGCCAAGGGAATTAAAAGCAAAAGTGAATTACTGGGACCTTATGAAGATAAAAAGCTTCTGCACAGCAAAGGAAACAACCAACAAAACTAAAAGGCAACCAACGGAATGGGAAAAGATCTTTGCAAATGACATATCGGACAAAGGGCTAGTATCCAAAATCTATAAAGAGCTCACCAAACTCCACACCCGAAAAGCAAATAACCCAGTGAAGAAATGGGCAGAAAACATGAATAGACACTTCTCTAAAGAAGATATCCGGATGGCCAACAGGCACATGAAAAGATGTTCAGCGTCGCTCCTTATCAGGGAAAGACAAATCAAAACCACACTCAGATATCACCTCACGCCAGTCAGAGTGGCCAAAATGAACAAATCAGGAGACTATAGATGCTGGAGAGGATGTGGAGAAACGGGAACCCTCTTGCACTGTTGGTGGGAATGCAAATTGGTGCAGCCGCTCTGGAAAGCAGTGTGGAGGTTCCTCAGAAAATTAAAAATAGACCTACCCTATGACCCAGCAATAGCACTGCTAGGAATTTATCCAAGGGACACAGGAGTACTGATGCATAGGGGCACTTGTACCCCAATGTTCATAGCAGCACTCTCAACAATAGCCAAATTATGGAAAGAGCCTAAATGTCCATCAACTGATGAATGGATAAAGAAATTGTGGTTTATATACACAATGGAGTACTACGTGGCAATGAGAAAAAATGAAATATGGCCTTTTGTAGCAACGTGGATGGAACTGGAGAGTGTGATGCTAAGTGAAATAAGCCATACAGAGAAAGACAGATACCATATGGTTTCACTCTTATGTGGATCCTGAGAAACTTAAGAGAAACCCATGGGGGAGGGGAACAAAAAAAAAAAAAAAAGAGGTGAGAGTGGGAGAGAGTCAAAGCATAAGAGACTGTTGAGAACTGAGAACAAACTAAGGGTTGATGGGGGGTGGGAGGGAGGAGAGGGTGGGTGATGGGTATTGAGGAGGGCACCTTTTGGGATGAGCACTGGGTGTTGTATGGAAACCAATTTGACAATAAATTTCATATATAAAAAAAAAAAATAAAATAAAAAATAAAATAAAATAAAATAAAAAAAAAAAAAAAAAAAAGAACAGCTTTTGGTGCCTCCCAAAGATTTTGAACCATTGTGTTTTTCTTTTCATTTGTCTCCATATAATTTTTCTTATTTCTCTTTAATTTTTGGTTCACTCATCCATTGTTAGTAGCCTTTTATTTAATCTCTATGTATTTGTATTCTTTTCTAGAGTTTTTCTTGTGATTAATTTCCAATTTCATAGCGTTGTGGTCATAGAAAATGCATGGCATGACTTAAACCTTTTTTTTTTAATTTGTTGAGTCTTATTTTGTGGCCTACCATATGATCTATTCTGGAGAAAGTTCCATGTGCACTTCAAAAGGAATATATCTGTTAGATCCATCTCATCTAGTGTGTCATTCAAAACCACTGTTGGATTGTTGCTTTATGATTAGGTAGTGTCCTTCTTTGTCTCCTGTTACAATCTTTGCTTTAAAGTCTGTTTTGTCTGAAATAAGGATTGCTATGCCGACCATCTTTTCACTTCCATTTGCATGCTAAATGTTTCTTCATCGTTTCACATTCAATACGCATGTGTCTTTAGGTCTGAAATGAGTCTTTTATTTTTTTATTTTTTTTTTTTTAATTTTTTTTTTTTTCAACGTTTGTTTATTTTTGGGACAGAGAGAGACAGAGCATGAACGGGGGAGGGGCAGAGAGAGAGGGAGACACAGAATCGGAAACAGGCTCCAGGCTCTGAGCCATCAGCCCAGAGCCCGACGCGGGGCTCGAACTCACGGACCGCGAGATCGTGACCTGGCTGAAGTCGGACGCTCAACCGACTGCGCCACCCAGGCGCCCCTGAAATGAGTCTTTTATAAGCAACATACAGACGGGTCTTGTTTTTACCCATTTTGTCACATTATGTTTTTTTATTGGAGTGTTTAGTCCATTTACACTCAAAGTAATTACTGAAAAATATGTATTTATTGCCATTTTGTTACTTTTTATAGTTGTTTTTGTAGTTCTTGTTTCTTTCTACTCTTGCTCTCTTATGGTTTGCTGACTTTCTTCAGTGATACATTTGGATTCCTTTCTCTTTATTTTTTGCACATCTATTACTAGGTTTTGATTTGTGGTTACCATTAAGTTTTTATATAACACCTTATGCATATAGAAGTCTGTATTAAGCTGATGGTCACTTAAGTGTGAACCCATTCTAAAAGCACTAAATTTTTACCCTTCTCCCCCTCATGTTTTTGGTATGTGGTGTAATACTTTATAGCCTTTTATTTTGCAAATACTGTGACTGATTTTTATAGATATAATTAATTTTACTGCTATGTGCTTTCTACTTTTCTTCTGCTTATGGTCTTTCCTTTGCACTCAGAGTCCCCTTTAACTTTTCTTGCAGGGCTGGTTTAGGGGTCATGAATTCCTTTAACTTTTGTCTGGGATACTCTATATCTCTATTCTGAATGATAGCCTTGATGGATATAGTATTCTTAGTTGCAGGGTTTCTTTTGTTTTGTTTTGTTTTGTTGTGGGTTTTTTTTCTTTCAGTACTTTGAATATATCATGTCCCTCACAGCTGGCCTGCAAAGTTTCTGCTAAAAAATACACTGGGGTTTCCTTTGTATGCAACTGTTTTGGTTCTCTTTCTATTTTTAAAATTCTCTCTTTATTACTACTTTTTGCTACTTTAATTACTACATGTCTTGGTATGGACCTCCTTCAGTTAATTTTGTTGGGGCTTCCTGTCCCTCCTGGATCTGGATTTATGTTTCCTTCCCTAGATTCAAGAGGTTTTCAGCTATTGTTTCTTCAAATAAATTTTCTGCCCCCTTTGTCTCTCTTCTTCTGCTATCCCTATAATGTTAATATTATTACACTTGATGGTGTTGCTGAGATCCCTAAGTCTATTTTCCTTTCTTTTTTTTTTTTTTTTTTTTACTATTATGTTTTCTCTCTTGTCTTCAGCTTGCTTGTTTTCCATTACTGTGTCTTCCAGGTCAATGATCCATTCTTTTGCTTCCTCTAGTCTACTATTTATTCTATCTAGTGTATTTTTAACTTCAGTTTTTGAGTTCTTCATCTCTGATTGGGTTTTTTTTTCATGCTTTCTTACTCTTTATTGAGGGTCTCCCTGAGGTCCTCCACCCTTTTCTCAACTCCAGTGAGTATCTTTATGATCACCACTTTAAATTCTTTATCAGATATATTACTTATCTCCATTTCATTTAGCTCTCTCACTGTGAATTTGTCCTGTTCTTTCATTTGGGACATATTCCTCTATCACCTCATTTTGTCTAATTCTTTATGTCTGTTTCTATGTGTTAGGAAAGTCAGCTACATCTCATTCTCTTGAAAGTAGTGGCCTTATGAAGAAGAGGTCCTGTAGTGCCTAGCAATGTAATGTCCCCCTGTTCATGAGAACCTAGTGCTTCAGGGGTGTCTCCTATGCGTCTTGTGTGTACCCTACTGTTGTAGCTGAGTCACATTTGCCTTTAGTCCAGTTGCCTGCAATGGCTCTCTTTGCCTATTGTTGGCAGGGTTTGGTCCCTGTGTTGTTAGCGAGCCAGTGTTGGGCCACTTGGCCTTGAGTTGAGTCAAACCAGATGTTTGCCAGTGATGTGGTGGGAGATTGGAGGGGCAGGAGACTGGAGTGCCAGTAAGGTCAGCACTGGTCTGCTGCAGGATGGAGTTTGCAGACATTCAGGAAAATTCCTGTCCAGACCAAGATGGAGGGGGTGTGTCTGCAGGAGAGCATAGTGGTGGATGCAGTGGTAGCAAGCCGGGTGGAGTTTATTCATGCTGCACTGGTTCCCATAGGTATCTATGTATCTGGACTGAGGGGCAGGGGAATAAAATGGTGTCACCAGCTCTTTTGTTCTTAGAGAAGTCTCCCAAAGATCCCTGCTCCTGCAGCACACACTCTGCGATTAGTAAATGAATCATTTTCCCATGTACTCCAGGCATTTTTTAAAGTGCTGCTTCTCTGCTGTATCTCAGTGGGGCTCTTTGTTCTGCTGTGTCTTTAAGGGCAGATACACACTTTTCTACTGCCCTCCTAGCTCTACCAGAGCCAAGGCTGCCAATTTTTACAGTTCCAGGTGTTAATCCCTACTGATAATAAAAATTCATGAAATTAGGCCCCTTTGGTATTTCAAAATGTTATAGTTTTCATCTTCCTAATGTAGGTCCACCATGTCTGGGGTGCCTGGTGTTGGGGTCTGCTCACCTCGCCTCTCCCCTCTTCCCACCCACTGTATGCTTCCCTCACACAAACTGTCCCTTGGGTCCCTTTAACTCCTAAGAGTGTCTTCATCCTCCTACCCTCTTCAATGTGGCCTCTTATCAATATTTAGCCATGGAGAGTATGTTATTCCATTCTTCAGGTAGTTTTTTGGATTACTTAAACTTATGTGGTGTTATCTAGTTATTTATGTAGGACGAGGTGAGCCCAAGATCCTCCTACTCTGCTATCTTTCCCAAAAGTAAATGTAATATTTTTTGTAATGATTTACATCTTAAATACAAGCCCCTCCCCTAACCTCCAGAGTAATATATCCAACTTCTAATTCAATATTTCCAGTTGGAGCTCCAATACTTAATATATCTAGAACTGAAGACTTAATTATACTCCTGAATCTACTGTATTCTAAGCCCTCGCCTCAGAAAATAGCATCCACTTCATCTTGTTTCTTAGTATAAACACCTTTGAATCATCCCTTGTGCATCTCATGCTCTCATAGCCCAAATACAATACTCTGGATTTTTTTTTTTAAATCCTACTCCAACTCCTGTCAGAATCTATTTCTTTTTTTTTTTTTTTTTTTGAGGAACATCCTTTTTCTTCTTTTTTTAGTTTTATTTTTAATTTTTTTTTTAAATTTACATCCAAATTAGTTAGCATATAGTGCAACAATGATTTCAGGATTAGATTCCTTAGTGCCCCTTACCAATTTAGCCCATGCCCCCTCCCACAACCCCTCCAGTAACCCTCAGTTTGTTCTCCATATTTATGAGTCTCTTCTGTTTTGTCCCCCTCCCTGTTTTTATATTATTTTTGTTTCCCTTCCCTTATGGTCATCTGTTTTGTCTCTTAAAGTCCTCATATGAGTGAAGTCATATGATTTTTATCTTTCTCTGACTGACTAATTTCACTTAGCATAATACCCTCCAGTTCCATCCATGTAGTTGCAAATGGCAAGATTTAATTCTTTTTGATTGCCGAGTAATACTCCATTGTATATATGTACCACATCTTCTTTTCATTCATCTATCGATGGACACTTGGGCTCTTTCCATACTTTGGCTATTTCCTTTTTCTCTTTCATCAGTATTTAGTCACATAAATATGCCTAGATACAAGAGAGTCTGAAAAATGTAATCTTTAGCTAGTGGGTCATGTGCCCTGACCAGGTAAAACTCTATTGACATGAAAATGGGGAAAAAAGAATATTACAACACTACTAGCTATCTATCACAGTTGTTCTTTTCCTTATAAATTAAAATGTCCATTTAAGTCCTTAGATAAACTAGGTTTTTTTTTCTCCTGGACTTTATTCTCTTCCACTAATCATTGTTCTCTTGCTATGCTAACACCATTCTCTCTCCTTTTATAATAAGAGTTTTATAGTAAGAGTTAACCTTTAATGAGATTTCTCTGCCTCTTACTTTAACTCTTCTTAACTCTTCCATACAAATTTTATATTCATTATAAATATGAACCATCAATATTTAAATTAAATTGTGTTAATTATATTTACTAATTTTAGTGTATCTTCCCATTATTAAATCAATTTGTTCAGTGGTTATAACAAGTTTGCTTAATGAAAGTTCTGCTGACGTTTTCTAAACCTAAATATAATGTGAGGTTTGTTTATTTGCAACAACCATACCTGACTCATATCTTCTTCATGCTTATGTACTTAACTTCATTAATATATCACTCAGTCTTTTTCTATCAAAGTCCACAATATTATTTGTACTTTCCTTTGGTTTATACTTGCCTTATCTAGATTTACGTGGAATTCAAGAATTATACCAAGAAATGTTTCAGTGGGGAGGCACTCTATATTTTTATTATTGAATTTTGGGATTAATTCTTCATGAAAATAAGTGAGACCTTTTAATCTATAAACTTAAGCTTTTTCTTTGATCAAGAAACTAGCTCCATTACTTGTATGATTATAAATTCTGTATCTATTTCTACTTGTGAAACTCTTCTTATTTCCAAATAGCTATCCTGGATCTGTCCTCCAGGCATCTCATATTTTCATTAATTATTTTCAACTCGATGTGGTGAGATACTTCTTCTGCCGGGTTTTTCCTACCATCAAATTGGTTCAGCAGTGAATACATTATCTTTCAGAAAAATAATTTTTAATTTTTAAATTGAAAAATCACACTATTTGGTTCATAAGTATTTTTGGTTTT
The DNA here is from genome assembly GCF_028749965.1 of Puma concolor. Taxonomy (NCBI): domain Eukaryota; kingdom Metazoa; phylum Chordata; class Mammalia; order Carnivora; family Felidae; genus Puma; species Puma concolor. Next base: position 110,779,155 of record NC_141671.1, read on the forward strand.
TATGAGTAGTTAGGACTCTTCATAAATATCCCAGTATGCTTCTTTTTCTAAGCACATGATAGAGTTACACTTTCCTAACCTTATAATGCACCAATGTGAGTTTCTTTGGCTAATAATATGTAAGCAGCAGTAATATGTGACAAATTGGGCAGAACTTTAAGAGCTTATGTGCAATTTTCCATGTTCCTTTCCCCTGGCCTTAATAATCACTGAGGAGCTTGCCCTTCCTGATTTTTGTACTAAGGCAGCAATGGAACTAGGAGTGAGATAGACCTAGAGAAGTTCACTGAAGTTGTTAGTTTTTCAAGGTCTCTTTTTACCTTTCCACTGGTCAATCCCCAGCAATTAAGAGCTGAGCACATAATAAGTATTTTAGAGTTGTGTGTGTTTCAAAAAGAACAAATTGAAGAGGGGGAGAGAAAAAAGTAGATTTCATAGTCTACAGAGTGAGTGTGAGAGAATGCAAGATATACAACTGGATCTGTTAGCACCCAGAACAATGAATTTGAGAAGCATTAAGGGTGAATGGGGGTCTTGGCCCCTAATAGCAGCATACTTTGTTCTGCCTTTTATTCTCGATAAACTAAATGTATTAAAAATGTTCTCTAAGATTGTACCAGATTAAGTTCTTTAAAAAAAAGCTAAGTATATTCTTCTCAACAATTCTGGCATGGGTCATTCCATCCTCCTTCTTTCTTGCTACAGTCTAAGCAGCCCCAGAAGTTTATCGCTGCTAAAGTATCCCCTAATAAGGGAACAGCCAAAGAATAATGCTCTATTGCCCTTAATTAGGACCTTTTAAAAAGCTGGGATAGTTCCTTTACAACAAGCAGAAAGAAAAGAATCAAGTTTATTTGACTGCTATAGCATGTCATCTTTAAAGTCTGATCCTATATAAGCAGACAATTATGTTTTGTAGAATAAACCTATTATTCAATCTTTAGGAATTCCTGGGGAGATGATTAAACCTACTCCTTTACCATTAAGGTCAGACAAAATTGCTACAAAGTTTGGCTTCCAAAGTCCCAGCTCTTTCAGTTCCCAGCTGTTTTTCTGAGAAGACTTCCTAGGAAAATTGAATCAAGACTAATTATAATATCAGTCTACATATGGTTCCAGAAAGATAATATTGATTTCCTCTTTATTCACCTCCAGGGATATTTTTATTTTTTTTAAATATTTGACATACAGAGATCATCTTAAAGTCCCCCTTCCTCTAGATAATTAGGACTGATCAACCTGCAGTCATCCCTAGGATTTCCACAAATGATTCCAAGATGTAATCTCCACTTTTTTAGACTCTATTCTTTACTCTTTTAAAGACTGTCTCAGTGATTTCAAGGTGATTTTTCCATCTTGGACTTTGTGATAAAGTAGCTGACATTTTTTTCACCAATAGGAGCAAATACTCGGTTAACCTCTGAAAGAGGTTGAGATATTACAAAAATTTTATCTACAGCACTTTTGGCATAGATATCCTTCACAATAATAATTTTAATGGAATTATTTTTCTTTATCTCTCCAGTACCAATTTCACCTTCCTTCCAGCAATAATACTGTGATTTTCTATTAAAGAATTATTCCTCTTCAGCTCCCAACCAATGTGGCTTAACTTGAGTTGATTCTACTCTTGGGGGCTAGTTGGTCTAAGTCAGTTAATTCATCTCACTCTCTGGCTAAAATCAGTACATCAGGGATAGATATAAACAAAGTAAATAAGAATTTTTCTAGGGCTTTGGTGAGAGAGCAGGTTTCTTTTTTCCAGTGGATTTTTTGTTGTGAAGTATGAAGCTCAGGGATTCTACTATAGATATCCTTACCAACAGAAGAGGATAAAGGCAACACAAAGAAGAGCTGAAAGACAAGTGCTATTGACATTATTCTGGGAAGCAACAAAGAAAGAACATACTCCTTTGGTGTCTTCATGAAGCAAGTTCCACACTAGCCCAGGTAATTTTGTGAGAAGGAAAAAAGTTCTCCTTTGTCCAAGACACTCATATTAAGCCTGTGGTACATACAGACAATTCTATATCCAGACTAATTCATATCTAAAAATATAAGCATGACACAAGCAGTTAAATATGCTTAACGTTGAATTGGTGCCTATTATTTGACCTCCGCAGTGGAGCTTTGACTTCAAAATATCTAGTGAGAGAAGAAAGACAGAATATAACTTGATAGTGTTGTTTATCATTTTTAGTGTTTTACAATTATGAAATCACTTAATATTGCATATTTAAATAAACAAGGCATGTGGTTGATTTTGACAGAATACTCTAAATAACTATAGTGTTGTTATTATTGTTACTCTCTTCAATGAATGATGAAACTTTATGTGGAGCATAAGCAAATTTGTTTACTATTAATAACTTTTTTCTGTATAATTAACATAATAGTGCTCTATCCTACAAATATGGCCTTAAAGTCACTAATTACTCATGAAAACTACTTGTCAACAGGGGTTTTAAAATTCGTTGGTACTTTAATGAAATTCATTGAGCCTAGAATTATAATGAAAAAGCTGTTAATGTGGTACCAATATTCAGGTTTATTGATTTTTGGCTTATATTAGGATAAACACAGATAATGTGTCAATAATTCAATATTTTGGATATGCTGGATAATAGAATGAAGATTCCCACTCAGTTTATAATACATTGGTTTGGGCACATACACTGACAGAGGAGTCCAAGACAAAGCCTGGACTTTGGTGCTTGGAGCATGCATGGAACTTTCTTGGGTCTTTATTCCTCTGTGGTAGTAAGGACAGTCCTTCTTTTTCTCTCATCCACATTTTTCAATCCCAGATGTTCTTACTGTCATTTCTCTAGGAACCCTCTCTAGCCCCTATCACTTCTGGCAGGCTCTCTCACCTCAAAATTTATAGTACATGCTGTCTGTACTATCCATATCAAACGTGTGAAACCAGAAGCCAACTGTAATATGAAATAGTATTGTTGAACTATTTTATGCATTTATGACTTTCTGCCAACATATTTTAAGCATTTAAAGTATAATGGGCACATTTCCTGAGTATAAAATATATTAGCAATGTACCTTTATTTATTTGATATCATATTGAACATTTCTGAGTACAAAATACTCCATAAATGTTTTATTGAAATGAATTGGTAATCATTTCTATTCTCTTCACTGCATAATAATGAATTACTGACAATGTAAGATTGAACTACATGTGACTGAACTACCTATTAATGATTTAATCCACTCCAAAAGTGTCCTCAATGCCTTTTTAAACAAGTAAATAGAAATGGGTTCTTTATACTTTGTGTTGTATGTATGTATATATAAAAGAATCTAGAACTAGGTTGAGAGATTTACATAGAATTGTAAGGCAAGAACTAAGGTAGTGATTTTCTTTAACAAAGAATTTAAAATAAAATAAGATTTGAGGAACAAAGTTCCAGTGCAAGATAAGTACATTCTATAAATGCAACTTATAAAACCTGGACAGAATGTATGGAGCATCTATTTGATGCCTCTGAAAAGAAACATGAGCATATAAATAAAGACCATAATTTGAAGCATCACTAAATAAGTTTTCCATTTTTCCCCTACAATATCCCCCAATCTCATCTCAATGTAGTCCAAAACAAGTGGGCACTGGGGTGCAGGTAGAGAAACCTCAAGAAGAAACTATCTACCTCTAACTGAAGAAGTGGACAAGGAAACTCCTAAACTACAGAATGTGGAAATGGTTTTTTGTTCTTTTCTCTAGTCTCTCCATCCTTAGCCCACAAACAATCCTATGGTGAGGTAGTGGAAACTGGACCCCACAGAAACCTAACTTCTAAACTTCTAAAGAGGGGAAGCCTCCTTTCTGATAGGGGAGCTCTAATCCCATGAGGGTACGTCACATAACCCATTGTTTTTCTCTGTTCTCCAGATGTGGGTGCAGGCCTGGAAGCATATGTCGAAGTGTGATCAGGAAAGCACCATTTTACTGGCTGTATGACTTAGAAAGATAATCCCAGAAAACTGGTTAGTACTGAAGGGATTGCAGAGAGAGAAGCTCAGAAAAACAAGCCCTTAAAGTTTTTGGGAACTCCATGGGCTCACCCTCAAACGGCATGAGTATAGAGCTGATCACCCTTCCAAAGAATTTGAGAAGTAAACTAACTTAGAGACTGCCACCCTGGTCCCTGAACACTGGGTGGTGCACACATGGTTTATTTTGAATAGCACTGAACAGGCTTTGAAAACTAAACTCACATTAGAACCACAGACATAGAAGGTGTGCTGGAACTTGTGCCCTGAACCTAAATAGGATAATTGTCTCCAAAACAAAATTATCAACATGTCCTACAGGACTTACAAGATTTGGAATTTTATAATATAATATTTAAAATGTCCAGATAGCAATCCAAAATCTCAACTCACATAGAAAAAGACAATCAACTGATATCAAGGTAAAGATGACAAGATGTTGGACTTACATGACAAAGACTCTGATGTAATTATTATAAAAAGACTTCAATAGGCAAGTGTAAACATCTTGAAGTAAATAGAAAACTGTAAAGAAACACCAAAGAAATAGACAAAAAGAACAAAGAGAAATTATATAACTGAAATATACATAATAGAATGACAAAAAAAGAAACTTCACTGGATAGACTTAAAATTAAATGGAGATTACAGAAGAAAAGATTCCATGGAATCTGATGGAATCTGATGAAAGATCCATAGAAAGTGTCAAATCTGAACACAAGCAAGAAAATAGATTAAAAATCAATAAATACAGCCTCAAGGGCCTGTAGGACAATAGCAAAAGGTCTAATATTTGTGTTTTCCAAGTCCTAGAAAGAGAAGAGGAAAAACGTGGTACTTCCAAAATTTTTGAAGAAATAAGGATTGAAGATGTCTCAAATTAGGTGAAAGACTTTAGATATAGATTTAAGAATCTAATCAAAGCCCAAACAGTATTAACTCAGATATCCATGCAAAAACATACCATAATCAAATATTTGAAAACTAAAAACAAAAAGAAAAATCTTTGTAGCAGTCAAAGAAAATGAGGCACCACTTTTCAAGGTAAGAACAATTCAAATGGCTTCAGATTTCTCATCAGAAAACAAAAACCAAAAAGAAGAAGGCTTTTAATATGCTTACAAAAAAGAATTGTCAACCCATTATTCTATAGCAAGTGAAAATATCTATTAGGAATGAAGCTGAAAGTCATTCTCAGATAAAGTTAAGTAAGAGAATTTACAACCAACATACCTACTCTAGAAGAATTGTTAATTGAAGTTTTTCAGTCAAAGAGAAATATAACTAGAAGTAAGTAAACTTGAAAAATCAGGAATAAAGATAAGTAACAGAAAAAGTAAATATCTGAGCAAATATAATACATTATTCTTCTATAGGCTCTTTAAAATATGTTTGATGGTCCAAAGTAAAAATTATAACACTGAGGTGAGTTTCAATGTATGTATATATAATATATGAAATGACTAGTGCATAAAGAGGGAGGTAATTAAAGAGGCCTAGACATGGGGCGCCTGGGTGGCGCAGTCGGTTAAGCGTCCGGCTTCAGCCAGGTCACGATCTCGCGGTCCGTGAGTTCGAGCCCCGCGTCGGGCTCTGGGCTGATGGCTCAGAGCCTGGAGCCTGTTTCCGATTCTGTGTCTCCCTCTCTCTCTGCCCCTCCCCCGTTCATGCTCTGTCTCTCTCTGTCCCAAAAATAAATAAACGTTGAAAAAAAAAAAATTTAAAAAAAAAGAGGCCTAGACAGTAGTAAAATCTACATTAGACTTGCAGTGGTAAATAAATAGACTTGTCAAATGTTAATATGTGTATTTTAAACCCTATAGCAAGCATTTAAAAAAATATTATTATCTAGTCAAAAATACATGGAAAAACTAAAAAATGCTTAAATAGCCCACAGGAAGGCAGGAAGGAGAACCAAAGAAACAAACAGTACTACCAAAACAAAAACAATAAAACAAACAAATAAACATGGGAAAAAATGGTGGATCTAAAACCAACATCAAAATATCAAAATTACATTAAATGAGAATGTCCAAAGATACCAATTAAAAGACAGATACTGTCCAAATGTATATGTTTTTACTCAAGTCACTAATATTTATATTTTTAAAACTGTATATGACTGTATATGTATATGTGTGTGTGTATAAAACTATGACCCAGGGTCTTTTCATGGTAATATAGGATGAAAAAGTACATGGTCATATGTATTTATGCAGTAAGACTAACTGAAAAATTCAATATACATTTATGACTTAAAAAATATCTCTGAGCAAACAAGGAATAGAAAGAACTTCCTCAATCTTATAAAAAGCACCCTCAAAAACTATAATAAATGTCATACTTAATGGTGAAAGACTGTATGTTTTTCCATGATTGGTAATAGGACAAGGACATCCACTTTCACCACTGTTGTTTAATACAGAGTTTGAAGTTCTGGTCAGTACAATAAATCAAGAAAAATAAATTAAAAGGATACACATGAGAAATAAGGAAATAAACTGGTACCTATTTATTTATGGCATGATCATGTAAAAGGCTGAAAGAATCTACAGCAAAACTTCTAGAATAATAAGTGAGTTAAGGGGCATCTGAGTGTCTCAGTCAATTAGGCATCCAACTTCAGCTCATGTCATGATCTCTCAGTTCACGAGTTCGAGCCTCACGTTGGGCTCTGTGCTAACAGCTTAGAGCCTGGAGCCTGTTTTGGATTATGTGTCTCCCTCTCTCTCTGCCCCTCTCCCACTCGTGCCTTGTCTCTCGCTCTCTCTGTGTGTCTCTCAAAATTGAATAAACATTAAAAAATTTTTTTTAAATAAGTGAGTTAAGCAACTTTGCAGGATATAAGTCAACACAAAATCAATCATATTTTCAATGTACAACTGGAAGCCAAAATTAAAAAAAAAAGATTGTATTTATAATAGCTCCAAAAAATGTTTATGTTTAAATCAAACAAAATATGCACAAGATTATGTAATAAAATATACAAAATGCTAAAGAAAGACACAAAAGAAGATGTAAATAAATGCAGAGACATACCATTTTTATGAATTGGAAAATTCATAGTAAAGATGTCAAATCTCTCAAATGAATTTAATAGATTTAATGCAAATTCAAACAAAATCTCATATAATCATTTGGTAGATATGGACAACCTGATCTTAAATATATTTGGAAAATACAAGGAAATAGAATAGCTACACTAATTTTGAAAAAGAAAATTAAAATTGAAGAAATCATACAACTACACTTTTAAGACTTACTATTAGGTTTCCATAAACAAGATGCTGGCAAAAAGATGTAAACATAGACCAAGAGAATGCTTCACACAAATATGGCAAATAATTTTTCACAAATGTGAAAAAGTAACTCTGTGTATAAAGAATAGTCGTTTCAACCAATGGTGCTGGAACAACCATATGCAAAAAAAAGTAAACACTGACTTAAACTTCACAAAAAATATTACATGCAAAATTAACACAAAATAGTTCATAACTCTAAATATAAAAGGTAAAAACTTTTAAAAGAAAACATGGGAGAAAATCCTCATGACCTAAGATTAGCCAATGATGCTTAAAAGAAAAAAAAATGGCAAACTCGACTGTATGAAAATTGATAGGCATTGTTAAGCAAATAAAAAAGACAAGCTACAGACTGGGAAAATACTGCAAGTCACATAACCAATGAAGGACTTTATATTTAAATAGAAAAACTCTCAAACTCAAAAGAAGACAAAATGGTTAGAAAATGGGTTAAAAAAAAAAAAAAAAAAAAAAAAAACTTGAACAGACCCTTCACCAGAAAGAATATAAGGATAACAAACAAGAACATGAAAATCATTGGTTCAATATCATTGGCTATTAGGGAATGAACATTAAAGCCATGATAAGATAACGTTACATACTATTAGAATGGCTAAAATAAAAACACTGGTAATACCAACCTCTGGCAAGGATGCAAAGAAACTAGACCTCTCTTACCTTGCTCATGGGAATGCAAAGTGGTACAGCCACTGAAAACATTTCATGATTTCTTACAAAAGTAAACATATGCTTATGAGATGACCCAGCAATGCCACTCCTAGGTACATTTATAGCACTATAGTCATAATTTCCAAAACCTTGAAATAACCCAGTCTCAAAATGTTACATACCTTAAAACTCCATTTTTATTACACTCTTGAAAAGACAAGACCGTAATGATGGAAAACAGATTAGCAGTTGTCAGGGTTTTGAGGCAGTGGAAGCACACATCACAAAAAGATACACAAGGGAGTTTTGTGGGGGTAATAAAACTGTTCATATTGTGATAGCAGTGGTAGTGATTACACAAGTTAATGCACGTGTTAAAACTAATAGAACCAAAAGAGAAAAAAAATCCATTTTACTGTATGACTTAAAAATTAAATACTTGTAAAACAAATGATAGAAAATGCTAAGATGAAAGAAAAAGACAAAAATAGTTTGGTGATCACAAAATCATTATTCTGTTTGCCATAATGATTTTATATATATATATATGTGTGTATATATACATATATAAATATATATTTTTTATATTTATATGTATATATACATATATACATATATATATACATATATACATATATATATACACATACACATATATATATATATATATATTTTTTTTTTTAGGTGTATTTCTTTATTTTGAGGGGTGGGGGATGCACAGAGAGAGAGGGAGAGAGATAATCCCAAGCAGGCTCCATGCTGTCAGCGCAGAGTTGGACTCAGGGCTCAAAATCATGAACTGTGAGATCATGCCCTGAGCCGAAATCAAGAGTCAGATGCCATATCGACTGAGCCACTCAGGCACCCCTGATTTTATATTTCTAATCCACACTTCTCTGATAGCAAAATAAGACCATGTATTCTGCTTCCTATGAATCTTGAATACAAATTTTTTTGTGCCTGGTAGATGCCCCAAAATACGATGCCTGACTGATGGCTATCGGTTCACATATTGTACACCATTTAAACACTGTGGGGCAGGGGAGAAATTTCTGTATGGGGATTTTTGCCAGCTTCTATGGCTTTTGAATTATGAGGTACAAAGTACTCACATGTCTTTTTCTATAAATCTGATAATAAATTTCTCTCTCATCTGAGTTGCACATAGCAACAAGAACATAAATGTAATACACTTTGACACAAGAGGAGGGGGTGGGGACAGAGTGGAGAATTACTCATTTCCTATTTTCCTTTTTTATATGGGTAGGAGAATTAACTGTTGTCCTGGGTAAGTTCCAGCTCAGGTAATTAGTTTCTCTGAAAAATTCCCACTGTAGTTTTAATTGAACAATTTATTTTTTACTTCCTGTCTTAAATCATATGCCTATGCCTATTTTCAACTGCTACAGAAATACATCTACTCGGAGGTAAAATTCCAGAGACTGTGGATGTAGCCATTTTCACACAAAAAACTGTATACTTTTTAAAAACGCATTTTATTCTCTTTCTGGATGAAAAAGAGGAGAGTAAGTTTAAAGTAAGAAGTTCTCTCTCCTCTCTTCAATGAAAAGATAGATGATTGAATGAGACTATGCTGGAGTCTTCCTCGTGCACAAAAAAGCAGTAAGGCAGTGGACTTATTAACATCCAATATTTTTGCAATATCTGAGAAAACACAAGCTTCCATTTTTCATTCCCAGTGTCAAACAGCTGTCCACAGTAGTAGAATCACTGTCTGGCCACACCCATTTAAAAATTTTCAGAAAGGGTTTTTCAGAAAGCCATTTTTTTTTCCTGGGCATCAGAAAGTAATGCTGAAATTTAAATGTCAAACCTAAATGATTATAAGGTGTTTTAATAAAGGAATGAGGCATTATTATTATTATAACTACATATGAAAGACCTTTTTTTTGAAGATGGATTAGGACAGCAAATCCCAAACTTAACTGAAAAGAATTAATTGAGGTATTTGCTTAAAATACAGATTTCCAGGCCTCCCTTGGAAATCAAACAAGTTGTTGTATAAAATAATTTGACCTTACAAACCCTCCATCATCCTTCCCAGTCCCAAATCTTCATGTCAGTTGCCCATCTGCCAGCCTAAAGAAGGCTCTCTCATCTCAAGATTGGCCACACAGTGGAATCACCTGACAAGACTTAAAAATATACTGATGCCTAACCCTACCACAAATGATTCTGACTTGATAACTCTGAGAAAAGAAGTAGGCATTGGTATTTTTAAAGTTCCACAGCTGATTCTAATGTGCAACCAAAGCTGAACAACCACTGAATAACAACGGTTCCAGAATAATCTTAAAAAAAAAAAAAAAGTGATGATAATTCTACCCTGATTTTCTGACCACATTAGAGCAATACACTGGGTTCTGCAGATATGCAACGACAAAGTAGAAAGCACACACAAACTCTACAATGACAGAGATCTGGATTTAAATTCCAGATCCACCATTTTTAACATGATCTATTGCCACTGAAAAGACAACTTAAGTAAGCCTCAGTTTTCTAGTTATGTAATGGGGAAAATAGTGCCTATGACTCAAACAGATTAACCGATTTGCCTACCATGTTCACTTCTCTTCTGGCTTACCCAGCGCTTTCCATAGGCCCAGGAAGTGATTGTTCTATGAATAGGGTGACCCTCTCCATCTTCCCAAGAAGAGTTCTGTTTATGCTTATTAATTAATTATTAATCACACTAGGTTTATTCTCAAAAGTGTTTCATATTGGAATACTAACTAAGTATTCATCTTTCCTATATGCCACATTTTTCACTCATCAGTTACAACTGACTGCCCGGAGGTAGAAAGCTGACCCATAGGGTGACCCACTGGGTCAGTAAGATTCTTTATATAACTTTACCTGGCCAACAGACACATGAAAAGATGCTCATCATCATTTATCATCAAGGAAATACAAATCAAAGCTACAGTGAGATACCACCTCACACCTGTCAGAATGGCTAAAAATTAACAACACAAGAAACAACATGTGTTGGTAAGGATGTAGAGAAAATAGAACATTCACTCACTATCAGTGGGAGTGCAAACTGGTACAGCCACTGTAAAACACTATGGAGTGTCCTCAAAAAGTTAAAAATAGAACTACCTTACCATCTAGCAATCACACTACTGGGTATTTACCCAAAGAATACAAGACTATTAATTCAAAGGGATACATGCACCCCTATATTTATAGCAGATTATTTACAATAGCCAAGATATGGAAGCAGCCCAAGTGTCCATTGAGTATTGAATGAAGAATGGATAAATGGGGATAAATGGTGAATGGAATATTATTCAGCCATAAAAAAGAGTGAAATCTTGACATCTGCAACAACATGGATGGATGTAGAGAGTATAATGCTAAGTGAGGTAAGTCAAAGAAAAATACCATGATTTCACTCATATGTGGAATTTAAGAAGCAAAACAAACAAATAAGGGGAAAAAAAATAAGAGACAAAGAAAGAAGGAGAGAGACAGAGAGAGAAAGCAAGAAACAAATTCTTCATTATAGAGAACAATTTGATGGTTACCAGAGAGGAAGGGCAAAGAGGGAGGGGGGTTAAACAGGTGATGGAGATTAAGGAGTGCACTTGTTGTGATGAGCATCAGGGTGATGTATGAAAGTGTTGAACTACTGTATTGTACACCTGAAACTAATATAACTTTATATTAACTAACTGGAATTAAAATAAAAACAATAAAAAAGAAAAGATAGGATATATAAGTTGTATAAGTTATCTATGCTTCATAGGAAATTGCCCCAAAACTTAGTGGCTTAAAACATATATTATTTCATAGTTTTTGCAGGTCAGGAATCCAGGGGTGATCCCTCTGCTTCAGGGTCCATCACTGCTATTAGGTTCTTCAGCCCTAGTGAGCAGGAAGTAGCAACTACTCTAGACTTACTGGCAAGGCATCTACATGTCACAAGATAGGAAATAAATCCAACTAAAATTTAGGGACCTTCCACCTCAGTGAAAATTTTTAGGATTTAGTGTTATGGGTCATGTTGAAAGAGTGAAGACAGAGTGGGGAAAAAAATGCAAGCCGTAAGGGAACAGTAAATCTCATTTGTGTATTTTTAGGGTAAACCAGTTAGCTGCCAGCTAATAAAAAAGGTCATTTAGGGCGTTATATCAGTGAGTAGGTCAACTAGTTGTATCAAAGAAGACAATTTCAATTCTCCAGAAAATACTGATAGTTTATGAAATAAATCTAACGCTGTACCAGGCCTTTTACTAACATCTCCTCCTGAGGTCACTCTTCTCTTTACCACTTTTCAGAAGTTCCTGCAGAATTTCAGAGAGTCCATGCCATGAAATACCCCCCAACTTCTTTTACTTTTAATTTCCGTAAGCTAATTTAGATGGATTTTTGTTCCTGGGACTAAAAGTCTTCACCAAAACAATTTAACTGAGTTATTGCAAAAAATAAATGAAATAGTATAGATAAATTGTGTGGAACTTAATTGAGACCCATAAATAGAAACTGTGCTAAGCCATGATGAGTACATTTATGAAAGGGACTAAACTAACTGAAGCATATGTGGAAGCAAGTGAATAGGTGGTTAAACTGTCTCAAGACCGTGTCTCCTGAGGAATGGCTAAAGAAACCAGAGCATTTACCCAGTACAAGAGTATCCTCAGAAGACATATGGCAATGTTTTCCAAATGCTGAAATCCTATCACGTACAAGATGACTCCAAAGACATAAAAGCAGGAAGCTGTGAGGAATTAAAAGAGGATGGATGGAAGTGCTTTAAGGGGCAGGAACTTCTCTATCATTGAAAGAATTCAAACATAAACAACATGTGTGGAATGCAGATGATTTAAACCAGCTGATATTTAAAGTCTTTATAATCCTAAATCATATAAATTTGTTAAATAAAGGGAGAAATTTGATCCTACTAGGCTTTAATTTCTTCTGTACAATAGGTAGGATAGTAATTACCTTATCTACCTGAGGTTGTTAGAAGAGCCCAATGAGACCTGAGAAGTCTACACAATAGTCTATAAAATACAAACTGAAGAACCAACCTCTGACTAATTAAAATCTCCATAAAGATGTATGATGTATAATTTTAATCCTTAAATGAAATATTTATTTAGTCTCTGTTATTTGTCAGGCCCTCCTTTAAGTGCTTAAAAGACATTAGTAAACAAAGTAGACAGTAATAATTCATTTTCATATATAATTTCATATATGACCAAAACAATTCTTAATATTCTGGAGAATCTGAACTGTGATAAATTTGCAGCATGAGTTCAGGACTCAATCACTTTGCAAAATTAAGGAGAAAAAAAAAAAAGCTGATCAGACGAACTAGCAGGACCTACAAGGAAGCCCCTATAAAACTAGCTTTAGAAAAAAAAAGAATCACTAAGGGAGTATTAAACCTCAACTTCTTAATAATTCCTTCATCCCTTGCCACCACCACCCCACCATCAATAAGAATAGCTTTATATTTAGCCTTGTCAATAACCCTTGCTTTATACCTGGGGCTTGAAATCTCACAATACCATCTACTAAGGTTGTGCTTATGACCTGTTTCCTTAACCATAAGTAATCTTACTACTCAATAACTGACACTGCCCCTCCTCCAACTGCCTTTGAAAATTATTATTCATTTGACAGATATGTTCTGAAAGGCTCCTTAGGAACCAGGCACTGTGATCTGGCACAGAGGATACAACAAGGAAGTGTTCTCCTTTACAGAGTTTATATTCTAGAGAGGTTATGAGAGATGATATAGATATATGTTAAAATATACAGATACTGTATGTATCTATATGTGTATATATACAGATACACTGTATGTATATACTATGTTTGTGTAAGGAAATTAATAATATTCCTTTTTATTTTTTTAAGTTTATTTATTTTATTTTGAGAGAGAGCATGCACACATGAACAGGGAAGGGGCAGAGAGAGCAGGGGAGTGAGAGAATCCCAAGCAGGCTCTGAGCTGTCAAGCCAGACTCCTACACAGGGCTTGATCTCACTAACCATAAGATCATGACCTGAGCCGAAATCAAGATTCAGACCTTTAACTGAGCCACCCAGGCACCTCAATAATCTTCCTTTTTAGGTCAAGTCACAAGTCGATATCAACTGAGGGCTTTCTCAAAATGCACCCATATATATTTTAATTCAATACATCTGAACAATAAAATTTGGAAAGTAATTCTGATAGGTATATTGGATTCCAGATCATTGTATCAAAAAAAGAATTAGGTTAAAAAAATAAACTAACAAAGCTTTCTCTTCCACCATCCCATCCCAACTATGGTAAAAAAAGTCTTTAGCTGATATGGCTGAATTAAATAATGCACAGGATTTGTTGTTTAATTCATCCTCATTCATAACATAGACTCTCACTAAAAGAACTGTAATGCTTTAAAATATCTTTTAATTGATTATGAGATAATCCAGTTTTCCTAAATCATTCCTAATGTAAGAGCATATTCAATCACAGAGCTACAACTATTATATCTCAAATCAATTTGAACCACCATAATGATGGGTGACATAGTCTTGAATAGTTTTACTGAACAGAATGTTTTTTAGTAGGAAGAGATGTAAGGCCTGTACTAAATTTCTCTTTCTATTCACATTTTCAAGAATAGTGTGTGGCTCTGTTTATCTTTCCTGAAAGGTGTAAAATATCTATGCACTGCTTCATTATTGTCACTGTTTCACTAAAAGAAGCTGACAGGTATTTCAACATTCCCCTCTATTTTATGCATTCCAGAATACACAAGCTATTTTCATTCTCAACATCACACTTCTTCTCCTTATAGAATAATGGAACTAAAGTTACTATAGGTCCTAAACTACTTCTATTGTTCTCTTGGGTTGTACTTAATTACCATCCAGTTTATTAACTTATTTTTAGGTCAAAAGTATGCAAAGTGGCATAGCACAATGTACACCAAAACAATTGTTTTGGGGGGGGGGGGGAAGTCTCGGATTTTAAAAGATATTTGGGCGGGGCGGGGTGGGGGCAGGGGTGACAGCGTCTGGGTGGCTCAGTCCACTAAGCATCTCACTTTGGCTCAGGTCATGATCTCATGGCTCCTGAGTTCTAGCCCCACTTTGAGCTCTATGCTGACAGCTTAGGGCCTGGAGTCTGCTTCAGATTCTGTGTCTCCCTCTCTCTGCTCATGCTCTGTCTCTCTCTCTCTCTCTCTCTCTCTCTCTCTCAAAAATAAACAAACATTAAATAAATAATATTAAAAAAATAAAAATAAAATAGTAAAAGATATTTAGGGGTCCAAAAAGAAGTAATATTTCTGAACATTAGGAAACAGGATATTATACTGGGAAGAAATGGGCTGTGGAGATTGACCAAACGGGTTTGAATCCTGGCTCTGTCATCTTCACAGTAGCCTTAGGCTACTGACTATTCCTGTCATCCTTAACTATAAAGTAAGATTTTAACACCAATCATTCAAGGTTGTTGAAATGCTAAGTGATGGTGTATCTTAAGCTCCTAAAATAGTCTGCATAATAACTGTGAATAGGTCTACTAAATGAATGGGCATCTGTATGAAAAACATTTGTCTTTTAGTCAATGCACATATTATAAAAGCCAACTAAATAAAACATTGTATAAGGCACTACAAAACTATTGAGAGGTTAGTAAAACCTAGCAAAAAAAAATCTTTCAGTTACTCATCTAGTATTTTGTGTAGTCTCTATCAAAATCTGGAATGACTGATAGAATCACTTCATTAAGTTATCTTGTTCCTATTGTTAATGAGATAATAGGTACAGGATGAGTCATCCTTTCTGAAGCTGCCATTCAGGTTGCCCTTACATTATTATTTTCCTTCAGCTTTTTTGTTTTTTTTCCTGGTCATTTACTACAAGCGATATACTTCTGAAGGATTAAGAAGGAAAGAAAGAGGAGGAACAGAGGGGAGGGGAAGGGAGGAGAAAAAAGAAAGAAATAAAAACTCTAAGATTTAAACTTCAATTTAAAAGCAAGCTGTATCGTAACCATCTTGATAAATTACTTTTGTTCGTGTTTTGATCATAAATGACTAATGGATTATGATTTTAATAGATTTAGACGAAAAAACTCCTTTCCTTGGCATGTTTTTTTTTCTATGAATTCACTATTGCCTTCTTAACTTATGTAAAAAAATATATGATTCACCGTATTTATTATTCACGTAAAATATACATATGTACCAAAACGTGAAGCTACTCTGCTACCTCCGTCTACTTCCAATTCTTTCCTACTGTTGACAGGCATTTTCCCCAAACTCTAATATAAATATAAAACATATAAACATGAATACATGGCTCAGTGTGTGAATGAGTAGACACTGCCAGCAAGCAGATGTGGATTTAAATTCTGGGTCTTCCTCATCACAGCTGTGTGACCCGTGTGTATTACAAAACATCCCTAACCTCAGTTTCTTCATCTGTGAAATGGGATAATAATAACAACTTCTTGGGGCGCCTGGGTGACGCAGTCGGTTAAGCGTCCGACTTCAGCCAGGTCACGATCTCGCGCTCCGTGAGTTCGAGCCCCGCGTCGGGCTCTGGGCTGATGGCTCAGAGCCTGGAGCCTGTTTCCGATTCTGTGTCTCCCTCTCTCTCTGCCCCTCCCCCGTTCATGCTCTGTCTCTCTCTGTCCCAAAAAATAAATAAACGTTGGAAAAAAAATTAAAAAAAAAATAATAACAACTTCTTACAAAGTCGCTGAGGGAATTTAAGTAGATAACTCATTCAAGTTGCATAGCATAATATCTGCAAAAAAATGAACATGCACTAGTCATTGTTCTTTACGTTTTCTTCATATATTTTGTTAATTTTCTTATTTTCTTACAGTGAAATAATGGAATTATCAATATATACTATTTTTTGTTTGTATTTATTTTATTTTTTAGTAGACTAATGTTTTAGAGCACTTTTAGGTTCATAAGCAAAACTGAGGGGAATGTACAGAGATTTCCCATATACTCTCTACACCTATGCAGGCATGTTATAACAGGATTCTCACACAGAGAAATGGGACACCGAGGCTTTTCTGTCCAGGAAGCAACTTTATTTGTCATGCTGGCACGGGCTCAGTGGGTTTGTACCAAAAAAAAAAAAAAAAAAAACAAAAAAAAAACTGAGCCCTGAGCACAGTGGGGTGTAGCCTTTTACGCAATTTCTACTTCTTTGTCTCCTGTATATGTGACATATAGTCTGATTGGACACAGTCCAAGTTACAGGGTCGTGTCAGAACTACACATATGTGTATAGGGGTTGACAGGGCCATCTTGCCTTCCTTTGTTCTGAGGAGGCCTCCACCACATTCCTTAGGGAGGGGCTTTACATTCCCCCCTTTGATGCTCAGACCCCCTATTTGGGGTCAAAGAGCATCATCTTGGTTTAGAGGTTTATATTTCCATAACATCATCACATATGTGGCTGTTTTCCTTTCGACCATTGCCTCAATGAGGATAGAGACAGACCATATAACCAGGTGAGTTAGGCAAGGTAGGATTAAGAAAGCTCCCAAAATCAAGACCTATGAGGGCTCTGAAGCCCCCGAGAGTTGAAAACCATCCTCTAAATAACTCTCCAGGGTTCCAACCTTTCCAGGTCTGGACTGGGACATGAGCAACCTTTGATCTGTGATCTCCTCTATGACTTTTCCTTTATCATCTATCTGTAGGTAGCAATTACTCAGGTTGAACTTTCCACAAACTCCTCCCTCCGAAGCATGCAAATAACCTAAGGCCAAGTGGTTTTGATAGACAGCATTGCAAATTTTGGTTTGCTGCTTGGCTAGTAAGTTAAGAGCTCTGGTAGTTTCACTGGTTATAATTTCTACAACTGCTTGCAGTGTGATTATGTGGTTTAGCATATAAATGGGAGTGTGGTAGCCCCAGGACCCATTCTCTGTCCAGGTGGCAGGGACATAATATTGGATTATACACTCAGAAGGCCATCCATCATCCTTCCAATTGCCAACTTGTAGGGCACATCGGAGTCTCCCTGTCCCCAAACACTTGGACTCCCAAATGTTTCCCTCTGGCAAGTGGGAGAAGGAAGAAAGATGGACAAATAGTTCCCAACACACATAACCCTGACTAGCCTGAGGGAAGTACTTTGTAGGCTGTCCTTCCACATATCCAGTATAGTCCACCTGGGGACTGCCATTCAATGGATGCGTCAACATTGTCCCAGGCCTCTCAGAGATGAGAGAAGTTAGACAAGGGGTGGGGATCTGGCTCAAGATGATCTGGGGTCCCCCACCATTGGGTTTCCCAAGAGGTTGAGTTATAAAGTCTTTGGCCACTTCCAACAGAGACAGTGAAGTGAACTTCCTTCCCCACCAAGCAAGGTTTGAGGAGGCAAACCCCAGTAGTAGGATTGGGGTATTCTGTTCCATTATAAGGTTCATGGGGATCTAATTCTCTACCTCCCATGGCCATTGATCCTCCATGTTAGTTCCCCCACAAACATAACAAGAAGAGATCTTTAGAGTCTGGGCTATAGTCTCTATTAGAGCTAGAAACAGATTTTTCATCATGATGGAGACAGGAGGAGGACCCTTCTCTATTTCTTCATAAAAGGTGGGTTGTGGCCTTATATGTGACAGTAACTCTCTTAAAATACAACACGGTTCCTGGAGCTGTGCCTTGTCCATCGATACCTAGACCATCTGGTGATCTGTTTCCCATTTTGAGTCTCCCGGGTCAAGGATGTTAAAATTAATAGGGTTACAGGTTCCCAATTGGCAGTTTGACTCAGCCATGCCTTTTTGGAGGAGGGCTACTTTGTCTTTGGTCTGCCAGGTGGCCCAGCTCCAGTAGGGAGAGAGGAAATCGGTATCAGAATTACATCCTGACTAGGTTGAAGACTAGTAGCATAAGTACCTAACATTGGATCTGTACTCTCGTTCCCATGTTAGACTTCCATGTGGCAAACCATATGGCAATGTGTCACCTATGGCTGTACATATATCAAATCTAGACACTGGATGGTTTGGATTGGTAATTTGAGTTTTGTTAATTAGTTGGTCCACACCAGTTGTGCCTGTCTTGGGGTGACTCTGGACCTCTATCCATTCCTCCATTGGGGAGTACTGTAGGTTGCAACAGGTGTATTGACTCTCCCATTGGCAGATAGAATAAGTGGCACAATAGAATATTGTGTAAGCAGGTCCTGGGATCTTTTCCTTGGCATGAAAAGTGGGTATGGTAAGTAAGGTCCAAGCGACTCCTGGCCTGACCTGGTTATGCGAATACATGGGTCACATGATAAGGAATCTAGGTCTACAGAAGGGGTCCAGATTAGAAGCAACCAATACCAACAAAGCATTTTATCCACACCCCTAGCCAGCCAGGGCAGCCCCTGCCAATCCTATGGCAAAAAGTAGAAGAATCACAATAACAGCAAGAAACAAGGGGTGACAGTGCATCATAGTAAGGAAACAGATATAGAAAATAAGACAGTCTATTTGTTCCACCAGACCGTCGATTCCTCAAGCTTCTTCTGTGTGTAGCTTAGTCAGATTCCGCAGTGACTAAAGCAGGGCTGCAGTCTCCCATAGCATCTGGAGTTGTAGATTGCATCTTCTGTATGGTCAGCTTGCACAGCGCTGAAAGATCAGGAATGCACTCCCAGTTTCGAGATGCTGGCTTTACTCTGCTGCAGTGAATCCAGGGACCCACTTCGGCTATCTTTTTTTTTTTTTTTTTAACGTTTATGTATTTTTGAGACAGAGAGAGACAGAGCATGAACAGGGGAGGGTCAGAGAGAGGGAGACACAGAATCTGAAACAGGCTCCAGGCTCTGAGCTGTCAGCATAGAGCCCGACATGGGGCTCGAACTCATGGACTGCGAGATCATGACCTGAGCCAAAGTCAGCCACTTAACCGACTGAGCCACCCAGGCGCCCCTCGGCTATCTTTACTGCAGTAGGGGTAGACAAAATGACAGTGAATGGGCCCCTCCAGAGGGTTTTAGGGGTCGGACATTCCATTCCTTCACCCAAACAGCATCTCCTGGTTTAAAGGGGTAAGCATCTGTGGTCAGACTCACAGGTAATCTCTCCCTAACCCAGTGGTGTAAGGTGGTTAGGGTAGAGCTGAGGGTCCACAGCTTAGGGTTTCCTTAGGGTTAGACTGCCTATCTCATTAGATTCCTCTTTATGCCCTTGATAATGGGGGGAGGGTGCCTATAAAGGATGTCATAAGGGGAGAACCCTGTCTGCTTAGTGGGGCTACACCTGATTCTTAAGAAGGCATTTGGCAACACCTGGTCCCAGTTCAAGTGGGTTTCCTGTACAGTTTACTTAATTGCAGCTTCAGGGGTCAGTTCATTCATTCCACCTTCCCGGGGCTCTGGAGCCGGTATGCTGTGTGTAACTTCCAGGTGATCTTTAGCCCCTTTGCCACCAGCTGCACCACCTGAGCCATGAATGCTGGCCCCTTACCTGATCCCACAGTGACAGGGATCCCAAATCGAGGTATGATTTCTTTTAGAAGGAGTTGGACCACTTCACATGCCTTTTCTGGGAGAGTAGAGAAGCCTTCCACCCAGCCTAAGAAAGTGCACACAAAGACCAACAGATATTTACAACCTCAGACCCAGGGAAGCTCAGTGAAGGCTACCATCATATTTTCAAAGGGGGCACCCCCAACACTCTGCAACTCTGAGTCCCTGAGGTGTGTTATTCTGGGCATATATTTCACATGGCTCTCATACTGCTTGGGCTATGCTGGAGAGCCGAAAGATGTACAAATGTTGCCCAAGGCTGGCCACCCTGCCTTCAGGCACTTACAGCCACGGCCTTCTTAGTGTCTGAGACTGACAAGTTAACTATGGGACAAAAATTGACAGAGTGTCACATTCAGTGTTGACATTAATGGAGTACAAGGGACGATACTGGCTAACCAAGGCACGGATGGTCAGATGTCAGACAATGCTATGTGACATTAACTATGGGACAAAAATTGACAGAGTGACCATTTGACTCAACGTAGTCTTGAGAGCTGTCTGGCCAATATGGGTTTCCTGATGGAACTGCTTGACAAAAGCTGGAACCAGGGCCTCAGGAATTGCTACTCAGCCATCTTCAAATTCCCACCATCCACCTGGGAGGTAGCCTCCATTTTCAGTCTTAAACCATGTACTCTCATGTTGTGAGTAATTAGGGTCCCATTCTGCCAGTGGACTAACAGTGCAGTGGTTAAAGCTGCTGATTCTGTTCCTTTAGTGACCACAAGCTTTGCTTCTTGGTCTGCTGGTTTCCCCATGTAGCTGTGGTGTCTCTCCTTTGATGTCTCCAACAATGTATGACTACCACTCTTTAGGGGCCCATACAGAATCTAAGAGTTCAAGGATTTCCTTATCATACTTTGTCTTTTCCTCCTGAGTTTATTAGATCCTTCTCTTTATATAAAGCCCCCATGTACATGGAGGGTGGTGAGGCATATCTAGTGTCTGTGTATATATTAACACGTATTCCTGCTACCAGTTGGAGGGCTCGAATTAGCGCAATGAGCTCTGTCTTCTGTGCTGAAGCCCCCTTTGGCAGGGGTTTGGCCTCAATTACAGAACTCAGGGTCACCACGGAGTATCCCACAAGGCATTCTCCCTCTTTCACAAAACTGCTACCGGTAAAATACTCAGGATCAGGCTCCTTGAGGGGCTGGTTCCTCAAGTCTGGTCAGCTGGAGAACACTTCATCCATGACTTCAATGCAGTCATGAGCTGGTTGATCTGACCCAACAGGCAGTAGGGTTGCAGGATTTAGGGTTCGCACTGCTCCTAGGTGAATGCATGGTCCTCACATAAATATTAAAAAAGAAAAGAATACTTCAGACACTAGAATAGTCTTCTCTTGAGATAGACTAGCAAGACAGGCCTAAAGATTTACACAATCTCTGATCTGGTGTGGTATGAGGCCAGTAAGAAGCTCAAGGCCCAAACTGTACCCTTGGCTCCTGCCAGGATGCCTGAAATGTAACCATTAGAATTTTTATATTTATGTTCTTTATTAAAATGTCCATGGAAAGGAACACATCATAAGTTATTATCAGCCTACATGTAAGAAAAAATAATTAAAGCTAGTTTAGAGGAAGGCAAGGTAGAGGAAACAGGTTAGGTGTCTAAGAAGGCAGAGAATTTCTGGTGTGTGAAGTTATGTGTGTATGTGAGGCAGAGAACTAAAACAATAAATGGGGGGAGTGATTATATCTAAGACTAAAGTACAAATAGTCCAAACAGGCAAAATTTCTCTCTTTCATTTAAGAAAATGACTTATAAGCCCCTCTTATACCTAAGCCCTCAAGAACAGAATTGTAACAGCATCCATCTTCAATGATAACAGAAACAGAAATCTGAGATTTCTAGGGTTGGGTAACCTTGCAAGTATTGCCAAGCACCCCTCTCCCTGATTTACGGCAACATTAGGAATTGAGGTTGTCTCCTTTCTGAAGTACTGCAACATGCTATAAAAGGGCACTCTGAATCACAAGGCATAAAATAGTATGTCAAGGGAGGGATATTCCAAGTCAAAAATAATGGTGATAAATCAAAGCAGTGAATGCAGTATATGGTTTTATTTTGTTAAATAAAGTCTTTGCTACACTTTTTAGTACACTCTGTTGGAAGCTAAAGTCATGACAGTTACACACACTATAGGGGTTTCCCTTTTGAATAAGTATTCTCAAAAATGATACACTATGTGGCTCTCCAAAATTAGAGAAGCAAGTGAATATTTTCAAGGGACATATATAACCATATTTTTTCTTTAATAAATTAACTGGAGTTCATTTTTATTTTTAAAATTAACTATAGTTTACCTGTAAATATATAAAGATGGAAATAGAATGTGTTAATTAATAATGCTTAGTGGACCCTGTTTGTGTGCATGCATATATGTATGTATGTGTTTCAATTTTTAAATTCTCAAAAATAAATACATAAATTTATTGTAAAAAGTTGAGAGTTCTTTTAGTGAATAAACTAGATATGAACACTAAATTCTGTCCTCAAAGAATATTCTGTAATATCTTGATTAGAATTGAATCAATCTGGGGCGCCTGGGTGGCGCAGTCGGTTAAGCGTCCGACTTCAGCCAGGTCACGATCTCGCGGTCCGTGAGTTCGAGCCCCGCATCAGGCTCTGGGCTGATGGCTCAGAGCCTGGAGCCTGTTTCCGATTCTGTGTCTCCCTCTCTCTCTGCTCCTCCCCCGTTCATGCTCTGTCTCTCTCTGTCCCAAAAATAAAAATAAAAACGTTGAAAAAAAAAAAATTAAAAAAAAAAAAAAAAAAAAGAATTGAATCAATCTTAAAAGTATTTCCCTGTTAAAAATTTCTTATATTTCAGGACAGTTCAATAGGTTCAGTGACAAGATTAGTCATTTGTGAATATTTGTAAAATTTTTATACTTGAATCCCATCTTTCTGTGTTGCTATATGTTTTACTTTAAATTTATTCTTTTGAGCACTTATAAGTGACCTCAAAGCCTATGACACATAATAATTTACAATTTCTCTTTGGTACAGATTATCATGCCTTAAATCTCAGACCTAAGTCAGATATTACTGTGGCTTCATGTTCTCTCAGTGTAACCAACATGTCTGATGTTCATATGTGGAAAATTACCCCTTCCCACCAAATAAACAAGTAGAAGCCAATTTCTAGTACTTGGGAGGGTACTAAAGAGAATGGGAAGAATACTAATTAATTCTTAGTCTTAAGAAGACGTTTGAGATAAATAAAAAATTAGAGTTTTCAATGTTACTACATGTTTCTTATTTTACCACATGCCCTATTCAAATAAACAAGCAAAAAGTGATTTGCAAAACTGGTTCAGTGTTCCATCAATAATTGTTCATCTATTAATAGAAAAAACTGAAATCAAAAGGGAAAAAGTTATGGTTTTATGGTGCAAAGATGTGCAAAATTAACAATGATTCCTAATGGAAAAGCGATTCACATGAAAAGATTTTAAAATATGTTCATCCTTGAGATTTTTAGACAGCATGAAGAAATCTGGTTGATTTTCTTTCACAAACATCAACATAAGAACATCTATTTTCCTTTATATACAAAAAAGAAGAGTGGTATAATGTTAAGAAAAGATTATGTCCTGAAGAATCAAATAAACTGAAATTCCAATCCAGGCGTCACTTTTTATTAGTCATGTGACCTTGAAAAACTACTTAACCTCTTTAAGTTCTAGTTTCCCAATCTATAAATGGGACTTAAGGTTGGTGTGAGTATTAAATGAAGTAGTGTATACAAAGTACATGTATATGGGAAGCATTCAATACATCTTTTTTAAGAAAAGCAAATAGTATCTGATTTAAGTTGTTTTTCCAGTAGAACCAATGACTCCATGTTACTATTTACCAGTAGATATTTATAGCATATCCAAGATTAGAAGTAGTTTATGGCCATGAGTCAAGTCTAGAGCTTTGCATCTCAATTATTGATTGATAACACTTTTAAGTAACTAAACTAACTGGCCAGATAAGCCAGTGTTTACACAGACTAAACACACACACACACACACACACTCACACATTAATTTATAAAATAAGCACGTATTTTACTTCAAATTCCAAAGTCTATTTATTTACTAAAATACAGCAAACCATTTAATCACAATGTTGATCAAAATGCTTAAAATTAATTTTTGCATCTGCTTTCCATGTATATTAAATGGGGCCTCATTAATATTCAAAAACAGTTATAAAATAAAGCCATTATTTCACATATCATTACATTTTTAAATCAGCTTATGGTAATTATTTATGTGGTAACTGCAACTTAGGAAATTAGTAGCAGAGAATAAAATAAAATTCAATAAATCAAATTTTTATCATTCTATTATCACTTTTGATATTAGCTAGCTTTTGATCTTCACTCATTACATAAAACATATACTTCTTTTTACCAAACTATAAACTATAAGGAGTATTTTTGGATTAAGATTTTACCCTACAACTTAAACTTTTCAGTATCTTTTTTACTTTGTTTTATTTTTAAGGAATCTATGCATCCACCATAAGGTTTGAACTCACAACCAAGAGATCCAGAGTCACATACTCTACCGACTGAGCCAGACAGATATCCCTCAAGGTCTTTTTTAAACCACCTCTGTTAAACAGAACTTCCTAGTCTCAATGTGCTGATTAGAACAATTTTTCTCCAAGTTATTAGTAAATCACTTGCTTTTCTTTCTACCCTATCTTCATAAAGTTAACATTTATAATCCTTTTAAGAAAATAGATTAAGAAAAAACGTATACAGATCACTTTTATATGAACTCTCCATGACACACTTTCGAAAATCAACATGAATCAATAGATGGTAGAGAAGTAGTGAGCACCTGGCATTTGCTACGTGTTAGAACATGTAGCCATTATAAGAAGTAAGTCCAGAGATAAGCTAAAACTATGTTTTATACATCTTAATCTATATTCGGAATACTCTTTTAGTATTAAATAAAAGGAGATTCTGAACTGAAAATATACCAACTAAGTAAGCTTTTGTTGTATATACTGTAACAGAATATTAAATACACCTCTGCTTGTCAGGTTGAAAACAAAGGTTACTAAAATGAGGAAGGTTTCAATGTCCTCTCTCCAGATGATTCAAGGTGACATAAATTATTGCACAAATACAAAAGCTTCTTTGATCACATTACTACAGTAGAATATTTTGAAACTATTATAGAAATTCACTGGTTTTCCAAAAGACATCATAGACTTTGAAGTTATATTTTAAAGAAATCCCCAATTACCATTTGCCAATATGATCTTACTATTGAACACATTATTAATATTTAATTTGAATCTAATATTTTATGCCAGCAATAATAATATACAGTTCAATAAAGCAGATTTATAAGCTAATCATCAACTATTATTTAAAATTAATTAGCTCACTGATAACCCATCTCTTTCCGAAAAGCATCTGTGATGGCCTAGGTAAAGTAAAACTGAAAACAACACAAGGCGACAGAAAACTAAAAATTCAAACTTGAAGGAATGACTGGTTTAGGAAACCCTAAAAGAATTAAGTTCAAAACTAAATTCTGAAACTTTTATTAGGAAAAATGAAAAGAGTAAGCATCGAGTTACTTATTAGTAATAATCGGGGGGAGGAGAGTCCTAATTCCTGTTATAGAAGTAAGAAAATAGTTTGCATAGCTTCAGTGAATTTACAAAAATAAAAAAGAAAGAGGTGTTATGTTGTATATTAGATTGACTACACATGTTAGAAAATTCTTCTAATAAGGCAATTGTGTGGGGTAAGGCTGAAATAAGTAAAGAAATAAGTAGAAAAATAAGTAGCATGAAATAAGTAAACAGGACTACATATGAACCATCTCAAGTCCTATCTTAATTCAAGATGAAGTTGATAACCTATTTATTCTAAAGTTTAATAGGGGCACATGAATGGCTCAGTTGATTAACTGTTGACCTTTGATTTCAGCTCAGGTCACGATCTCTCTGTTTGTAAGAACAAGCGCCCTATCAGGCTTGGCACTGACAGCACTGAGCCTACTTGGGATTCTCTCTCCCCCTCTCTCTCTGCCCCTCCCCCACTTGTGCACACACACTCTCTCTTTCAAAATAAATATTTAAAAAACAGGGGGGCCTGGATGGCTCAGTCAGTTGAGTGTCCAACTTCGGCTCAGGTCATGGTCTTTCGGTTTGTGAGTTCGAGCCCTGCATAGGGCTCTGTGCTGACAGCTCAGAGCCTGAAGCCTGCTTTGGATTCTGTGTCTCCCTGTCTCTTAGCCCCTCCCCTGCTGATGCTCTCTCTCTGTCTCTCAACATTAAAAAATTTTTTTATATTTAAAAAATAATAAACTTTAATAAAATAAACTTTAAATGGTAAATGGTAAAAATATCCTCACTGGGAACCTACCAATGACATAAGGTACAAATGTTCTATGTATTATTTGAAAGAAAATGTGTTAGATACCAAGAATTTGGACATTCCTAGTAAATATTTATTGTAAAAGATAACTAATTGTGTAAGGTGGTGTCCACTTGAATCCTTCTCTAGGCTTATGGCTACATGGCGATAAATGTATGAATTGTTTTTGACAGAACCTATACTTTTTCACTGTAAAGTAATTAGATCTGTTCATATTGTCAATACCGTTAATATGAACAAGATAACCTTAAATGATAATTTTTAATTTAAAAAAGCTAACAAATGTCATCTCTGTCTCTGAGAAACAAAAATATGGGTTATGTAAAATCTTGATCCTTATTACCTTTCTTTCCCCTTCCAAGACCTATCTTTTCTTTTTTTTTTTTTTAATTTTTTTTCAACGTTTTTTATTTATTTTTGGGACAGAGAGAGGCAGAGCATGAACGGGGGAGGGGCAGAGAGAGAGGGAGACACAGAATCGGAAATAGGCTCCAGGCTCCGAGCCATCAGCCCAGAGCCTGATGCGGAGCTCGAACTCACGGACCGCGAGATCGTGACCTGGCTGAAGTCGGACGCTTAACCGACTGCGCCACCCAGGCGCCCCAAGACCTATCTTTTCATGTGTGCCAATGGATGTCATTATATCCTACCTTCTCCAGGACTATACTGTTATCAATTTTTCCTTTCTCTTCTGCATCATCCTCTCTCTTACATTTTACTGGTTCCATTGGTTTTGAACTAGAACGTTCAACATGTTCTAGTTTCTCCATTTTTTTTTCATGTTATTTTCCCTTCAAATACAGGTTCCTCTCACTGTTTTCTTTTTGTAGGCAGGTTTGAGTTTGGTTGGGAAAATACGTAAGAAACATATCCATCTAAAGACTTCTATTTTTACTTATGAGTTCAGAAAAACAACTGGTAAGAATCTTGAAAACAGTTTATAAATTTGGAACAATCATCATAAAGACAAAAAATTAGCTTACTGAAGATACATATTAAGGTTGTTGAGTGATTAGAATGACCATAACTGATATAACCTTCTCATTCTAATTATTATATATGCTGAGAACTAGGGACCTTTTGTAAAGAAAAAGACAAGTGAAAACATTCCACTTAATTAAGTTGTAATTTTGGCAATGAAAAGTCTTAAACTTGTGATTTCAACAAGTTCCTTGAATATGTTTTAACTTATGCTTCCACATTTGAACATATTTAAATATCAACCAAATGGTTATTACTGATACTCTTTTGAATTTCTGAATTTTACATGACCGCCTTGAATAAATATACCTTAACTATTTTAGTTCCTTATGAACATTTTAAATGTAAATTTTACTCTTGTATAATTATGTCATTTTTAAATGCATGACTTTGTATACAAAATGCAACAATATGTTTTCTGGGTTGAGATGAGGTCTCACTCAAAAACTGTTAGCAAAAAAAAAAAAAAAAAAAAACAAAAACAAGAAAAGAAAAGAAAACACAGTAGGGATACATTGAAGACTCAATGCAGAGGTGCAAGACACAGATACAAAGAGCACCAATCCCTGATTCCAGTCTATTCCTGATGTGAATCCCAGACTTTGAAGACCATAAAATTCTTCCATAAATCCTCCTTTTAAAAAATATTTCTTAGGGGCATCTGGATGGCTCAGTTGATTAAGCATCCAACTTCAGCTCAGGTCATGATTTCATGGTTTGTGATTTTGAGCCCTATGTCAGGCTCTGTACAGACAGCTCAGAGCCTGAAACCTGTTTCAGATTTTGTGTCTCTGTCTCTCTCTTCCCCTCCCCAACTTGCATTCTGTCTCTCTCTCTCTCTCTCTCCTCTCATTCTCTCTCTCTCTCAAAAATGAATAAACACTTTTTTAAAAATTTGTTAAATAAATAAAATAAATAAAAATTGTTTCTTGGGAGTTTGGGAAGATGGTGGAAGAGTAGGAGAACCCTATATTCATCTCACCCCACAAACACAACTAGATAACTATCAAATCATCCTAAATACCCCAGAAATTGACTTGAAGACTGGTAGAACAAACTACACAACTAAAGGGAGAGTAGAGGCCACATTGAAGAAGGTAGGAAGTGCAGAGACATGGTTTAGGGGAGAAACAGATCACAGGTACTGCAGACAGGAGGCAGCTGAAGTCACAGAGAAGGGTGAGAGAAACAGGAGCACACTGGGGGAACTCACAAGAAGAATGTTTTCCAAAACCACTGGCTTAGGAAACAAAAAAGGCTGAATTTCATGAGTTCTTCAAACCAGGAGGGCTTAAAGACTGGAGTTTTAAAGGTCAGCAGGCTTGGCTGGGATATAGCCCTGAGGACATTGCACTGCTCCTAGAGAGAAGGCAGGCACACAACACCAGGGGAAGACATCCTAGAAACAACAATCTGAAGAACACCCGAGAACACAGAGGGGAGGTTATTCAATCTTCTCAGAGTGAATCCCCGAGAGGCAACATTCAGGGAGACACCTCTGCAGAAACAAAGGAACTGGCCAGTGCCATTACCCTCCTCTGCCCTTCAGAATAAACAGAGCCACCTGTGGAAGCAGCACAATGCTGACAGTGGCTGCCTAACTTGCATACACCAAGCCCCACCTTCCTGCTCTCTGGCAAGACTTCCCTTCTCAGTCAGGCTTGCCTCAGTCCCAGTGTGGTAGGCTCCTCTCCCAGAAGATCAACACAAACATGTGCTCAAACCACATCTCCCAACCAGAGACTTCTGCAGGGTCTCAGTTCTGGTGGAAGTGGTGTCAGATCTCATTTCACAAGCATAACAGAGCAAACTTAGTTTAAACTCGCCACATTCAGACCAAGGACAAAACACTGTCTCTGCAGGCAAGGAGAGCCTCTGCAGATGACTGGCCTGAAAGACAGAGCAGCCAAAACACAATAAGAGAGCACACAGAGCACACACTGGAGACTACCTGATGTGCCAGGTCCTGGGCACTTCATAATCTCTTCTTCAAAAGGCCATTACTTTCAGGAACAGGATACATAATTGACTTTTCTAATACAGAGAAGAAGGCAGACACTTAGATAAAATGCAAAAACAGAGATATTTATACCAAATGAAAGAACAAGATAAGGCCACAGCCAGAGGTTTAAGATAACTAGATATAAGTAACATGCCTAATAGAGAATTTAACAATCATAAAGATACACACTGGGCTTGAGAAAAGAATAGAAGATATCAATGAGACCCTTACCACAGAGATTAAAAAGTTTAAAAAGAATCAGAGATGAAGAATACAATAAATGATATTGAAACAGGCTTGATGCAATGAATAGCAGGCTGGAAGAATCAGAGGAAATAATTGGTGACTTAGAAGACAAAATAATGGAAAGTAAGGAAGAGGAACAAAAGAGACAAAGAAGAATTCGCAACACAAGAATAGACTTAGGAAACTCAGTGACTCCATCAGATGTAATAACATTTATGTTATAGAAGTCCTAGCAGAAGAAGAGAAAGAAAAGGGGGTAGAAAATTTATCTGAAGGTATTATAGTTGAAAACTTCCCTAATCTGGGGAAGGAAACAGACATCCAGATCCAGGAGGCACAGAGAACTCCCATCAAAATCAACAAAAGAAGGCCAACACCAAGACATATTGTAATTAAGTTTGAAAAATACAGTGCTAAAAGTTTTAATGTTTTTATTAATGTTTATTTATTTTTGAGAGAGACAGAGTGCAAGTAGGGGAGGGGCCGAGAGAGAAGGAAACACCGAATCCAAAGCAGGCTCCAGGCTCTGAGTTGTCAGCACAGAACCCAATATGGGGCTCTAACTCACAAACCACAAAATCATGACCTGAGCTGAAGTCAGACGCTTAACTGAGCCACCTAGGCACCATGAATGATAAAAAGTTTTGAAAGCAGCAAGACAAAAGAAATCCTTAACTTACAAAGGAAGACCCATAAAGCTAGCTGGAGATTTCTCAAAAGAAACTTGGCAAGCCAGAAGCCAATGGCATGATATATTCAAAGTGCTGAATAATAATTGGCAGAAAAATCTGCTGCCAATAATACTCTATCCAACAAGGCTATCATTCAGAATAGAAAGTAATTTCAAAATAGAAATAAATTCAAAATGGATCAAAGACCTAAATGTGAGACCTGAAACCATATAAATACTAGAGGAGAACACATGCAGTAACCTCTCTGATATCTGCCATAGCAATTTCTTTCTATATATATCTCCTGAGGCAAGAGAAACAAAAACAAAAATAAACTACTGGGACTTCATCAAAATAAAAATCTTCTGCACAGTGAAGGAAACAATCAACAAAACTAAAAAGCAACCTACTGAATGGGAGAAAGTATTCACAAATGATATATCCAATAAAGGGTTAGTATCCAAAATATATAAAGAACTGATAAAACTCAACATGCAGAAAACAAATAATCCAATGAAAAATGGGCAGAAGACACTAATAGATATTTTTCTAAAGAAGACATACAGATTGCCAACAGACACATGAAAAGCTGTTCAAAGTCACTCATCATCAGGGAAATACAAATCAAAACCACAATGAGATATCACCTCACACCTGTCAGAATGGCTAAAATCAGCAATACAAGAAACAACAGGTGTTGGCAAAGATATGTAGAAAGGGGAACCCTCCTGCATTCTTGGTGAGAATGCACACTGGTACAGCCACTCTCGAAAACAGTATAAAGCTTCCTCAAAAAATTAAAAATAGAACTACCCTACTATCCAGCAATCACACTACTAGGTATTTACCCAAAGAACACAAAAAAACTAATTCAAAGGGATACATGCACCCTGCTGTTTTATAGTAGCATTATCTATGATAGCTAAATTAAACATCCCAAGTGTCCATAGACATAAATGGATAAGGAATATGTGGTATATATGTACAATGGAATATTACTCAGCCATTAAAAAAAGAATGAATTCTTGCCATTTTCAATGACATGGACAGAGCTAAGAGTATAATGCTAAGCAAAATAAGTCAGTCAGAGGAAGACAAATACCATATGATTTTGTTCATATATTGGAATTTAAGAAACAAAACAAAGGAGCAATGGGGGTTGCAGGGAGAGAGAATGGAACAAATCAAGAAACAGACTCTTAACTACAAAAAACAAACTGATGGTTACCAGAAGGGAGATGAGTGGGGGGATGGGTGAAATAGGGGATGGGAATTAAGAAGTGCACTTGTCATCTCATGAGCACCAGATGTTGTATGGAATTGTGAATCACTATACTGCCTACACGAAACTAATATTACACTGTATGTTAACTGGAATTTAAATTAAAACTTTAAGAAAATAAAAATTTTTTAACTAAAAAATTAATAAATAAATAATGCCTCTTGTCCAATTATCTTCAAAGAAAAGATTTTCAGAACAGTTGTTTATGTAAGCCATCTCTACTTGCTTACCTCATACCATTCAAAGAACTGCAGTCTACTTCAACCTATACCACTTAAACAACAGGAATATTAAATGGAACATCTTTTATTATCCTTCATCAATGATTCAAAATCATGAATCACTCTAGTTTACTTCATAAGTGGACCACAATATTCTTGCACAGGCTTCAATTTTACTTTGAGTTTCTCCACACAGTTGGCCTTTCTTCTGCTCCTAAAACACACCAAGCATATTCCTTTCTAAAGCTCTGGGGAGGAATATTCTCATCTACCCCACCATGAACTCAAAACTATACACATAAGCACAAAGGCACTGGTGTCTTGCCATGATTAAGACTCACTCATAATAAAGTTTTCAGGTTTTTTTTTATCGTTTCTACATTGAGCATTCAGACTCCACTCCCTGTCCTACTCTCATAGTATGCTATACTTCTTCACAGAAATGACCACAAGCTATAATTGTGATGTAATTGTTTCATGTCTTTCCAAATCCCTACCACCCAACATGATCTAAAAACTGTGGACCCCCTAAAAAAGATGCCGTACCATTGAACCTACATTAACAATGCAGGAGTTAGGGGCACTGACCCCCTGTGCAATAAAAAATCCACATACAACTTCTGACTCTTCAGAAATTTACTAACAGCCTACTGTTGACCAGAAGCCTTACTGATAACACAGTCGATTAATACATATAACATACAAAATATGTGTTAATTTTTGCTTGCAAGCAAGCAAAAGAAAATGTCATCAAGAAAATCATAGGGAAGAGAAAATACACTTATTTAATAATATAGTATTTGTACTGTAGTATTGTAGTGTATTTATTTTTTAAAAATCCATGTATAATTAGACCCACACAGTTCAAACTCATGTTTGACAGTCAGCTGTATTTATTTTATTTAACACTATACATCCTATATGCTTTTCCCATAGTTTACACCTAATACATAGCAATACCACCTATGTAATTTAAAAATAAAATTTATTCAGCAAAGGTTTTTTAGAGCTCATACTACTCTTTCATTAGAAAAGGGAATTTGGTGGGGTGCCTGGGTGGCGCAGTCGGTTAAGCGTCCGACTTCAGCCAGGTCACGATCTCGCGGTCCGTGAGTTCGAGCCCCGCGTCAGGCTCTGGGCTGATGGCTCGGAGCCTGGAGCCTGTTTCCAATTCTGTGTCTCCCTCTCTCTGACCCTCCCCCGTTCATGCTCTGTCTCTCTCTGTCCCAAAAAAAAATAAATAAACGTTAAAAAAAAAAAATTTAAAAAAAGAAAAGGGAATTTGGAAATATTAATTTTTTCAAATGTTTAATTTATAGCCTGAATATAGTTTTCTTCAAGTGTGTCAATGTTTATCTGCTAGTATTGGCTGTCTATAATACTGTGTTGAGACTGACTCTGATGCTGAGGCTAGGTTCAGCAAAAAAGTAATGAGACAGATAAATTCTCTCTGCTAGGGATGAAGGAAGAATTCATAGAATATAGTTCTTGCTTTTCATGTTTGACATCCTTGGTCTAGTAAAATTAAATCACCCAGGGTGCCAACTACATACTTAGTTGAGTAATTACCCTATTTGAATTATAATTGAGATTAAGTTCTAAGATTATTTTACTGGTTTGAAAGAAATACAGGCATGAAATCTAATTTACAGGTTAGCCCAAATGCTTTTATAGCCTAAATCCATTCCAAATGTCTCTTTGAGGAAATCAGTGGGTGGATCCTATCCTGGAAATTATATCACTATATCAAGGCTCAGGAGAACTTAATATCCTCCTAACTCTGGCTCCTAAGTATCTTAACTAATTTCATTTGCCCATTTGGAAAATAAGGATTATACAACCTTATATGAGTAACTATTATAGGAAACAATGCAATATTTTTATAGTTATGCTTAATTACATTTTGTAAAAACAAATATTTTTTTAATATTGGCTTTAATTTTGGCATAATAGAATGCTGAGTGACGAAACATCAAAAGGTAACAGTTTAGATATAATTTTTAAAATAAATAACTACTTTAATTTGAAACAATAATGCAGGCTAGTAAAGAAAGGGCCCAGCCTTGGATATGATTCCAGAAAAAAAACTTAATAGTCTCACTTAGAATTAACATCACTTAACTCTAGGGAAGTAGAACTCAGTAATTCAGGTTTCATTATGTAAACATCTTCGGCATTTCATTTACTTTCTGAGTGCAAACAGCTGGTGAAACAATAGAAGTACAAGATTATTTGAAAATTAGTTCTTGGATTGATTCTCAAAATGGCTCTAGGACAGAAGCAAATGTTTCAATCTGTTGTGTGTTACTTGAAATTATTATTTTTCTGCTTGATAAAAAATAATAATAACTTTTAAGGTAAAATCTGTTTGGAACACAAAATTTTGATTTGCAGTATAAATAAACAACATCAAGAAAGTAGCCAAATGTAAGTGTCATTCTTATTACCAAGTCGCTATCTAGACACTGCTATTAATATCTGTGCCCATTCCTGAATCTTAAATTCAAGCACCCCACTTTCTGTGTGCTTCTAGGTCCGTTCAGGATTACAATTCTAATTACTTTTTAAAATTTCCTCTGTGACCTATAATAAATTGATAATACAAACATCCATCACTCTTATTTCCTCATTTCACTCATTATCCAGATTAGATTGCATGTTTCTTTATTAAAATCCCTTGCATATACTTTAAAGGCTTTTATTGTGCCAAACTAAATCTCAATTCTGGTTAAATCCAGTTGATCATCTACTCCATGCATGCTTATACCATGGAGCCAGGTCACCCTTAAATTTATTCCCATAAACTTCAGGTGGGCCTTAGTGCAGTAATGAATCTACCAGTATTCCCTATCTTTTCTTCTCAAACTTCCCATGTCTTCCTTCATCCTCATTCCAGACCATGACTTGCTTCCAATATTACTGAAACACAAAAGCAACAAAAAAAGCCCTTCTAAGCACCAACCACTTCATGTTGATCCAAGAACTGTATTTATCTCTGTTTACACTCACCTCTCTCTTAATAGATGAATCATTTGTGCTCTTATTTACAGCCAATTTCTCTAGCTCACATCCCTTTTGCCAAAAGAATGATATTACATCACGCTGGCAACTTTCCAATATTTTCCCACAATCTTAATTATTTCTTTTCAAGTATGTTATTTTTTTAATGCCTATTTATTTTTGAGAGAGAGCATGAGTAGGGGGCGAGTGGAAACAGGGGGACAGAGGATCAAAAGCAAGTTCTATACTGACAGCAGTGAGCCCCATGCTGGGCTCAAACTCACCAGTGCTGTGAAATCGTGACCTCAGCCAAAGTTGGACACTCAACCAACTGAGCCACCCAGGCACTCAAGTACATTATTCTTATCCACAAACAAATATTATTTATATCATGAAAAACAAACAAACAAAACTGGTTGACCCCACATCCCCATCTAGGTGCAGCTCTTTATTTCTGCTCACTTTTACAACAAAACTTTCTGAAATAGTTACCAATATTTTCTGCCTCTTCCCACCCTCTTTGAACTTGTCCTAATTAGGCTTTCATCCTACCACTCTACCAACACCACTCTTGATAATGTCACCAAAGGCTTCCATGTTGCTGAATCCAATGATCAATTCTCAGTCTTCTCATTGCTTGATATATCGGCAAAATTTGCTAAAACTGATGTCAGTGGCTTGCTTCAGTCTCCTTTGCTGTTCCTCTTCATCTCCCTAACATCTAAACACTGAAGTATATTTGAACTCAAGCCTCTATACTCAGTCCTTATGTGATGTCAATTAGGATTGTATTTTAAAGTTCTACCTACAAGTTACTTCCAAAATTATAGCCACACCTGATACCTTGAACCCCAGACCTGTACTTCCAATTATCTACTTGACATACTCATTTGCATATCTACTGTGCATCCCAGATTTCTTATGTTCAAAACCAAACTCCCAGTGTTCTCTCTCAAAATATGCTTCTCTTAACATTCTTCTACTTCCCAGTGGTACCAACTCTAATCATCCAGTTGATCAGGACAGAAACCCAAAATCATTTTTGATTTATTTTTTTCTTTCACATCCTAAATCAATCCATTAGCTAATCCTACTTTATCTACCTTTAAAACACCCTTGGGGCGCCTGGGTGGCGCAGTCGGTTAAGCGTCCGACTTCAGCCAGGTCACGATCTCGCGGTCCGTGAGTTCAAGCCCCGCGTCGGGCTCTGGGCTGATGGCTCAGAGGCTGGAGCCTGTTTCTGATTCTGTGTCTCCCTCTCTCTCTGCCCCTCCCCCGTTCATGCTCTGTCTCTCTCTGTCCCAAAAATAAATAAACGTTGAAAAAAAAAAAAAATTAAAAAAAAAAAAAAAAAAAAACCACCCTTAATCTGTACACTTCTCATGACCTCCATCCATTTCTGCCATGGTCAAGGCATAATTATCTCTGGCTTAAATGTGTGCAAAAGTCATCAATACGGTTCCTTTACTTTCTGTTCCTATCTCCCCTTTTCACTTTTTATTAGCCACACTAGCTTCCTTAATGACTTGGAACAGGATAAGCATATTCCTGCTCAGTGCCTATGCCCTTTGCTGTTATCTCTGCTCATATTATTTCTCTCCCAGATATCCACATGTCTCATTTCTATCAACTCATTCAGATAT
Source organism: Puma concolor (assembly GCF_028749965.1). Classification (NCBI taxonomy): domain Eukaryota; kingdom Metazoa; phylum Chordata; class Mammalia; order Carnivora; family Felidae; genus Puma; species Puma concolor. Next base: position 110,816,117 of record NC_141671.1, read on the forward strand.
TTATTCAAAAACCCCATCTTGGGGGCGCCTGGGTGGCGCAGTCGGTTAAGCGTCCGACTTCAGCCAGGTCATGATCTCGCGGTCCGTGGGTTCGAGCCCCGCGTCGGGCTCTGGGCTGATGGCTCGGAGCCTGGAGCCTGTTTCCGATTCTGTGTCTCCCTCTCTCTCTGCCCCTCCCCCGTTCATGCTCTGTCTCTCTCTGTCCCAAAAATAAATAAACGTTGAAAAAAAAAAAATTAAAAAAAAACAAAAAAAAAACAAAAACCCCATCTTGGTAAGTCCTTCCCTATTTAATATTATATCCAATCCCATCACATATCTTTAGAATATATTTTATATAACATACGATATATATGATATATTTTGACATATGAATGACTATTCTATGTGATATGTCAGAGGCAAGCATCATTTTTCAAAGCAAAATAAATAAATTACTCAAAACATCAGTCATTAATATGGTCAATCATATTCCTTCGGCATCCTTTAATTTTTCTTGTTAACCTGACAAGTTAACTACATAGACAAAACGTTATACTTTGTAAATAATAATTAATGGATATATTAAAATATTATTAATAGATATATTGCATTAGGTTTAGAAGAAAAACATAATAGGCCTAAGATTATTATAACTTCTAAACTCTTAATTTCCTTACGGTTTTAAACAGTCTCATTCACATTGTTCATCTTAAAATGAATAAAAGCTTTAAAAGGGAAACAATATATGGTTTTCCTCTAAGGTTGTGCATAGCAGTGCAATATTTTGAGCAAATTAAAATAAAATTTGTACCAAATCAAAAGCTTCAGTACTAGCAACACCACTTTTCAAAATGTTACTGTGATTTATAAAAGCAAATAAAATCATTTATTTTTATATGCAAATGCAAATGCAAAGGTTGACTTGAACAAAGCCTTTAAGGTCACATGTGCTAGTCAATCGGTAGTTAAACTGGTGCTCTCAAATTTTATCATTCATAAAAATCACCTGAATAGCTGGATAAAATGTGGATGACTGAACCTTCTATTCCTAATTTTTTGACTCAGTATATCTGGGGTGAGGCTTGATAATTTCATTTTTATCAATTCTCCAGGTGATGTTAAATCAGAAATTACAGTTTGAAAACCAGTGGCTTAAACTATCATGCAGATTTACTAAAATATAAACTCCAGAAAACAAAACAAAACAAAACAAAAAACAAAACCCCGAAAAACTCCCACTCATTCCACATACTTAGAGAAGAAAGTATTTATTTTTTTATTGTTTGGTTGATGTTGGAATTTCCTTTTTCCATGTGTGGAATTCACACCACCCTTTAGTCAATATCACCAAAACAAAGCAATTTCAGAACAATTGCTTTAAAACATGTATCTAATAATATTGTGATATCTTAGATTATTTGGCTACAGCTATAATCTATAGTTTTATACATACAACTCCCTGTTGTGTTACTTCTATAGAGGGAAATCCAGGATAAAATGAACAGAAGTTTTAGAGTTTCATAGAGAATTTTATCAAAATCAAAGCAAGAGTACTTCAGTGAGTCTAATTCTGTGGTGTTATTCTTTATTTACTAAATATTCAGCTGAATCTCTTAAAATCTAATTGCCAACATAAAGAGGAAAAATCCTTAGCTTCTCCTCATAGCCTGTACTGTCTACTGACATTTTGCTAGAAAATACGTCTTCTGAATTCAACCTAATCATTTACAACCACCATATTTTCTCTTCACACTCATCAAAATTAAAGAGGTTATGTGCCCATCTTCATGCTATAGTGCAGGTGGGTGTCCCAGCTGGGCTACATACCAGCCTACCACCTCCCACACTGAATAATCTAGGTAGAAGAAAAGCAATGCAATTCACCCAAACAGACCAGAAAGAAAAAAACATGAAGATAACTTAAGAGACCTTTGGGACAACATCAAGTGAAAAAGCACGTAACAGGAAACCATATGAACATATGAAAGTAAAATTCTCACTGGAAAAGGTAAATATTTCTATATAGTAAAGGTAGAAAATCATCAGTGCTAAAGTATGAAGTTTAAAAGACAAAAATAGGGGAGAGGGAAGATGGCGGCGTAGGAGGACGCTGGGCTCACCGCGCGTCCTGCTGATCACTTAGATTCCACCTACACCTGCCTAAATAACCCAGAAAACCACCAGAGGATTAGCAGAACGGAGTCGCCGGAGCCAAGCGCAGACGAGAGGCCCACGGAAGAGGGTAGGAAGGGCGGCGAGGCGGTGCGCGCTCCACGGATTGGCGGGAGGGAGCCGGGGCAGAGTGGCGGCTCGCCGGCCAAGCAGAGCCCCCGAGTCTGGCTTGCAAAGAGCGGAGGGGCCTGACGGACTGTGTTCCGACAGCAAGCGCGACTTAGCGTCTGGGAGGTCATAAGTTAACAGCTCTGCTCAGAAAGCGGGAAGGCTGGAGGACAAAGGGAAGGAGAGCTGCTGAGCCCCCGGACGACAGAGCTCAGTTTGGTGGGGAACAAAGGCGCTCGCCAGCGCCATCTCCCCCGCCCATCCCCCAGCCAAAATCCCAAAGAGAACCAGTTCCTGCCAGGGAACTTGCTCGCTCCGCGCAAACACCCAACTCTGCGCTTCTGCGGAGCCAAACCTCCAGCAGCGGATCTGACTCCCTCCTGCTGCCACAGGGCCCATCCTGAAGTGGATCACCTAAGGAGAAGCAAGCTAAGCCTGCCCCTCCTGCCCCTGTGCACCTTCCCTACCCACCCCAGCTAAGACGCCAGATCCCCAGCATCACAAGCCTGGCAGTGTGCAAGTAGCCCAGACAGGCCACCCCACCCCACAGTGAATCCCGCCCATAGGAGAGGGGAAGAGAAGGCACGCACCAGTCTGACTGTGGCCCCAGCCGTGGGCTCGGGGCAGACATCAGGTCTGACTGCGGCTCCGCCCACCAACTCCAGTTATACACCACAGCACAGGGGAAGTGCCCTGCAGGTCCTCACCACGCCAGGGACTATCCAAAATGACCAAGCTGAAGAATTCCCCTCAGAAGAATCTCCAGGAAATAACAACAGCTAATGAGCTGATCAAAAAGGATTTAAATAATATAACAGAAAGTGAATTTAGAATAATAGTCATAAAATTAATCGCTGGGCTTGAAAACAGTATAGCTGACAGCAGAGAATCTCTTGCTACAGAGATCAAGGGACTAAGGAACAGTCACGAGGAGCTGAAAAACGCTTTAAACGAAATGCATAACAAAATGGAAACCACCACGGCTCGGATTGAAGAGGCAGAGGAGAGAATAGGTGAACTAGAAGATAAAGTTATGGAAAAAGAGGAAGCTGAGAAAAAGAGAGATAAAAAAATCCAGGAGTATGAGGGGAAAATTAGAGAACTAAGTGATACACTAAAAAGAAATAATATACGCATAATCGGTGTCCCAGAGGAGGAAGAGAGAGGGAAAGGTGCTGAAGGGGTACTTGAAGAAATAATAGCTGAGAACTTCCCTGAAGTGGGGAAGGAAAAAGGCATTGAAATCCAAGAGGCACAGAGAACTCCCTTCAGACGTAACTTGAATCGATCTTCTGCATGACGTATCCTAGTGAAACTGGCAAAATACAAGGATAAAGAGAAAATTCTGAAAGCAGCAAGGGGTAAACGTGCCCTCACATATAAAGGGAGACCTATAAGACTCGTGACTGATCTCTCTTTTGAAACTTGGCAGGCCAGGAGAGAGGGAAGATGGCGGCGTAGGAGGACGCTGGGCTCACCGCGCGTCCTGCTGATCACTTAGATCCCACCTACACCTGCCTAAATAACCCAGAAAACCACCAGAGGATTAGCAGAACGGAGTCGCCGGAGCCAAGCGCAGACGAGAGGCCCACGGAAGAGGGTAGGAAGGGCGGCGAGGCGGTGCGCGCTCCACGGACTGGCGGGAGGGAGCCGGGGCGGAGGGGCGGCTCGCCAGCCAAGCAGAGCCCCCGAGTCTGGCTTGCAAAAAGCGGAGGGGCCTGACGGACTGTGTTCCGACAGCAAGCACGACTTAGCGTCTGGGAGGTCATAAGTTAACAGCTCTGCTCAGGAAGCGGGAAGGCTGGAGGACAAAGGGAAGGAGATCTGCTGAGCCCCCGGACGACAGAGCTCAGTTTGGTGGGGAACAAAGGCGCTCGCCAGCGCCATCTCCCCCGCCCATCCCCCAGCCAAAATCCCAAAGAGAACCAGTTCCTGCCAGGGAACTTGCTCGCTCCACGGGCAAACACCCAACTCTGCGCTTCTGCGGAGCCAAACCTCCGGCAGCGGATCTGACTCCCTCCTGCTGCCACAGGGCCCCTCCTGAAGAGGATCACCTAAGGAGAAGCAAGCTAAGCCTGCCCCTCCTGCCCCTGTGCACCTTGCCTACCCACCCCAGCTAAGACGCCAGATCCCCAGCATCACAAGCCTGGCAGTCTGCAAGTAGCCCAGACAGGCCACCCCACCCCACAGTGAATCCCGCCCATAGGAGAGGGGAAGAGAAGGCACGCACCAGTCTGACTGTAGACACAGCGGTGGGCTGGGGGCAGACATCAGGTCTGACTGCGGCTCCGCCCACGAACTCCAGTTATACACCACAGCACAGGGGAAGTGCCCTGCAGGTCCTCACCACGCCAGGGACTATCCAAAATGACCAAGCGGAAGAATTCCCCTCAGAAGAATCTCCAGGAAATAACAACAGCTAATGAGCTGATCAAAAAGGATTTAAATAATATAACAGAAAGTGAATTTAGAATAATAGTCATAAAATTAATCGCTGGGCTTGAAAACAGTATAGCGGACAGCAGAGAATCTCTTGCTACAGAGATCAAGGGGCTAAGGAACAGTCACGAGGAGCTGAAAACGCTTTAAACGAAATGCATAACAAAATGGAAACCACCACGGCTCGGATTGAAGAGGGAGAGGAGAGAATAGGTGAACTAGAAGATAAAGTTATGGAAAAAGAGGAAGCTGAGAAAAAGAGAGATAAAAAAATCCAGGAGTACGAGGGGAAAATTAGAGAACTAAGTGATACACTAAAAAGAAATAATATACGCATTATTGGTATCCCAGAGGAGGAAGAGAGAGGGAAAGGTGCTGAAGGGGTACTTGAAGAAATAATAGCTGAGAACTTCCCTGAACTGGGGAAGGAAAAAGGCATTGAAATCCAAGAGGCACAGAGAACTCCCTTCAGACGTAACTTGAATCGATCTTCTGCACGACTTATCATAGTGAAACTGGCAAAATACAAGGATAAAGAGAAAATTCTGAAAGCAGCAAGGGGTAAACGTGCCCTCACATATAAAGGGAGACCTATAAGACTCGTGACTGATCTCTCTTTGAAACTTGGCAGGCCAGAAAGAACTGGCACGAGATTTTCAGTGTGCTAGACAGAAAAAATATGCAGCCGAGAATCCTTTATCCAGCAAGTCTGTCATTTAGAATCGAAGGAGAGATAAAGGTCTTCCCAAACAAACAAAAACTGAAGGAATTTGTCACCACTAAACCGGCCCTACAAGAGATCCTAAGGGGGACCCTGTGAGACAAAGTACCAGAGACATCACTACAAGCATAAAACATACAGACATCACAATGACTCTAAACCCATACGTTTCTATAATAACACTGAATGTAAATGGATTAAATGCGCCAACCAAAAGACTTAGGGTATCAGAATGGATAAAAAAACAAGACCCATCTATTTGCTGTCTACAAGAGACTCATTTTAGACCTGAGGACACCTTTAGATTGAGAGTGAGGGGATGGAGATCTATTTATCATGCTACTGGAAGCCAAAAGAAAGCTGGAGTAGCCATCCTTATATCAGACAAACTAGACTTTAAATTAAAGGCTGTAACAAGAGATGAAGAAGGACATTATATAATAGTGACAGGGTCTATCCATCAGGAAGAGCTAACAATTATAAATGTCTATGCGCCGAATACCGGAGCGCCCAAATATATAAAACAATTACTCATAAACATAAGCAACCTTATTGATAAGAATGTGGTAATTGCAGGGGACTTTAACACCCCACTTACAGAAATGGATAGATCAACTAGACACACGGTCAATAAAGAAACAAGGGCCCTGAATGAGACATTGGATCAGATGGACGTGACAGATATATTTAGAACTCTGCATCCCAAAGCAACAGAATATACTTTCTTCTCGAGTGCACATGGAACATTCTCCAAGATAGATCATATACTGGGTCACAAAACAGCCCTTCATAAGTTTACAAGAATTGAAATCATACCATGCATACTTTCAGACCACAATGCTATGAAGCTTGAAATCAACCACAGAAAAAAGTCTGGAAAACCTCCAAAAGCATGGCGGTTAAAGAACACCCTACTAACGAATGAGTGGGTCAACCAGGCAATTAGAGAAGAAATTAAAAAATATATGGAAACAAACGAAAATGAAAATACAACAATCCAAATGCTTTGGGACGCAGCGAAGGCAGTCCTGAGAGGAAAATACATTGCAATCCAGGCCTATCTCAAGAAACAAGAAAAATCCCAAATACAAAATCTAACAGCACACCTAAAGGAAATAGAAGCAGAACAGCAAAGGCAGCCTAAACCCAGCAGAAGAAGAGAAATAATAAAGATCAGAGCAGAAATAAACAATATAGAATCTAAAAAAACTGTAGAGCACATCAACGAAACCAAGAGTTGGTTTTTTGAAAAAATAAACAAAATTGACAAACCTCTAGCCAGGCTTCTCAAAAAGAAAAGGGAGATGACCCAAATAGATAAAATCATGAATGAAAATGGAATTATTACAACCAATCCCTCAGAGATACAAACAATTATCAGGGAATACTATGAAAAATTATATGCCAACAAATTGGACAACCTGGAAGAAATGGACAAATTCCTGAACACCCACACTCTTCCAAAACTCAATCAGGAGGAAATAGAAAGCTTGAACAGACCCATCACCAGCGAAGAAATTGAATCGGTTATCAAAAATCTCCCAACAAATAAGAGTCCAGGACCAGATGGCTTCCCAGGGGAGTTCTACCAGACGTTTAAAGCAGAGATAATACCTATCCTTCTCAAGCTATTCCAAGAAATAGAAAGGGAAGGAAAACTTCCAGACTCATTCTATGAAGCCAGTATTACTTTGATTCCTAAACCAGACAGAGACCCAGTAAAAAAAGAGAACTACAGGCCAATATCCCTGATGAATATGGATGCAAAAATTCTCAATAAGATACTAGCAAATCGAATTCAACGGCATATAAAAAGAATTATTCACCATGATCAAGTGGGATTCATTCCTGGGATGCAGGGCTGGTTCAACATTCGCAAATCAATCAACGTGATACATCACATTAACAAAAAAAAGGAGAAAAATCATATGATCCTGTCAATCGATGCAGAAAAGGCCTTCGACAAAATCCAGCACCCTTTCTTAATAAAAACTCTTGAGAAAGTCGGGATAGAAGGAACATACTTAAAGATCATAAAAGCCATTTATGAAAAGCCCACAGCTAACATCATCCTCAACGGGGAAAAACTGAGAGCTTTTTCCCTGAGATCAGGAACACGACAGGGATGCCCACTCTCACCGCTGTTATTTAACATAGTGCTGGAAGTTCTAGCAACAGCAATCAGACAACAAAAGGAAATCAAAGGCGTCAAAATTGGCAAAGATGAAGCCAAGCTTTCGCTCTTTGCAGATGACATGATATTATACATGGAAAATCCGATAGACTCCACCAAAAGTCTGCTAGAACTGATACATGAATTCAGCAAAGTTGCAGGATACAAAATCAATGTACAGAAATCAGTCGCATTCTTATACACTAACAATGAAGCAACAGAAAGACAAATAAAAAAACTGATCCCATTCACATTGCACCAAGAAGCATAAAATACCTAGGAATAAATCTAACCAAAGATGTAAAGGATCTGTATGCTGAAAACTATAGAAAGCTTATGAAGGTAATTGAAGAAGATTTAAAGAAAGGGAAAGACATTCCCTGCTCATGGATTGGAAGAATAAATATTGTCAAAATGTCAATACTACCCAAAGCTATCTACACATTCAATGCAATCCCAATCAAAATTGCACCAGCATTCTTCTTGAAACTAGAACAAGCAATCCTAAAATTCATATGGAACCACAAAAGGCCCCGAATAGCCAAAGTAATTTTGAAGAACAAGACCAAAGCAGGAGGCATCCCAATCCCAGACTTTAGCCTCTACTACAAAGCTGTCATCATCAAGACAGCATGGTATCGGCAGAAAAACAGACACACAGACCAATGGAATAGAATAGAAACCCCAGAACTAGACCCACAAACGTATGGCCAACTCATCTTTGACAAAGCAGGAAAGAACATCCAATGGAAAAAAGACAGTCTCTTTAACAAATGGTGCTGGGAGAACTGGACAGCAACATGCAGAAGGTTGAAACTAGACCACTTTCTCACACCATTCACAAAAATAAACTCAAAATGGATAAAGGACCTGAATGTGAGACAGGAAACCATCAAAACCTTAGAGGAGAAAGCAGGAAAAGACCTCTCTGACCTCAGCCGTAGCAATCTCTTACTCGACACATCCCCAAAGGCAAGGGAATTCAAAGCAAAAGTGAATTACTGGGACCTTATGAAGATAAAAAGCTTCTGCACAGCAAAGGAAACAACCAACAAAACTAAAAGGCAACCAACGGAATGGGAAAAGATATTTGCAAATGACATATTGGACAAAGGGCTAGTATCCAAAGTCTATAAAGAGCTCACCAAACTCCACACTCGAAAAGCAAATAACCCAGTGAAGAAATGGGCAGAAAACATGAATAGACACTTCTGTAAAGAAGACATCCGGATGGCCAACAGGCACATGAAAAGATGTTCAGCGTCGCTCCTTATCAGGGAAATACAAATCAAAACCACACTCAGGTATCACCTCACGCCAGTCAGAGTGGCCAAAATGAACAAATCAGGAGACTATAGATGCTGGAGAGGATGTGGAGAAATGGGAACCCTCTTGCACTGTTGGTGGGAATGCAAATTGGTGCAGCCGCTCTGGAAAGCAGTGTGGAGGTTCCTCAGAAAATTAAAAATAGACCTACCCTATGACCCAGCAATAGCACTGCTAGGAATTTATCCAAGGGACACAGGAGTACTGATGCATAGGGGCACTTGTACCCCAATGTTCATAGCAGCACTCTCAACAATAGCCAAATTATGGAAAGAGCCGAAATGTCCATCAACTGATGAATGGATAAAGAAATTGTGGTTTATATACACAATGGAGTACTACGTGGCAATGAGAAAAAATGAAATATGGCCTTTTGTAGCAACGTGGATGGAACTGGAGAGTGTGATGCTAAGTGAAATAAGCCATACAGAGAAAGACAGATACCATATGGTTTCACTCTTATGTGGATCCTGAGAAACTTAACAGGAACCCATGGGGGAGGGGAAGGAAAAAAAAAAAAAAAAAAAAAGAGGTTAGAGTGGGAGAGAGCCAAAGCATAAGAGACTGTTGAGAACTGAGAGCAAACTGAGGGTTGATGGGGGGTGAGAGGGAGGAGAGGGTGGGTGATGGGTATTGAGGAGGGCACCTTTTGGGATGAGCACTGGGTGTTGTATGGAAACCAATTTGACAATAAATTTCATATATAAATAAAAAAAAATAAAATAAAAAAAAATAAAGTGGAACTCTGAAATTTGAAAAAAAAATAAAAAAGTAAAAGACAAAAATAGTAAAATTAACTAAAACTATAATAATTAGTTAAGGAAAGTATAAAATAAAAAGTCCTAAAATGTAACATTGAAAATATAAAATGTCAGGAGGGATGTAAAATTTTGGAATGTGTTCAAGTTTAAGTTGCTATCAACTCAGAACAGATATTACATACATGTAAAGTTATATGTGAGCCTCACAGTAACCACAAAGCAAAGATTTAGAACAAATACACACACACACACACACACACACACACACACAAATGATAAAGCAATCTAAATATAATGCTAAAGAAAGCCATCAAACCACAAAGGATCAAAGAGAAAAAGAAAAGAGCAAAAGGAACTATGAAAATATTCACAAAACAGTTAACCTAATGGCAACAAGTACATACCTATCAATAATTACTTTAAATGTACATGGACTAAAATCTCTAATCAAAAGAGTGGCTGAGTGTATAAAAAACAAGATCCATCTATACATAGCCTATAAGAGACTCACTTCAGAAGTAAGGACACACACAGGGGCACCTGGGTGGCTCAGTTAGTTGAGCCTCCAACTTTGGCTCAGTTCATGATCTCACAGCTTGTGGGTTGGAGCCCCATGTCAGGATCTCTGCTGACAGCTCAGAGCCTGGAGTCTGCTTCAGATTCTGTGTCTCTCTCACTCTCTGCCCCTCCTCTGCTCACACTCTGTGTCTCTCTCTCTCTCAAAAATAAATAAACACTTGGGGCGCCTGGGTGGCGCAGTCGGTTAAGCGTCCGACTTCAGCCAGGTCACGATCTTGCGGTCCGTGAGTTCGAGCCCCGCGTCAGGCTCTGGGCTGATGGCTCGGAGCCTGGAGCCTGTTTCAGATTCTGTGTCTCCCTCTCTCTCTGCCCCTCCCCCGTTCATGCTCTGTCTCTCTCTGTCCCAAAAATAAATAAATAAACGTTGAAAAAAAAAAATTAAAAAAAAAAAATAAATAAACACTAAAAAAATTTGTTTTAAAAAAAGACACACACAGACTGAAAGTAAAGGGATGGAGAAAGATACTCCATGTAAGTGGAAATAAAGAGAAAGCTGATGTAGCTATACTCATAGCAGATAAAATAAAAGAAAAACTGTAATAAGAAAGAAGGGCATTACATAATGGCAAAGGGGTCAATCCAACAAGAAGATATAACATTTATAAAAATGGATGCACTCAGTATATTAGTACCAAGATATATAAAGCAAATACTGACGGACTTAAAGGGAAGAATTGACAGCAAAACAATGAGAGTAGGGGACTTTAATACCCCATTTACATCAATGGATCATTGAAACAAAATTAATATGGAAACCTTGACCTTAAATGATACATTAGGCCGACAGACTTAATAGATACTTACAGAACATTCCAACAAAAAGCAACAGAATACACATTCTTCTCAAGTGCACATAGAACATTTTCCAGGATAGATTACGTGTTAGGTCACAAAAGAGTCTCAGTAAGTTAGACTGAAATCACATTTGCATTTTCTCTTACCACAATGATATAAAACTGGAAATAAATTAGAAGAAAACTAGGGTTGCCTGGGTGGCTCAGTCAGTTAAGCATCTGAGTCTTGAATTTGGTTCAGTTCATGAGTTCGAGCCCCATATTGGACTCTGTGCTGACAGTGCAGAATCTGCTTGGGATTCTCTCTCTCTCCCTCTCTCTGCCCCTCCCCCACTCATGCTTGCTCCCTCTCTCTCTCTCCCAAAATAAATGAACTTAAATTTTTTAATAAAAAAAGACAACTGGAAAAACTACAAAAATATGAAGATTAAATAAAATACTACTGAACAACCAATGAGTCATCAAAATAAACACATAATAAGTTTAAAAATACCTAGAGAAAAATGAAAACAGAAATGTGACACACCAAAATCTTTGGAATGCTGCAAAAGTGGTTCTAACAGGGAAAATCATAGCATTACAGGCCTACCTCAAGAAACAAGAAAAATCTCAAATAAAATAATCTAACCTTACACCTCAAGGAACTGGAAAAGAATCACAAAGCTGACAGTCAATAGAAGAAATGAATAATAAAAATCAGAGCAGAAATAAAAGACTTTTAAAAAATTGGAAAGGTCAAGGAATATAAGAGCTGGTTCTTTGAAAGGATAAGCAAAAGTGACAAACTTCTATGTAGAATAACCAAAAAAAAAGGACTCTAATAAACAAAATCACACATGAAAGAGAAATTACAATTGATACTGCAGAAATACAAAGGATCATAAGTGACTGCTATGAACAATTACAAAGCAAAAAAATGAACAACCTAGGAGAAATGAATGAATTCCTAGAAACATACAGTCTTCTGATACTGAAGCAAGAAGAAAAAGAAAAAGTGAATAGGCCAGTTATTAGTGAAGAGATTGAATCACTACTCAAATACCTCCCAAGGGACACCTGGATGGCTCAGTCAGTTAAACATCAGACTATTGGTTTTGGCTCAGGTCATGACCTCATGGTTGTGAATTGAAGCACTTGCTTGGGATTCTCTCTTACCTACTCTCTCTGCCCCTCCCCTGCTTGCGCGCTCTCTCTCTCTCTCTCAAATAAACTTAAAAAAATAAACAAAAGACACTCCTCACAAACAAAAGTTCAGAACCAGACGGCTTCACTAGTGAATTATACCAAACATTCAAAGAAGATTCAATATGTACTTTTCTCAAGATCTTCCAAAAATTACATTAAAATATAAACATTAAAAAAGAAGAACAGGACAAGAATGCCTACTTTCACCACTTTGACTCAACATTATATTGGAAGTCCTACTCACAGCAATTAGGCAAGAAAAAAAATTAGAAAATAAAAACATCCAGGGTGCCTGGGTGGCTCAGTCAGTTGAGCATCTGACTCTTGATTACGGCTCAGGTCATGATCTCACAGTTTGCAGTTCGAGCTGTGCACCAGGCTCTGTGCTGACAGTGCAGAGCCTGCTTGGGATTCTCTCTCTCTTTCTCTCTCTCAAATAAAGAAATAAACTTTAAAAAAGCTTTAAACTGGAAAGGAAGAAATAAAACTGTCATTATTTGCAGATGACATGATTTATATATAGAAAATCCTAAAGACAGGTATCATATATTTTTACTCATGTATGGAATTTGAGAAACTTAACAGAAGACCATGGAGGAAAGTGGAAAAAATAGTTACAAACAGAGAGGGAGGAAGGCAAAACATTAGAGACTCTTAAATATAGAGAACAAATGGGTGATGGGCATTGAGGAGGGCACTTGTTGGGATGAGCACTGGGTGTTATATATAAGCAATGAATCACGGGAATCTACCCCCAAAACCAAGAGCACTCTGTATACACTGTATGTTAGCCAACTTAAAAATAAATTATATTTGAAAGAAAGAAAGAAAGAAAGAAAGAAAGAAAGAAAGAAAGAGAAAGAAAGAAAGAAAGAAACATAACAGATGAACCTAGGAGAAGGAAGCAAAAATAAGATAAAAACAGAGAGGGAGACAAACCATACAAGACTCTTAAAGACAGAGAACAAACTGAGGATTGCTGGATGGGTTTGGGTGGGGAATGGGCTAAATGGACAGGGGGCACTGAGAAGGGCTCTTGTTGGGATGAGCACTGGTGTTACAGGTAGGTGATGAATCACTGGATTCTCCTCCTGAAATCATTATGGCACTATATGGTAACTAACTTGGATGTAAATTAGAAATCAATAAATAAAAAATAAAAGCCTTTGTTTTTTACTCTGAAAAAGAAAAGAAAAAAGAAAACCCTAAAGATGCCTCAAAAAAAAATGGTTAGAACTAATAAATTAATTTGGTAAAGTGACAGGTTACAATATCAACATATAGAAATATGTGGCATTCCTATGCACAAACAAACTATCAGAAAATAAATTAAGAAAATAATCTCATTTACAATTTCATCAAAAATAATTTAATACCTAAGAATAAATTTAACCAAGAAAGTATAAATCCTATAAACTGAAAACTATCAGGCATTGATGAAAGAAACTGAAGATGGCACAAATAAATGAAGATAGTCCATTATCATGGATTTAAAGAATTAATATTGTTAAAATGTCCATTCTATACAAAGCAATGTACAGATTCAATGCAATTTCTAATAAAATTCCAATGGTATTTTTCACAGAACTAGAATAATTGTAAAATTTGTATGGAATCACAAAAGGTCCCATACAAAACAAACTTTAGAAAGGAAGACAAAGATGGAGATATCATACTACCTGATTTCAAACTATACAAAAAGCTATAGTAATCAAAACAGTATAGTACTGGCCTAAAAATAAGCACAAAGGTCAGTGTAATAGAACTGAGAGCTTAGAATTAAACCCATGTATAAATAGACAACATATGACAAAGGACCCAAGGATATACATTGAAGTAAAGACAATTTTTTCAATAAATGGTACTGGGAAAACAAGATAGCCACATGCAAAAGAATGAAACTAGACCACTTTCTTGCACCCTACACAAAAATCCACTCAAAATGGATTAAAGACCTGACTATAAGACCTAAATCATGTAATTCCTAGAAGGAAACAGGTAAGAAGCTCTTCAGTATCAGTCTTAGAGATATTTTTTGTGGATCTGACTCCAAAGGTAAAGGAAACAAAAGCAAAACTAAACAAACAAGTTTATATCAAACAAAAAAGCTTCTTTTTTTTTATTTTTTAAAGGTTTATTTATTTATTTTGAGAGAGAGAGTGGGGGAGGGGCAGAGAGAGGGAGAGAGAGAATTCCAAGCAGGCTCCATGCTGTCAGTACAGAGTCCCACATGGGGCTTGAACTCACAAACCATGAGATCAGACCCGATCTGAAACTGAGAGTTGTACACTTACCCAACTGAAGTACCACCCAGTTGCCACCCAGGCGCCCCCAAACTAAAAAGCTTCTGCACAATGAAAGAAATCCTCATCAAAATGAAAAGGCAACCTACTACATAGAATATTTTTGCATATCATACATTTGACAATAGATTAATATCGAAAACATATAAAGAACTCATACAAGTCAACAGCAAAACAAAACAAAACAGGATACAACCTGATTTAAAAAATATGCAGAGGATCTAAATAGACTTTTCATCAATGAAGACATATAGATGGCCAACAGGCACATGAAAAGATGTTCAACATCACTAATCATCAGGGAAATGCAAATAAAAACCACAATGAGACATCACCTCACACTGGTTACGGTGGCTATTATAAAAATATAAGAAATGACAAGTGATGATAAGGATGTGGTGAAAAGGGAACTCTTCAGCACTGCTGCTGGAAATATAAACTGGTGCAGTCACTATGGAAAACAGTATGAAGGTTCCTCAAAAAATTAAAAATAGACCACCATATGATCCAGTTATTCCACTTCTGGGTTTTCATCCAAAGAATGTAAAAATGCTGATAGGTGTGGGCAAAATGGGTAAGGGGTCAGTTGTATAGTGATAAATGGTAATGCAAATTTTAGTGGTGATTGTAACCAAACTAAACAAGTTTTTCCACCCAATGTGCAATAAGCCTATAAAAACTGATATGGAGCATAAGCACTGAAGAAAGATAGGCTACTCGATGGTGTGGTGCCACCCAGCATTACGGGGAACTCACAAGTCCAAAACTCCCCAATGGCCTACAAGTGAAAGTTTTTAAAGGCAAAATTTAGGGCAGGAGTCTCCTGAGAAGGTGGAACCTGTTGACTGGAGGCCCATTAGGTCGTGTTAGCAGATGTTACTTAACTTTTGGTATCACTTGGGTTCCACAAAAGTCTGTTTCATCTCAAGAGCCTTGAAATCTGAAAAAATATCTTTTTTTCTGCATGTTGGAGATTTCATTAGGTACATCTAGTAATTATATCTTTAGGGCAGTGCTGATTAACTACTTGTAATTTTTGTAACTACTTACAACATTACTTGAAAGCTACTAGGGTTGCATTCCTACATGTCCCTTTGAATGATAAACAAGCATTTCCATCTCTTGAGCCTAGGCCTACATGTTCCTTGGCCAGTCTAGCTGTGCCTGGGGCAATATAACCTCCAGTGTTCATTCTTTCATCTGAACTGACAAGATGGATGCCAGCTTAATGATCACTTTGTAGTGGATACAGATGTTGAATTATAATGTACACCTGCAGCTTATATAATGTTATAAACCAATACCTCAATTTAAAAAAGAAAAGGAAAAAAAAAACCAAAATCCCAAGATAGTCAAGGTGGCAATTTACCCAGCTAACAGCCATATTTTCTAACCTCCTTTGCAGACATATGACCCCTATGTGACTAAGTTCTGGCTAATGAGAAGCAAATGGCTATGTTTGGCTGTTATTGGAAAAGGCTCCAAAAGCAGATAGACAGCTGGAAATTTTCCCCATTCCTCCAGATTTCTTTTCAAACAATAAACTGATGGCAAGAGCTTCAGCAGTCACACTGGACTAAGAGGCAGCCTTGAATACAGAAGCTGGATTAGTCTACTTGGGTTGCCATGACAAAATGCCACAGACTAGGTAACTTAAACAACAGAAGTTAATTTTTTCTTAGTTCTATAGGCAGAAAGTCCAAGATCTAGGTGTTGGCAAATTTGGTTCTTCTAGTGCTTCTCTCTCCTAGGGCTTCTCTCTTGTCTTGAAAATGACTGCCATCTGCTGTGATTTCACATGGTCTTTCCTCTGTGTGTGCACATCCCTAGTATCTCTTTGTGTGTGCAAATTTCCTCTTATTATAGTCAGATTGTATTAGGGCCCACCTTAATGGGCCCATTTTAATTTAATCACCTCTTGAAAGGTCCTGTCTCCAAATACGTCACATGCTGAGGGATGAGGGTTAAGGCTTCAACCTATCAACTTGGGGGCAAACAATTCATACCGTAACAGAAATTATACACTAAAAACTCAGAGTCAGAAAGATAGAAGGCACCTGAATCACCACTGCCCTTATGGAGCCTCCATACCAGTCTGAACCATTTCTGAAAAATTTCTTTCTTAAAATTTTTTTTTTTTTTTCAACGTTTATTTATTTTTGGGACAGAGAGAGACAGAGCATGAACGGGGGAGGGGCAGAGAGAGAGGGAGACACAGAATCGGAAACAGGCTCCAGGCTCTGAGCCATCAGCCCAGAGCCTGACGCGGGGCTCGAACTCACGGACCGCGAGATCGTGACCTGGCTGAAGTCGGACGCTTAACCGACTGCGCCACCCAGGCGCCCCTGAAAAATTTCTTTCTTATCAAGCTAGCCCTAACTTAAACATAACCCCTTCTGGGAAGCTGCTCTGACTCCTACAAGCAGAATTCATCATAAAAAAACCTTAGGAGCTTAAGCTGTTAGTCAGTTCTCTATTGCTTATAGAAGGCAATTCCTAGCAGATTCACAGGGCTTCCTAAACGAGGAGGGATTTAGTGCAATGTATGTTTACCAGAGGCCTGAGGCAGGGGAGGGCCATTTGAAGGCAAGGGAGACCCTATCAAAAGAAAGTAAATGGGAAAACCAAGGGAGGAAATCTCCTTTAGCCAAGATCAAGAACTGTCATGTTTTCTGAAATGAAGTATGTTCAGAGGATTCTCATCATGATTCAGGATACCTGGGTTCTCTGTTAGAAGCTATTTTATGGCTTTCCAGTGAGACTTAGACATAGTTCAACATCTCGGGTTTGAGGATTTTTGTGTTTGTTTCGTTTGGTTTGGTTATCTGTAAAATGGGGGTAATAACACCTGCTTTACTAATCTTATTGTAAGATTAGTAAAATGTGAATAATGAATGTGAAAATGTTTTGAAAAAAATGTTTTAAAAGATTAAAGGGACTATGCATAGAAAAATAAGACTATGGTGTGTACTGGGAAGTACTGGCTGGAAAGTAGTTAGTGTTTCTGACTCACTGTAAAGTATAGCCTGATTGAGAAAAATGAGACTCTGGCACATACAAAGTTTATCTCTTCCTTTTATTTACAGTTCTTGATAAGCAGTCAACTGAGAAGACAACTCCTAAAATGAGCATAGTACATCACAGATAGCTATCATGACTGAGCCTACTCAAAAGGTAACATTTGTTTCCACTACTGCTTTTAAAAATCCTAGCTTAAGCTATTTCCTTCCCAGTGCTCCTAGTGTTTACAATCTATTGGAAGGTAATACAAACATCATTTCATTCTACATTTAAATTTTAGAAGCAATAAACTCTAAGGCATTTTTATTCAAAATACTGACATCATTCGGGGCGCCTGGGTGGCTCAGTCGGTTGGGCGTCTGACTTCGGCTCAGGTCATGATCTCGCGGTCCGTGAGGTCGAGCCCCGCATCGGACTCTGGACAGCTCAGAGCCTGGAGCCTGTTTCGGATTCTGTGTCTCCCTCTCTCTCTGACCCTCCCCTTCTCATGCTCTGTCTCTCTCTGTCTCAAAAATAAATAAATGCTAAAAAAAAAAAAAAAAAAAAAAAACTGACATCATTCTCACCTATAAATTTTACATATTAACATACCTTTCAGGAACATGTAAATACTAAGATTTTCAAAAGTATGTAGTACTATTTTGTTGAAAATGTTGACACAGAATAGGTATGTTAAAATGACTGTTATGCAGTCCCCAAGATATACTGGCACACAGTTATGAAGATGAAAGCCTTTGTTTGAGCTCAGAAAATTTTAACAGATACCTGTAGTCTGTGGTGGTTTAATCTCTGCATATAATTCTGAATCTGTTTTTTAAACTGACAGTTTAGAGTGTTGTTATAGAAATAATGTTTAAAGTAGAATTAGAAAAAAACAAAAGTTCAAATTAAGAATTTGTTTGCGCATAAATAAAAAACTGAATGCAGTCTACAGATTATTCTGACCATACAGAACATAGGTGTTAGAAGAACATCTACAGATTTAGAAAATTCAAGTGCTACCATGACTTTTAGTCACAAAAGAAAGCATATCCTACATGAGAAAATTAAAAGTATTGATTTAACAACCCTGCCAAGATATCATGAGTTCAGTACATTTTATCTGTCTTTAAGGCATGACAATAAAAATAAAATCCAAGAATCTAACTGGAGTATATTAATGTGTGGAAGTTAATGAAAACTCAAGATACTGAAATCAAGAATAAAATTTTGATTTATATGAAAAGAAAAAGTTCTTGATCATTAGTTACTATCTAATGGGCTTCTCCGTTCCTCAGGAATAAGTAAAAAATAAATCAATGAACCATATGATAAATACCAACAATAAATATCAGGTAGTTTAAAATAAACAAAAGCAGACTAAGAGTTTAATCACTATTGACTATGTCTTAAGAAGGAATGAAATAGAATTCCAGAAAAATGAAAACACTCTTTTTCAGGGAAAATAAAGGAAAGAAAGGACAGTTTACCTTCCAACGATTTCTCATTAATACTAGAAACTAAAATCTATGCCATGATTCTAATTATACTTAGACCTAACATGGCTGCTCATGTCCAAAGCAGTGAAAAGCACTAAGGCAAATGATTACCGGGGCCTCATTTACCCCTTTGCATTTATGTGTCTTCTTGATATTCTACTTCATTTTTTAAATAATTAAGAATGCCTTCACAGTTACAGTATAACAAGATAAAAAATGGATGAGGAAATAAGGGCAAGGAAAAATAAAGATCAGAAGATAACATGAAGTAGGTTTAAAAATGTAGATACAGATTATACAGATAATGGTAGATATGGATGCAGATATAGATACAGGTATAGATACCATAAACTCCTACAGTTACTAAAGTGTGTTAGGGGTGCCTGGGTGGCTCAGTCACCTGTCTTTTTTTTAATATATATAATTTTTTTTAATGTTTATTTTTAACAGAGAGAGAGACACAGTGTGAGCAGGGGAGGGGCAGAGAGAGAGGAGGACACAGAATCTGAAGCAAGCTCCAGAATCTGAACTGTCAGCACAGAGCCTGATGTGGGGCTTGCATTCATAAGCCGGGAGATCATGACCTGAGTCAAAGTAGGAGGCTTAACCAACTAAGCTACCCAGGAGCCCCAAGTGTCTGACTCTTGATCTCAGCTCAGGTCCTGATCTTAGGTTTGTGAGTTCAAACCCTGTGTTGGGCTCCATTCCGGGGGGTGAAGCCTACTTAAAAAAAAAAAAAAAAAAAAAAACAAACAAACAAAAAAAAAAAACTGTTACAAATTTGCCTCTAGGCTTAAAATTTTTAACTAAAGAAAATCACATTTTCTGAAATCTTCAATCTTCTAAAATCAATAATGATCAAAAGTGAATGAGAAGGGGCACCTGGGTGGCTCAATCAGTTGAGCATCCCACTCTTGATTTGGCTCAGGTCATGATCCATAATCTTGGGATCCTATGCTCTGTGCTGAGCACGAGGCCTGCCTAAGATTCTCTCTCTCTTCCTTGCACTCTCTCTATCTAAAAAGAAAATTAAAAAAAAAAAAATTTTAAGTGAATGAACAAAAATAACTAGATTTACTAGTTACAAAATAACTAGTTACAAAATAACTAGTTACAAAATAACTAGATCATTTTGTTAAGTAAATGTTGAATCACAATATTATACACCTGAAACTAATATAATATTGTATGTCAACTATACTTCAACTTACAAAAAGAGTAGATGAACATTTTTGAACCATAATTTCTCATTTGTTTCTGGCATTCTTCAGATTTCTCTATAATCTGTCCCTATAAGTTCCTAGATTTTATATTGTGCAATTGAAAGACCAGAGTTGAAATTTAACTCCTCTTATCTGATACCAACACTGATTTCCTTGGAAAATATTATTTATATTTGTCATCTATGTAAGAATTTAACACATTATTTTCTGTATTTTTCTCATATTATCACTATTCAGTCATATACATTTCAAGTTTTATTACTCCTGAAAAGAAATCACAAATCATGCTTAACACATTTTTTCCCCATTGGAAAGAAAAAAAAAAAAACAAACTGTCCATTTTGCATTACTAATAAGAACAGTAAGAGTAAGATTAAACATTTACTGCTAATGGGGTCAAGAGCCATTGACTGAGCAGAGTAGCACTGCTGCTTTTCCAGCTTTTATCTAAAATACATGCTAGGTTTCTTTATCCACCCATTTAATCTCTTAAACTTTTAATCTAATTTCTTCTTTCAAATCCTCTTTCCTTGTTTTGTTTGGTCTCCTAACCCTTGAAGTTCTCTTAGATAAACTCTAAATTCAGTTGAAATAATCCCTATTGATTCTTGTGTTTCTCATAAAGCTTGAGAGCAAGAAAACAAACTCAGATCAAAAGCTGAAATAAATGTCAGAGAGCTAATAAAAACAATAAATGCATTTAATATTTAAGTTAACGATATTTGCAGTAGAAAACATACATTTAATAATAGCAAATACTTCATAAGACTTACTAAATGCTTCGCTAATTCTTATATACTCCTACATTGCAGATACCTTTATAGCCTTCTACAGATAAGGGAACTGAAGAGAGGCAGAGTAAATACTGTCCAAAGACACAGAGCTACCAAGGGTTGGAGCTATAATTCTAACACTAGCAGTGTGCTCCAATCCATGCTTGAACCTCTAAACTACATTCCAAAAGTTAAACTGTTCAAAGGCAGACCTCCTTGTTCCTCATACAGCTTCCTAGAGAATCATGATTATTTGCTCTCCCATATCCTGCTGCTTCCACCCCTTCCAGCAATTTAACATTACCAAGTAAAGCATAATCTAGATTAACCTGATGATTATGTGGAATGATATTTGTGTTTTTCATGTGTGTAAAGAAAAGCCAAAGAGAAATATGGCACACGAGGCACTGTGTATGAGTGAACACAAATGGTTAGCCCCCAAATAGATACATCTTTAAATCCCCAAGCTAATCATCTATTTTTGTAATTTTTCTAGATTCCCAAGTATTAGCAACTATGTGAAAATTATACACATTTTGAAATTCAAAATGTTGAATTCACCTTAAGGTCAAGTGAAATATTGCCTAAATATTCTAATATATCCGAGTGTCAAACACAAATTTTAGTATGCTTAATGAGAATACTTTCTATGGTTAATTAGTTCTATGATTATGACTCAAATGATGGAATTTTTGCATAACAAATACTTTCAAATTGTAATGGTGCAAAGGAGCAATGGGTTAGTATAAATAAAAAGTATGTCATTTCTGTTCTTTTGATTTTGCCTCTGAATAGGCGTGGATCTTGAATTTGCATTCCTGCATTCAGTCCAATATAATAAACCTTTACTAAGTGCCTATTATCTTCAAAACTTGGAACTAGGTACTGGAAAGAAGAGAAGCTACCTGTTCTCATGAAATTTAAGATCTACTAAAAAGAATCAAATATGTAAAGAATAACTACAATATAATGCAAACTGCTAAGAACATAAAACGAAATGAAATTGTATTAAAATCTACACAAGAGAAAAAATTGAAGATAGACATTATGCGGGACTGGGTCCTGATAAATAAATAGATATTTATAGGCAGAAAAAGGAGGAAAGACACTACTAAAGGAAGGAACATTAAGAGCAAGGGCAAAGTGGCAGAGAAGATCACTATCGGCTCTGGGAGTAGCAGATGCTGGGCATGGCTTCAGAGTGCAGTGGAAGGAGTAGTGGGAATAAAATGACCACTTAGGATCAGATGAGGGGAACCCTGAATTCCAAGAAAGAACACAAGTAGAAGCCATAGAAGATTAAGGAATTAAAGAGTGATAGGATGACATGTGATCTGAGATACTTTCTGGCACCCAGTGAACAAAATAGATTGAGGAAGCTAAATGCCAGACACAGAAGACCAATTAGGAAGCTGTTACAGTTGTGCAAACTATAGGAAATGAGGGAATAGGTCAGGTCAGTGAACATGTTAACAGAAAGGAGATGAAGAACTGCAGAGGTAGAGTTGCCTTTTCTTGGTAATTTGTTAGACTTAGTTTCTAAGATAGAAAAAAGAAAAATTAAAATTAATTCTAAAATGGCATATATAACATGAAAAGATGCTCAACATCGCTCATCATCAGGGAAATACAAATCAAAACCACACTGAGATACCACCTCCCACCAGTCAGAGTGGCTAAAATTAACTCAGGAAACAACAGTATTGGCGAGGATGTGGAGAAAGGGGAAGCATCTTGAACTGTTGGTGGAAATTCAAACTGGTGCAGCCACTCTGTAAAGCAGTGTGGAGTTTCATCAAAAAATTAAAAATAGACTTGCCCTATGACCCAGCAATAGCACTACTAGGAACTTATCCAAAGGATACAGGAGTGCTGATTCACAGGGGCACATATACCCCAATATTTATAGCAGTGCTTTCAACAATAGTCAAATTACAGAAAAAGACCAAATGTCCATCAACTGATGAATGGATAAAAAAGATGTGGTTTATATATATAATAGACTACTACTTGGCAATGAAAACGAAATGAAATCTTGCCATTTGCAATAATGTGGATGGAACTGGAGGGTATTATGCTAGGTGAAGTAAGTTAGTCAGGGAAAGACAGATATCATATATTTTCATTCATATGTGGTAGTTGAGAAATTTAACAGAATCATGAGGGAGGGAAAGAAAAATAAATAGTTACAAACATACAGGGAAGCAAACCATAAGAGACTCTTAAATACAGAGAACAAACTAAGGGTTGACAGGGATGGGGTGGCAGGGCGGGGGGTGGCGGGGAAAATGGGAGATAGGCATTGAGGAGTGCACTTTCTGGGATGAGCACCTGGTGTTGTTTGTAAGTGATGAATCACAGGAATCTACTCCTGAAGCCAAGAGCACACTATATACACTGCATGTTAGCTAACTTTGACAATAAATTACATATAAAAATAAAACAAATAAAATGGCATGTCTAGTTGATTGTAAAAAAAAAAAAAAAAAAAAAATGAAGCCATTAACCCAGCAAAAGACCACAGAAGAAAATGTTTGTTGTTATAGACAAATCTGATTGTAGAAATGATTAATGCGAGGTCATAAGCCAAAATCTATGTAAAGATACCTATCAAACACTTATTAATTTAAGTATAGAACTTAATTGCAAGATTGAGAGAAGTATATTTGGGAGTTGTCTGGATGATGATAGTTAAAATTATGGTAATAAATGACATGGCAGAGAAAAACAAAAAGAGAAAATAATATAGGAAAGGAAACCTGACAAGATATTCTTAAAGATAATATGTATATTTTGAAATAAAAACTAGAATTAGGAAGGAAATGTCAAAAGGTTAGCATAGAAAAGTGACACAGCAGCCTAAAGATAAATTTTCATAAAGAAGATAATGAAGTAGAAAAGGGTGAGAAATGAGATGTTATTTGATTTTATGAAAAGACTTTTCATGGAGAAAATTAAGAAGAGCAATAGGGATAAAAGCTATGTTGCTAGGTAGTGAACAGACAGTGAAAAAATGTAGATATGGAGTATAGATTTACAGAAAAGCAAAGAGTAGATTTACCAAGAGTTATTAAGTGGCAAATATAGTGTTATAAATATTTGTTATATTGTTATTTATTTTATTTTATGTTAATTACTTTTGGCAGTGCAGCATGTGAACAATGTCCTATATTTGTGTGATATCCCATTATATAAATTTTGGTGGGTGACATTAAAATCTAGAAGGTCACTCTCTTAATTCCACCCTAGCAGCTAGGGAAAGAATACAGGACTGGGGCTTGTCCATGCACATGCATTCACCTACAAGTTTGATTCTGGAGTAAGCCACACAGACAAGTAGAAAATGGACAGTTTCTTTCAGGAGTAACTTCAGCAACATTCTATTTCTAGAAGTAGCTAAACCAAGTGCCAGCAACAGCAGGTTAGTATAGCAGTAGTGGTAACAGCATTTCTCAGGCCATTTCTGAAATATGATTTTGGATGTAGAGCTGGCTATGCTGCCCAACTTGGTTCTTTTCCATTTTTTGAGTCTGGTTTTCCACTTTGGAAAGCTACTCAATATGCCATAAATGCATGACTTACTTGTGTAAGTCATCTTGATTTCTGCTTCTTATAGTCAAGAATACTGACTGACATACAAGTACAATAAAAGATCAAAGAAGCCAGGAATTTTTAGGCCTCTGGTTTGAGAACATTTTAAATGTCTGACCATGGTATACAGATTGGGTAAAAAGCAAGTGCAAAAAGGGAAGAATTAATTTTACAGAATAATAAAAGGTCAAAAGGGACTTGAGAAGTTGATGAAAATAAATAATAGAGTCATAAGGACAAAAGATGAGAGTAGAGATCACAGGAGAATTTAACAATTCAGTATAGTGGAATTCAGTAAATGATAGGATACCATGCTGTCTAGGTAACTACGTGGCATCATTTTGAGCTTGAGAAATAGCTATATACCCTTAAGGAGTGGTTACCATACTGACATGAAATAGAAAGAATCAATATTTGGATGTTACTTGGTGTCACTACTTCCCATCAGCCCTTCCCCTCATACAGTGTTTCTTTATCCCCTTGATTCCAGTCCATCTTGTGGCTCTCCCAGACTGACTTGATACCACTTGATTTACTTTATATTCCTTTTAAATGTTCATATCCAAATAATACTTGCATATGGCAAAATTTTTAAAAAAGAAAAGCATTTACTTAAAAAAAAAAACATGTCCTGCTTTAATCCTCCACAGCACATTAGTGTTTGGCAGAAGCAAACATCTATATTTCTATATTTAGTTCTTCTGAAGTAAAAGAAGGAAAAGGAAAGGAAGGGAAGGGGAAAACTCCTAAAATTCCCCACCATGTACATTTAGTACAAAATGAACCATCATTGTTTATATTCTGGGAGTGGAAATCTCCAAAAATATATATAAAATAGAATTTTATTTTTAAGCCATAGGGTTACATTACTCTAGAAACTTCAAACTGTTTCCCCTAAAACAGGATTCCTGTGTTACATGGATATGTGTGTGTGTGTGTGTGTGTGTGTGTGTGTGTGTGTGTGTGTGTATTTGCTTACTTGTTTGTGCTTGTTTGGGAGTTTGTTTCTTTGGCTTATAACTGAACCTCTGAGCTTATGGACGGAGAGCGGAAATGGCTTATATCTGTGTCTTCTTTTTAAGTAATGAAGGCAAAACACAAATCAAAGTGTGCAGTCACTTATATTTTATTTATCTAACTATCTATGTGCTTTTATGGGGTACCTGGGTGGCTCAGTCAGTTAAGCGTCTGACTTCGGTTCAGGTCATGATCTCACAGTTCATGAGTTCAAGCCCTGCATCGGGCTCTGTGCTGACAGCTCAGAGCCTGGAGCCTGCTTCAGCTTCTGTATCTCCCTCTCCCTCTGGCCCACCCCTGCTTCTGCTCTGTCTCTGTCTCTCAAAAATGAATAAACGTTAAAAGAATTTTTTAAATTATAAATGACTGGTCATTCTTTTAAAGTACTTATCTTCCCCCAAGAAAAACTTATGAAAAATTAAACTTGGTTGCAATTTATGCAAATTAATATCTCATCTAAATAATGACTTAGAATTTAAGAATTATAAACTCAACTGACTTCAACTACCTGACACATTTTATATAGAAATTTATTATCAGAATATTTGAAAATTTTAAAAATGAATTTTAGGGTTAGGACTAAAAATGTTCTATACTTCATCCTCCTACCAAACAGAAAAACTTTGTTGGAATATTTTTAATTCAGGACATCTATATCTTGAAAAACTTTAGTTATAAGAAATTTCTACCCTTCTTTCAGCCAACTTTCTTCTACAGTGTTTTCTCTTTTGTCAAAATTATAATGACTGAAACAACATAACTAAAGTATCCTTCATTCTCTAGAATCTTAAAATACTGAATAAAACAATTATTTCTCCTAATATTCACAGAAGCTTTATTTAGTCTTCATTTAAAAATTAAACCTATTTTATTCTCTCTTAAAATGAATTGAACACAATAGTCCAGGCATTAATTATACCATTGGTACAAGCATTTCACAGGATCAGAATGTTCCATTTCTAGTAATGCAGCCTAAGAATTAGCTTTTTTTTTTTTTTAATAAACATGGTATCATATTGACCCTGTGGTCTTCCAAAGTCCTAAATATTTTCAAGATGTACTTCTCTCAAGCCAGTCTCCCTTTATAACATTCTACTAAGTTCTGTACATATGGTTTAATGGAGAAAATGGTACATTTACTGCATAGTTCCATTTAACAATGTTTCAGCCATCATTCATTTGCTCATGCACAGCACAATCCAACAAACAATTTCAAAGATCACAGAATAAGTTATTAACTTGCTATAAGCTTGACATAATGAGGCTGTCAACAAGTTTATACTCAAGTGAAATATATATCTGTAAATAATAATGTACTTATTTAGTATTATTATTCCTCAAGGCATTTTTCCATAATTGATCTACAGCATATCATGTGATAGAGGCAAAAAAGATAAGTTTTTGTTATGATAGCACTTACCACATGTGAAAATATATTAGCCTTACCTCAATATAGAAACTTGTAAATTCTTCCAGAAAAGGCAGCTCCCCTCTTGGTAGTAGGTATAGATAACTTTGCTTTCATAGTACCTCTCCAGTCTGAGTTTTATGTATGTCTTACTTTTGCCTTTTCATTCTAAATGCCTTATCAATGACTATCTTCCTGTCAGTATCTTTCTTTGGTCATAATTTCTCTTCATGCTGTCATGATTTTCTTTCAGGAAGTAACTAAAGAAGTTAGAGAATGCCAGGGTATGGAGAAAATTGGGCTTCTTTGACTTAGCTTCAAAAGAAGACAGGGGAAACAAATTATTGAGCATCGTCTATGGTACAGGCACTAGGTCCTGTACCAGAAATATTCCAGAAAGAGGAAGTTATTTCAGGCTTATAAGATGCTGTAAGAAACATATTGTTTTTGTTTTATAAATGAAAAAAAATGGCAGAAATAAGAATCAAAGAAGTTAAAAGTATTTGGCCCAATGTCATTTTGTGATTCAATTGAGAGCCAAACAGTTTTTTTGTTGTTGTTGTTGTTTTTTCTTCTGATTCTGTATGCATTCTCTTTCCTCTGAAACAGTTTAGGTGAGATTCATTATGTTTAGTAGAGGAATTAGGAATTCTATAAGCATCAAAAAAAGTGTGACATATCTTCTCTGGGTGTCCAGTGTAAAGAGATTCTGAAGAGACATTAGAAGCCCAGTTTCCACATGTCATAAGACTGAAGAACTTTAAATATGGGTGCTATTTTATGGAAGTTCTACGTAAAGAAACACAGCGCATGCTCCATTGTATCATCTTACCCAAAGTAAAGTTGAACAAAATTCACAAATTCATTTCCATGGGCCACTAATGAGAGTTTACAAATAATTAAGAGACCTCAGAAAACTGCAGAATCCATATACATTGGGATAGCAGAGAGTTATATAAGGTATCTGCTGAATAACCATTACTAGCCTGTAAATGCGGTGATTTCATTCTGACTGTTTCCATCTACTTGTGCCAATTTCAAGATGAACATCTTAGCCATCCAACTTGTCCTTTCATCTCCCACCTGTTTTTCTTTGCAAAGATGAAGTAATAAGGTGATATTTTATGTTATCTTTTGCCTTTCATGGGCTCAAAAGCAGCTCAGTTGGTTCAAATTTTCCCTATCTTGAAGAAATGTCTAACAAGGCTTTTGTTGTCAATGGATTTCCTTTTCACAGATGGCTGGCTTGCTTACCAGCTGTAGTTTGATAGTTATTACAGTTAATTTACTTAGAAAATGAAGGTTTCACTCTGCAGCCAAAGGGTATTTTACACTTAGCTGACAAATCCAATGCCCTTCTAATTGCACTGGCATACTTGGACTACCATGCCTGACCTTGCTCATAAATCTCTAACTCAGAAGTTCAGGCAGTAGCCTGGGTTTAGAAACCTCTTTGCAATATACTCTACTGGCAGTCAAATTAAGAGTTTTCCTTCACAACTACAGTTCGAGGGTTACCAGATGACAGAAGTAGAGAACCATTTTAATCTTCGAGTGGAAATCAGAACAACAAACCCAGGAAGAGAAGAATATTTAATCTATTTTACTGTACAGTTAAACCTCCCCAAATCTACATAGGTTGCATTTAAAGGATCACCAGATTCTTGAATTTAAGGAGCCCAGAATTACTAGGAACATGATGAAAATCAACTCAGGTCTTCTTTTCTACATTGCTTAATTTCCAGTCAAATAAAAATTTTGTTTCTGTCATTACTATGATACAATAGCAATATGTATAGTGTGTTGTCAGGAATGTTAATGCAAGTAGTTAAAGAAGTTGTCTAAACTGGATGTTTGGAGGAAAACCAAGAAAACCCCATGACTCAAAACAATTTTTCTACCTGGATGCTACACCTTTAGAATTAATTTGTGGGGTTTTTTTTCTTTTGAATGTATTTATATTCCCAGGATGAACCACATTTTTAAAATGTTAATGTATTATTACATCTGTTCAGGATGCCTTTCTCCTAACAGGAAAAACTCAGTTAAGGCTCTTTTATAATACTAACATGGAAATAAGTTTATCTATAACTATTAAGTGAAAAAGACAAGTAGAAAATCATATGTATGTGTGTATATATGTGTATATGATCATATATATATGATCATATATACACATGTATATATGATCATGACTGTTTAAGATAAAAAATACAGAAAAAGACTGGAGGGAAATACAACAAAACAGTAACAGTCATTGTTTCCAGGAATGTAGATTCCTATGTTTACTGTTCTGTATTTTCTAAATGCTTTATTTATTTTTAAATAAAATTTTAAAATAATGCCAGCTCTTGAAAAAAAAAAGTTAATATGTATTTTACATTGTTTAAAAAGTTAAAGTGAAGAGTTGGCTCTTAATGCACCCTTGTTGTTTCTCCTCCTATAAATTTCCTGGCTGGCTCTCTGGCAATTGTTAGTGTCCAGGATGTCCTCCCACTTCAATTGCAATTTTGCCATCAATGTGTTCCCCTGACCTTGTTAGCTCTCATGCTGTACATTCAGAATTGTGGGAAGACTTTTCTATAACTTTCCCTATGTCTCTAAGTGCTTAGACTCTACATGTCACTATCACATTCGTCCCTAAGGGAGAATCAATTTTTGTTGTTTCTCTCTCTCTCTCTCTTTCTCTTTTTTTCCCCCTTAGGAAGTGATTTTCCCACGGAAAAGGCTTTTTCCCAAAGAAAAGGACTATCTTTCCACA
Source organism: Puma concolor (assembly GCF_028749965.1). Classification (NCBI taxonomy): domain Eukaryota; kingdom Metazoa; phylum Chordata; class Mammalia; order Carnivora; family Felidae; genus Puma; species Puma concolor. The sequence continues at coordinate 110,845,932 of NC_141671.1, forward strand.
AACATCAATCCACCCTTCTTCTGAAGATTCATCTCTTGTGGGATTTTACGTCCCCCATCTAGAAATGGTCACTTAACACATTATGGCATTCTTTTTCAGAGAACTATGAGATAATGAAATCTTATCAAGCCTGTTTTTCTACTTTGTTCTGTCAGCTTTTAAATTTTTTTCCAAAGGAAATAGATGTGTGTGATTCTTATTAGAGACATCACAGTGTAAGCCAATTACAATGTCATAATACATAATACAGTGTCACACACTAGGTTGTTTCAAACCAGTGAGCTACTTTTGTTTCATCTATTTGCTTAAGATTTGGCTAAAAAATAATAATAAATTAAAAATAAACAGTGAGGTCATAGGATAGTAATGCAAATTCCCTAAAAGCCTCAATGTACAAATCAAAGAAGCGTGTTGAGAACTGAATGTCAGTAAAATTTCAGGATACCAAGCCCTGTTAAAAAGTCATTGTTAGCTACTGAATCCATATCAAAATCAGGTGTTTAATTCAAGGGGGACTCCTGGAGTTTTATTTAAAAGAAGAAAAAGAAAAATCTATGACTGACTACAATTTAAAAGAAATCATATAGGACATGTTTAAGATTTTTCGTCTCTTCTAAAAGCTCATAAAGCAACTGATGAGTAATATATTTAGCAATTTTTGGAAACCTTGAGGGTATAAAATGCCAGATATAACCAGGAATCTTATTTTCAGGGAGAATATATATTTCTTTCAAGATTTCATTAAAATTAGGAGAGCAAGGGTGAATTGTATTAGAGGAAGACTGTGAATTTGAAAGCAGGCATTGTCATCTGGTTTGGGGTCAGCATCTCAATTCCTCATCTGATTTGTACTAGTCTTCTCAGATGCAGAAAAATTGTGAGGTTAGCTAAGGCTATGTCATGCAGCTACTCTGCTTTATTCAGAAGGCTGGTCCAGGGAAGCTGAGAGCGCTTCAGGTCCTCTGGGCAAAGTTGATCCACTGGTTTCATATCACATTAGTATTGCCTTTCAAAGCTGAATGATTGATTTGCAAGTGGATTTAAGAAAATTAAGACAAAACAGAATAATTTCTCATTATGCTTTATTCCTATCTGAAGAAACATTAAACATCATACTTATTTTCACTGATGGCAAGAACTATTCACTGACTTTCAGAAGTAAAACTATGTCCATTTCCATTTTATAATATAGTTTCTAGTCAGATAAGTTTTTACGTTTAAAAATATTCTGATATGATTTTAACATTGACAAATATACTTAAAATGAAAAATATTCTATGTAAATCAGAAACCAAAATAATCATGTTGGACTTTGAAAGAGTCTTTCATTTTAAATGTAGATTCTCTATTATCCTTATTCATAAATGAAGACTGACAGGCAGTATTTCTTCTCAGGAACAACTGACAAGTGTGATACTTGTTTTTCCTTTTCCATTTTTAAAGGAGATATAGGAAGAACTTTTTTTACTATTTTCCCTTTTGTTACATAACACTTTAAACTGCTTTAAACTACCCTATTCAACATAGCTTAAAAGTAAAAGATACAGCAAATCAGTTACTCATGTTTTTTATTATACCCAACAATTACTTTGAGTTCTTCATACCTTCACAGTTTTCCTCTAGCTTGATTATTCAGATTTCATGTAAATATTGTCTGGATCTATATGGTATCTAACTTTACTTTCTTTTCCCCCAAATCAAATTAATGTTAAAAATCAGGTGGTTTCTATTACATATGCCTTCCCCACTTCACTGATACTATTTCCTGGGTAACATAAATGAAGACCAACCATTGACCAGCAGAACATGAGAGATCTCACAGCCCTCATGGTCAAATCTAACCCAAAAAGTGAGAAGCTTCCAAAAAATTTTATGTTTCCAAATTACGATAAGGAACCAGATTTTCTCCCACCAAATACATCTTTCCCCAGTCTCAACATCACCCCATAAACATCCATATCCATTGGCAAACAGAAAAAAAAAAAGCAAAGGAGACAATATCAGGTGAAAAGGAAATGATTCATCAGTTTGTACTCCATTCTTTCCTTATATGGGAGGGAGGAAGCAAGCCCAGAAAAGAAAGGATGTAATCTTATCATATTCCTTTGTAAGCATGCTAATGATAGGCTTCCAGGCAAATATACTAGTAGTATTTCCTAGAAAGCCTTTATGGATAGAATGCTTCTAGTCGAATGTATCTGCTCTTTCTAGGATTACCTATGGAGAAATACAAATGAATAACAATCAAAAAAATAAAGAAGTAAAAACCCTGGAATCTATTAATCAGGAGAAATAACCTGTAAGAATTATAATTATATATAAGATAGACATGTATCATGAGTGAAATCGTCCCCTTTGTGTATGTAATTTACACAAATACATTACTTTGGGAGGCATCTTGGACTATGCAACAAAAAGGGACCCAAGGAATGACATAGGCTGTGTCAGACTTCTCCATGCTTCATATTCCTTGAGATTACTCATATCCTTGCAGTTATTAGTAAAGTTGATACAAAGTAAAATCTCTGACTCTAGTGAGTTTGATTTCAAATCAGATTCCATGTGTCATCTCAGCAAGAGAAACGATTCATGGATGTGCCATTTGGTCCTGAGAGGTCTTCTGATCCTATACAATCCATGTGAGTTGCTGATGTTCGATCCTCAACATTCATCTATAAACCTTGAGAATTCTGGACTTAGCAGACATTTTGGCACCCTATTTCAAAACTTAAAATTCTCAATTTCTGGATTACATAGTATAGCCTGGAAAACATATATCCTTGCGTTTTACACCAAGCCTATTTTTGTTGATGATTCTGGTTAAGCCAAGGTCTTCAATTATGTTTGTTTTACAGATATTCTAGTTCATTTAGAACAAAGCAGATAATGGCCATTCAAAACCTTTTTGCCTTTAACAGCACTTTCCACTGAAAGAACAAAGTTTTCTGCCCGTATTATTTCTAATTTTATTTTAATATTAGATTTCTGTGCAATTAAAAACATTTTAATGATAATTTTACTTCAGATTATAAACTTGGTAAATCAGTATTCGTCCTTTGGAATGTTAGTAGTATATAGATTCATGAAAATTTAGATACTCAACTACTCATAAAGCATGTTTTATTCCAACCATGTGGCAGATGTGGTACTATGCTAAAATCTATAGGGGCCCCTGGGTGGCTCAGTTGGTTGAGAGTCTGACTTCAGCTTAGGTCATGATCTTACAGTTCATGAGTTTGAGCCCCGTGGGGGGCTCACTGGTGTCAGCGTAGAGCCTGCTTGGAACCCCCCTCTCTCTCTGCCCCTCCCCTGTTCTCTCTCTCTCAAAAATAAACATTAAAAAATAATAATAAAAAAATAAAATCCATAGCAAATATAAAATACAATCATGGTTCTTAAAACAGTAATTAATATGTAGAGAGAGTAAATCAGGTAACCAGGTAATTAAAGTAAAATGTGACTAATATTAAAGTATTGAGAGCTATGGGAACACAGAGAAGTGATCAGCTGGAAGGAGAAGTGGATAAGATTCCTCTGAATAAGTGACTCTTGGTCTAAGTCTTGAAGACTGAGTCAGGTTATCATGTGCAGGAGGACAGAAAGGGCATTTCACTGAAAAGAAAGTGCAGGCATGCAAGCAAAGCATGAATGATGGTAACTTCAGAAAAAGAAGAGACTGTGTGGAGTGACTGTAAGGCAAAGGATGTACTGGAGTAAAACCAGTCTCAAGTAGGATGCCTTTTTAGACGCTATGGCAGTAGCTCTGGCTTGAGATTTTGATGAGTTCAATTAAGATATGGACAGAGAATTCTTTTTAAAAAGGAGAAAAACAAGGAGAGATTCAAAACTGTACTGAGTATAGCATGAGTGAAAGATAAAGGAATAAAGAAGGATTTGTAGGAGTAGCAGGCCTCTAGGCCTTTGGGTTTAAGGGCTTGGGTGATGAGGTTCATTTGCATAACAAAGAAAAGCAGGTACCTGACAGGCAGGCACAGACCCACTCAATTGTATGCCTGAGTCCTTGACCATGCATGCTATTCCCTCTCTCTGGGATACACAAGTTACGCTTCTCAAGTAACTTCCACAGAGCTTTGAGACACTGAATAAATATTACATTCCAAATATTTCACAGGGAGTAAGCACTATTTATAGATCTTCCTCTATTATATATTTTCCTCACATGCCATCATCATTACTTCTTTTTTTCTTCCTCCATTTAAACTGTAAGGCCCTCCAGGGCCACAGTCATACTCATTTCTTTAAACTCAGCATTTATCACAAAATAAGCATATAACCATCACTGTTTGCTGTTTTCACTATTTGTTATGCTTTTTCTAAATTAATGTTAATAGTACCAAAATTGACTAGCTTCAAATTATGTTTTGTGTCAGTAGAAAATCCTGCATATATCTTAAGCATCAGCTATGTAGAGAGAGTAAATCAGGTAACCAGGTAATTAGAGTAAATGTGGCTTGGTTATTCACCTTTGCCTGTAAATATCTCCAAGTTTTCTTGTGCACATGTAAGCATACCATTAGTATACATGTATGTTTGTACATTGAATAGCCAGGATGAAAAACTATACTACTGCTACTACTACCAATAATAATTTCTTTGATATTTCTCCAAGCATCCAAAACATTTGAAAACACTAGTGTTGTTGTTGTTGTTGTTGTTGTTGGCAAATGATATCTAAATTTTTATGATTCTAGGCAGCCATTGAATCAGAAACCAATGTATTTGTCACTTTCTATCTTCTAGCTGGTTGCTTGTGCTCCATTATTCCAACAATGTAGAGTGTTAATGCAATTGACAGGTAGTACTTATAAAATAAATTCTTCTCTCCTCTTCTTTTTTCAACATTTATTTATTTTTGAGAGAGATGGAGAGTGAGCAGGGGAAGGGCAGAGAGAGGGAGACACAGAATCCCAAGCAAGATCCAGGCTCTGATCTGGCATTATAGAGCCCAAAGTGGGGCTCAAACTCGTGAACCACGAGATCATGACCTGAGCAGAAGTCAAATGCTTAACTGACTGAGCCACCCAGGTGCCCTCTTCTTTTTTTGATGGATCCTGGTTTCAAGAGCTAAACTACAAACCTTTTTGATCTAAACAGTTTAAATTATCTTCCTCAAAAAATGTATGTCCGTTTAGTTGATTATCTTTCTAGGAACATGTTATTTTTTTCTTACTAGTCTGTTTCTTTTAACTACTTTCTAGATTTTCCAATGAAGTATAAAACCCCATAGTGTGTGACAACTTTGTAATTTCCACTGGGTTCAATTCCAATTAATTCAAATTTTGAGGTCAGTTCTAAGGGCTGCATGAAATGTCTATGTTAGAACAAACTAATAAATGAAACAAAACAGCTCACAGCATCACAAGCCTGGAGAATTATGAAAGGGGCACTTTTCCTGAAATGCTTATAAAAACACATATGAGCTCTAATGACCATGTTTTGACTAATTTTCAAAATAAATGGATATCCAGGCTAAAATATTTTCCTACTACTGCCTGCTCAGAAAAGATTTCTGTGTTTTGAAATAATATAACAACACTCATGGCTGCTCCTTCTTGTTGCTTTATTTTTCTAGAAAAATAAAGTGTTTAGACATTCTGCCAAAAGGATTTCCTCAGAAAAGAAGTCAGTGGATATTGTGTGCCAGAGTCTTAGTAGTCTTTCATTCAATACCCTCCTTTTTAGTGCATTTTCGATCTGAAAAAGAATACCCTAAATTTCAATATGTGATATGCACCCCTACTGGAGAATTTTCTTTTAAAAATCACTCAAAACTTCAAAATTATAAATTACTACAAAGTGGTTTATCAACACTGTTTTTAAGCAACCAAGGGTTTCAGGGCAGAAAAATGCTGAAAATTTCCATTATGAGACCTGGTACAGCTTCTAGTTGTTTTCCATCATAAAGCAGGATACTCAGGTTGCTTAGAAAATTTTAATATGATGAGATTTCCTGAGGAACTTACAGAAAATTATAATTAACCTCAAAGCAAATGCACATATCCCAAGGCAGTTCTATATCATGATTGTATTCCCAATTTAGGCCTTTCTGATCAGAGTACTAGCCTGGATGTTCTGGGTACCTCTGAAGGCCAATGCCCATCAAGGATGTCACTGTGATAGTATCAGGCTTCCTTCCTTAATAGGTGGTTGAAGGATATTCTCAGAATTGAAAGTTATATTCCTGAAAAGCCTCTAGTTTTCCCCTAACAGTGCCAGCCAGTTAGCATTAACTTACTGTTAGATGAACTGGTAAGTGGACAGCCAATTTTATTTGACTTACTTATTTAGAAACTAAGCAGGAAAACAACATTTCCTATAATGTATTAGAAACCGTGTGAAGCACTTTACATATTTAATCCTCCCAAGAATCATAAAAGAAAGTTATCATTTCCAATTTTTATATGATGAAATTCTTAATCATAGAAGATAATATCATCCTAAGTATGATAGTTGGTTTCTTTGCATATTGTTCATTTCCTACTTTTGTATTTTTTCAATACTCTAAACAGAGTTTCCAAAGAATTGCTATCTATTCATGTCACTCATCTATTTACAATCATTTATTGGTTTTCATGAAAGGATGAAAATCAAACTCTTAACATAGTCCTGAGGCTCTTTGTTCCATCTCTCCAGTCTCTCCAAGCAACACATTCCTTTCTTCTCTCTGGTGTTCCAGATAAAGCCTTCTGCTCCCAATTGTCCCAATATGCTGGCTCCTTTCTACCCTAGGGAGCATACGCTGTCCTTTTCATTCAGATGATCTTTCCAAACTTCTCCACTCCCAATTCAACAAGCTAAATTTATTCATTTTTTTTAAATTCTCAGAATAAATTATACTTCTTCAAGGCAATTAAAAAATATAATTTCTGGGGCACCTGGGTGGCGCAGTCGGTTAAGCGTCCGACTTCAGCCAGGTCACGATCTCGCGGTCCGTGAGTTCGAGCCCCGCGTCGGGCTCTGGGCTGATGGCTCAGAGCCTGGAGACTGTTTCCGATTCTGTGTCTCCCTCTCTCTCTGCCCCTCCCCCGTTCATGCTCTGTCTCTCTCTGTCCCAAAAATAAATAAACGTTGAAAAAAAAATTTTAAAAAAATATATATATAATTTCTGTAAGACTTTTGAAATATATATTTTGGTACTATAAGGACACATAGTAAATCTTGTTATATATTGTATAACAAGATACCCTAATATATGCCTTAAAATCATCTTCTATTTAGTTTCCAGAGTAGGTATTTCCATTTCAATTAACTAATTTTGCTTAATCATATACTTTTCATATCCCCTATAACTGCACGGTCTGAGGATGTGAGCTATGTTTGCTTCATTTCCTGCTATAGTCCTATGACCTTGAACAGAGTTTGCCACATAGTAGGTGTTAAGTGAATAGTTGAATGAATGAGTGAATGAATAACTATTCTAAAGAATTAGTTTCCTTATTTCACTTTAAAATATCTTATGTGAATTTACCCTGATATAATGTTTCCAAAGATTTTTTTTTTCAGTTTTCTTCCATATCTTAAGAGAACTTAGGTGCCTTTCTGTGAAATATGGGAATTCACAAGGTTGTAACATGTTAAAAAGTAAAATAAAAAACTTGTTTTCATTCTTGAGGCCTCAGATTGCATTTGCATCTATATATCTTATTATTGATTACATAATTTACCTACATTCAACAAAACATCACTTTGCTTCTTGACAGTCTCATTTAATGTACATTTGTTGGTTCTGATAAATATGTACTTTGGAGAATTATAAAGGAAATTTGAAGTTGAGTAAAAAGAAATCCATCTGCCAAAAACATGGCCTGACATTCATTCCACTACTAAGAGTTCACTGAATGTAAATAAAAATAAAATACATGTATTTGGGTTTCTGTATATAATAACAGCACGTTCTAATTTTACAACTTCTATTTTTTGTGTGTGTGACCCCTTAGCAGCATTAAACACTGTTGGCAAGTCCTTTCTTTCTTTTTTTTTTTTTTTCTTTTTTATGTTTATTTATTTTTGAGAGAGGGAGAGAGACAGAACATGAGTGGGGGAGGGCAGAGAGAGAGGAAAATACAGAATCTGAAGTAGGCTCTGGGCTCTGAGCTGTCTGTACAGAGCCTGACACAGGGCTTGAACTCATGAACCATGAGACCATAACCTGAGCTGAAGTCAGATGCTTAACTGACTGGGCTACCCAGGCACCCCAGACAAGTCCTTTTTACTTCCTTGGTGTATGTGACACCAAGCTGTTCTTCCTAATTATCCTCCTTTGTCTCTTATTCTTCCCCATCACTTCCTTTTCTGGCTTCTTTTCAACTATTTGTTCCTTAAACAAGCATATATTGAAAGGTTACTATGTATCTAGTGCTTAGCTACATCCTTGAAATACAAAGAGAAAGACAAATATAGTCCCTATCCTCATAAATCTTACTCTTTTCATCTCACTAAACCCTGATGGAGGATATAAACACAATTTTTTGCTAATTTCTATACATCAATAATATAAAATCTGTATCTAGTCTAGACTGTTCTCCTAAGCTTAAGGTTCACATAATCACCTGTATAATGGGTATAACCACTTAGATGTTTGTTTCACAGCCATCTCAGGCAGTATGTGCAAATTGAAATTGTCATTCTCCTCCTAAAATGTATTCATACTGTTTACTAGCTGGATAATGGTACCCATCTCACAATCTCCCAAAAAGGAACATGAGACTCATTCTGACTTTCCCTCTCCTTTATTCTTGAAATGCAATTGTCCTTAAGTTCTATCTGGTTAACCTTTTCCCTATATCCTTTCTCACTGCCACTGTCCAAATTTAAACTCTCATCATATGTCTTCTGATTATATTTGCTTCATAACTGGTCTTTCATTTCTTTTGATATCTAGTCCATTTTTCACACTGCCACTAAAGTGATATTTCCACAATCCGAATACAACCCATACTTCAAATCCAAAGATAGTTTTTCATTCGCTACACTTTGTAGCACCACATGTGTCCTGATTTGATCAAAGTTTGCCTCTCCAGATTCCCATTTCTTATCTTGTACCTATGATGCTACTATATTATAAAGTTCTCTCAATGAGACATGCTATTTTAGATTTTTATACATTTATAATGCTTTCCTTATGCCAGAAATATCCTACCCAACTTTTCCCCCAGTCATATTTAACCACCAGAATTCAAATTAGACACTTTTTCTATGAAGCCTCCCCTGACTTCTCCAGAAAACGCTCTGCCACCATCAAGTTTTATGAATATAAAACCTACTATTTTCTACCACAATTATAAATTTACATATTTGCCTCCTCTAACTGTAAACTCCTTTGGAACTTCAGGACCTAGCACCATGAACCATGGCATAAAATGTGTCCTTAACAAATGTTTGTGGGATGAGTAAATTAATGACCATAAGTAAAGTAAAAATAGACTAGAGTTTTCTGGCAAAAGCCCATGGAATAAAAAGTGAACTAGGAAAACAAGATGGGTGTCACTAAACCATATTTATGATAATTGAAACTTAATACTTTATGAATTATTATGAACCAGAAGAGAAGTTGCAAAAAAAGTTTGCATTTTTGGTCGGGGGAGTGGGGGCAGGGTAAGAAGTCATCCTTGGGCATTAGCAGATATTAAATTTTGGTGTTCTGTTTCTGAAAAATACCACCTACTTCGTGTTCTAGTCTCTGAATGGTTACCTCTATTTTCCCCAGGACAACCTTAGCTTAGCCATTTTACGAAGACTTACTACTTTCTTGACTACACTTCCTTATTGTTCATCTATAAATTCCTTAACCCCAACCTGTAACTTGAGTCTGATTCCTGGATATTGCCTTACTTGACTTTACATATCAGAGGATGTCACTGTTTGGCTACCCAAAATCCATCTTTCTCTCTTCTTTCTTTAAAAGAAAATATGGGGGAACTGATGGAAAGTTTTTCTCACTGGTAAAACTAGATAACCAGGAAAATTTTTTCCTGGATTTGTCTATATAATAGACAATTGTTTCTATCTGAACAAATTTTTCAAGATTCAGTTTTCTGGAACACAAATCATTTTCTATTACTGTTAATCACATTACAGTCTTTTTAACAAAGATGATGACAAGTTTTTAAGAATGCTTAACTCTTAACTATAAATTAATTGTGTGTTAGTTTTCTTTTCTACAAGTTACACCTAGAGCATTTCTGTTTTTGCAATTGATGTTATTTGCATATAGAAAAAGTCGTATCTCGTAAGTGCTTAATGATTTCCTATAAAAAAGCGATTTTATCTCATTTGGGGAAAAGGAAAATAGTCATGCTAAACAGATTTTGATTTGAAATTTACTTCTCTCGGACAATTAAAGATAATCTCTTTCTGGTACATGTGACAGGAATTGAAAAATGCTGAGGTTCCCAATATTATTTAAATTTTGTAGCCCTAAAGGACACATAGATCAATGGAACCAAACAGAAAACACAAAAATAAACCCTCAATTATATGGTCAATTAATCTTTGACAAAGCAGGAAAGAATATCCAATGGAAAAAAGATGCAACAAATGGTGTTGGGAAAACTGGTCAGCAAAACTGGTATGCAAAAGAATGAAACTGGAAGTCTTTCTTACACAATATACAAAAACAAACAACAAACAAACAAAAACTCAAACTAGATTAAACACCTAAATGTGAGACCGGAAAGCATAAAAATCCTAGAAGAGAACACAGGTAGTAATATCTCTAACATCAACAAAACTAAAAGGTGACCTATGGAATAAGAGAAGATATTTGCAAATGACTTATCTGATAAAGGGTTAGTATCCAATATAAAGAAATTCTACAACTCAACATTCAAAAAACAAATAATCAAGTTAAAAAATGGGCAGAAGACATGAACAGACCTTCTCCAAAGAAGACATAGACATGGCCAACAGATCCATGAAAAGATGCTCAACATCACTCATCATCACAGAAATGCAAATCAAAACTACAATGAGATATCACTTCATACCTGTCAGAGTGGCTAAAATCAACAACACAAGAAACAAGAGTTGGAGAGAATGTGGAGAACAAAGAGCCTTCTTATACTGTTGGTGGGAATGCAAACTGGTGCAGCCACTGTGGAAAATAGGATAGTTCCTCAAAAAGCTAAAAATAGAACTACCCTACAATCCAATAATTGTAGTACTGGATATTTACCCAAAAAATACTAACACAATAATTCAAAGGGATACATGCACCCCTATATTTAAAGCAGCATTATTGACAATAGCCAAATCATGGAAGCAGCCTAAGTGCCCATCAACAGATGAATGGATAAAGAAGAGGTGGTATATATTTATAATGGAATATTATTCAGCCATAAAACGGAATAAAATCCTGCCATTTGCAACAACATAGATGGGACTAAAGATTCTAATGCTAAATAAAGTAAGTCAATCAAAGAAAGACAAATACCATATGATTTCACTCATAGGTGGAAATTAACAAACAATACAAACAAGCAAAAGGAAAAAAGAGAGAGAAAGACAAAGAAACATACTCTTAACTCTTCACCCACAGGGGAAAAGGGTGGGGACATGAGTTAAATAGGTTATGGGGATTAAAGAAGGCACTTGTGTTGAGCACTGGGTGATGTATAGAATTGCTGAATAATTTTCTTGTATATCTGAAAAAATATAACACTCTATATTACCTACACTAGAATTAAAATTTAAAAATTAAATAATAAATAAATTAATTAATTAATTTTGTATCCCTATGTAATAAAGTGATTTGATCCAAAAATAATTAGGCCCACACTTCTTTAAAAGATATTAAGGGAAAATGAGAAGTAAGCCTTAACTTCTGATGAAGCAGGTTGGGGAGATGGACCAGAGGGAAGCTAATCTTGCCTAATGGACAAGAATGAAAGAATGCTATAGGAGGACTCTGATATGAAGCAGAATTATTGCTACTGGTTAATACCACTTGTCATGTTTGGGTGACTCAACAGGCTTAAACCTTCCCCTTTGGAGCCAGTCTCGTTTGCAGCCAGTCCAATTCACATCTAGGAAAAGAGTTCCTGTTACCTGACAATATTCTGCCCTGGGAAATAGGATGGGCAGATTGCTAATGACACCTACTTGTTTATCTGGTATGCTAATAAATTTGAATTTTTTTTTCCTTTTTTAAAGCCTCAGTATAGAATGTGTTCTATCCATCTGGAACATATGGACGGGTTGGTAGCATTGAAACAGGCTGTTCTTAACATCTCAATTTAGAAGTCTCTGCAACAATAATAAATGGTAAGAATAGTAAAATCTATGATACTGCTTCAGACGCAGGATAATGGAAAAATAGGTGGAAAATCCCACTATAATTTGTAAATGAAAGGATCCCCAGTAATTCCCATGACCTTTTCAGGCTTCTTAATATTGTCGATTTATTTATTTATTTATTTATTTATTTATTTATTTATTTATTTATTTAGTGTTTATTTATTTTTGAGAGAGAGAGAGACAGAACACGAGCAGAGGGAGGGGCAGACAGAGAAGGAGACACAGAATCTGAAGCAGGATCCATGCTCTGAGCTGTCAGCACAGAGCCCAACATGGGGCTCAAACCAATAGAGCCATGAGATACTGACCTGAGCTGAAGTCAGACACTTAACGGACTGAGCCACCCAGGGGCCCCTCAATTTTATTTTGATTGATCAAGTAATTTATTTTTGAGCATCTACCTTTCTATAGGGAAAATTTAGTTAGTTCAGTATTAAAAGAAAGTATAAAATCTAAGATAGAAAAATATACCAAATAATAAATAAATTAAGATTTATTATAAAAATTAAACTGAGTTACCAATGAAACTTGCTGTTAATGGAACTCTACAAACTTAAGATTTAGTAATTCAGGTAAGTGTATTATAGATTAGATCAAGACACAGTTATTACAACATATAAAACTAAGTTTCCTTATATAAATCCATACTAAATATACTTTCAAATCATTCTAATAGAAATTTATTGCATTAAAAAATTACAAAAGAGAGTTACTATGAAATCAGAAAAGATCTAAGTTCAGTATAAATCTAAAGAATTTTTGCAACTTTAAATTGCCTGAGTGTATTACCAAAACACTTGAAATCATTGTAATTCTGCTCTCATTTCTCTAGATCCCCTAAGAGCTGTCAGGTGCATCCTTGGAAACATCATTGCTTTTGTTTTCATCAGTTCACATATTCCTGACACTTCCCCAATGCTTGTCAAGATAATTAATATTTGAAGTGGAAGAAATAGGTATACTGCATTTTAATATAAACTTTTTGAGAAAAACATGGTTAAAGAAATGGTCTATTAAAAGTGAACTTTCTGTCTTTGACCTTTTGTTGCATTGCAAAAACATTTCTGATCTGCTTAAAGAATTATGGACAGTGCTATCATCTCAAAGTTAATGAAGGGCTTATTTTCAAGACAATATCTTGCCAAACTTTTGAAAAAGTCTGGATATTAATCAGTTTAGGGTCCACTTCACAGTCAATGAGAATAAATATAACAAATCCATTCTATAGAATAAGGGTGAAAGCTAATGAGAACTTGAAGTGCCTATCACTTTAAATATATAATTTTTACTTGTTTATCAGTAGACATATTTAAGGCACTTGCATATTCTTGCCAGCACCAAGTACATTACTGACCTATATACTGGGTGACCATGGAGTCAAAATATCTTAATAAATTACCAGATCTAATTCTTTCTACAATCCACTACAAAATATGATAGTGATTCACTTTCCCAGGGTATGACAACCACCTGACATCATGCATAATGCTGAGTGCATTAGCATTATATTATCTTCCATATAACACACCTGGAGTTTTTAGCTTCAATTGCCTCTACTTTTATTCTATGGTTAGAAACCTTTGTCCTTTTCTGGAAAGTCACTCTCTGGAGTTACTCATATCAACACAAAGTCACATAAAATGGGCAAATGAGATACTATTCCAGGAACCAGTTATCAATAGCACTAATGAAATCACAAATATTTTGGGGAAAAAATATAGTTTCCCTCCCAATATATTACATTTTTAAAAAATTTACTCTATTACAAATGAAAAGTTAATAATAGAAAAGTTTGCAAATACCACACAGGTTTTAGAAAGAAAGCATTTCATAATACTTTCTCTTCTTGGGACACCTGGGTGGCTTAGACAGTTAAGCATCTGACTTAGGCTCAGGTCATGATCTCACAGTTTGTGAATTCAAGCCTTGTGTTGGGCTCTGTGCTGACAGCCCAAGCCTTGAGCCTGCTTTGGATTCTGTGACTCCCTCTCTCTCTGCCCTTTCCAGTTCATCCTGTATCTGTATCTCTCTCTCTCTCTCTCTCTCTCTCTCTCTCTCTCTCTCCTCTCTCATCTCTCTCTCTCTCTCTCTCTCTCTCTCTCTCTCTCTCTCTCTCTCTCTCTCTCCCCTCTCCCAAAAATAAATAAATATTTTTTTTAAAAAAAGTACTTTTCTCTATTGGAAGACCCAATGATGTAAGGGCAAAAATTTGATGCCTTTAAAAGGCTCCCAATTTTATGTAGTCTATAAGACTTTTGCTTTAGAATTTCAGATAACCAAAACTTTTTTAAAAAACTTTTTTTAAAAACTTTTATTTCGGGGCGCCTGGGTGGCGCAGTCGGTTAAGCGTCCGACTTCAGCCAGGTCACGATCTCGCGGTCCGTGAGTTCGAGCCCCGCGTCAGGCTCTGGGCTGATGGCTCAGAGCCTGGAGCCTGTTTCCGATTCTGTGTCTCCCTCTCTCTCTGCCCCTCCCCCGTTCATGCTCTGTCTCTCTCTGTCCCAAAAATAAAAAAAATAAAAACGTTGAAAAAATTTAAAAAAAAAAAAAAAAAACTTTTATTTCCAAAATCTCTGAAAATAATTCATCATAATAAAAACAATTATTTTTTTAAATAAGTAATTATTAGAGTAAAAAAATTATGTATGTGAAAGTGTCTAGAGGAATGTTTGGCACTGAGTAGATACTTAGGAAAATCAACATCCTCTTCCTTATCCCTCTCTTACCAAAAGAATGAATAAAATTCTGCAATACACAACCATAGGGAATTTTCAAAGATGCTAAAAATCTCTTATTCAAACAGTAGATTTTATAACCTGGAATCTAATCTTATCTTCTCTCTAATCTTTAAATGCTTAACTGATATTACAAATGCCAACTGCATCAAAGCAGACATTAGTTTTGTATGCTTTCAGGAAAGTTTAAGGTAAATCAATGTAGAGTTCAATTAGTTTTTCTTTTGAGGTATATAATTTTATACTGCTGTACAACATCCCAAATAATAAACTTTCCTCTAGTTGCCTGTTGATGCCTAAAAATCTTTTAACAGAAAACAAACCTTTTATTCCACAATTATAGATTAGGCTTAAGTATACAAATGTAATTTGAAAAGAGTAGTAATCTAACTTCCCCAAAATTAAAAAGACTCTTTCAAGAGCCTCTGTGGTAGACAGTTTTGACAGAGGTAGGAGAAGACAAGATCAAAGAGTGCTATGGTGTAAGGAAAGAAAGAAGGTGAGGAGCTGAAGAAGAAATGAATTAATCTAAGGCAAACTTTGT
This sequence comes from Puma concolor, assembly GCF_028749965.1. Classification (NCBI taxonomy): domain Eukaryota; kingdom Metazoa; phylum Chordata; class Mammalia; order Carnivora; family Felidae; genus Puma; species Puma concolor. The sequence continues at coordinate 110,861,526 of NC_141671.1, forward strand.
CTTTTACCAACAAAAGCCTCCTCTTCTGCCTTTCCATTTTCCTGTCTCTTTCTTTCCTTCTGTCTTAGATCTCAAACACTTGTTTTCTTGTGAAGGTGACAACTGTGTGCATTATTTTCAGGATTGTGAAGGTCAAGAGGCACCAAGCTAGACATTACTCAATGCATTCCTTTTAGGTGTTCTAGATAAAAGGGTTGGTCTGGAGGGGTGGGAGGTAAGGGGGCAGGATTTAAAAGATTGAAAGAAAAACAATCATTGCAATTTTCCTTACAGTTTTCTCTTAGCCCTGGAATTACAGAAAGTGATCCTTTCCAGCTTTTTTAAAAGAAGCCTTGCTACTATTGTTAACATGTCTACATCTTAATGCATAGAAGTCATGAAAAACTGAATTAATGGATATTTTCTAGGGCTCTACTATAAATTATTCAAACTTAAAAGCCAATTTCTTTTTATCATTCTCATTCACTGCCTTCCCCAGTTAAAATAAGACAAAAAAAAATTGAATTATTCCTGTGACTTACAAGATATGGTCACTATATTTCCTCTCAGAATTCTCTTGTCCTTCTAGCCTTCTTACACTTTACTGAAGGTCAGGCTATGTGAATATTTGCTTCTATTGATTAGAATTGAATAACCAGTAGGTGGTAAAGTTGAGTAAAGTTCAGAAAATTGCACGGCAGACACAACAAGACAGAGATGCAAGGTACAATGGATTTGCGGAACAGCATGAGCCTGTGTAATTTAGCATGACCTTTCTGGTTTTCTACGCGGGAGTGTACTATTCATTCGCAATTAGGGGAATTTAGCATGAACTGTGTGAGGTTTATTGAGTCTGAAGTTTTATATTGAATTTCTTGGACTGATTGCATAGCAACTATAAAGTTTGCTATCAAGAGATACTTGGATATTTGTTCATAATAAAAAATTTATCTAGATCCTAATCTCTTTTCTTCTCCTTTACTTTTCTGTTCTTTTCCCCACTTCCAACATTACTACCATGTAAAGAGCTCACTTAAGAAATAATTCCCTAAAGATTAAAACTTCTTCAAGGACATCTTAATATTTAATATTTACAATGAAAGAGTTCTTCCTTTTTGGTGCAAGAAAAGATCATAGCTAAAAATAAGTAAATATTAAAGGCCTAAAGAAAGTGCAATGCATACACATTCAGATTTCTTTTTCTTTTCTAGGAAGGTGGATTATGAACCTTGTTAATTTATGCTTACAGGATAAGTTATTTATTGTGGATCAAAATTTACTTTATCAACTATAAATAAAAGTTGACTGCTTTTTAGGATTCTCCTCTGTGGCTGAATTTTGTGTATGCCCAGGTAGTAACTGCAATTATTTTTTAAAATACATTTTTTTATTTTGAAATAAATGAGGATTCCCTAAAGAACATTATTGCATTCCTTCCCCAGAAGTGAAAGAATAGAAAGGAGTAAATCAGTAAGTCATTTGATTGCATTTATCATAAATGTCTCCCCTTTCTACTGTGCAACTGGAAAAAGTACAAGGCAGTAGTGCTGAACCATTCAGAAAAATGTTATGCTTATTAATATGTTTAAGACGCTTTGAAAGAGGAAAATAATTTTTCCTTTTATTTGTGCTTTGAAGTTGAACCCAAGAGTAATACATTTGTGATACAAATCACATTAAAAATGAAAATTGATATACTGAATCAATCATTAAAGTGTTCAAAAGACATAATTTACTGACAATGTGAAGGTAACATATACTAAAGAATTATATAGTACTCTCCACCATGAAATTAAATGAAAATTTGGATTACAGATCAGGATTCCATTGGTGCTAACCAATGTTTACATAAATAGTTGAAAATTTTCTGGTTTTGTATCTAGCATTAATGAAAAGAGTAACAGCATCTATCTTTTTGGAATTCCAGTGTTTGTTTGTTTTAATTCAACCTTGCCATTAAAAAATTAGAAACTAATTAGAATGTTGAAGACAGGAAAAGTATAGAATTTTTTCCCTATCAGAAACAAAAATTGTTCTTTTCTAGTGTTCAAATTGTTAGTATTGTTATCTCGACTGGTCACGCTTCCATTTCATATGTTAAAATTAAAATGAACAAAAAAAAATTGATTTAGGAAACTCCAGAAATAATTTCATGGATTCCAGCAACTGTCTCTAAGGTTATACTATTTTTTTTTTTTTTTTACTAATTCAAGTAAATCAAAACAATTGTTTGTTTGTTTAAGTTTGTTTATTTTGAGAGAGAGAGAGCAAGAATGTGTGAGCGGACAAGGGGCATAGAGAGAGGGGGAGAGAGAATCCCAAGGAGGCTCTGCACTGTGAGGATAAGTCAAATTAAGAATTTGTTCTACTTTAATGTTTTTGGATTGATTTGGCTAGCCATGTTGATCAAATAATTGAACTTATTTGCTAAAAAAAAGTGAACAACACAGAATCTCAAGCAGCTATAAGCTAATATAGCCAAGGATTTTTTTTAGTGGGAGTCTGATGTGGAAATGTTAATTCCTCATTTGCCTACACCCAGACAGCCCTTCCAGTTATACCCACTGTCACAGAGAAACATTGTTTCTTCAGCACTTGAAATAAGTAGTGATGATATTAACAGTTGAGTAGTAGAAAGGACACCGGACTTGGAATCCTAAGGATCACACTTAAGTTTCACCATTAAACAGCTCAATGCTATTAAATAAATGACAACATTTCTTGATCACATTTTTCTCTGTCAGTTCTAAAATAAAGCTTCCGCTAATGATTATAGAGACTCCTGCAGCTCAAATTCCTGTGGCTTGTTTCAACCATACTTATATACCTAATCCATCTTCTGTCATTTGTAAGATCACTGGCCAAGCAATATTAGGAATGAAAATAAAACTGAAAGAAACTTAATTTTCATTGGAAAAATCAAACTAGAGTTTCTATTTTATTAACTTACTGTATAATCAAGGCAGAGAAAGTGACAGAGACAGAGGAAATAGAGGCAGCACATAAAAAGTTAGTTTTTTATATTTCTTTCCCACAATTTTTAGAAATTAAATATCTTCAAGGTCTAGCCTGTAAAGATGCTAAAGAGAAAACCAACATATAAAAATATTTTTGTTATTGGATCAAAACTTAGGAAATAATTTATAAAATTATTAGATATAAAATATTCATATATAATTGAACTTTTATTACAGATGATGGATCAAATATGGTACACTTTAGTATTTTATCCTAATTTTTCTAAAAACATTAAACTAAAATATAGACAATTATAACTTCCTTTATTAGGTACAATGTGTTCTTCATTATGTATTCCTTCTAAAGAACTGGCTTTTGAGTAGTATTTGGTTATGAGGTTTGGGGACTGAAGAACTCCATTAATCTTAGGTCCTATCATGAGCTGAAGAGGAGCTCTCCTATATCATCATTTCAAAGTGACTTCCTATTGCTAACACTAGTTGTTCCATTACAGTTAGAATTAAAGACTAGGGACGCTTGTTTGAAGGAAGCTTAATGTGGTTTTCACATCCAAAGACTGCTAATTTGCCACTGCAAATATATGACTAAGTACAGCAGTTATTCATCATCTTGATGCTACAGCAAAATGAGCATTTGTGACCATGCTATTAAAAAGAACGGAGGGCATTGTTTAATATCTTTTTCTTTTCCCAGACTTCAAGATACATTAAGATACTAAAGAGACACAGTCATGCAGCCTTAGAATATTCAGCGATTTATAAAAAAACAAACAACATTTCAAGACAGTATAGTGGGAGATAATAAACAATCTATTCATTTAAGTCAGTCATTCACATGAAAGGAAATTAAAGTTGTTTATATGTAAATAAATAAGTACACAGACATTGAATCTAAATTGGAAGAGTATTAAACAACTATATAAATGTTTAATTTCTCTATTTCATGGAGTAGCATAAACTTTTATCCTCTTAAAAAGCTTATAGTGGTTAATATACAAAAGATGGAAGCAAAGATTCTAGGACACTGTACCTTTTGTTATTGTTTTTCAGACAATCTGATCTTTTAAAGAGAAAATTGTCAACTGGATGCCAGATACTTACGTTGTTTGTGTTGTTGATGCTAAAAAAATTAATTAGGCTGAAATGGGGAAAGCAACTAACCTTTACTGAGCATGTAGTGTGAGCCTGGCCCAATGCTAAGTGTTCTAAATTCATTCCGTTTAATTTAAGTTCATCAAAAGACCATGAGGAAGGATTTGCTCTTGAAAAAGAAGACAGAGAATTACTTGTAATTTGTATAAAAGCTCCGTGCAGTTAGGCAATAGATAATGCAGAACTCAGAAGTATAACACTGGAGAATATCAAAGTAAAATTATAAAAGAAAAGGGAAGCCTCCCTCTTAAGACTTGAAGAAATGCTCACTTATACCACAGGTCCATTATTCTAATGGGGAGGGTTTGGGAAAAAAATACCAGAACCACATTAAATATGAATTGTAGCCAGTCTACATAGTTCTCCTTCCACAGCATGGGTCTAGCCACTTAATTATTCTTTAGATGTAATGAATTTTTCAGGTCTTTTTAAAAATAGCCATTTAAACCAATTGTCAGACTCAACTGACAACTATAGTCATCATACCTAGGCCCAGCCTAAATATCCCAGGTAGGCACTTCCTTTCATCCATGCTGCCTTAATAAAAAATTATTCCGTCCTGGTACTAGCAATTTTGTTTGATCCTAGTGAAGAGATAATCATAGAAACAATCTCTTTATTTTAAGAGAATAAGGGTGGGGTGAAGGCTATCTGGGGAGGAAATTAATTATTTAAATATATTAACAATTCAATTTACTGACAACTAGTTTATGTATTTATTGGTTCATCCATAAGTAAATATGGATGGAATACTACTCTATGTCAAGCACTCTGCTAACTTCTAGGTTGCAACTGTGTACAAACTAAGCATGTTCATTTGAAGCTTAGAGTCTAGTAACAGAAGTAGACATTGAAAAACCAACCTCATAAAACCTTAATCTACAATTGTGGGAAGTGCTAAAAGGAAAAGGAAAAGGCCTATGAAAAGGGAGTAGTTAGGAGGAGTGACATGGCCTGCATCAGAAATGAACTAATTTGATGCCATAGAATATTTTTTAAAGAATGTCTGAATTTTGTATCTCATAAGCATATGTTCTGCTTTGTAAATATTCTGTTGGAGAAACCCATTCAATTTAGCAATTCTTCTTTATCTCATACTGGTCTTTCATCATACCAGAGGTTCATGGTTTATCTTTTTACTTTTTTTTTCCCCAACACCTAACAGCCTGACTGAAGGCTTCACAAGCATTTTATAGGGCAAAATTATGATATAAATTATTCATTCTATAAATGCCTTTCTAAGGAATTTTGCCAATATCAGAGCAACAATATGTGTTTTAGAAATTATTTTCTGGCCCAGTAAAAATAAGTCTCTACCAGGTCATTACAAGCCACATCATTCATAACTCATCTACATGAAGGATGTGTCAGTATTTCCTTGGTGTGTGCTGAGCTTATGTTTCTATTTAGGTAATAATCTTAATAATAATCATAATGATAAAGTATCCCATAATTTCATACTTATTTGAAAGCTCTTATGATTATATGCCTTTAACCAAAGAAACATTCATGATATAACACTTATTGAGCCTTTAAGTGCACATAAGAATCTTCTAAGTCAATACAGTTTGATACTCAAGCTTAAAGATCTTGTCTTTCACACCAGCAAATTGCCAATAATTCAAGTGTGTGAGTGTGTGTGTGTCTAATAGGAAAATTCTCTACAATCACATTTAGTGTAATGATTTATATGCTTGATTTCATTACTTCCATCTTATTTCATTTATTCTAATTAGCTATTTTCAGCATTTTTTTCTCTTCTAACAACAACTCTAAATGTAGCATTATTGTATCTACTGTCAAATGGGAGAATTCTGATTTTGATGGAAATACTTTGGGTTTTTAATCTTTGAGTATGATTTCGCTTTTTCATGTTAAGGAAGTATATTTTTAGAAAACAATATTTATATCAAGATTTGATGTTAAATCCTATCAAATATTTGATACTATATTAAAGTAATTACATTTAATCTTTTTTTAATCTATTGATAAAATGACTGCTATGTGTCTAATATTGACCATTTGCCTAACCCCGAAATAAAATCTTGGTTGTGGCTTGATACACAATTAATATGTACCACCTTTTCAACTGCATTATTTTATTAGTATTTTTACATCTATAATCACAAGAGAAATTGGTCTTTGGTTAGCTTTTTGTGCTTTCTCAGGTTTAGGTTTCAAACAAGCAGCTTCTGCGACATCGTCACATAAATTCTGCTGGCTGACTTAGTCTTGGACAGGGTTTGCCAAGCAGAATGCAAAGCTATATTCAACACCCTTCCCAATTCACTTCCTCGGCCAGTTGCTCCTCGGCAATGGACACATGAACAACCCTACATGGCAACCCAAACATCAAGGACACATTAGCTTCCTTAAAAGTTTGACAACTTCTCTACTGCTATCTATGTTCCAAAAGAACTTATATAGCATTAGATCCACCTGTTACTTGAGGTTTAAATAAAAGGTGATTGTATAACCATTTGTATCCAATACTTTTAATCAAACAATGCTTCTATTACCTTTTATATTTCTTCTATTACTCATATTTTTTTAATTAACTTTTTCTGTTGAAATACAACTGACATATAACATTATACTACTTTCAGCTGTACATGATTTGATATTTGTCCATATGCAAAATGATAACCACAGTAAGTCTAATTACCATCCATCACCATACAAAGCTACAAAAAATTTTTTTCTTGTGATGAAAACTTTTTAAGATTTACTATTTTAGCAATGTTCAAATTTACAATACAGTATTATTGACTATAATCACCGTGCTGTATATTACATCCCTAACACTTATTTTATAACTGAAATTCGGAACCTCTTGGCTCCCTGCACCCATTTCACCCACCCCTTAACTCCCGTCCCTTTGGCAAACACCAATCTGTTCTCTGTAGCTATGATTTTGCTTTGTTTTGTTTTTTAGATTCCACATGTAAATGAAATCATATGGTGCTATCTTTGATATATTTCATTTAGCCTAATATCCTCAAGGTCCATCGATATTGTCACAAATGGCAACGTTTCTTTTTTTTAATGGCTCAGTATTCATATATATATATATATATATATATATACATATATGAATATATACACATACATTATTTTTTTTCACATCTTCTTTATCCATTCATCCATCAGTGGACATTTTGGTTGTTTCTAACATGTTGGCTATTGTGAACAATACTGCAAAGAACACAGGGATACATGTATCTTTTCAAAGTAGTGTTTTTATTTCTTTGGATAAATTCCCAGAAATTGAATCGCTGGATCATATGGTAGTTCTATTAATTTTTCTGAGAAACCTCCATATTGTTTTGCATACTGACTACACCAATATACATTTTCACTGATAGTACAAGTGTTCCTTGTCTCTGCATCCTCATCACCCTTGTCTTTTTGATAAGAGCCCTTCAAACCAGGATGAGGTGACAACTCATTGTGGTTTTGATTTGATTTTCCCTGATGATTAGTGATGTTGAGCATCTTTTCATGTGCTTGGTGGCCACCTATATGTCTTCTTTAGAAAATGTCTATTCAAGTCCTCTGTTCATTTTTTAATAGATTGCTTTGTTGTTTTACTATTGAGTTGTATGAGTTGTTTATATATTTTAGATATTAAACCCTTATGGGATATATCATTTGCAAATATTTTCTTCCATTTCAGAGGTTGCCTTTTCATTTTGTTGATGGTTTCCCTTGCTGGGGAGAAGGTTTTGAGTTTGATGTAGTCTAATTTGTTTATATTTTCTTTTATTACCATTGCTTTTCTGGTCAGATCCAAAAAACCACTGACAAGAGTGATGTCAAGAAACTTACTATTTTTTCTTCTGAAAATTATGGTTTCAGGTCTTAGAGTCAAGTCTTTAATCCATTTTGAGTTAATTTTTGTGAATATTTTAAGGTAGTGGTCTAGTTTCATTCCTTTTTATGTGTTGTCCAGTTTTTCCAGCACCTTTTATTGAAGAGACTACCTTTTCTCATTGTATATTCTTGCCTCCTCTGTTGTACATTAATTGACCACATATGTGTGGGTTTAATGTGGGCTCTCTGTTCCACTGATCTATGTGTCTGTTTTCATCCCAATACCATAGTGTTCTGATTACTATGTAATACACTTTGAAATCAGGGAGTATGATGCCTCCAGCTTTTTTTTTTTTTTTTTTTTTTCAGGACTGCTTGGCTATTCAGGGTCTTTGTAGTTACATACAAATTTTAGGATTCTTTATTTTATTTGTGAAAAATATCATTGGAATTCTATTAGGTATTGCATTGAATCTGTAGATTGCTTTGGACAATATGGATATTTAAAGAATATTATTTTTCCAATACACAAACACAGAATATCTTTCCATTTATTTGTGTCTATTTTAATTACCCTTCATCAATGTCTTATAATTTTCAGTGTATAAATCCTTCACCTCCTTGGTTACATTTATTCATAGGTATTTTATTCTTTTTGATGAAATTGTAAATGGGACTGTTTTCTTAATTTATCTAACAATTCATGGTTAGTATGTAGAAACACAACCAAATTTTGTATATTGATTTGTACCCTGCAACTTTACTATATTTGCTTATTAGTTCTAACAGTTTTTTGATGAAGTGTTTTGAGGTTTGTATATATAAACTCATGTCCACAAACAGTGATGGTTTTACTTTGTCCTTTCCAGTTCATGTGCCTTTTCTTTCTTTTTCTTGCCTAACTGCTCTGGCTAGGACTACCAATACTATGTAGAATAAAAGTAGAAAGAGTAGGCATATCTGTCTTATTTCTGTTGTTACAGGGAAACTGTTTAGCTTTTCACTACTGTGTATGATGTTAGCTATGGGCTTGTCATACATGGCTTTTATCATATTGGAGTATATTTTCTCTACACTCACTTTGTTGAGTTTTTAACATAAATAGATGCTGAATTTTGTCAAATACTTTTTCTGCATCTACTGAGATGATCATATGCTTTTATGCCTTCACTTTGTTAATGTGGTGTATTGCACTGACTGATTTGTGAATCTTGAACCATCCTTGCATCTCTGGAATAAATCCCACCTGATCACATATGATCCTTTTAATGTACTGTTGAATTAAGTTTGCTAATATTTTCTTAAGGATTTTTGTATCTATGTTTATCAGGAATATTGGTTTCTAATTCTCTTTTTTTGTGGTGTCTTTTTCTGTTTTGGTATCAGGGTAATGTTGGCCCCAGGAAATGAGTTTAAAGCATTTCCTCCTTTTCAATTTTTTGGAAGAGTTTGAAAGGTCACATATTAAATCTTCTTTGAATGTTTGACAGAATTCACCAGTCAAGCCATCTGGTCTGGGACTTCTATTTGTTGGGAGGTTTTTGATTAGTAATTAAATTCTCTTATTAGTAATTGGTCTATTCAGCTTTTCTACCTCTTCATGATTCAGTTTTTGAAGTTTGTAGGTTTCTAGGAATTTATCCATTTCTTTTAATTTGTCCAATTTGTTGGCATATAATTGGACATAAATTTCTTATGAAACATTTTTTCTCCTCTTTAACTTCTGATTTTATTTGAATCCTCTCTCTTTTTTTCTCAGCCAATTAAAGGTTTGTTAATGTCATTTACTTTTCAAAGAACCAGCTCTTAGTTTCACTGATTTTTTTTCTATTGCCATTTTAGTATCCATTTTATTTACTTCCACTCTGATCTTTACTATTTCCTTCCTTCTACTGATTTTGGGCTTCTATTACAGACTTTGTTTTAAAGTCTATTTATCTGATATAAATATAAATTCCTTTCTGGGAGGTACTGGTGAGCTGTTAAAAGACCAAGGGAGCGTATAAAGATGGCTTCCCTGACCTATGTTCCCTGGAAGCACCTCCAGAGCCTGTAGATGTATGCCAAATCTGAAGCCCATCTCTCAGCCTGAAGTTTCAGGACAATTAAATAGGCCTTTTTCAATGGGAAGACTGGGAGTCCATTTCAATCTGCTGTCTATGCAGTGCCCTGGGGGTGGTAGTCTGCCAAGAACTCTCTCTCCAATTGTTCCAGTCCTATGCGGCGCAGAATACAAACCCTATGACCACCAAATCAGGCAATCTATGCCAGTGTAGACTGTGTGCATCCACTGGCTTTAGTGAAACACAGAGAAAGCACAGGGCCAGGGCATGCCCACCAGCTTTAGGAAGGCAGCAGGAGATTGCAGGGCTGGGACATCCAGCTGTCTTAGCAAGGCATAAGAAGACTGTAAGGCCAGCGCATTCCCACTAGCTTCAGTGGGGCAGCAAGACAGTGCAGAGCTGGGGTGCACCACCTGCCAACTTTAGCTTTAGCAAGGCAGTGTAAGACTGCAGGGTCAGGAATGCCTGCCAGTTTTAAAGTAATTTTTTTTTCAACGTTTATTTATTTTTGGGACAGAGAGAGACAGAGCATGAACGGGCGAGGGGCAGAGAGAGAGGGAGACACAGAATCGGAAACAGGCTCCAGGCTCTGAGCCATCAGCCCAGAGCCCGACGCGGGGCTCGAACTCACGGACCGCGAGATCGTGACCTGGCTGAAGTCGGACACTTAACCGACTGCGCCACCCAGGCGCCCCATGCCTGCCAGTTTTAATGAGGCTATGAGAGAGCACAGGATTTGCCTACAAACTTTATCAAGCCAGTGTGAAAATACAGGGCTAGGGTGCATCTGCTACCCTTAATAAGACAGTGAGAGACTTCAGGCCAGAAGCATGCCTGCTTTTCAAGGCAGTGTGAGAGCACAGGGCCAGGTCATACCTGCCAGACTTATCAAGGCAGTAGGAGAGCACAGGGCTGTGTTGTGCCTGGCAGCTCTATCAAGGCAGTAAGAGAGCACAGGCTGGGGTTCATGCACCAGTTCTAGCAAGGCAGCGGGAGAACAGAGGGCTTGGGCATTGGTGCTGGTTTTAGTGAGGGGGCTGGAGAGTGAAGGGGTGGGCATACCCATGAGCTTTAGCAGGGCAGTGGGAGAGTGCTGTGTCTGTACATGCCTAGTGGTGCCAGCAAGGTAGAAGGAGAGCACAAAAAAAGGACCTGAAAGTTCCAGAACTAGCAAGGTATTGGGAAAATGCAAAAATGGCAGCCCCTAGTGCTTCTGTCCCTGGAGAGAGTCCCCACAGGCCCTGCCCCTCCAGCAGATGCTCTAAGATTAGCAAATACATCTCCTTCACATATAATCTAGGCACTTTTCAAACTGCCGCTTTTGCATTTGGTCCCAGCATGAGTGAGCCTGTGTATGACCCTTTAAGCTATGAATCTCAGTTCTTTATAGTTTTTAGGCCTCCTACACATAAGCTTCATTGGTATTCAAAGCCAGACATTTTGGGAGCTCATCTCTCCAGTACAGGGTGTCTGATATGGGTCATGAACCCCTCACTCCTCAGGGAGAAGAAGCTGCATATCTGTGAGATCCCACGTTGGGAGTGGGGTTTTGGTAAGACTGTGACTCTGCCTCTCCTATATATATCAATGTAGCCCTTTTATCCTTTCTTGTGGAGAAGATTCCAACTGGTTTTCAGGTCTTTTTCAGAGGGAATTGCTCCATATGTAGTTGTAGATGTGGTGTGTCTGCAGGAGGAGGTAAGTTCAGGATCTTCTGATGCTACCATCTTGGACCATCCCTTTACAGTTTTTTAGACATCTTTTTAGCCATAGAAAACTTGTAAGAACAGTACAAATAAGTCCAAAATATTTATAATCCAGACTCACCAAATTCCAGTATTTTACAGAATTTGCTTTATCATATTTTTGTACCATTTGAGAGTAGGTTACATACATCAAGTTCTTTACCCCTTTAATGATTTAATATGGACTACCTAACAACAATAATATCCTCTTTTGTTACCCCAAAGAAGTTAGAAATTTTAGAAAATTTAACACTGGTATGATATTTTCATATAATCTATAGTCATATTACTTCAATTACCTCAAATCTTTATAGAATATTCTTTCTTTTGGTACAGGTTCCAGTCTACTATCAGATATTATATTTAGTGAGATGACCCTTTTTGTTTTATTTATTCTTTGTGTTTCATGACATTGACAATCTTGAAGACTATGCCAACTACTTTATAGATCCCTCAATGTGTGCTTTCTGATTTTTTTTCTTCAAGATTAGATTTACATTATGCAACTTGGCTGGAATAATACATATATGATGCCATGTCCTTCTCCAAGTACCACATCCAGCAGTACCCACTGCTCCTAACTAGGGGTGTTAATTTTGATCACTTCTTGTCTATCTGTTTTCTCTACTGCGTAGTTACTATTTTTCTTTTTTTATTAGTAAATAATTTGTTGCTAGATAGTTTGGGACTATGTAAATATATGTTCCTCATTAAGATCTCCCACTCCCAGAATCTATTAATTATTCTTATCTAAGTTAAGTTTTATTATTATGGTTGTAAATTGAGGTTTTTAAACTCCATCATTCTTTCCATATTTGTTTTCTTCTCATTCTGTGCTTGTCATTCTCAAGACTTAAAAAAAAAAGTGGAACCTTTTATTTGAGCAAGATGTCAACTGGTCTATGCCTTAGCTTCCTCATCCTGGAATGGTCAAGAGTTATATTTCTTAGGGTTTATATGAAATTGAAACAAGACAATGTGTGTAAGTATATTAACATAGTGGTTAGTATAAAGTAGCATACCATAAATGTTAGTCTCCTTGATTTTTTTCTGTCCAATGGATAGTTTATTTATTTACTTTAAAAGTTCCTGCTTCATTTAATATATAATAAACATTTAATAAATGATAATGTTCTAAAAATTATCTCTAGATAAAAATCATCCTGCAAATTATGCAATTTCATCTCCTTTAAATTAAGCACACTGCTAACATGACCATTTATTAAAATAACCATAGCTTTGTCTGATACCAATCTTTAGATTTTCCTGATCACTACATGTGGAGTTTCCACAATTCTGTGTTACTAGAAAAGTCAATACAAAGTTCAATTGCAGTCTTGGAAATAGGTTTTATTATGTTTTAATTTTAGATGTTTCTTTAATTTCTGTTCTGTTTCTAAAGAAAGAGTCAATTACACTGTTCCTGGTATTATTTCTACTCTCTTACTCAATATTTTCTATTATTTATTTTTCTAAATATAAAATTCCATTTGTGGTAACCCCCAAGGTCATGGTTTTCAGAAACAGAAAGACCGAAATAAGTATGTGTAAAATATTGGTCTCACATACCATATTAGCCAGCAAACCACAAAAACCCAATAGGGGTTTGTAAAGGGCACACATATTTTAAAGGTCCCAGAATCATCATTGATATCAAATATCTCTGTGCCCCTTATCAATTTGCCTTAGGCCTTTTGCTAAAAACCACACAAATGAGTCAATACCACACAAGCCTTGAACATTTGCTTCTCCTCTGGTTTTATGAATATGAATCATAATGAGCCTGGGGAAAATTCATTCCTCTGTCACCACTGTGCTAGTTTTCCTAAAAGTTACACCCATGAGTAATATATAAATGCAATGTGTTTTCTTTCTGGTAAAGAAATATTTTAAGGAGTGACATCAGCAAAAATGGCAGTACAAGAATTTCTAGCATTGACTTTCCCTTGACCTATAAAAAACATCAATTTTAACCACACATGAAAATACCTTAACAAAAGCCAAGGATTTTAGGTAAAGAATTATAGTACCTTGGTGAAGCAGATAATTTAAAAAAAAGACACACTGAGGAAGGTAGAAAAGAGATTCACATTATCCCCACCACTCTTTCCCCAAGCTGTAACACCCATTTCTGAGAAAGACACCCTCCCTCTTGAAAAAAGAGAGTGAAGTGAAACTTGACTTTATCATGAACCCCAGAAGCAGTCTACTCTGGCACCAGGCTGGTTCCATAGTCCTGATCCTCTGGCTCACCTGAGTACTAGACTGATAGTCCCCACTGATCTAGACTATAGACCAGCTCTCTTAGACCCCCAGACCAACCCCCACAGACCAAATGTGCAGACACACATTTGAACCCAACACAACAGCCACCACAGTGGTCTCCAACACCTGGTTAGCCCCCCTGGATCTAGGATCCAGGTCTACCCCCTCAGATTCAAGCACCAGACCTGTCCACCAAAGACCAAAGGACTCTAGCAGCAAGCTCTGCTGCCTCAGACACCATGAGACAGACCACCTAGAATCTCTGCAAGGGCTGATTAGTGAAGGCATTTACCTCTGGAGCCAGTCTGTAAAGAACTGAAAGAGGTACCTATTTCTGCAAATGCACAGTAAAGCTGTAGGATACAAAATCAGTATACAAAAATCAGTTGCATGAACGATCTAAAAAATAAAGAAAGAAAACAATTCCATTTACAATAGCATCAGAAATAATAAAATATTTGGGAATAGATTTAACCAAGGAGGTGAAAGATCTGTACACTGAACATTACAAGATGCTGATAAAATAAAGAAGGAAATAAATGGAAAAATATCCTGTGTTCATGGATCAGATGAATTAATATTGTTAAAATGTCCATTCTACCCAAGGTCATCCACAGATTCAGTGCAATCCTTATTAAAATTCCAATGGCATTTTTCACAGAAACAAAAAAAATCCTAAAATTTGTACAGAACCATACAAGACCCCAAATAGCCAAACAATCCCAAGATAAATGAACAAAACTGGAAGTATCACACTTTCTAATTTCCAACTTTATTATTAAAAAAAAAGCTATAATAATCAAAACAGTATGGTACTGTCATAAAAACAGACATATAGGCCAATAAATAGAATTGAGAGCCCAGAAATAAACTTACACATATAGTCAACTGATATTTGGCAAGGGAGTTAAGAATACTCAAATAGAAAAACATAGTCTCTTTAAGAACTGGTGCTGGGAAAACTGAATAATCACAAGCAAAAGAATGAAACTAAACCCAAACTTAAACGACTTACAAAAATCAACTTGAAATGGATTAAAGACTTAAACGTAAGACTTTAAATTGTAAAACTACTAGAACAAAAAGAGGAAAAAACTCCTTGACCTTGGTCTTGGCAACAATTTGTTTGATATGACACCAAAAACACAAGCAACAAAAGAAAAATAAACAAGTAGAACTACATCAAACTAAAAAGCTTCCATACAGGACACCTGGGTGGCTCAGTAAATTAAGCATCTGACTTTGGTTTAGGTCATAATTTCACGGTTTGTGATTTTGAGCCCTGCACCAGGCCTTCTGCTATCAACAGAGCCTGCTTCAAATCCTCTGTCCCCCTCTCTCTCAGACCCTCCCCCACCACCTCTCTCTCTCTAAAAAATAAACATTAAAACCTGAACAAAACCTGAACAAAAATCTTTTCTTCCTTTTTAACTACCTACAATTCATTTATCTCCTTGTTGAATTAATTCTTTCCAAAGTTTTGCCACTGAATGTATGTACCCTCTATCCAATGCCATTCCCATCTGTATATATTGGTAGCCTCATTCACACCAGGTGATAGTGTGCTGCATAAATAGCTTAGTTTCCTTTCCCTCCTGATTTGACCTGATCAGTAGGACTACTTTGGGCTTATTCACATCAAGTTAACATTTGTAGAACCAAGGCACTGGCCCAGCACTTCTAAAAATTTTTTTATGTTTATTTATTTTTGAGAGAGAGAGAGTGTGTGAGCAGGAGAGGGGCAGAGAGAGAGAGGGAGACACAGAATCTGAAGCAGGCTCCAGGCTCTGAGCTGTCAGCACAGAGCCCAATGCAGGGCTCAAATTCACTGACTGCAAGATCATGACCTGAACCAAAGTCAGATGCTTAACTGGCTGAGCCACCCAGGAGCCCCTGGCCCAGGACTTCTAAAAGAACCATCTCTGTCTAGAGAATTCTGCCACTCTGCCTCCCTCCTCACACTGGACTGGAACTCTGTGGTCCTCTTTCATGCCCAGACCAAATGATCATCTTCCATTCCCACTATGAAAGAGGATTTGTAGACTTTGCTCCTCTCCTGGGAGCCAGCTCTAGACCTGATCTAATCATTTCTTTTACTCCCTTACCCCTGATGGTCATAAAAAGGCAAATGGAACTCTGGGGATAGCACCGATTTATGTCTCAAAAAACATAATTCTACTGTCTCATAACAGGACAAAGTTCAAGCTCTTTCGATAAGCACAAATTGAGGGAAACAAAAACAAAAATAGATCTAGTTCAGTTAATGTGTGTACACATTAAGTCTCTTTATCTTTTAGCTGATAATGGGAAATACTTAAGTAGACACCAGTTAAGCACATGATGCTTTGCATTCCAATCAATTTGCTTAAAAGGATAGTGAGACATTCATCAACACACTCTAAGATATATATAACCCTACAATAATGAAAAAAGTACTTTGGTCCCTGAGGTTTCTGCAGTCGGCTCTTTTATAGCTCCATGTTCCTATGGTACAAATACAAGTGACCCAGTGGCATCCTTTAAAGATTTCCTATGATCAGGGTGCCTGGGTGGCGCAGTCAGTTAAGCATATGACTTTGGCTCAGATCATGATCTCACAACTTGTGAGTTTGAGCCCCACATCAGGTTCTGTGCTGATAGCTCAGAGCCTGGAGCCTGCTTCGGATTGTGTGTCTCCCTCTCTCTCTGTCCCTCCCCCACTCGCACTCTGTCTCTATCTCTCTGTCTCTCTGTTTCTCTCTCTCAAAAATAAACAAAACATTAAAAAATGTTTTTTACATAAAATAAAAAATAAAAATTTCCTGTGGTTTTTGCTCTCAGAAGGCAAAGGCATTCACTTTAGATTTTGCCCCAAAATACAACAAGCTGGAAGCCAATGTCTCCTCAGGTGGAAGGAACTATTATTGTTCTGTCTCCATTCCCCTAGAGGAATAAAATTCAACCTCCAATAGTGGGGCACCTGGGTGGCGCAGTCGGTTAAGCGTCCGACTTCAGCCAGGTCACGATCTCACCGTCTGTGAGTTCGAGCCCCGTGTCGGGCTCTGGGCTGATGGCTCAGAGCCTGGAGCCTGTTTCCGATTCTGTGTCTCCCTCTCTCTCTGCCCCTCCCCCGTTCATGCTCTGTCTCTCTCTGTCCCAAAAATAAATAAACGTTGAAAAAAAAAAAATTAAAAAAAAAAAATTCAACCTCCAATAAATCCATGGGAGTTAAATAAATGTTTGCTAAAAATAACACTGGAATTTGGAATTCATTATTAGGTATTTGCTATAATGGATTTGTCAGACTGTTCCTTGGATAAATCTTCTGATTAGCAGGAGAAATGCAGCAATTTGGAAACTGCCATGATTAACCTGATTTCTAAGTTGCCAACATGTTCTATGCTATATGTCTTTTTCCAACTTTGAAGCTAACAAGCCTTTCCACAAAAAAAAAAAAAAAAAAAAAAAAAAGGAATTTCCATGCATTTCATCACTTTAACACATGATTATCACATAACTTCATTTGATTCTCATGAGTGAGATCTGCATACATTACTCTGGAATAATCTGCATAAACTGTAAACTGCCATACAAATACATACTATCATCCTCATTGCTAATGTCATCATCATCATCATCATTAGTCATAACAATCTGTCATTTTCTCTCCAGAATTTCCCTGTGAATCACTATTTCATCTCCTGTACATAGTCACTGCCCTTCTAGACCCTTATTGCCCCATGCCTGAATATCACAACTTGTTGTGAACATTTTTTTCTAATTCCTTAATATCCCAGTCCCCAATCCATCCTATACAGGATTACCAGATTTATCTTGCTAAAAAAATGCATTCACTGTATTTCAAAAACTCTAATTCAATATTCTTGAGAATATACCACATGTAAACATTTACTATGAGGAAAGCAAAGGTGAACAAGACAGAAAAACAAAAATGTACACACAAATTATTAGAGTTCTAGAAAGAACTTATAGGTAACAGAGCAGAATTAAAACACAGTGCTGTGGAAACTCATATATGGTAAGGTTTACTTTGCACTGAGTAGATTTGGAAATGTTTAATTGAGGTGGTGGGATCTGGAGACAGCTTCAAAGGGTTGAATGAATTTTGAAAGGTAGAGATAGGAAGGGAGAGCTACAGAAGGAGGAAATTGTGATAGAGGCACTCAAGCAGAAGAGTACAGAGTATATACTACCAACAGCAATTGAACAATTATGCTGAGAACACAGAGTGTGTGTGAAGCAGTGACTCTCATGTTGATTTCAACTGTAGATCACATAGCCTCCTCAGACCATCTACTATGCAGCCCTCAGATTAGAAATAATAGGGAGAGAGTTTTACAAATAGAGGAAAAATTAGGGTTCCTTTATTCTTTTATATCACATATTGGGTGAGGATTTTAATTTTACAAAACCAAAATTTTTAACTTCTCTTAAAATGGAACAAAGCAGTTTCCAAGAGAGATATCCTTAGTTCTTGAAGAGAGCAAACAGTGATTGAAGTGACTAATAAAAAGTTGGAGACAGTTGCCTTCCCTATAATTTGGTTTCTTGCTACTCTGTGAGCTCAGTATAATAGCCTGCCTCTGCTTCCAAAAGTCACAAGCAACCACTTGCACCTCCAGGCAAGAAACGGGTCATGTTCTCTTTTCAGCACTGCTATTTGCCTTCTCATTTTACTGTACAACTCTGACACAGATCACTCCCACTGCCTAATCTCCAGTTGCTGTACATCTGTGTACACAAAAATGTGGAATGAAAAATACCTAACAATTTATCTCATTTTTTTTTCTGAGTCTTGTTTTAAGTTTCTCATTATCTGCTCTTTGCAATTTATTTTTTTATTTTTATTTTTTGCTCATATCAAAACCCATGTTATCAGGCATATGGCAAGAATTTAAACACAGAACAATTCTTTATTTGAATTAAGTTTATGGATATTGAATGAGGACAGGACTTATGTAAAAAGGCTGAAACTAGGTTCAGAAGAGAGAAGAAATCCTGTTCTTGGTGCTCCTTAAATACCAAATGATAAAAGACTGACGTCTGACTAAAGGAAAACTATTTAAGTCCTCAACTGGGAATTCCTTGTTGTTTTATACTAAACAAAACAAGACCAACAAAAAATCCAATTCCTTGTCAACAAAGTAGCTAAAAAAAAAATTCTTTGTTATCATCTTGCTGCTGCTTCTTTAACTTTTTAATTTTTTTCTTGTGTTTCATGTTGTCCTTATTCACTAGCATCTGCCCATCCTACCTGCTACTGTTTAAGGGCTCTTGATGGAGCTACTTCTTGGTCTTTCTTTTCATCAGTGCTTGGAAAACCATGCTTATATAAAAAATCCTTACAAGTTTATTACTCTCACATGTCCAAAGGGTCAAATTAAGCCTACTTCTCCATCTAGAGCATACTTTCATCACCAGATTGTATAAGAACACTCTTTTGATGTATTTATTGAATTATTTCCTTTTATTGCCAGTCTCATGTATTTTGAAATACTTTAATATTAATGCATTCTATAAAAATATGTATTGTAGTTTGGTGTGCATGATTTTTTTTATCTCCATTACAGTTTGTTCTGTAGCTCTCATTGTAGATCTTAGGCATAAAATGACTGCTTGAGAGCAAGAATTCTGCAGCCAGATTGCCCAACTTCAAATCCGAGTACATATACTTACTGTATAGCATTATGTACTTCAATTTCTTCACCTGTAAAATGTGGATAATAATACACCACAGGGTAATTATGAGCTCAGAAGACTAATTGGCAGGTAGTAAATACTACAGAAGTGCTACCTACTGTTATTAAGATTATTGCTATTTTTATATGATATTGTTTCATAAAATCTATCCATGTTGCTATGTATAGCTGGGCTATTGCTTCTAACTGCTGTATCCTAGCCCATAGTTTGTTTCCACCATGTTTTATTTCTCTATTCTTCCAGCTAAACTGCCTCCAACTCAACACCATAACAAACAATGCCCCCAAGGGTCTTTGTAAAAATACTTCTGTGGTATGGGGCGCCTGGGTGGCGCAGTCGGTTAAGCGTCCGACTTCAGCCAGGTCACGATCTCGCGGTCCGTGAGTTCGAGCCCCGCGTCGGGCTCTGGGTTGATGGCTCAGAGCCTGGAGCCTGTTTCCGATTCTGTGTCTCCCTCTCTCTCTGCCCCTCCCCCGTTCATGCTCTGTCTCTCTCTGTCCCAAAAATAAATAAACGTTGAAAAAAAAAAATACTTCTGTGGTATATAGCCAGGAGCAGTATTGTTATATTATAGGTCACCTATACATTTAGTCTGAGTAAATACTCTCTGGCTGAACCCAGAATAGCTGCCTCGCCCACTAGTAATACATATTTTATAGTACCACTAGTAATTTCTTCAGTCCCTCTAGTAATACAGAAGCCTTCATGGATCCTTACATTCCTAAATTTGCATTATTCATTGCCAATATGATGATTATAAAGGGATGTTCCACTGTTGTTTCAACTGCATTTCTCTAAATACCAATGAGAATGAACATCTCTTCAGATGCCTGACAATGTTTGTAGTATTTTTTCTGTGTAACCTATTCTTACCTTTGCCTATATTTCATTGTGGTTAAATTCTTTGCATTATAGACATTTGGCTTATCAGTTTTAGACACTGCAAATAATTTTCCCATTCTTACGCCTGTCCTAATTTTTTATAATGCCCATAAATAAAAAGAAATCTTTAAATTTTATGTAATGAAATTAATCCATCTTTTACCTCATGATTTGTGCTTCTAAGGTTTTCTCGGTGAGGTCTTTCCTCCACCTTAGATGACAAAAATAGTCTCCTACATTAGAATCTATTAATTTTGCAGGATTAATCTACCTGAAATTCAACTTCGCGGTGTTAAGTGGAAATTGTTTTATTTTTCCATTAGACTAAGCCAAGTTTTTCCAACATTATTTACTAAGCAATCTGTTCTTTCTTTGTTAATTTGGGGTGAGATAATTTCTATGAAACACTACATGGCCAAATCCTAGATGCTTGCTATATGAAGAGTATTATAATATTCAACTCTTTATATTTCTCTCTAAGCAGATCACAGAGCTCTTTGAGTCAGATATGCACCCAAAGCTTTCATGCTTATTCACCCCATTTGAAATTTATGTGAGCATTTATTTCATTAAGCTCACATGGAAGAATAAACTCAAAGCAAATATTCATTTTGCCTTCCCACTCCCTCTCAGAGACGGGTCTGCTGATTTAAAGGACAGACTTAAACAGGGCCTAGTTTGGCCTTTGATTTGGATTCCATTTCTGAACAGTGGCCTTCAGTGTTTTTTATGTACAAATTTATTTGAAGTCTGTCCTGCATTTCTATTCCTCTAGCCATTGCTGCATCTTTCCCTTCTGCTCTCTACCTCATTCATTCAACAAATTTTAAATGGCTGTTAAACATTAGGCAAAGTATGAATACCAGTTTAACTGTATCAGCAGTATAGTGCAAAACTGAACAACACAGACAGGGTCTCTAACCCAATGGAGTTAACAGTGAGGAATAAGTTCATTAAGTGAGTAACTAAATATGTATATAAATTTCAAACTGTGACTAGGTGTTGAAAAGGACATCTATAAGGTACTATGTGTGACTGTAATGGGGAAGAAGGGGCCTCACTTAGATTAGAAATTAACGAAGGCATTTTTAAGTAGTGGAATTTAAACTGTGGGCTGATTAAGATGTAGGAATTTGCCACAAGGAGCAAGAGCAGGGAGAGGAGCTGGATGTGATGGTCCTAAGAGGGGAAAGAAGTTGATTGTATCGAAGTCTGAGGCCCTGCAAGAGTTCCAGGTGGATACCAGGAATGCTTTATATTGTGTTCTGGGCCATGGTTGGAGGTAACTGGAATTTGAACTAAATGAATATTTCTAAAATGAAATTCTTGGGGCGCCTGGGTAGCTCACTCGGTTAAGCGTCCAACTTGATTTCAGATTAGATCATGATCTCACGGTTTATGGGATGGAGCCCCGTGTCAGGTTCTGTGCTGACAGCATGGAGCCTGCTTCAGATTCTCTCTCTCCCTCTCTCTCTGCCCCTCCCCAGCTTGCTCACTCTGTTTCTCTCTCTCAAAATAAATAAATATTAAAAATTTTTAATAAAAAATTTAAAAATTTAAAAAAATAAATAAATAAAATGGAATTCTCACCAAGATCAGGATTCTATGGAGGTTCTAGGACACTTGCAGATTAAATAATTTTTTTAAAGATCTTTGATATTTGTAGATATTACCTATAATGAGAGTCCTAAATCAGAATATAAAGGGGAAAAAGAAAGACAGTTCTTCCACTGGGGATATAAATAAAGAGAATGTTACTACCAACCTAACTATGAAGAAAGGCCAGACAACCTATATCATATTACCTTTATTTCAGCCTCTCAGAGGGCCAAGATTTCAAAACAACCAAGAATTCAGAATTCCAGAGTGTAACAAGCTCTTCCAAGGAAAATTGGGAATCACAAACTGTTTCAGTCTTGGCAGAGCATGGGAGAAAGAAATGGCAACCACAAAAGTAAGAAGGAAACAAACTTTTTACAAATCTTAAAGGCTTATTAAAGGCTAGCATCACAATTTAGAATCCCTAGGAGCCAAAGATACAAAAAGAGTCTGCAAACACTTACCAGCGATTTAAGATGCTCTACCAGTTACTCACAAAAAAGACTGAGGGCAGTGCAGGAGACCTGGGATAGCTGCTCTCTTGGGCATAGGCATAGAGGTATGCAATCATTCAGCTATAGCATGGGTAACTGGCACAAACCTAAGAGTCTTCTAGACTTGACTTATCATACAAAATAAAACCCTCACATTGACTTTCCTCTTACCCCATAAAAACGTTGGTGGCCCCTAGGAGAGGGTCAGAAATAAATCCCATGTGGCCTTAGGAAAAAACCAGAAAGCACTCTTACCTGCAAATCCCATAAAATTGACTTCATTTGCTGGGGGAGGGGTAGAAAACCCACACTACCCAACCTGCATTGAACCTAAGCAAAAACCATGTATCACTGGGGTAAGGACAGGAAATGCATTCATACTCATGATCTCAAGCTGACCCAAAGCAGAGATCTGCTGCACTAAGGGAAAAGTAGATAATTTATTGTACCCAAGACTCTTTAAAGACACAAAGTAGGGTTCAGGTGCCATAGAGAATAAGGTGAGTAATATTAATCAAGCTCTCTCCTCAGGCTAGGAACACAAAGCCTTACTAAGACTATGACTGAAGGAGAAAAGCACAGGCCTTCTCTCCTGCCACTACTAGTAGTCTTGAAGCAAATGAGAAAAAATGGCACTCTACTACTGGAGGAGGTAAAAGGGCTGAAAGAAACCCATTTGTGGTGCAAGCATGCAAATCTTGCTAAAAGCTGAGAGTGGATTTAAAAAGAATGGGGAACATTCAAACCACCACCACTTCCACCTCTACCATGCAAAACCAGGACGTGCACTAAGGACAAAATAACAGCAGCCTTCTACTATAAGAATCTGAAGTCTGTTGTACATTCGAATAAGCATAGGAATAACAAAATTCAGTGACTCTACTGAAATTAATTAAACTCTCTCTACTATCAATAGCCTGATAGGAAAAGAGATCTGACCATTTCAAGATATAAACACTATTTACCTTTGTTTTTACTGATTTTTCCACATATAATATCAGCAATAAAAAATTAGCAGACAGAAATATCAGCAGTGATAATAGATCCATTGTCAAGAAATAAAGTAATAAAAAGAAACAGACCCAGAGATGATGCAGATGTTGGCACCATTAGAGACTTTAAAATGAATATGATTAAAAGTCAAAGGATAGATGAAATGAACAAACTCTTAGAAGGAACAGATAATCCTAACAGCCCTCTATCTAGTAAAGAAATGGAAACTTCTCTAAAAGAAAACTCCAGGCTGAATAAACAGAATAAAAGAATTAATTTTAGGTAATACTATTTCATAAAGCAGGTGAGTGGGGAACACCAGCCAATTCATTTTATTAGGTCAGTATAACCCTATCACTAAAAACAGAAAAAGACATTACAAAAAAAGAAAACTACAGACAAATATACTTCATGAATACAGATGTAAAAATACTTTTTAAAGTATTAACAATCAAATCCAACAACATATAAAAAGAATAAGAGATCACAAGGAACTTAGGTTTATCCTAGGAAACTAAGGTTGGTTTAACATTGAAAAACATCAATGTAATTCACCATCTTAACATACTGACAATGTCCATGACCATCTTTATAGATTCAGAAAAAAAAAATTTAACAAAATTCAACATCCATTCATAATTAAAATTCTCAAAAAACTAGAAACAGAAACTAATTTCCTCAACTCTACAAAGGGCATCTAAAATAACTACAAATATATGCACAACGGTCAAAGGCAGAATTCTTTTCAACCTAAGATCAGAAACATGTCTCACTCCTAGTGAACACTGAATTGCAGTAAGAATTTAAGGGGAAAAAAGCATACAGATCAAAAAAGAAGAAATAAAACTATCCCTCTTCACAGACAACATGATTATTTACACAGTAAATCCCAGGGAATCTACAACAAAACCATCAGAACTAATAACTAAATTTAAGTAAGGCCTCAAGTAAGTACTTTAAAAACAACTGCATTTTCATATGCTAAAAACAAACAATTGGAAATTGTAATTTTGAAAACAATATCATTTACAGTAGCATCAGAAAAACAAGAAAGTAAGATAAATTTCACAAAACATGTACAATGCCTGCACACTGAAAACTAAAACACCAGTGAGAGTATTTAAAAAGACATGAATAAATGGAGAAATACACTGCATTCATAAATTAGAAGACTTGCTCCATTAAAATGTCTGTTCCCCACAGATTAATCTAGCAATTAAATATAATCCCAATCAAAATGCTAGCGACACATGAAAAAATGCTCCACATCACTCATCATCAGGGAAATACAAATCAAAACCACAATGAGATACCACCTTATACCTGTCAGAATGGCTAACATTAACAACTCAGGCAGCGACAGATGTTGGCAAGGATGCGGAGAAAGAGGATCTCTTCTGCATTGTTGGTGGGAATGAAAGCTGGTGCAGCCACTCCAGAAAACAGTATGGTGGTTCTTCAAAAAATTAAAAATAGAACTACCCTATGACCCAGCAATTGCACTACTAGGTATTTATCCAAGGGATTCAGGTGTGCTGTTTCAAAGGGACATATACACCTCAATGTTTATAGCAGCACTATCAACAATAGCCAAAGTATGGAAAGAGCTCAAATGTCCATCACTGGATGAATGGATAAAGAAAATGTGGTATACATATACAATGGAGTATTACTCAGCAATCAAAAAGAATGAAATCTTGCCATTTGCAACTACATGGATGGAACTGGAGGGTATTATGCTAAGCGAAATTAGTCAGAGAAAGACAAATATCATATGATTTCACTCATATGAGGACTTTAACAGACAAAACAGATGAACATAAGGGAAAGGAAACAAAAATAATATAAAAACAGGGAGGAGGACAAAACAGAAGAGACTCTTAAATATGGAGAAAAAAGAGAGTTATTGGAGGGATTGTGGGAGGAGGGATGGGCTAAATGGGTAAGGGGCATTAAGGAATCTACTCCTGAAATCATTGTTGCACAATATGCTAACTAATTTGAGTGTAAATTTAACAAAATAAAATTTTTAAAAAATGCTAGTAAGCTCTTTTGTAGAAATTAACAAACTAACTCTAAAACGTATATAATAATACATAGTATCTACCTAAAATTTCCAAATCAATTTTAAAGAATAACAAAACTGAAGGCCTAGAACTAGCTGTTTCAAGATTTCATAAAAAGCTATAGTAACTAAGCTTGTTGTTTTGGTGTAAGGACAGACAGAGGCCAATGAAAGAGGATAAAGAGAGGACCAATGTACATGATCAGTTGATTTTCAATAAAGATGCCCAAGTAACTCAATGGGAAAAGAAAGTCTTTTCAATAAATGATGCTGGAACAATTGGATGTCTATATGCAAATATAAACTTCAGTCACACTTTCTAACAATATAAAAGTTAACCCTAAATGGATCACAGATCTAAATGTGAGAACTCTAACTATAAAGCTTCTAAAAGGCAATATAGAAAACTTTTGTGACTTTAAGTTAGGCAAATATTTCTTAGATAAGACACACAAAGCACAAAACATAATAAAGAAAAATATATCTGACTTCATCAAATTTAACTTTTCTTCTTCAAAAACCCATCAAATAAGGGAAAAACAAGATTTAGATGGAGAAAATATTTATAAAACTCATATGTGATAAAGAACTTGTATCCAAAATAAGTAAAAAAAAATTCTTACAACTTAATAACAAAAGAACCTAATTCAAAACATGTAAAATATCTTTATAGACACTTTGCTGAAGAATATATGTGAGTAGAAAGAAAATAAGCAGATGGAAAGATTCATAACATTATTAGTCATTATGAAAATGAAAATTAAAAATCACAATATTGCACATCTATAACAAAAACTAAAATTGAAAAGACCTATATTATTAAGTGCTGGCAATAATGCAGAATGACTGTAACTTATGTATCACTGATAATAGTACAAAATGGTACAGTACTTTGAAAAAGTTTGGTATTTTCATATCAATTTAAACATACAGTTATCTTAACCCAGTAACCCCTCCTAGTTATTTACCTAAGAGAAAAAAAAACATATCCACACAAATACCTCTGCTCAAATGTTCATAGTAGATTTAGTCATAAGATCCAAAATTAGAAATAATCAAATGTTAATTAATCACTGAAAGTTTCCAATTTCACAATAAATTATATTTAATATAAAAAATAAAAAGTTTCCTCCCCCCAAAAAAAGAAAAAAAGAGAGGCTTAACCAAACTAGGTTACATAAATACAATAGAATACCATCATCAACCTACAGTCCAAACAATTGATACATACAACATAAATAAATCTCAAAATCAATAGGGAAGTGAAACAGATTTGAAAGTCTGCATACAATATGATACCTTTTAGCGGTGCCTGAGTAGCTCAGTTGGTTAAGTGTCCAACTTCAGCTCAGGTCATGATCTTGCAGTATGTGAGTTGGAGCCCCACATTGGGCTCTGTGCTGACAGCTCAGAGCCTAGAGCCTGCTTCTGATTCTGTGTCTCCCACTCTCTTTGCCCCTCCACCACTCATGCTCTGTCTCGTTCTCTCTCAAAATTAAATAAAAACATTAAAAAATTTAAAAAAATATGATACCTTTTATATTACACTCTTTAAAAAAATAAAATAAAAAGGAAAACCAAGGTTTAGAAAATTTATCAATGTTTCCCCAGGACTGGGGTAGAGAGAAGGTATTGACTGCAAGGGAGCATGAGTGAATCTTTTTGAAACAATGAATGTATTCTGTATCCTGATTATGGTGATGATTACATAACTACATACGTTTGTCAAAACTTTATAACGGAGAATTTCATACATATAGAAAAGTACAGAAAACAGTATAATACCCATTATCCAGGATTGACAATTATCGTCAATAGTATGTGGATCTTATTTCATTCTCTTTTTTTTTTTCCCAAATGTTTTTAATGTCTATTTATTTTTGAGAGAGAGAGAGAGAGAGAGAGAGAGAGAGAGCAAGCCAGGGAGGGGCAGAGAGTCAGAGAGGGAGACACAGAATCCAAACCAGGTTCCAGGCTCTGAGCTATCAGCACAGAGCCCGATGCCACGACCCAGGAGATCATGAGCCAAAGTCAGACGACCAACTGACTGAGCCACCCAGGCGCACCTAATCTTATTTCATTCTTAAAGTACATCTTAAGCATCATATCAGTTCACCTAAAAATATGTCAGTATGTACTTCCAAGTCATGAGGACATTTTAGCATTGTCACATCAAACAAAATTTATGGCAAGTTCTCAATATAATTTAATAGATAGTTTTCTTTTTCTTTTTCAGATGGGAGGAATGATAGGATGTTTCTGTGGTAACAGAAATAATCCAATGGAGGAAAAAATGATGATGTAAGAGAGACAAACAGAAAATATTGATGGAATAATACCCTTAAGTATGCAAGAGAGCCATGGGATCTAGTGCACAAGTAGAATAATTAGCTTTAGATAAAAACATGAGTTCATCTAGATAAAAACATGAGTAGTTCATCTATAGAAGCAGTCATCTACGGTAACAGTTGAGAAAGTACTGTATTTGCTACAGTTACAGATGTAGATACCTTGAAAACTGGGGTAATGAGAGTATGTGGAATTTCTTTTCCATCTGTTATTATTTAGGAAATAATATTTGAGTCATTAACTGAAATGGAGGCTAGACTGGATGCTTTGAAGATTTGCAGAAAGAAGATAATATGTCAAGTAATAATCCAAGAAATTGAGAGAGTGGCTAACAAGGAACATCCACTATGATTTTAAGAGCCTACTTGAAAGTTGTGGTCACAGATTTAAGGGGAGACTCATTAACTCGTGGTTGGTTATATTCCTCTCATCACATTCAGTTCCAGAATGGTGGAGCTAACTACTGAATATTATAGATTTATGTGGATCACCTAATTAATCACAATAGTCAGAGAAAATGCATTCTAGTTGATACAACACCTAATTTGAGTCTAAAAAAGTAAGTACAGATTAATCAGGAAAAGAAATGTGGTGAAAGGGAGGGCAAGGACACACAAAGAGGCACTGAAAATACACAAAAGCAGAAAGATGAGAAACGAGTGCTTGAGTTTAAGAAAGCATAGCAGGGGAGCCTGGGTGGCGCAGCCGGTTAAGCGTCCGACTTCAGCCAGGTCACGATCTCGCGGTCCGTGAGTTCGAGCCCCGCGTTGGGCTCTGGGCTGATGGCTCAGAGCCTGGAGCTTGTTTCCGATTCTGTGTCTCCCTCTCTCTCTGCCCCTACCCCGTTCATGCTCTGTCTCTCTCTGTCCCAAAAATAAATAAACGTTGAAAAAAAAAAATTTAAAAAAAAAAAAAAAAGAAGAAAGCATAGCAACCTAATTATTTTGCTGAAATTTAAAATGTGAAGAACAGGGGCGCCTGGGTGGCGCAGTCGGTTAAGCGTCCGACTTCAGCCAGGTCACGATCTCACGGTCCGTGAGTTCGAGCCCCGCGTCAGGCTCTGGGCTGGTGGCTCGGAGCCTGGAGCCTGTTTCCGATTCTGTGTCTCCCTCTCTCTCTGCCCCTCCCCCGTTCATGCTCTGTCTCTCTCTGTCCCAAAAATAAATAAAAAACGTTGAAAAAAAAATTTTTAAATGTGAAGAACAGAAAAGCAATATATCTAACTAGAAACAGATGTAGATCATGGAAAGCTTAGTTTTATCTTAATAGGCAATGAAAGGCTAGTGAGTAGTTTTAAACAGGGGAGTGAGAAGATTTAGTTGTATAGCTTGATAAATATTAAAACAAAATAAATATATGTAAAGATTTGGTAAGATACATGCAGAGTTGAGAAACCACAAGATAAAGCTTGTTTAGTGGTCTAGGCAAGAAATAATGCAAATCTGAATCAGAGCAGTGGCAAAAGACAAGAAATAAGATCAATTAAACAAACACTTAGAAGGTAGGATTAACAGGATTTAGAATGACAATGTAATGACTGTGGGAAATACATATTAGACTTTTAATTTTTATCTTAAAAACATAAAAAAAATCTGTTTCCTTACATTTAAGATATGGAGTGATAATACATGTAAATAATATCTAAATTAACTCATTCTGGAGTACTTGCTTAGTATATTTTACTAAGTGTAAAGATCAAAAGAGTTTGGAGACCACTGATATATTAGATATAGGTAGGAAGTAGGAAGGAAAAGGAATATGGAAGACTATAGGTTCTACCTGAGTGACAAAATATTCTTTTTCTTGTTATTGTTACTAAATGAGATTGAAAATAACAAACCAGAAGCCAGTTTTAGGGAGGAATGACACTATTGTTACTTAATTTTGCATGTGTGTTGAGATATCTGAGGGACATCTTGGTAGAGCTTTCCAGCTGACAGTTGAATAATGGGCTTAACAGTCAGGAACTGAAGATACAAATTTGAAAACTAACAATGTACAATAGTTGTTAAAACTTGGTGGCAGAGATAGTAGCATTATTGGTGATGGTTGGTGCATGGAAGAAAAGATGCTCATGATGGAAACCAAAAAACAAAAGAGAGAGAAATGAATGAGGAGAACTGGAAGAGTTGGATACAGAAAAGTGTAGAATGTTTCCAGAAGGAGTAGGTGATCAAGTGTCAATGCAGGAAAGGGCGAATGAAAATAAGAAGTGTCAGGGTACTAGGGTAGCTCAGTAGGTTAAGTGACTGGCTCCTGGTTTTGCTCGGGTCATGGTTTCATGGTTCATGGGGCTGAGCCCCCACCCCCACCCCCACTGTCGAGTCCCCCACTGAGCCCTGAGTTCAGCTCTGCAGCTAGCAGCATGGAGCCTGTTTGAGATTCTCTCTCTCCCTCTCTCTGCCCCTGCCTGACTCACTCTTTCTTTCTCAAAAATAAATAAATAAACTTAAAAAAATGAAGGAAAGTGAGAAGTGTCAGTTGAGCTTTTGCAATTGGTACATTTACATTCTTTAAGAGAGCAGCATTTTAGGCATAGTAATTGGTAGCAGAAAGAATACTAATCAGTTGAAAAGTGAATAGAAGTAAAAAAAGGGGAGAGAGTGAATACAGGATTCTTTTTAGAATTTTGGATAAGTAGGGGAAGAAAGATTAATTCTATGTAGATTTACTTTAATTCTTCATCTCTGTGACCATAATTTCTCATCATCTTTAACTAGACTATTACAATAATAGCATCTCCTACAAAAGAAAGAAACAAAGAAAGAAAAAAAGAATACCAATAGTAACAATAACAACTGCAATGACAATAGTTAACATTTCATTCCTGTTGGGACAACCCATTGATATTGTAAATGGACATTTTGTAAATGAACAAACTGAGACTGAGGTTATTTGATCGAAGTCATGCAGCTAGAAATGTAGAAATGATTACTCTGTACCTTGAGATCGAACTATGTGTAACCCAGAGTCAGCTTGGCTCACTCTGCCTCTCAGAATCTAAATAAGATTGGACTGAAAGCTCAGACTTTCTCAGAGCCACCTCTGGTTATAATTGTCTATGTCTAGTGATTTTTCAGTCTTGGTTCTATGTCACAAGGTTGTTCTTTTCTGTCTACTCTACACTAGTTAAGATAAGAAACTCAACCCCTCTTGAACTTTCACAAAAGAAACTCCATTCTGTGTGTGTTGAAAGGCCATACTTTATAGAAAATTTGGCTAAGTGGAGAGAAAGAAGTAATATCACAGCAAAGAGAATACCTTCACATTTGATACCTTAGTTTTTTTTAAAAAGTCCTTTGGACAATTATGCCAGTTCAGACCCCTCTCCATGTTGCTTCATTCCATCTCTCCCCTTCTCTTATTGCTACTCTCAAGACCCAAAAAGCTAGCATATTATATCTTATATCTTATATATTTATTATATATTATATATTATGTATTACATATTATGTATTATATATATAATGATAATTTTGCTCTAGCATTTTTTTTAAATTTCCTTCAGTCCCATTTCCCTAGTGTCTTCCTTCCAATCTCTAGATATAAGTCATTTCTCTTTATTTTTCTAAGTAAAGATAGTTCCTTTTCTAAAAGGAACTTTATTTCTAGGAATAAAAATATACTTTTTCCCAGTAAGTTATACCTATAAAAGGTTTTAAAAATGTATCTTTTGATCTAGAGTTACAATTGATTATATCAATTGTTTTTGCTAATTACTGCCATATTGAAGGCCTAATTACCAATGTGGTCTCAAAATAGCTAAAGCAAAATTGGAAACCTGAAAAAACTCATGGTTTACAATTTAACTATTTTCTTTTTTTTTTATTTTTTTTTAATGTGTATTTATTTTTGAGAGAGAGAGAGAGAGAGAGAGAGAGAGATACAGAGCATGAGCAAGGGAGGGGCAGAGAGAGAGGGAAACAAAGAATCTGAGGCAGGCTCCAGGCTCTGAGCTGTCAGCACAGAGCCCGACACAGGGCTTGAACTCACAAACCATGAAATCATTACCTAAGCTGAAGTTGGATGCTTAACTGACTGAGCCACCCAGGCACCCCTGGTTATTTTCTAACTAAATATATGTTTAATGTCATTTCCAATTTATGATTTGATACAAACATGAAATTTGTGAGAACCCAGAGATTTATCATTTGAATAAAAACATACTTAATATAAGTTGCATTATAAGAAAACAAGAATAAAAACAATACTAAAAGACAGGTACCCTTAAAAGCAAATAATGATGTTTCCTCATCTCAACTGATGATTCCATTTGTCATCATAGATAATATAAGGAATGTGAATAGGAAAAATGATCATTTACCCTCAAAGCTGGGTTCAGTTGGAAACTATATGAAGACAGGCACTATAATGACAATGAAACAAAGTTTCAAAGAAGTAAAGCAACTTGCTGCAGTCATACAACTAAAGATAGGGAATTTTCTGGAGAGCTATAGTTAATCTAAGTATCACACCTAACTCAGACATTAATAGCAGTATTAGAATTAGAATATTCTACCAAAACCTCATTTACCCATTCATGCAACAAACATTTATAGAGTGTCCACTATGTGCCTGGACATGTGCTAAATGATAGGAAGCTTTACTTATATTAAGCATCTCTCTGCCTAACTGTCCCTGTAAATAATCCCTAATTGATTAAGTCAAATTTCTGTATAAAATAAATCTATTTTAGTATTATTTTCTCTATATCCTAACTCTATACTCATATTTTATACAGTATTCTAGAAAAAAGTTATACTGAAAACCATATTTTAAAGTTAGAAAAGTGGAGAAATGAAAGATAAACAAGAAGGCCATTCTAAGCTTCTAGAGTAGCCTCATAAGAGTATGTGTGCTCATTCACCTTTTCCAAACTATTTATTGTTTTGGTTTGAGTTCCCTGGGGAGCAGACTCTGAGACAGGATTTTACATGTAAATATTTTCTTTTTTTTAAATGTTTATTTATTTTTGAGAGAGAGAGAGAGAGAGAGAGAGTGTGTGTATCTGTGTGTGTGTGTGAGAGCAGGGGAGGGACAGAGAAAGGGGGAGACAGAATCCGAAGCAGGCTCCAGGCTCTGGGCCTTCAGCACAGAGCCTGACGCGCGTGGCTTGAACTTACAAACCGTGAGATCATCACCTGAGCCTAAGTTGGACTGAGCCACCCAGGCGCACCTATGCAGATATTTTCTTGAAGTGTGCTCTTAGTAACAAGATTTCTGAGGAAGTGAAGGAAAAAGAATTGGGCAGAAAGAAAATGCAAACTATGTTATAATGATGATATGGGACTCAGGAGATCATACAGGAAGCTCTAAAGCTGGGATGACTTTTCATTATGTGCCTAAAATTGAGGCAAAAGGACTGAGTCCTTGAAACCTTACAATGACTCTCTTGGGGTGCTTCCAAGAAGGGGGTATGATCTTGTGCAAGTCAAGTCCCTTTGGTTAAAGACAATTGCTAGAGAAGGACTCAACTGTGAGCCAAAAGCAGCCAATATACCTGACAGCTGGGGAAATGAGTGCCTAGATCATGACAGGAGAGACCTGGGCAGTATACCTGAATATCCACTACAGTACGTCCCTAACATAATTTGGATGCAATTAATTTGTATAGTAAGTTTTCCCCATTTAAGAACAACTCAAATGTACTCGTTTCCTGATAAAACTTCTAAGAAGAAAGTTAGTAGGGAAAAAATGTAACTCCCACCCCGCTTCTGATCTTATAGCCATCATCAATATGCATGATTCCCCTGCTTCCATAATCCACTCTAGATTCCCCTCACCCTCATCTAGTACCTCTACTGCGGTGGCCCAGAGTTTTATCCCTGATGATTCTGAGTCGCAGGTCACCATACCATTCTTGGACCATAATTGCTCCACTTGTATACTTACATTAAACTCACCCGTATACCATGAAACGCCCTCAAGGAACACTTGGGAGCCAAATGCATTCTTCTTGCATCTATTATGTAACAGTAGACTTTCCTCTCCCATAGTGATCAGAGCTAATTATTTTTGCCAACACAGTAACTTCCTTTGTTGCTTACTATTCTCTTGCCACAATTTACTTGAAGTGAATAGAAAACATCTATAGCTTAAAATTTAACAGGATTCATGCCATGTTTCCTGGTAAGCACATCCTCTCTCTGGGAAATAAAAACTCTAGTTTCTCAGAACCTAAAATTTGGGGTTGAAAAGCACAAATTCCCCAAGTGGATTACTAGGAATAATGATAAATGTGGTCACTCCTATTTTCACATCTTGGTTCCTGGAATTCTATATCCCTATAATGATAGTTGGCTTTGAGTACATAATGCTCAATCAGGTGCAACTTTAATGTACTGTCCCATTGTTCTATAAGGTGAGTGGCTTCTAGATAGAACTTCCTTTGTTGTAAAGTGAGTCACTTAGTCCATTGTGATGTTATTTGCAATATCATGTCAGTAGATCACACATTCTGTCAGCTCATGAATAGTGATGCTGGCTGAGGCTCAGTGGCAGCAAATGCAAATATATACCCAGAATACGTGTTGGTTCCACCCTGGACCTGCTTTGACCCTCACCCAAAACTAAAAGCTTCCAGTCACTTGTGAGTGGGTCAGGGCACTATGCTGAAGTTTTGAGAATGATGAGATATAATAATTCATCCTATACTTTGGAGGGGATGGCCCCTCAGGCCCTGGACTACTCTGTAGGTAAAAATTTCATTGATATAATGGACCAGTGATTTTTGTAGGGTTTAAATCCCATCTCTAGGGATGTCATATCCTATTTACCATTTCCATAAATCTCTGTGAGTCAATTCTCTGTGAGTCAGTACACACATACCCACATACACACACGAACACACACATACACACACACACACACACACACACACACACCCCTGTGATATTGCCACTCATTATTTCACTTCAGATGGTTTAAGATAGTTAAGTGCTATGACATGGTTTCTATTATTTCAACATCCTATAATTTCCATTGCTACTAGGGAGCCCAGTTCTAGAACACCATCTCCTATCATCACTTGTGATCTACAGAAGGCAGCTATCACTGAGAAACTCAGTAATGCTGGTTCCTTTCACAAGAATATTTATTATTACTTTGAAAATGGGAGTGCCCTGTATATTCACAAAGTACATATGTCTAGCATGCTCACTTCCCTATGTCTTTTGATTTCTTCTTCTATTGTTTGCCATGGCAACTTTGGCATTTCTACATCACTTAGTATGGGCCAAGCTGCTAAGAGCCAATTTAATTCCATTTTAGTAGCATTTCCTGGGGTCTTTAACACTGTTAAATTCTATATCGGAAGAGAGTATTCCCATATTAGGAGAGAGTACTCCCTTATCTAACTTAATGTTCTATTATTTCTTGATTCAGTTATCCCCAGAATCCAGTTCCACACATATTCTCCAGATTCCTTCTGGTTCATGTTGGCTAGGTCCCTTCTTTTACACAGTAAGCTGACCATTACCATGGTTGGGTTATGTTGATACTTGACAAAAGGAGAGATAAAGGAGAACATTTGTTGTCTATATTACGTTCAAGAAGAGTTAGAGAGTAGGCCACTTCTGTAGGTTGAGACAGTTAAAGGAATGTGAGGATTCAAGGTTTTGCAGTGTGTTGACCCAGATGTCCCTATCCCAAATCTCAGGATTCTGTACCTTCCCAATTAGCCCTGACCTTGATAAAGCAGACTTGCAGAGGCTTGCCGGCAAGACTTGTTCCACTTCTCTCATAATTAAGTCTGACGCCTAATTCTCAGCATGTTCTGTGTTCCATCTGCAGAAGATGCATCTACTCCTGTAGAATGTACCATTTGCCTTTATTAAATGTGAGCAATAAACCTGGATACCATTATTACCCTCAATATCTACACCCCTGAAATTTTAAAATAATTGAAATTCTCCTTTGATTCAAACTTCCTCCTTCTAGAGCTGGACCTACTGATCCTGTTCTAACCTCAGCATAACTTAATGTTGACTCTATTTTCCTTTCCTGATTCATTCCCTTTGCTATGTAGTCTAAACCCATTTCAACTCTTTTCTTGCAAGTATTCACAAATCCTATGGCCTTTCCAACTTTCACCATGTCAACTTCTCTAATCAACCCTGGAAAACCACAATATATTTCTTATTTATTTCCTTTGGACTATGACACATTGCTGGAGAACATTAATGTAACAGTAGAAATCAGCTACAATGAAATTTGTAATTTTTGTCTTCAATAGAGTCCTCAATGTTTTCTACGCACCACTGTATTCACCAATTTCTTCTAATTTTCTTTGTCAATGGAATAAAGTTTTTTCAAACTAAATCTAATATGATCAATTCTTCGTTCTTAACAGATAATTAACTCCTTTCTTTGTAACAAAAACAAAAACTCCTTTCTCTGTAAACAAACAAAAAAAACAAGTCCACTTGATATTTTCTCCTTCAGCTTCATCTTATTTCCTATGTGTAATCTATAACATCATCGGTCCACATCTCCCTAGTGAGAAAAAAAAAATAGTTCTTTTCTCTTGCACACCAACATCTCCATCTATGATTTTTATTTAGGAGCTTTCTAACAACAGCAACAGTAATAGCTGTCATCTATGGAATGTTCACCTGCACCAGCCACTAGGATAAGAACTTTAATTGTAACATGTAATCTTCACCATAATGTTTAATTATCTCCATTTAATAAGTGACAAAACTGAGGCTTGCCCAAGTTTACACAGTTTTAAACCCTAGTGGTCTAGTGCCAGATCACACAAGATTAGCACTAACCAAACATTATTTTTTTTAATTGTTTTTAATGTTTATTTATTTTTGAGAGAGAAAGAGAGAAAGAGAAAGGGAGGGAGGGGCAGAGAGACAGGGAGACAGAGAATCTGAAGCAGGCTCCAGGCTCTAAGCTGCCAGCACAGAGCCAGACATGGGGCTCAAACCCATGAGCCATGAGATCATGACCTAAGTGGAAGTCGGATGCTTACCTGACTGAGCCACCCAGGCACTCCAAACTTTCTTTCTTACTAATCCTGTCTATTCCCATCATGTTATTCTTGATCTCTAAACATGCTCAAGTGCTTTTGTCTTAAAACTACCTTTCTTCAGTTTTTATTTCCCTTCAAACCACCATTCTAGCTTCTTCTACTCATTTAAGATGAAAAATAAGGTAGTATGCTCCTTAGAAAAATAAGGTAGTATGACCCTCTGCCTCCACTTTCTTATCTCCAATTCATTCACCAATCTTCTACAGTCTGCCATATTCTTTCATTAATCTAATAAAATTGCCATCAACCACCTCCCTGAAATCCAGTAGCCACATGTCAATCCTGCTTGGCCTCTCTGTAGTATTTCATTCTTTTCTCATTCTAAAGTCATCTTCTCTTGACTCATGATACTATTCTTTCTTGGCTTTCCTTTTATTTCTTAAGTCCCCCTTCTCAGTCTTATTTACTGCTCTTTCTTACTAAAATGTTGGCCTCCTTGCCCTTATCTCTCATTACCCCTCCTTTATATGCACCTCAATACAAAAACTTTAAAGAGCTGATCACTGTCCTGAAGAAGTTTATTAAGCAGTTCACTGAACAATACTATATACAATACTCTAAACACATTCACAGAACTTATAGTGACCAGATATAAATTACTATACAAAGCATTATGGTACATTAAGTGTTTGAGGAAGCACAGGATAGAAGATTCAATTGTTAAGGTAATTCATTAAGTTGGATTTCTCAGAGGAGCTGTGTGTTGAAGAACCTGTGGAAAATGAATTCTCTCTCTCATCTACTTAACTTGGAAAAGATGATTATTCATTTTCCCTCATTCTCAAAGAGCCAAAGAAAACAATTCAGCTAGCTGCTTTAGTAATCAATCCTGTGTGTTTAATGATCCTTCAACTATTTTAATTTAATCATCCATGAAATCATTAAAAAATGTCTGGTGAGTTTCAAATTCATAGTCTTTACCATCACTTTCCACATGACTCAAATTAAAACCAATTATATAAAATTTTCTCAGCTTTTATCAAATGCTAGAATAGGCAGATTTGAAGATGGCTGAATATTCTTTTTACAAATGATTTATTCATGTGCTCAAAGCCATCCTATGAATTACATATATTTCTTTGCCTTCTTCAGGCCCCACAGTCATAGTGTCATAACTATCCAGAGTTGGGGTCACACAGAAATGGCTCAAACCCCCATGTTTTTTTATTAGCAATATAACCTTCTGTTTATTACTTAAACTGAATCTTCATTTTTTCATATATATGGCAACAAGTTACATATATATATATATATATATATATATACACACATATATATACATATATACATATGTATATACATATATATGTAACATAATTATGTATACATATATATGTACATATATTGTATACATATAATAATTAGGATATTGTTATGAGAATCACTGAGATAATTTTTATGAAAGAGCCTGACCTAAAGGGGATACTCTCTAAACACTGGTCTTCTCCCTTTCTTCCATTTCCATAGCAAATGGGGATTATTTTCTCTTTGCCTATTTTACCCTTCATTTATATAGCAAATAAATTATTAATTTTAAAAACAATCTTTAAATTGGGTTATTTCTAATTTGTTGGCACTATTAATGTATGGTAGTATGCCTTGCACCTCTAGCATATTGTGTTTGACATTCCCAAGAAAAATACATATACCTTCTGTTGAAGTCATTGTGTGCTATTACTGTAAAAGTTATGATAAAAATAATTATAAAGAAATTGTCAATCTATCACTATGATGGCTCTGCACACTTTCTTGCTGCATATTTTCTCCTTGCTATTTTATTAAAAGAAATATTAAATTAAATATAAAATATTCAATAAAATATTAACTTTTTTTACTATAGAGAAGGTAGTAAAAATTAAAAATCCAAGTAGGAAGGGGTACCTGGGGGCTGAGTCAGTTAAGTGTCCAAGTCTTGATTTCGGCTCAGGTCATGATCTCATGGTTCATGGGATCCAGACCCATATTGGGCTCTGTGCTGACAGTGCAGAGCATACAAGGGATTCTCTCTCACTCTCTCTGCTTCTCCCCCACTCACACTCGTGTTTTCTCTCTCTCAAAATAAACAGTTTTTTAAAAATCCAAGTAGGAAAATGTGCAAGAAAAATTATGTCTATGAGAATTTAGTGTATATTAAAATTTAGAATTACTGTATATGTGTTGTGGGAGTCCATAAAAAATATGGAAAAGACCTTCATAGACAAAATAGTTAAGTTGCCAAGATATCTCTAAAACCCAGTAAGAAGAATGTGTTGTTATGGAAAAAGCTTAAAATTGGTAGCCACTGAGGGGCTCTACAGTAGGCCAAGGTTAATTTAATGATAAAATTTAGTACTTTCAGGGGGAAAAAAATGAATGTACTTTTTTTTGGTCCACTAAAAATGGACCACTAAAAATACAACATACTACAGAAATGGAAATGTCCATTTCCCTAGAAGAGAAAGAAATTGATTTGAAGGAGATCAATATTACTTAAAGAACAGAAAAACATGTAACTTATAAAACCAAGTCCATATGGGATTCATTCCAAAGGTGAAGAAAGTGGCAAATGTTAGGAGAAATCTCTATCTGCTATAATTCACATCTCCCTGTAAATTGGGATGGGACTTATAGGCTACCAAAAAAATGAACATAGCTCTATATAAAAAAGAACCTTTAAACCATAATGAAGATCTTGTTACTTTTATTTTCAGAGAGCAGCAGTCTTATAGAATGTGCTAGAATGTTTTTCTCTGACCCATTTTATCTCACAGTTTTTAGTTATTGGCTCTAAATGGTATGTCTCCTTCAGCAATTTCTAAATTTTTAAAGTTAACATTGCTTTGCATTTAAGATGTGTTGGCAAGGACTGTAATGAGAATTTTAAATTTGAATAAAACCTCTTGAAGTTCTAAATGAGGCCATCAAAGAGAACATTCACCAGATGGAAACAGTGATTGATCTAAAGCCTCGAGTCTTGTTTTTAATCTCTTGTTTTCCAGCAAAGAGAAATTTTACAGAATCTTCTTTCTTCTTAACGATTTAAACTAAAATACATAGTTAAAATGGAGGTACTATGGTATATTTATAGAACGGAAAGTAGAGAATCTTATGTCACATCCCAATCAAGAAATAGGGGACTCTAAAAACAATGTGCATACCTCTAGCTGCGGTTCCTGCTCTGTTGCTACTCCTAAATTAATTTTTCACTGCTGGGTGGAGGGCACTCCCCAAAGTTCTCATGTCCCTAGATGATGGCCTATGTTTGAGTCTAAGATTTTTCATCAAGCTCTGTGATTTCCTCTGATTCCTTGAGACTCTGTTACACTGCATTTCTCCCTTCCACCTAGACAGGACTTCTCACTCTCTCCTTTTCCCATTTACCAGATGAGTAGAAAGGATGCTGAAAATGTAAAAGAGGGCAGAGGTACAGCTATAAAGAGTCTGGATGCCTGATCATGGATGTTAAGCTTTTGTATAAATAACAAATAAATTTTGGCAACTATCAGTTTGTTCTCTGTATTTACAGGTTGCCAAATTAAATATGTAAGGTTTATTTTATATCAATTATATTTCAGCAAAGTTATTTTTATAGCTTAGAAAAAATTTAAAAATAGCTTCATATAACATTCTGTTATATGCAATTTTTTTTGATAAATAATGTTCAAATACAGAATGCAATACCTTACCCAGCATGACATATAATAGGGATTCAGTAAACATTTGTTAAATTTCACTGCTTTTTAAATTTTTTTTTTTTTTAATTTTTTTTTCAAACGTTTTTTATTTATTTTTGGGACAGAGAGAGACAGAGCATGAACGGGGGAGGGGCAGAGAGAGAGGGAGACACAGAATCGGAAACAGGCTCCAGGCTCTGAGCCATCAGCCCAGAGCCCGACGCGGGGCTCGACCTCACGGACCGCGAGATCGTGACCTGGCTGAAGTCGGACGCTTAACCAACTGCGCCACCCAGGCGCCCCATTAAATTTTTTTAATGTTTATTTATTTGAGAGAGAGAGAGAGAGAGAGAATAGGGGAGGGGCAGAGAGAGAGAGGGAAACAGAATCTGAAGCAAGCAGGCTCCAGGCTCTGCACTGTCAGCACAGAGCCCGATGCAGGGCTCGAACTCACAGACTGTGAGATCATGACCTGAGCTGAAGTCGGATGCTTAACCAACTGTGCCACCCAGACGCCCCATAATTTTACTGTTTTTTAACAAAGTGATTTTCCTCAGTAATAATTTCTCAGATAAAACTCAGGTAAAAATAAAGAAAAGCAAATAAATTCTCATTGTGTTAACCCACTAAAATATTGGGTTGTTTATTATTATTATTATTATTATATCATTAGCAGTTAGCCTGACCTTTTCACATCACATCTCCTTGAGAATTCCACGCATACAGAGTGAATTCAATGAAGAGAAAATTGTGGAAAACAGATTTCAGCTACTTGAGATAATTTCACAAGTAAAATTTCAGCCTGATGTTGGTGTAATGTAGTTCTTCGTGAAAACAATGACCAACCCTATCATTAGTGTCTGTTACGGTTAATTTTATGTGTCAAGTTAGCTAGAGCCCAGACACTTGGTTAACCACATCTGGATGTTCCTATGAAGGTATTTTTTAGATGAGATTAATATTTAAATCAGTACATTTTGAGTAAAGCAAATTACCATCCATAATGTGGGTGGGCCCCATCCAATCAGTTGAAGGAATTAAGAAAAAGAATGACCTACCCTGAAGAAATGGGAATTTCATCATACTGCCTTTGGACTCAATTTGCAGCATCAACTCTTCCCTGGATCTCTAGCCTGCTTGTTCAACCTTGCAAATTTTTGACTCATAATCATGTGAACCAAATCCTTATAATTTCTCTCTCTCTCTCTCTCTCTCTCTCCCTCCCTTCCCCCACCCCACCCCACATACTCAGAGTCTGGATGCCTGTGTGTGTGTGTTTCTGTGTGTATTAATTTTGGAATTAATACACTTGTCACAGAAAAATGTTTAGATGTTCTTTATGAGTCCTGCTACTGTTTATTGTATCTAAGTTTATCCCATCTTTTCAATTACAATTATAAACAATGAGTTAAAACTGAAAAAGGCTGACTCCAGAAGGTTCAAACAGAAAAGCACATGCACATGAATTAAGAGCAATATACCTTTTTTTTCTTTGAAAATTATTTACTGGGTGCTTGCTTCAGCAGCACATATACTGAAATGATACAGAGAAAATTAGCATGTTATCTGTGCAAGGATGACACAAAAATAACTTATTGGACATCTTCTCATATTGAGCAATGTGGAAAGCTTGAATAACATAAAGCTTATAGAAACATGGTTCCTGCCTATGGTAAGTCAGATTTTCAAAAAATATCAGGAACAATACTTCCTAACCTTCATGCTCTTTTACTATGTAATTCTGATATTCCTCCTACTGGAAGGCAGAGTCTATGTCTCCTCCTCTTGAATCTGGATGACCTTCTGCCTCAACAAATATAGTAGGTCAGAAGTAATATAATGGGATTTTCAAGACAAGAGCATAACAATGCTATGTTCTTCTGCCTTGCTCTCTTGGGACACTTGCTTTGTGGGAAGCCAGATGCCATGCAAGCAGTCCAACAACTGTTAAGGTTTCTGTACTTAACCCAAACTAATTCACAGGAAAGGAAGATGGCAGCA
Source organism: Puma concolor (assembly GCF_028749965.1). Classification (NCBI taxonomy): domain Eukaryota; kingdom Metazoa; phylum Chordata; class Mammalia; order Carnivora; family Felidae; genus Puma; species Puma concolor. The sequence continues at coordinate 110,904,297 of NC_141671.1, forward strand.
GAGTAGGGGGACCCTAGACTCCACATAAATACAACCAGATAACTATCAAAACATCTTAAATATCCCAGAAATTGACCTGAAGGCTGGATGAACAAACTCCACAACTAAAGGTACAGAAAAGGCCATATCAAAGATGGGAGGAAATGTGGATAACTGGTTTGGGAGAGAAATGGATTGTGGCTGCCACAGTAGACAGGGACCATGGTCACAAGGAAGTGCACAGGGAAAACGAATCCCCATAGCAATTGAATTGGAAAGTGATAGGGGCCAAATTTCATGAGTTCTTGCAACCAGTGGGGCTAAAAGCATGGAGTTCTAAGGTCAGCAGGCTTGGCTCAGGGAGAGCCCAAAGCATTGGGGCTGCTCTTGGAGAGAAGGCAGAGCAAATAGCCCACAGACATACACTATATAAACAGCAATCTGAAGAACACCCAGGGAACACAGCAGAGAGGCTATTTGCTCATCTTAGAGTGTGTCCCAGAAAGGCAGCATGCACAAAGACTCCTCCAGAAACAAAGGAACTGGCAGGTGCCATTTCATTTCCCCCTTCCCTCCACATAAGCACAGGGCCACTTACAGGAACCAATGCGGCACCATTCACTTGCTACCAAAACTTGTTTATACCAAGCCCTGCCCCCACTGATCTCCAGTGGAACTGTTCCTCTCAGCAATGCTTGCCTCAGTCCCAGCATAGTGGCCCTCTCCCACAGAAGACCAGCCCAAACCTCAGTCTACAATGTCTCCCAACCCAAGAGTTTTTCAGGGATTTGGGTGTAGCAGCAGAGGTGACAGGTCTCAATTCACAAGCAGACCAAAGCATACCTAGTTAAAACTCACATTCAGGACAGGGACCAAACAGAGTCCACAATAGGCAAAGAAAACCTCTGTAGACAACTGGCCTGAAGGATAAAGCAGCCAGAACAAACAGCAGAACACACACAGCAGCACATACTGGAGATAACTCCTGAAGCACCAGGCCCTGGGGAGCAGGGGGTACTACACTACTGGGCACTACAGGACCTCTTCTTCATAAAGACAGTATGCTCAAGAACAGGAGTTGTAGCTAACTTTCCTAACTCAAAAGCAGGCACAGATATTTAGACAAAAGAAGACAGAAGAATTTGCCCCAAATGAAAGAACAGAGCAAGGAGCACCTGGGTGGCTCAGTCAGTTAAGCGTCTGACTTCGGCTCAGGTCATGATCTCATAGCTTGTGAGTTCGAGCCCCATATCGGGCTCTGTGCTGACAGCTCGGAGCCTGGAGCCTGCTTCAGATTCTGTGTCTCCCTCTCTCTCTCTGCCCCTCCCCTACTCACACTCTGTCTCTCTCTCTCAAAAAATAAATAAACATTAAAAAAAATTAAAAAAAAAAAAAAAGAAAGAAAGAAAGAACAGGGCAAGGTCACAGCCAGGGATCTAAGTGAACTAGATATAAGTAACATGCCTGATAGAGAACTTAAACTAATCATAGAGATACTGTATTTGAGAAAAGAATGGAAGACATCAGTGAGACCATTATTATAGAGATAAGGAATAACATATCAGAGATAAAGGGCTCAATTAAATGGAATGAGAAATACATTTGATGGAATAAACAGCAGGCTAGAAGAAGCAGAGGAAGTAATTGGTGACCTAGAAGACAGAGTAATGGAAAGTAATCAACATGAACAAAAGAGAGGGAAAACTTAAGCTATGCAAAATAAAATAGACTTAAGGAACTAAGTGACTCTGTCCAGTATAATAACACTCACATTATAGGAGTCCCAGAAGAAGTGAGTGAAAAGGGGACAGAAAATTTACTGGAAGAGATAAGAGCTGAAAATGTCCATAAAGGGAACAGATATCCACATCCAGGAGGAACACAGAACCCCTAACAAAATCAACAAAAGCAGATCCACACCCAGACATATTATAACTAAAATGGCAAGCTGTAGTGACAAAGAAAAAATATTAAAAGCAGCAAGACAGGGGCACATGGGTGGCTCATTTGGTTGAGCCAATTCTTGATTTCATCTCAGGTCATGATCCCAGGGTCTTGGGATGGAGCCCCATGTTGGGTTCCATGCTGTGTGAAGCCTGCTTAAGACTCTCTCTCTTTCCCTCTGGCCCTCTTCCTGTCTCTCTCTCTCTCTCTCTCTCTCTCTCTCTCTCTCTCAAATAAAAATAAATATTTTTTTAAAAAAGCAGCAAGACCAAAAACAAACAAACAAACAAACAAAAAAAGACAAAAAAAGACAGTTACATATGAGGGAAACCACATAAGACTATCAGGAGATTTTTCAGCAAACTTTCCAAGCCATAAGTGAATGGCATGATATATTAGAAGTGCTGAATAGTAAAAATCTGCAGCCAGGAATACTCTAGCCAGCAAGGCTATCGTTCAGAATAGAAAGAGAGTTAAAAGGTTTCTCAAACAAAAACTAGAGGAGTTCATGACCACTAAACCAACCCTGCAAGAAATTAAAGACTCTTTGAATGGAAAGGAAAGAATAAAGGGGAGGTATAAAGGTAAGAAACACAAAAGCAGTAAAAATGAAAATTTTTGTAAAATATTAGTCAAGAAAATCACAAAATAAAAGGATGTAAAAGATGACAACATATACCTAAAACATGGGAAGTAGACAAGTAAAGAATGGGTTCAAAATCAAATGCCTATCAATATAGACTGCTATATGCAGAAGATGTTATACACCAACCTAATGGTAACCACAAATCAAAAACTCTTAATAAACTTGCAAAGAATAAAGAGAAAGAAATCCAAATATATCACTGAAGAAAATGAGCAAACCATGAAAGAGTGAAATACAAGAAAGAATCAAGCAAAATCTTCAGAAACAACCACAAAACAGGTAATAAAATAGCAATAAAACCATATCTGGTATCTGACAGTAAATGGACTAAAGAATCCTACTAAAAGACATAGGGTGAAAGAATGGAAAAAGAAAAAAAAATAGGACTCATTTATATACTGCTTATAAGACACTCATTTTAGACCTAAAGACAACTGCAGACTGAAAGTAAGGGGATAGAGAAACATTTATCACGAAAATGGACATCAAAGGAAAGTCCAAGTAGCAATACTTATATTGGACAAAATAAACTTTAAAACAAAGACTGTAACAAGAGATAAAGAAAGACCTTATACAATAATAAAGGAGATAATCCAACAAAAAGATATACCAACTGTGAATATTTATGCACCCAACATGAGAGCACACAAATACATAAAATAGTTAATAACAAACATAAAGGAACTAATTGATAATAATACAATAATAGTAATGGACTTTAACACCCCACTTATGTCAATAGACAGATCATCTAAAGAGAAAATCAACAAGATAACAATGGTTTTGAATGACACACTGGACCAGTTGGACTTAACAGATATATTCAGAGAATTCCATCACCAAACAGCAGAATACACATTCTTTTCAAGTGCACATGGAACACTTTCTAGAACAGATCACATTTTAGGCCACAAAACAAGCCTCAACAAATTCAAAAAGATCAAAATCATACCATGCATCTTTTCTGACCAGAACACTATGGAACTAGAAGTCAACCACAAGAAAAATTCTGGAAACGCCACAAACACATGGGGCAGGGGTTTAAATAACCCACTACTAAACTAAGAATGAGTCAACCAGAGAATCACAAAAGAAATTAAAAATTAAATGTAAACAGATGAAAACGAAAAGACAATGGTTCAAACCTTTTGGGACACAGCAAAAGCAGTTCTAAAAGGGAAATTTAGAGTAATACAGGCCTACCTACCTCAAGAAGCAAGAAAATCTCAAATAAACAACCTAATTTTAAACCTAAAGGAGCTATAAAAAGAACAATAAACAAAATCTAAAACCAGCAGAAGGAAGTAAATAATAAAGATTAGAGTATACATAAATGATATAGAAACTAAAAAAATTAAATTAAATTAAAAAAAAATAGAACAGACCAATGAAACCAGGAGCGGTTCTGTGAAAAAAGTCAATAAAACTGATAAACCTCTAGCTAGATTTGTCAAGGGGAAAAAAAGAGAAGGAACCCAAATAAATAAAATCACTTATAAGAGAGGACAAATAATAACAAACACCACAGAAATGTAATTATAAGAGAATATTATGGAAACCTATATGCCAACAAATTGGAAACCTAGAAGAAATGGATAAATTTCTAGAAATATGTAACTTACCAAAACTGAAACATGAAGAAATATAAAATTTGAACAGAAAATTTCTAGAAATATGTAACTTACCAAAACTGAAACATGAAGAAATATAAAATTTGAACAGAATTATTACCAGCAAAAAAATTGAATAGGTAATCAAAAAATTCCCAATAAATAGAAGTCCAGGCCCAGATGCACAGGTGAATTCTACCAAACATTTAAAGAATAATTAATACCTATTCTGTTCAAACTATTCCAAAAAACAGAAGAGGAAGGAAAACTTCCAAATTCATTCGAGGGGCCAGTGTTATCCTGATACCAAAACCAGATAAAGATGCCACAAAAAAAAAATAGAAATACAGGCCAATATCTCTGATGAACATAGATGTAAAACCTTCAACAAAATACTAGCAAAGCAAATCCAACAATACATTAAAAAAATAATTCACTATAATCAAGTGGGATATATTTCTGTGTTGTAAAGGTGGTTCAATATTCACATATTCACAAATCAATCAACATGATACATCATATCAATAAAAGAAAGTGTAAGAATATCATATGATCATTTCAATAGATGCAGAAAAAGCATTTGACAAAGTACAGCATCCATTCATGATAAAGACTCTCAACAACAACAAAAAAAACCCTCAACAAAGTAAGTTTAGTGGGAACATGCCTCAACAAATAAATATATATGAAAAACCCCAGCCAATACCATCTTCAATGGGGAAAAACCAAAAGCTTTTTCCTGAAGTCAGGAACAAGAAAATGATGTCCATTCTTACCAGTTTTATTCAAAATCGTATTGGAAGTCCTGGCCACAGCAATCAGACAACAATAACAAATAAAAGGTATCCAAATCAGTAAGGAAGAAGTAAAACTTTCACTATTTGCAAATGACATAATGCTGTATATAGAAAACCTGAAAGACTACACCAAAAAACTGTTAGAACTGATAAATGAATTCAGTAAAGTCACAGGATACAAAATCAATCTGCAGAAATGTGTTGCATTTTCTTTTTTTTTAAGTTTATTTATTTATTTTGAGAGAGAGAAAGAGAGAGCATAAGCAGGGGAAGAGCAGAGAGGAGAGACAGAATCCCAAGCAGGCTTTGCACCATCAACACAGAGCCCGATGTGGGGCTCAATTTGTGAACCATGAGACCATGACCTGAGCTGAGATCAAGAGTCAGACACTTGACCAACTGTGCTACCTAGGCACCACATGTGTTGCATTTCTATACACTAATAATGAAGCAGCAGAAAGAGAAATTAAGAAAACAGTACCATTTATAATTACACTAAAAGTAATAATACATCTAGGAATAAACCTAACCAAAGAAGTGAAAGACTTATACTCTGAAAACTGTAAAACACTGATGAAAAAAATTGAAGGTGACACAAAGAAAGGGAAAGACATTCCATGCACATGGACTGGAAGAACAAACCTTAAAATGTCTATACTGCCCAAAGAAATCTACACATTTAATATAATCACTATCAAAATACCAACAGCAGGGGCACCAGGGTGGCTCAGTAGGTTAAGCACCCGACTTCAGCTCAGGTCATGATCTCACAGTTGATGCGTTCGAAACCTGTGTAAGGCTCTGTGCTGACAGCTCAGAGCCTGGAGCATGCTTCAGATTCTCTCTCTCTCTCTCTCTCTGCCTCTTCCCTGCTCACACTCTGCCTCTCTCTCTCTCTCAAAAATAAACATTAAAAAACCTTTTTTAAAAAATACCAATGGCATTTTTCACAGAACAAACAATCCTAAAATTTGTGTGTAACCACAAAAGACCTTGAATAAACTAAGCAATCTTAAAAAAGGAAAGCAAAGTTGGAGGAAAACTTCAAGTTATATTACAAAGCTATAGTCATCAAAAGAGTATGGCATTGGCGCAAAAATAGATCAATGGAACAGAATACAAAATCCAGAAATAAACCACAACTATATTGTCAATTAATCTCAACAAGGAGAAAAGAATATCTATGAGAAAAAGACCATCTCTTCAACACATAGTGTTGGGAAAACTGGAGAGCAACATGCAAAAGATTGAAACTGGTCCACTTTTTACACTATACACAAAAATAAACTCAAATTGTATTAAAGACCTAAATGAGACTTGGAACCATAAAAATCCTAGAAGAGAGCACAAGCAGTAACTTCTCTGACATCAGCCATAACAAATTTTTCTCTAGGTATGTTCTCTCAGGCAAGGGAAACAAACGCAAAAATAAACAATTGGGCTACATCAAAATAAAAAGCTTCTGCACAGCAAAGGAAATAGTCAACAAAACTAAAAGGCACCCTACAGAATGTGATACGATATTTGAAAATGACATATCTGATAAAGGGTTAGTGTCCAAAATATATAAAGAACTTATAAAACTTAACAACCAAAAAACAACCCAATTAAAAATGGGCAGAAGACATGAATAGACATGAAAAGTTACTCAAAATCACTCATCAAGAAAATGCAAATCAAAACTGCAATAAACTATCACCTCACACCTGTCAGAATGACTAAAATTAACAACACAAGGAACAACAGATATTGGCATGGATGTGGAGAAAGGGAAACATACTCTTGGTGGGAATGCAAACTGGTGCAGCCACTCTGGAAAACAGTATAGAGAGTTATCAAACTCTCTTATAGAGAGTTTCTTTCAGAGGAATTTATAGAGGTTCCTCAAAAAGTTAAAAATAGAACTACCCTATGATCCAGTACTCACACTCCTGGGTATTTACCCAAAGAATACAAAAACACTAATTCAAAGTGATACATGCACCCAGTGTTTACAGCAGCATTATTTACAATAACAAACATACAAAATCATCTCAAGTGTCCAGCAATTGATGAATAAAGAAGAGTTGGCATGAAAACTGCCAATCTTGCCATGTCCAATGACAGGGATGGAACTAGAGAGTATAATGCTAAGCGAAATAAGTTAGTCAGACAAAGACAAATACCTTATGACTTCACTCATGTGTGGAATTTAAGAAACAAAACACGGGGGGGGGGGGAGAGAGAGGGAGCCAAAACAAGAAATAGACACTTAACTGTAGAGAACAAAGTGATAGCTTTCAGAGGCAGGGGTTGGGGGATGTATTAAAAGTACTGGAGATTAAAGAGTGTACTTGTCATGATAAGCATCAGGTGATGTATGGAATTATTGAATCACTATATTGTACACCTAAAACTAATATTAACACTGCATGTTAAACTAACTGGAATTAAAATAAACACTAAAAAAAGAAAACTAATTCACATGGACAGAGCACATAGAGAGATCCTAAGAATATATGCAGAAAGAAAGAGAGAGACCTAAACAGCTCTCAGATCTTCCAGTCCCCTGTGTTTCAATTCCATCCACTGATTGACTAAACCATGTGAGAGACTGTTATGGACTGAATTATGACCCACACAAAATTCCCATGTTGAAGCCTTAACCCCCAGAGTGACTATGTATGAAGACAGGACAGTTAAGCAGGTAAATAAGGTTAAATGAGGTCATAAAAGTGGGGCTTAAGCCAATAACCAGTATCCTTATAAGTAAGGAGGGGATACCAGAGATCTCTCTCTTTTCACCTCTGCACAGAGGAAAGGCCATGTGAGAACACAGTAAGAAGTCAGCTGACTGAAAGCCAGGAACAGAGACCTCACAAGAAACAAACTCTGTGGGCACCTTGATCTTGAACTTCTTGGTTATGGTGGTCTGAGCATACTAATATAGAGACTTTGAGTCACAACCATACAGTCAAGCCCTCTCCAAATTCCTGACCCACAAAAACTATGAAAGGTAATAAAATGGTGATCCTCATTTTAAGTCATTAAATTTTGGTGTTCTCTGTTATACAAAACAGATACTTGAGACACTGCCCTTGAGGCACTCATAGGGAAGATAAAATAAGTAATTATATATCAAAATGCTATATTAATTATGTATCAAATTCTATGAGCTAGGAAGTAAGCAAATAGAGAGCAGAAGGTTTTTTGAACTGAAAATTTTTAAATATTAAATAATTGACCAGAAGTAGAGCTAGGATGAAGACCTTTTAGATGGGTTCAAACTGGGAGAAAGGAGGTATCACTGAAGGATATTATCAATGAGGTATGCTATGAATTGAACTATATCCCCCAAATTTCATATGTTGAAGCCCTAACCACCCCCATGTAACTATATCTGAGACAGGGCCATTAAGGAAGTGACTAAGGTTAAATGAGGTCCCTGATGCAGTAAAACTGGTGCCCTTATAACAAGAGGAAGAAACAACATAGTTCTCAGAAAAAGGGCCCTCATTGGAACTTGACCATCCTGGAACCCTGATATAGCACTTCCAGCTTCCAGAACTGTGAGAAAATAAACTTCTTTTGTTTAAGCCTCCCAGTCTATGGCATTTTGTTATGGCAGGCTGAGCTTACTATTACAGGTGACTTCACACTTTTTTTCCAGAACTTAATTAGCTTGAGTATCAAACCCTTAGTAAATATGGAGAAAAATAAAAATATGTTTGTCATTTGTCTGATCCACATATTAGTCTATGAGCAACTTTAAGACAGGAGTTACATTCACTGAGGTACATCCCAGCACCTAGATCATGACCTGTATCTGAGTCATAGTAATTGCTGAAAGAATGGAGAAAGGGAGAGAAGAGGAGTTATAAAACTAAAATCTTTCAGTGATATAGAACCTAATACCATCCAGTAGAATATCTAAAATAACCCAGAGAAAGAAACTTTCCTGAGAGAATAAGTGGAACACAGCAATTAATGGAATGGAACTTGCCAAAAATGGAGAAAACATCTATGAAGCTCTGGGTTAACCAGTGTCAGCAGTATTCAGTCTACAAAAGGCTGGTTTGGTTTTTTGCCTGCGCTTTAACCCACTCATTCTCAAAACTTTCTTCCTACTCATTATGCCCCAATAATTTTTCAGTGCTGGTATAACTGTCTATTGTGACCAGTCTGGGGTGCATCACCTCTGGCTAAAACCTTGTTTTGCAACCTCCAAAAGCTCTTTCTCTGCTGATTTCAGACTCCCCTGAACTCACTGTTCAATTCTTAAATGTTAATCCACATCTAGTTTTGGACACTTTTAAATGAAAAGAGTGTAAATAAATGTGCACCTCACACGCATCATTTTTAAAAAGTCTAAAACTTTTAAAAGGCCAACTACATGCAAAATAATCATTGAGAAGAAAAGGCCATTTACTGTGTACTTAATGAGTGCAGAGCAGGAAGTGAAAGATAAGCAGAAAGAGAAATTTCAGTCCCAGATCTCTCAGTATAACATTTTTCTTTGTCTTTGTGATTGTAAGCACTCATTTATAAGTGGATTCTTTATAGTAAACTTACTCTAGACCAAATTTTCACCTGGCCTTTTTACTGTAATCAAGTATCAAGGTGGGAAGACAGACTAGGCTCTCTCCTAATGCCCCTGGTTCATGCTCCTTTGACTCCATAACTCTGGGCCAGATTTGGGCTTGCCAGTTTGACTGCCTCTCAGATTTCAATGGGGGAAACAAACTGAACTAGGAGTTCAGCTTCCTTGACACTGAATATTACTTTGTAGTGGCTTCCTATTTAATCTTTGATAAAACTTGAGCTGTCATTACTCTACAGTTTCCCCCAAAGGAGTTACTTTTTACTGAGATAGGACTAGATTTCCAAATATGCTTTTAATACAGACACATATTTCCTACTGGATCTCTTCTTAGATCTCTGAAGTAGTAAAACCTATTGGAAAGTGGAGTATGTACGAGGGATATATATTTATTTCTGAATATGACCCAATTCCAAACATGTCATAAGAGTTGAGCCCTATGTTGAAGAATAAGCTAGTATTTTTCAGTGTCCTAACTATAAACCATATAACAACTTGTGGTACAGGTAAACCCTGAAAGAAAATAGGATTGAATCATGGATGATGAGCTGTGAAATCATTACTTCCTAGCCAGAAGGCAAGGCCCTGAGTTTTGGGTTAAAATAGGTGACATCTGTCTTATTATATCTTCCATGACTATGTGAAGACATGGGAGAGCAGAAGCATTCTGACTGAAACTTATCCTCAAAGTGAACTTCAAATACAACTAGACAACAGAGGCCATAAATACTGATTGATTGGTCTGAATTAAGAAAGCATGCAATTGGCTCAAAAGGAAAAGAATTTCTCTTGAACAATTGTACTAGATACAACTATAAAGTAATTTTTAAATTTCCACAAAGCACACACTGAAATCAATATCTTTACTTAGCAAGTTAAATATTGCACCATCTAATTCATATGTAACATTTAGAATTTTCTAAGGTTTACAGAGCATAAAATAATGTATAGTGTTATCTAATAGCTGGAATAATGATTATTTCAAAGTAGTTCCTAACATAAATATTTTAACATGCAACCCACTCAGTGCTGCTTCAGGTTTATAATTATTTTTGTTATTGAGAATTTTGAAAATAGAATTGTCATGAATTTTTGTTTACACCCCTAATGCAGCTAGATTTTAGCTACTAGGAAAAAAATTTGGGGGCTCTTATGACTCTCCATGGGTTTAGTCTGTGTCTGTCAAGCACTGATGTGCTAATTTGACAGTGGATCCTTCGCCAGTTTGTTATCCCAGACTTCACATTTACCTTGGCTTCATTTGGACTTCTTAATGCACTCTGCTAGTGTTGGGGTACTGTAGCATTTCTCTGCAACTTACATGGCAATGCTAACTCATGCCACATCCTCACTTTGCATCCTATATTCCCTGACAACCTGTGAAGAATGAGTGAGTCTTCACTGGGTGATTGCTTTGTGAAGAAAAATGAATAATTTACCTGATAATCATGGTCACCTATCAGACTATGCATTTTTTCCTAATAAGTGATTTTGCTATGTTTTGTTTAAACCTTATGCTGAATTTTTCATGAGCTGGATGAGTGCTTTCCAGCATCTGTTTATAATGTCGACTAACATTTTTTGGTATGAAATGAAACCTTGGAAGAGGAGAACAGAAAAACTGCATGTTTAAAAAGATATATTACCTTTCACAATGGGGGCTCTCTGTGCTTGAGTTACAAGGTCTCCAAAGGTTTCAGAGTGATCTCATGATTTTCAAATCTTGCATTCAAATGATTACATGTTACACAGCATATTGTGTCATCTGCACACTGCTTAAAGACCAATTTGTACTTAATATTTTGAAAGACAGGAATCATAGGAGCTGAGTACTTATATCCAAGTATTCTTGATGAGTAATATCTAAAGGTCTGAACACTAAAAGCTCCTATTTAAAAACTAACCTTAAACCTTACCAAAGAAGTTCATATGTCTGTTTGAGACTATTAGAGGCATAAAAGAGTATTTTATTCACTGAGTGGTAACTACTGAGGAAATGGGAGATTAAGGAGGAGAATACACTGTATAGAGCAGGGAATTTTAAATAATTAACTTATAAAATAATTGGCTTTCAATTTATGCATTTCCAAGGAAGTTTTAAGCTTGAAAAAAAATTATCTGCATAGTAATTTGCAGTTTCAAATGTTTCTAAATGATTATCATGTTTAATGTATTTATAAATCATTAGAAATCCAAATGTTTAACTTATTTAAAAAATATATTCAAGCTAAAATACCTTTAACTTTTAGAAGCTCAGCAGAAACAACGAAGGTAAATGCATTTAGTTCTTTAGTTCACATGTAAATGAGAGTTATATTTGGTAAATTTATTTTGTTTTTGATGTATGATAATCTTTTGGCTTTTTTCATCAAAAAAAAATAGAGGATCTAGTGGCACTCAAGTAATTCTATTGCTATTGAGTTATTGACTAAAATGTGAACACATAAAGAGAAGAGAAACACCTCATTTAAATTTGTATTACCAATGACTAGCAAAGTGTTTGGCATATATCAGGCACATAATTAACTGTGGCATGAATATCTGACAATGGCAAATAGATAGAAATATACAATCTTTCCAATACAAATGGAATAGCAAAATGATAATTTAAGAATAAAGTTGTGGCTGAATAGACACTTTTCCAAAGACATCCAGATGGCTAACACATATATGAAAAGATGCTCAACATCACTCATCATCAGGGAAATACAAATCAAAACCACAGTGAGATACCAACTCAAACCTGTCAGAATGGCTAAAATTAACAAATCAGGAAACAACAGATGTTGGTGAGGATGCGGAAAAAGAGGAACACTTTTGCACTGCTGGTGGAAATGCAAACTGGTGCAACCACTCTGGAAAACAGTATGGAGGTCCCTCAAAAAATTAAAAATAGAACTATCCTGTAACCCAGCAATTGCACTTCTAGGTATTTATCCAAAGGATACAGGAGTACTGATTCAAAGGGGCACATGCACCCCAATGTTTATGGCAACAATATTGACAATAGCCAAATTATGGAAAGAGCCCAAAAATCCATTGACTGATAATGGATAAAGAAGATGCAGTCTATGTATACAATGGAATATTACTCAGCAATCAGAAAGAATGAAATCTTGCCATTTTCAGCAACATAGATGGAACTAGAGTGTATTATGCTAAGTAAAATAATTCAGTCAGAGAAAGATAAATATCATGCTTTCACTCATATGTGGAATTTCAGAAACAAAACAGATGAACATAAGGAAAGGGAAGGAAAAGTAAGATAAAAACAGAGAGGGAGACAAACCATAAGAGACTATTAAATACAGAGAACAAACTGAGAATTGCTGGCGGGGTGTTGAGTGGGCTAAATGGGTGATGGGAATTAAGGAGAGCACTTGTTGGGATGAGCACTGGGTGTTATATGTAAGTGAAGAATCATTAAATTCTATTCCTGAAATCATTACTACACTATATGTTAACTAACTTGGATTTAAATTTTAAAAAATAGATAAATTTAAAGAGAAAAAAAGAATACGGTTGTGACAAGGCTTAGTGCAAAATGGATTGGATTTCAAAAAAATGTGGGTCAAACTTAATACAAATAATAATGACCTCAATTTAAAATTAAACTCTTAGCAAAAATTTTAGAATTTAGCTTAGAAAATAAAAAATACATAACATTTGCATAGCGTTTCATAATTTAGTAAACAAATATATATTATCTTATTTGCTCCTCTTTTCCTGGCATTTGGATATTAATACTGTATTTTATTTATTCTCTTTATTTGAAGGATAGCAGAGATATATGAAAGTGCATAAATTAGACCTCTCACTCTAGTGTACAGTATGAGGGTTTTTTACATCTATATGGCCCTGAGTAATCACACCGAACTCAAAATATAAAATATTTCCAGATCCCATAAGCTTTCCACTATTCTTTATTTATTATCACTGATTAGTTTTGCCTGTTCTCATACTTCATACAGATAGAACCAGAGAATAAATGTATCTTTGTGCCTGACTACTTTCTGTCAGTAGAGTACCTATAAATTTCACCCATATTATAGCATATATCAGAGTTGGTTATTTTTTATTGCTGCAGAGCATTTCATTATACAAATATACTTATATTTATTTATCCATTCTCCTGTTAATATTTTTGCTAGTATTAATAAAACTGTGAACATTTTGAGTACTACTTTTATATGTACTCATTTGTCTTTTATATGTAACTGGGAGTGGAATTATTTGGCCATAAAATTTTCCAAAGTGGTTATATAATTTTATGCTATCAGCAACATATGTTCCATTTGCTCCATATGCTTGCCAACACTTCATATTGTCAGTCTTTTTAATTTTAACCATCAGGTGGGTATGTAGTAGTATTTCATTGTGGATTATTTTCATTTAAAAAAAAAAAAAAACTAAATTCAGAGCAATTACATGGCTTACCTAATTACATATATAGTATAAGCTATGACCCCCAAGCTTGGTTTCCAGATTCTATATTCATTGTTTTGCTTCTTCTATTACACAGTGCTAGTGTTCTTCCTTCCTTTCCCCTTTTTCTTTGGTCTTGTCTTTGTGGTTTTTGTTACGAAAAATTTCAAACATAGAGAAAAGTAGAGTAGAGTGTATGTAACCTAGATTTAACAATTGTTTACACTTTGTTATATTCATGTATTTTTTGCTAAAAACTCAAAATAAATTGCATATATCATGACATTTTATCCCTACATATTTCATTATATGTTTCTAAAATATAAGGATATTTTCTTACATAAAATGAAAGTTTTAGCTCAACTCAAACAATTAAAAAGAAGCCCCTAATATTATCTAACAACTAGTCCTCAAATTATCCAATTATTATATGAATACCTTTTACAGCTGTGTTGTTCAAAATAAGATTCAATCAAGACTATGCATTCACTTGCTACCATTCTGTGATATTTACAATAATTCAAGTGCAAGTTTCATTCTTCTGCTTCTTTTGTTTCTTATTATTATTTGGCAAAGTGTAATATTAAGCCTATATAAGGATTTTTCTCTTCCAACTAAAGTCTAAGTATTATAGAACATGGCACAGCTAAACATTCTCTTATATATTTATCATTTACTAAAACTATATGATGTGTGCAGACACCAGGTACAGCGTAAAAGAGTGGACATTACACCAATATTTCAAAAACTGTATCTTAAAAAAAATACCCCAGCATGCTCAAGTCAAAGAATATGAAGAATGCGATAGATATGGAGGAAAGAATTAGTAAATTAAAGAAGCAATCTTCGTCTTTGTTCTTTAAAGGATTCCTATTAACTTACACAGCTTTTTTCTCACATATAATTTCCATTCTCAGTAGGAATTGATTAACCTTTTATTGCTACTATTATTACTAATGGGTGGAATACAAGATGAAAGGAGTCTGTACCCATTCTGAATAGAAAATCAAACGAAGCACACACACCATTCTCAATGCAAAACTGCGTTAGATTTGTCTTGTTGCTCCAATTAAAATTTGAGTTTGTTTAAATATTCATGGTATATCTAGAGCAAATATGTGCAATAGATGTTTACTGTATTTTTTGGTATCTATTTCCTATAAAAGCATGGGCCACTAAAAACACCAAAAAGAACAGCCTAGATACTCATAAAACAGCACAGGCCTGACCAGCTGATTTAAGACTGCTGCGGCTTTTTACCCCCACTAGTCTTTACTATTCAATTACTTTTGGATTATTTATATTTACACAACTCTTACCTTAAAAAGGAAAAAAAAAATCAGGGATTCCTACTTGCTGGATACATTTCTTCTGCATTTGGAAGAGAAAAATGAAAATTTCTTCTTAAGGAATTGATCCTGGCTTTCTCCCAAGGACACATCTGCCAGTTATCTCTGCATAGTCCGTATAGTATTGCCAATTTAGTTTCCTCAACATTTGCTCTTTTCTAGAGACTGTACCAGGAGCAGAACATGAGCCACCTTGCCAACCAATCAGGGGAAGTGAGTGCTCAGCTGAGGGTCTTGAGAGCAGGCCTTGACTTTCATGCAGCTCAGTTCTTGATATTAATACAGGGAATGCCAGTCAGACCCATACTCCAAGTTATTCCAAGAGCTGAAGACAAGTCCAAAACACAATTGTTTTGCTCACAAGTCAGTCACTGATTCTCCACTGGTATGGAGACAGTCTACAAAACCAAACCCTTCTTACTAAGACTTCTGTAGCAATAACTTAAATCCAATTTTACCAAAAAAAAAAAAAAAAAAAAAAAAAAAAAGCAATCAAAACACACCACTTCAGAATCAATAGCTTTTTTCTGAAGCTACAGTAACACTTAAATATGTTTGACTCAGACGCATAAATTTGGTAGGCTGGAACACTAATTACATTTCAACTTGCTCTAATAGAATTTCAAAAAAAAAACAATTAAAAAATACGTCCCCTGAAATCAACACTGGATAGCTGTTAGAATAGTCTTGAGGTAACAAGAAATCTGTTTATCCTTTCGCCCGTTTTGAGGGGTGTGTGGAATTATACCGGCAGCAGCAACCGTCGCTTAGAAGACAGTCCCATTTCTTCCCCTGCACGAACCACAAAGTGAAACACAGGAGGAGTGCTACCTCCACAGAGAGCCTTTCCGCCACTTCAAGCCCACTTTGCTCGGCGGTGAGGGACTCCAGAACGCCTGCGCAGTACCCAGCAGCCGTTGAGCCCGCGCTTCAGACTGGTTCTCCCACATTTCCTGTGTCCCGGCGCGAGGCTTTGGTAGGACTGATGGCACAGCTGCTCCGGATGGGAAGCATTTTGCTTTGGGTTTCGAGTCCTTACTAGCCTACCGCCATTTTTATTTCTTCTGGAACTGACACAAGCAAGGCAGAGAAAGCACTCGTCAAACACCCCGGAGAGATCCCATTGCGTCCTCCCTGGATATGCAAGTCACCTAAGCAGTTTTCTGCGTTCTCTCCGCTTTTTACCAGAACTGTGAGTTATGTTGGGAGAAAAAAACAAAAACCTCTCACAAAAGGTTATGAATAGCTGAACCAAAGGTTTGAAGCATATAGTCTGTTTTTCCTTTTTCCAGAGTGATAATATTTTTTACCATCGAAGTTACTATTATGTTCCCGTTAATTTATGAAATGTGTACCAAAGCAAGGCTTTGGTTCTTGCCAGAATTTTAAAAATGAGCACTGGATGCTGGATCCTTTTGGAAAAATAAACCATAGAGAAACCATAGGGGAAAACACGGCATCTAGAAATAGACAGAAAGTGTATTCAACTATTTTAACTGTCAGAGTAGCCCGAAGCAGTTTGGCTTGTGATGCAATGAGAAAGTAGATTAGAGAAACATCTTTTAAACTTTAGTTTTGTCTCTCCCTGCTATCAGTTTGGAATCGCGCCTACATTCTCACTACAGAATTCAAGGAGAAAACATGTTGATGAAGCTGTCCATCAGAATAACATGAAGGCTGTGCAAAATTTCTACTTGCTTAAAATGTTGATTAAAACAACCATTAGAATTGACAGTCTGGGCACTAAATCCTCTGCCCCTCCATATGTAAACAAACGCCTGGGACTTTCAGGTTACAAAACTAGAAGGACAATCTCCTCCCACTGTCATTTATTTCAAGAAAAACCCTCATCTCAGGAGATGCTTAATGGAAGGATAAATGGGAAAGATTACCCATTGCTTTGGGGGAACCTAGTGCTTCTGTCCTAAGGTTTCTCACTCCTTTATCCTTGATTTCACTAGGAGGGGCACACATTAGGGGGCCTTTGCACTTCCTCAATGCATTTCATAATATACAGAAGCCATTATCTCCAAGTAGATAGGAGGACACAGGCCAAAGTTGTACTGAGTACAATTATCTCAAATATTACAATCTTTTTTTTTTTAATTTTTTTTTCAACGTTTATTTATTTTTTGGGACAGAGAGAGACAGAGCATGAACGGGGGAGGGGCAGAGAGAGACGGAGACACAGAATCAGAAACAGGCTCCAGGCTCTGAGCCATCAGCCCAGAGCCTGACGCGGGGCTCGAACTCCCGGACCGCGAGATCGTGACCTGACTGAAGTCGGACGCTTAACCTACTGCGCCACCCAGGCGCCCCCTCAAATATTACAATCTTAAAAACATACACTCTGAAATAGAACTCGTAGAACAGATGGCCTGAGTGTCTTAAGTCAACTTCCTCAGAAGCAGAACCTGAGGTTAAAATTGTTGTCAAACAATTATCAGAAGACACCGATAGAAGAGTTGGGGAAGTAACAAAGGCCAGTATCAGACAAAGTACTATAGATATTGTAGCTTCAGTCTGATCCTTTAAAAGTTACCACACTCCTCCTCCTCCCGATTCAAGGCAAAGTAATGAACTTTTACACTCACATTGTTTATGGGGTAGAAGAGAGAGGGAAGAGGCAATTTTCAGGTTTTCTGGCTCTCTGTAGATATTCTCTGTAAAAGAGCTGTGGGTACTGGCTGTTGGAAAAGAAAACCCACCAAATACTACGGGATCTGAGTGGAGCACTGACATTAGCAACTTAAATCTTCCAGTTGTACCATTCAGATTCACTTGCATCTCACATTAAATTTACTCCATCCTGTTATGGATTGAATTATTTTTCAGAGTCCAACCACTTGAATAGGGCAAGATAAAGAATTGTTAATTATAGGGGATTAGGGTATCAAAGGATTGGCTAGTAGGAAGCAAAAGAATTCTAAGTAAGCTAAGAATGCCAAAAATAAGGACTAGCCACTACCCCCAAGACTGAGACAGAGCCCCAAAGTAAAATCTATTTAATATAAATTCATGAGTATTTGGGAGAGGATAAGGAAGAACTAGACATATTTTAAAAATGTTAAAGTTCTTGTTTTGTTAAAAGAAATATAAACTTCTAAATAGGCAAGAAAGTAGAAAAACATAGGAAGAATGGGATCAATAAAAAAAAAAAAAAAAAAGAGGGGCACCTGGGTGGCTCAGTCGGTTGAGCGTCCGACTTCAGCTCAGGTCATGATCTCGCGGTCTGTGAGTTCGAACCCCACGTCGGGCTCTGTGCTGACAGCTCGGAGCCTGGAGCCTGCTTTGGATTCTGCATCTCCCTCTCTGCCCCTCCCCCATTCATGCGTGCGTGCTCTCTCTCTGTCAAAAATAAATAAACATTAAAAAAAAAATTTAAAAAAAAAAAGGTAAACATTTGGGCTGTCTCCATAGTTTCACTATTGATAATGCTGCTGTAAACACTGGGGTGCATGTACCCCATTGAATCTTTGTTTTTGTATACTTTAGGTAAATACCTAATAGTGCAATTGCTAAATCATAGGGTACTTCTATTTTTAGTTTTTTGAGGAAACTTCATACTGTTCTCCAGAGTCACTGCATCAGTTTGCATTCCTACCAACAGCCACTGAATTCTACCCCTGGAACCAGTATCACACTGTGTGTTAACTAACTAAAATTAAAAAAAAAAAAAAAATTAGGTGCACCTGGATGGCTCAGTCAGTTAAGCATCTGACTTTGGCTCAGGTCATGATCTCATGGTTCGTGGGTTTGAGCCCCACGTCCAGCTCTGTGTTGACAGCTCAAAGCCTAGAGCCTTCTTTGGATTCTGTGTCTCCCTCTGTCTCTGCCCCTCCCTTGCTCACTCTCTCTCTCTCTCAAAATAAATACTAAAAAAATTTTTCTTTAATTAAAAGTGTGCAAATATATAATCATTGTTAATTTACATTGATTTAAAGTTAAAAGCTCAGGCTGTCAGACTATAATTTTTAAAATTCTGGCTACATGCTATTTACAAAAGATATTGTTAAAACATAGAATATGCAAAGGTTGAAAGTTAAAGAATGAGAAAGTTATCTGGAACAAAGGAACCAAATGATGTTGCTCTACTGACTTTATACAAAACAATTTTTTTTAATGTTTATTTATTTTTGAGAGAGAGAGAGAGCATGAATAGGGAAGGGGCAGAGAGAGAAGGAGACACAGAATCTGAAGCAGGAGCCAAGCTCTGAGCTCACAGCACAGAGCCCAATGTGGGGCCCAGCTCTTGAACCACAAGATCGTGACCTGAGCTGAAGTCCAATGCTTAACTGACTAAGCCACCCAGGTGCCCCACACATAACAATTTTAATTAAAACTTTGTTAGAGTCTCTAAGTAGTACTTTTAGAAGATTTAATTCACCAAGATACTATAAAGCTATTCTAAATAAGCAGGCATAAAATACAATGTCCTCAAAATATATAAAGCAACAATTGAATTATAAGAGGAAATTTTAAAATCCACCATCAAGACAGGTGATTTCAACGTAGCTCTAAATCACTGCTATGTCATAAAAAGATATATAAGGAAATTAAAAATACATTTGTAAAAATTACATTTGTAATACATTTTGTATAGACATATACAAGTGCATATCGCATTCTTAAATGAGAATTGAAGTAGAAGTTAAGAACAAAAAAGATGAGTTTTTAAAAATATCTATATATTTGGGGCATCTGGGTAGCTCAGTTGGTTAAGCAGTTCCACTCATGTTTTCAATTCCGGTCATGATCTCATGATTCGTGGGTTCGAGTCTCACATTGGACTCTAAGCTGGCAACACAAACCTGTTTGGGATTCTCTCTCCCTCTCTCTGTGCCCCTCTCCTGCTTGCTCTCTATCTCTCTCAAAAATAAATATTTAAGGGGCGCCTGGGTGGCTCAGTTAAGCTTCCAACTTTGGCCCAGGTCATGATCTCAGTCTGTGAGTTGGGCACCACATTGGGCTCTGTGCTGGCAGCTCAGAGCCTGGAGCCTGCTTCGGATTCTGTGTCTCCCTCTCTCCCTGGCCGTCCCCCATTGTGCTCTGTCTCTCTCTCAAAAATAAATAACCATTGGAGGCATGGGGAGGATGGTGGTGTAGGAGGATGCTTACCTCGTCCTGCTGATCACTTAGATTCCACCCACATCTGCCTACAAACCCAGAAAACCACCAGAAGACTAGCAGAATGGATTCTCCAGAGCCAAGCATAGACAAGAGGCCCACGGAAGAGGGTAGGAAGGGCGGAGAAGCAGTGCATGCTACACAGATTGGCGGGAGGGAGCCAGGGCGGCAGAGGGGCAACCCGCCAGGCAAGGCAGAACCCCTTGAAAAAACAGAGGGGCCAGAGTCCATGAGTTCTGACAGCTAGCGGGACTTAACATCTGGAATGTTAAAAGTCAACAGCTCTGCTCAGAGAGCAGGAAGACGAGAGGACACCCGGAGGGAGAGTTGTTGAGCCACGGAAGACAGAGCTCAACCCAGCTGGGGAACAAAGGCACTGGCAAGTGCCATCTCCCTCTCCCATTCCCCAGCAGAAATTCCAAAGGGAACCAGTTCCCATCACTGAACTTGCTTGCACCATGCAAATACCCAACATTGTGCTTCTATGGATCCATCCCTCTGACGGGTCTGCCTGCCTGCCTGTGCTGCAGGGCCACTCTTGCAGGGGACCACCCACAGCAAAGTGAGCTGAGCCTGCCCCTCCTGCCCCTGTGCACCTTGAGGATCCACCCTGGCTAACACGTCAGATCCCATCAGAGTAGCACCACAAGCCTGGCAGTGTGCGAGTAGCCCAGACAGGGGCCACACCACTCCACAGTGAGTCCTGCCCCTGGGAGAGGGGAAGATAAGGTACACATCAGTCTGACTGTGGCCCCAGCAGTGGGTTGGGGACAGACATTGGGTGTGACTGTGGCCCTGCCCACCAACACAAGTTACTCCAGACAGCACAGGGGAAGTGCCCTGCAGTTTGGAGCTACCGCAGGAACTACCCAAAATGATGAAACGGAAGAATTCTCCTCAAAAGAAACTCCAGGAAGTAGTGACAGCTAAAGAATTGATCAAAACCGATTTAAGCAATATAACAGAACAAGAATTTAGAATCATAGTCATAAAATTAATAACTGGGCTTGAAAAAAGTATAGAGAACAGCAGAGAATCTATTGCTACAGAGATCAAGGGACTAAGAAATAGTCATGAGGGGCGCCTGGGTGGCTCAGTCGGTTAAGCGTCCGACTTCGGCTAGGTCATGATCTCGTGGTTTGTGAGTTCAAGCCCCACGTTGGGCTCTGTGCTGACAGCTCAGAGCCTGGAGACTGTTTCAGATTCTGTGTCTCCCTCTCTCTCTCTGACCCTCCCCTGTTCATGCTCTGTCTCTCTCTGTCTCAAAAATAAATAAACGTTAGAAAAAAAATTTTTTTTTAAAAGAAATAGTCATGAGGAGCTAAAAAATGTTATAAGTGAGGTGCAAAATAAAATGGAGGCGACCACAGCTCGGATTGAAGAGGCAGAGGAGAGAATAGGGAAATTAGAAATGAAATTATGGAAAAAGAGGAAGCTGAGAAAAAGAGATAAAAAAAAATCTAGGAGTATGAGGGGAGAATTAGAGAACTAAGTGATGCAATCAAACGGAACAATATCCGTATAATAGGAATTCCAGAAGAGGAAGAGAGAGAGACAGGGGCAGAAGGTGTACTTGAACAAATAATAGCTGAGAACTTCCCTGATCTGGGGAAAGAAAAAGGCATGGAAATCCAAGCGGCACAGAGAACTCCCTTCAGACGTAACTTGAATTTATCTTCTGCACGACATATCATAGTGAAACTGGCAAAATACAAGGATAAAGAGAAAATTCTGAAAGCAGCTAGGGATAAACAGGCTCTAACTTACAAAGGGAGACCCATAAGACTAGTGGCAGACCTATCTACTGAAACTTGGCAGGCCAGAAAGGAATGGCAGGAAATCTTCAATGTGATGAACAGAAAAAATATGCAGCAGAGAATCCTTTATCCAGCAAGTCTGTCATTCAGAATAAGAGAGATAAAGGTCTTCCCAAACAAACAAAAATTGAAGGAATTCATTACCACTAAACCAGCCCTACAAGAGATCCTAAGGGGGATTCTGTGAGTGAAATGTTGCAAGGACCACAAAGGACCAGAGACAGCACTACAAGCATGAAACCTACAGACATCACAATGACTCTAAACCCATATATTTCAATAACACTGAATGTAAATGGACTAAATGCTCCAACCAAAAGACATAGGGTATCAGAATGGATAAAAATACAAGACCCATCTATCTGCTGTCTACAAGAGACTCATTTTAGACCTGAGAACACCTTCAGATTGAAAGTGAGGGGATGGAAAACTATCTATCATGCTACTGGAAGTCAAAAGAAAGCTGGAGTAGCCATACTTATATCAGACAAACTTGACTTTAAATTAAAGGCTGTTACAAGAGATGAAGAAGGGCATTACATAATAATTACAGGGTCTATCCATCAGGAAGAGCTAACGATTATAAATGTCTATATGCCAAATACGGGAGCCCCAAATATATAAAATAAAATAATCACAAACATAAGCAACTTTATTGATAAGAATGTGGTAATTGCAGGGGACGTTAATACTCCACTTACAACAATGGATAGATCATCTAGATACAGGATCAATAAAGAAACCAGGGCCCTGAATGATACATTGGATCAGATGGACTTGACAGATATATTTAGAACTCTGCATCCCAAAGAATATACTTTCTTCTTGAGTGCACATGGAATATTCTCCAAGATAGGTCACATACTGAGTCACAAAACAGCCCTTCATAGGTATAAAAGAATTGAGATCATACCATGCATACTTTCAGACCACACTGTTATGAAAATTGAAATCAACCATAGGAAAAAGCCTGGAAAACCTCCAAAAGCATGGAGGTTAAAGAACACCCTACTAAAGAATGAATGGGCCAACCAGGCAACTAGAGAAGAAATTTAAAAATGCATGGAAACAAATGAAAATGAAAATACAACAATCCCAACACTTTAGGATGCAGCGAAGGCAATCCTGAGAGGAAAATACATTGCAATCCAGGCCTATCTCAAGAAACAAGAAAAATCCCAAATATGAAATCTAACAGCACACCTAAAGGAAATAGAAGCAAAACAGCAAAGATACCCCAAACCCCACAGAAGAAGAGAAATAATAAAGATCAGAGCAGAAATAAACAATTCTAGAATCTAAAAAAACTGTAGAGCAGATCAATGGAACCAAGAGTTGGTTTTTTGAAAAAACAAAATTGGGGGCGCCTGGGTGGCGCAGTCGGTTAAGCGTCCGACTTCAGCCAGGTCACGATCTCGCGGTCCGTGAGTTCGAGCCCCGCGTCGGGCTGATGGCTCGGAGCCTGGAGCCTGTTTCCGATTCTGTGTCTCCCTCTCTCTCTGCCCCTCCCCAGTTCATGCTCTGTCTCTCTCTGTCCCAAAAATAAATAAAACGTTGAAAAAAAAATTTAAAAAAAAAAAGAAAAAACAAAATTGATAAACCTCTAGCCAAGCTTCTCAAAAATAAAAAGGGAGATAACCCAAATAGATAAAATCATGAATGAAAATGGAATTATTACAACCAATCCCTCACAAATACAACCAATTATCAGGGAATACTATAAAAAATTATATGCCAACGAACTGGACAACCTAGAAGAAATGAACAAATTCCTAAGCACCCACATACTTCCAAAACTCAAACAGGAAGAAATAGAAACCTTGAACAGACCCATAACCAGCAAAGAAATGGAATCGGGTCTCAAAAATCTCCCAACAAATAAGAGTCCAGGACCAGATGGCTTCCCTGGGGTATTCTACCAGACATTTAAAGCAGAGATAATACCTATCCTTCTCAAGCTGTTCCAAAAAATAGAAAGGGAAGAAAAACTTCCAGACTCATTTTATGAAGCCATCATTACTTTGATTCCCAAACCAGACAGAGACCCAGCAAAAAAAAGAGAACTACAGGCCAATATCCCTGATGAATATGGATGCAAAAATTCTCAATAAGATACTAGCAAATCGAATTCAACAGCATTTAAAAAGAATTACTCACCATGATCAAGTGGGATTTATTCCTGGGGTGCAGCACTGGTTCAACATTTGCAAATCAATCAACGTTATACATCACAATAAAAGAAAAGATAAGAACCATATGATCCTGTCAATCGATGCAGAAAAAGAATGTGACAAAATTCAGCATCCTTCTTAATAAAAACCCTCGAGGAAGTCGGGATAGAAGGAACATACTTAACATCATAAAAGCCATTTATGAAAAGCCCACAGCTAACATCATCCTCAATGGGGAAAAACTGAGAGCTTTTTCCCTGAGATCAGGAACATGACAGGGATGTCAACTCTCACTGCTGTTTGACAGTGTTGGAAGTTCTAGCATCAGCAATCAGACAACAAAGGAAATCAAAGGCATCAAAATTGGCAAAGATGAAGTCAAGCTTTCACTTTTTGCAAATGACATGATATTATACATGGAAAACCTTATAGACTCCACCAAAAGTCTGCTAGAACTGATACATGAATTCAGCAAAGTCTCAGGAAACAAAATCAATGTACAGAAATCAGTTGCATTTTTATACACTAATAATGAAGCAACAGAAAGACAAATAAACGGATCCCATTCACAGTTGCACCAAGAAGCATAAAATAGCTACGAATAAACCTAACTAAATTTATAAAAGATCTGTATACTGAAAACTATAGAAAGCTTATGAAGGAAACTGAAGTAGATACAAAGAAATGGGAAAACTTTCCGTGCTCATGGATTGGAAGAATAAATATTGTTAAAATATCAATACTACCCAAAGCTATCTACACATTCAATGCAATCCCAATCAAAATTGCACCAGCATTCTTCTCAAAGCTAGAACAAGCAATCCTAAAATTTGTAAAGAACCACAAAAGACCCCAAATAGCCAAAGTAATATTGAGGAAGAAGACCAAAGTGGGAGGCATCACACTCCCAAACTTTAGACTTTACTACAAAGCTGTAATCATCAAGACAGCATGCTATTGACACAAAAACAGACACATAGACCAATGGAATAGAATAGAAACCCCAGAATTAGACCCACAAAAATATGGCCAACTAATCTTTGACAAAGCAGGAAAGAATATCCAATGGAAAAAAGTCCCTTTAACAAATGGTGCTGGGAGAACTGGACAGCAACATGCAGAAGGATGAAACTAGACCACTTTCTTACACCATTCGCAAAAATAAACTCAAAATGGATAAAGGACCTGAATGTGAGACAGAAAACCATCAAAACCCTAGAGGAGAAAGCAGGAAAAAACCTCTCTGACCTCAGCCGCAGCACTTTCTTACTCAACACATCCCCAAAGGCAAGGAAATTAAAAGCAAAAATGAACTATTGGGATCTCATGAAGATAAAAACTTCTGCACTGCAAAGGAAACAATCAACAAAACTAAAAGGCAACCAACGGAAGGGGAAAATATATTTGCAAATGACATATTGGACAAAGGGCTAGTATCCAAAATCTATAAAGAATTCACCAAACTCCACACTGAAAAAACAAATAATCCAGCGAAGAAATGGGCAGAAAACATGAATAGACACTTCTCTAAAGAAGATATCCAGATGGCCAACAGGCACATGAAAACATGCTCAATGTCGCTCCTTATCAGGGAAATACAAATCAAAACCACACTCAGATACAACCTCACGCCAGTCAGAGTGGCTAAAATGAACAAATCAGGAGACTATAGATGCTGGTAAGGATGTGGAGAAATGGGAACCCTTTGCACTGTTGGTGGGAATGCAAACTGGTGCAGCCACTCTGGAAAACAGTGTGGAGGTTCCTCAAAAAATTAAAACTAGATCTACCCTATGACCCAGCAATAGCACTGATAGGAATTTACCCAAGACATAAAGGAGTGCTGATGCATAGGGGCACTTATACCCCAATGTTTATAGCAGCACTTTCAACAATAGCCAAATTATGGTAAGAGCCTAAATGTCCATCAACTGATTATTGTATAAAGAAATTATGGTTTATATACACAATGGAATACTACTTGGCAATGAGAAAGAATGAAATATGGCCTTTTGTAGCCACGTGGATGGAACTGGAGAGTGTTATGCTAAGTGAAATAAGTCATACAGAGAAAGACAAATACCATATGCTTTCACTCTTATGTGGATCCCGAGAAACTTAACAGAAGACCATGGGGGAGGGGAAGGAAAAAAAAATATTAGAGAGGGAGGGAGCAAAAACATAAGAGAATCTTAAAAACTGAGAACAAATTGAGGGTTGATGGGGGGTGGAGGGAGGGGGTGTGGGTGATGGATATTGAGGAGGGCACCGGTGGGATAAGCACTGGGTGTTGTATGGAAAGCAATTTGACAATAAAATTCATATTAAATAAACAAACATTAAAAAATAATAAATATTTTTAAAATTAAAAAAAATTAATAAATTTATTTTTAAAAATAAATATTATATATTTGAAAGATTATAACAACTTTTAAACAACTCAGTAACCAAACTATCATAATGTAAATTTTTAAATCCATAGAAGTAAGTGATAATAAATACTTAGATACTAAATCTTTAAAGATGCAATGACAAATAACCTGCAAGGAAAGATTTTAGCCTTAAATGTACATTTTAAATAAGAACTTCTGAAAACTAATAAATAAAACCCTCCACTTAACACTTAATAAAATAAAAATAGAATAAATCCAAATAAAATAGAAGGAAAGGATATAATTAAGAGCACATTAAAAAAATTGAAAATAAAGATGCAATGGAGATGATCAACAAAATCTAAAGTTTGTTCTTTGAAAAGAGTAACACACAAGCTAAACATCTGGTAAAATCTCATGAAAAAAAAAAAAACAAAGACATAAAAGGCACCGGTAAATAGCATTTGAATGTAAAAAGGGAACATGACTATAGAAATAGATTTTTGTTTGTTTGTTTGTTTATTTAGAGAGAGCAAGCAGAGAAGGGGCAAAGAAAGAGAGAGTCGGAAACCCAAGCAGGCTTCATGCTGTTAGCAAAGGCCCAGACCAGGGCTCAAACTCATCAATCATGAGATCATGATCTGAGCTGAAGCCAAGAGTCCAATGCCTAACCAACTGATCCATCCAGGCACCCCGGATTTTTTAAAGACCGAACTAACTTTATACTAATATAGTTAAATACTTAGATTTAAATGGATCTATTTCTTTAAAAAATATAACTTAACAACTTAGAAAAGAAATAATAAAAAGTAGTCCTATAAACATTTTTTTTTTTTTGTTAAAGGCAGTCATTAAAAATTTTCCCACAAAGAAAATGCCCAAGGGGCGCCTGGGTGGCTCAGTCAGGTAAGTGTCCAACTTCAGCTCAGGTCATGATCTCACGGTCCATGGGTTCGAGTGTTGCGTCAGGCTCTGTGCTGACACTTCAGAGCCTGGAGCCTGCTTCAATTCTGTGTCTCCTTCTCTCTCTGCCCCTACCCTGCTTGTGTTCTCTGTCTCTCATAAATGAATACATGTTAAAAAATTTAAAAAAAAGAAAATGCCCAGGTTTTAGAGGCAATTCCACCAAATTTTCAAAAAAAGACCATTTCAATGTTGTATACACTTTTCAAAAAAACCAGATAAACACAAACACTTTCACTTATTTAATTAATCCAGAATAATCTTAATACAAAATTGAGAAAGCCCATTATAAGAAAGAAAAATTCCTGGCCAATCTTTCACAAAATCACAAACAATATATTGGCAAACCAAGTTCTGATACTAATTAAAGGAATAATTTGTTATAACCAAGTAGGATTTATTCCAGAAATTCAAGAATGGTTTAATATTCAAAAATAAATCAACGTAATTCATCATATATACAGAATTGGGGAGGGATGACAAAATCATATCAATTGGTGAAGAAGAACTTGATAAAATGAAACGTGTTTCTGGGGAAATATGACTTCTTCAACGTGAAAAAAATGTATCTATAAAATTCTATAAATATTTTACTAAATAGTGAAAGGTTAAAAAGTTTCCTTTTATAATTTGAAGAAAGACAAGGATCTCTACTCTTCCATGTTTTATTCAACATTATACTAGATACTTTAGCAAATTTTACTACATGTTCTAGCTAGGGTGTAAGAATAAATAAAAAATGTGAAGATTGGAAAATTAAAAATGATATTTCAGTTCTAATCATATCAAAGGTGACTGTGTATAAAGGAAATCCAAAAGAATACATAAATAGTGTAGATTGCTGGATAGATAATTGCTTTGCATAAATAATTTGCATTTCTACATACCAGCAGCAAACAAAATTAAACTTAAAATATTTTAGGTAGCATGAAAATATTAAATAACTAGAAATAAATATATTAGAAGTTGTGTGAAACCTTGAGCAGAAAACAACAAAAACTACTGAGATTTTTTAAAATAAATCCTAGAGAAATGGAGTGATTGGAAGACTCAATATTATGAGATGTCAATTCTTTCCAAATTAATCTATCCATTCAATCCATGCCAAACAGAGCTTTATCAATTTTCATTTTATGCCTGGGAAAGGAACTGATAAACTGATCCTCAAATTTGTGTCTAAATGCAAAGAACTAAAAATAGCCAAGAAACTCTTAAACAAAGTGACCTAAAATGACTTCTTGTACTCTATATCAAGCTTATTAAAATATAATAATTACATCAGTATGGCATTGGTGTATGAATGAACAAACATACAAGCAGGATCAAATAGGGATCGCAGGAACAGACCTCAAACAGATTTAACACTTGATAATTCACAAAAATGTTACATTAGAGCACAACAATTTCTATGTATCAGTAATAAGATAAGCAGCCCAAATGTAAACAACCAAAGGGCAAGAGACTTTATACCCATAATTTACAAAAGAGCATATCCAAACAGCCAGTAAATCTATGAAAAGGTTTCCAAACTCAATAGTAACCAGAGAGATACAAATTGATACCACGATATACTATTCACATGAAATACTCACATTCCACCCTATCTCCCTTAATGAATACAGCTATAAAACCTTGGCAGAATGCATGGAACAGCTGTGTGAAGACAGACTATTAAATATCAGAGGATTGCAGAAGACCAAAATTAAAAGTGCCAGTGAATTGTCTGTGAGTTTGACATTTTATTCTTCTAGTATTCCCCGACTTGAACTGAAAGCACTGGTAACCCAAAAAAATGTCCTAAGGTCAGAGAATCCCTTTAGTTCTGCCTCCGGGGGCTAGCAAGGGAACTTGTAATACTCACAAAGAGAGAGCGTTTTGTTTGTTTAGGGTTTTTTTTTTCCTCTTTCATCTCTCTATTGTCTGTCACCCCAGCCCCCTCGAACTTTCATGGTGATGGTGGTGATGATGGCAATGACTGGTAAGGAAAACCCACAGGAAACAAAATTTGGTAATTGGAAACCCTACAGTTGGCAAAACTGGGGTTTTAAGAAGGTGAGGCCAACCCCCATTGCCTTCTGTCTTAACATCACTTTGACCTCGATGTGAGGAGACTTGAGTAATTATGTAGCAGACAGAGTAGTTAAACCCCAGATTTCTAGTGAAAGGATGAGAAAGTTTTTGACCACTTATTTAGCAAATGTAATAGCAATATAGTAAACTGTTATGACAACATTGCAAAAAGGATGGGGGAATTGGAAATATACAGTTGTAAATTTATATGGTAAACATTTATACTTCTTATGTGAAGCAATATAAATATAAATTGGAAGATAGGTCATATTAAAGATAAAAGGTATATATATTGGCAATATATTGGCAAACATATATATACATACATATATACATAAAACTAATGTTACATATAGTGACATAACTATAGTTACATATTTACATACGCATATATAACTAGACAGATCGATAGATATAATATAACGATAGCAAAGATAATAAAGCCTGGAAAATATTCAATTAACGAAAAGTAAGCAGAAAAACAGGTTAAAACAAACAACAGAAGAAATAGAAAAAGCTAGAAAGATGATAGATTTTCATCTAATTGTATCAATAATTTCATTAAATATAAAAGATTTAAACACCAATTAAAAAGAAAGATTGTATAAAAAACAAGACTACATGCTGTCAACAAGTAACCCACTTTAAATACAAAGACATAGATAAAGTTAAAATAGAATAAGATATGCCATTCAAACGGGTATCAAAAGGTAGCTGGTATATCTATAGTAATAAAAGACAAGGTAGACTTGAGAACAAAGAATGTTACCAGGGAAGGGGCATCTGGTGGTTCAGTCAGTTAAGTGTCTGACTTTGGCTCAGGTCATGATCTTGTGGTTTGTGAGTTTGAGCCCTGCATCGGACTCTGTGCTGACAGCTTGGAGCCTGGAGACTGCTTCGGATTCTGTGTCTCCTTCTCTCTCTGTTCCTCCTCCGCTTGCACTCTGTCTTTCTCTCTCTCAAAAATAAATAAATATTTTAAAAAATCTTTTTAATTAAAAAAAAAAAAGAATGTTACCAGGGATAAAGTTGGGATATTTTATACACATAGTGGACTAATTCACAAAGAAGACTTAAAAATCCTAAATGTGTATGCATCTAACAACAGAGCTTCAAAATGCATGAAGCAAAAGCTAATAGAATTAGAAGCAGAAATAAAGGAATCTACAAGTATAGTTAAAGATTTTATGACTCTATCTCAGTAATTTACAAGACAAGTAAACAGAAAATCAGTGTATTAGTAAAATTAGTTAGACCTGAACAGGAATATGAACCAACTTAACTTAATTAATATTTATATTATAGTCCACCAGCAACATCAGAATATACAATCATAAAGTATACATGAAACAATCACCAAATAGCCCTCAAATGGGCTTAATAGATTTTAAATGATTAATATCATTTAGAAGTTATTCTCTGATCATATAAATTTAAACCAGGAATTAATAACCATAATATATCTGGAAAATCTCCAAATATTTGGAAATTAAATAGTATACTTCTAATTAACTCCAGGGTCAAAAAGGAAGTCAAAAGGAAATTAGAAAATGCTATTTCTATTTCTTGAGCTGAGTGATGGTTATAGGGAGTTTCACTTTGTGAAATTCACAAGCTGCACATTTTACTTTGTGTACTTTTCTGTATATGTGTTATATTTCTCGAAAAAATAAAATTTAAAGTGGGATAGACAAATTCTTAGAAAAATAAAACTTAGCAAAACAGAGCCAAGAAGAAATAAAAAGAAAGTTGGAGCAAGACTGCAGCTGCAGTAGGCAGCCTACTTGGGTAAATTCCACAAGCCCCTACAAAATCAAATTAATCAAGATGGCAAAGAAAAAAAAAATCCACATACAAGAGGTACAACAAACTAAAAGACAAGTTACTTCCACAGACCCCAAAATCTAAGTGGGTGTGACAAAACAGTAATAGCACCATATGTGTGATATCAAAGTGCCCAAGAAGAAGCAAAGATAAAGCAAAAAGACCTGTGAGAATCCCAGAATCTGAATTGTTAGCAGGTATTTGCCTTTAAGGCAGAGTCGTACTCAACATAGAAAGCCCAGGAGGCCAATCTGAGAGAGTAGACAAATCTATAACAGAACTCATGGGTAAGAGTGAGGGGAGACACAAAATTCAGGTGATGCTGGAGTGATACAGGCCATGGGAACTTTTAAAATTAGCCAACAGAAACTGTCTTCCAGGATAAAGCCCTATAAAGAGGAGAATTTACTCAGATAATCTAAATTGAACAAGACAGGGACACACTGGCTAAGAAATAGGACAGATGGTAAAGATAAAAATGGGGAGGAAGATCAGAGGGGACATAAAACGGTCGTATTTTTGTACATCTCAGAATAACCTCAAAAAGGGGAACCCTAGAGCTGAAGCTAGGAGTGTCTCTGGGCCTGCCACATTTGCCTACTAAGAATTCCAGAAAATCCATTTTACTGAGACTTCAGCAACAGAAAAGGGTGGTAGTCAAATCTGAACAGTTATCTAACAATGTTATTTAAACCCTCTCTTTTGTGAAGACTAGAAAAATCCTTATTGAACCAAGACCTTTATTAAGTGGTAAAAATTTATTGTGTTATAAGATTATATGTGAGAGACTAAGGTGATGTGTTGTGTGGACCTCTTTTGCATCATTGTGTTCAACTTTTGGCAAAAAAAAAAAAAGTATACTAATATATACACAAAGCTCAGAGAGGTGGAATTTTTGCCTGTTGGTTTCTTATAGTTAAAATGCATCACTGGGTCAGTAAAGTATCTTAAAACATTTAAGAAGACTTTTAGTAATAGCAGAGAAGATAGAAGATGTTTGCACAGTGATGGATGACAACATAAACCTAGATCTATTAAATTCAAGAGCTTGCATCATTAATGTCAGTAATTATTTCAAGCAGTGACTGCCCAGAGGAAAAGTGGTCTGTGCCACTACAGAAAACAACATAGCAATAGCTGTTGGCCATTGTACAGATTTACAGCTCTACAAAAACTCATTAGTTTGGCCTTTTCTATTCTTCCTTCAAACACCTATGGTGAGTATAATGAAATTGGACTAAATAGTCAAAAGAAAGAGGTACACACTTTTTGCAGGTATAGGTAAAGTTCAGGTTCTGATCAAACATGAAGGCTTCTGACTATGTTTCCAGCTGGGCCCTAACTGAGTTTCCATTTTTTCAGGCTCAAGTTCTGAAATTTTCAGCTTACATTTTGTTTTCCCTTTAGATTTTGTTGGTTGTGCAGATTTATTTTAAAAAATTGTATTTCTTTTTGTTAATTGTATAAATATGAGTCTATCTGGTGTGGTTGTAGGCATTTGTGCAACTGCCAAAAAAATTCTGTCGAAGTAGAAGTCTGAGACAATTATATACACTCAGATATTAAAAGGCATGTTCAAAATATTTAATATGTTATTAAAAGTATAGAATCACCAGTGACATGTCAACTAGGAAACACACATGATTCTATTAAGAAAAATATATTAAATCCAATGATAAAAATTCTTAAAGACTCATTGCTAAGGTTTTGGTAAATTATTAAATTGCTCCTTGTAAAAGTTTTACTTCTAATTTTTCTTTGAGATGCTAAAAGGAAAACTTCTTGTTTCAAATTAAAAAAAACATGAAAGCCAAATCTTTTGTGTTGGACTACCAAAGTAGTCTCATCTAATCTCACCCACACTCATTATGCCCCTACTCATTTGACTACCATTTATCTGTTTCCAATATAAAGTATCTTCCTGTCACATTATCTAAATCGCATCTCAAATCCCATCAAAATGATAGAAAATAGGTTAAAAATATTTCAATCCAAGGCAAAGGCTACTTCTGGTACAGTCAGAAGTTATGGAGGGTGAAGGAATTGGAACAGAGAATTGGGGCAGAAATCAAGGTTGAGTACTTTCTGAAGACATGTAACATTATATTTCGGAAGAGTTGGGGCTCCAGGGTCAGGGGTTGGGAGGTAAAGTCAGTCAACCTGTTTGTTTCATACATGCACAAAGTAAAATCTGCCAGTGGATGAACTTAATACATATTTGTTGAACAAATTAATAAATGAATGCAGAAAGATTACTCCTATTATTTACCAGCCATGAGGAAAATCAATGGACTGAATTGTAATCCTTAGCAATTAGCTCCAGACCCACAGTTAGAGAAATTTCAACTTCACCCACTCTTCAATGAAACTAGAACAATCAGGAGAAAATCCCCAACAACAATCTTTTCCAAGGGTTCACACCATCAATATCAATATCAATTCACTATTGTTCCTTCTACTCCCCAGCCTCAGCCATTACTGTGATAGCGGTTTGTGACTCCTCTCCAGTTGCACCTGATTATTCAGTGTCATAGGTGCTACCCTCCATGTCTGACTCATCCCCTGGGAACCATAGCTCCTTCCACCTCAACAGAAAAATTTCGCTGTGTGACACTGATTTCACTCACCATGGATGACTAATTTCTCAGCGATTAAATTCCTTTGTTCCACCCAAAGTAGTTGTATTCTTTTAGGAAGTTATAGCACATTTCTCAAGGACCAGGCTGAGGAGGTATTTGTGTGACACACCCCTGCCTCCCACATTTAGACTCATTCAATAGTGTCTTGAGAGGCCACAGGTCATCGAGAGTCTATTGAAACTTGAGCTGTGCAGAGCTGCCCTGGTCTTGGCCAAATGCTATTACTCAAGAGCCATATTCCTGATACATGTATCCCCCAGTCTTCAAAAGTTTGCATTATGCCACTACTCTTTTACAAAAGACCTACATTAGTACCTATTTTCATTAATAGAAAGAAATCTGAAGAGGATTTTTGCTTTTACGAAAAAAGGCGAAAAGTGAAAAAAGCATTCAATGTTTGTTTTGCAGTGAGCAGTTATAGAGGCAGTGTACCCCCAAGAAGTGAGAGTGGCTCCTCAAAAGTTCCTTCTCCAAAAACTACACTCAGCATCTCAGCATCCAGACATGGGTTTTGACTGTGTCTGTGAGTATCTGTGCTTTATCTCAATTTTTTTTTCTTTTGTGCCCCTATTAGCAAGACGTCTCCTATGGTGTCAGAAAAGCCTGAGGAGGTCTGCCTATTTTGGGGGTCTGGGAATGCTTACAATTTTTTCCACATAAACTAATGGTAATTTCTTCTTCAATCTATGCCATTTTGGCTTTGAAAGTTTTCATGAGAACACTCTCCTTTTAGATAGCAAGGGAAACCTGTATTTGCACACATGATCATAGTTCTAGTCTTTCCTTCATTGTCTCTTCAAACTGCCTAGGGAATGTTTTGCACAAAATACTTCACTGGCCTGCTAAGACCTAGATATCCTGAAATGAATGGCCCTCAAAAGTAAGCTAAATAGTCATCATTACTATTGTCTACTCAAGGTATTTAGAAGTTTCACATTTGAAGAGCATGCTAACTACACTATTTTGTTAATCACTAGAACTATTTTAACATCACCTTTTTTTTTTTACTCTTGGAGAGCAATCGGGTATAATATTATGAACATAAAGTTATTAGACTGGCTTATTCACATGAAGATATATCACCTTTCTTTTTAGTCATACCATATTATTTTGACCTCAAACCCCTCATTGCCTTCCTTTGCCTCATGTATCTTAATTTTTTCATCATGTTCCAAAGGTTAAGACTTGTCAAGCAAAACTGATCATTCTTAGTGGTTTCATACCAGTCAGTCAAAATGGGAATTTTTATGATTTAAAAAGTTGCAAGAATTTCTATAATAGTGAAACTTGAGTCAAAAAAATAAGAGTTGATGCTGTGAATTTTGTGTTTTTTAAAATTTTTTAGCTCCACTGCTAAAGTCTTGTTTTTTTTCTTTTTCATGTTTTTTTTTTCCCATACACATCAGTATCCCTGCACCCTCCACAGCATTCATACTAACAATCTCATTTCTATCTCACTATATTTTTCTTTGGGCTTCTGTAACAATTTATACACACACATGCGTGCACACACACACACACACACACACACATTTTGTTTAACAAAAAAAAATAGTCTCATACACATATTTTTGTGTATCTTGTTTTTTGCATTCAAAAGTACTTCATGGAAATCCTTCAGGTTAGCTGATAGAGCTCTAAGTCATTGGCTTTAATGGCACATATGTGGAGGTACCATGATTTAGTCACCCCTTTTGTTATAGATGGGCATCCGTATTGTTTCCAGTTTTTCATCATTAAAAACAACGCTACATAAATATCCTCAAACCAATATCTTTCATATGGGTGCCTTTATTTCTGTGGTAGTTACCTCGTAAGAGAAGGATTGCTGGGTCTTAAGGTATATGGATTTTTAATTTTAATAGATCTTGCCAGAGTGCTTTCAAACACTGTTTCTCTGCCAACTACACATAAAAGTATTGCTCTAGAAGGTCTGACTTCTTTTAAAATATAAAATTTTAAATTTCTATCCTAATAAATTTCAAATGTTCGATACTTTAAAAGGATGAATTATTGTTGATAACTAATATTGCTTTTCATTAAACACTGTTCAATACAATTTTTTATGAACCCAAGCACTATAGTTTCTCAATTTTCCAACCTTATCTGCACTAGCAATGTTGCCATCAAATTAAAAACAACAAAGAAACCTAAACAGATGGCCTTTCCTACTATTTTCCTGGATACTTAATACCCTTAAAACTCAGTTTACTGACAAGGTTACTGTAATGGTTTCAATTCTTGCTTTTGCAGTGTTCAAGTAAAGAATTAGCTCTCCTCCCTCTCTGTGCTAAAAATAGTTTCACTGTTGATTAGGGATTTTGTTTAAACTGAAATTAAAGAGAATAGGAATAAGATAAAATGAAGCTACATAATAATATCTCAGTCATAATGGATTCTCAGTATAAGGAATTTGAATAGGCAGCAGTTTTTCACTGTTGTCCATATTCAAAGGCAAAC
This sequence comes from Puma concolor, assembly GCF_028749965.1. Taxonomy (NCBI): domain Eukaryota; kingdom Metazoa; phylum Chordata; class Mammalia; order Carnivora; family Felidae; genus Puma; species Puma concolor. Next base: position 110,941,069 of record NC_141671.1, read on the forward strand.
TGTTTTAAGACAGTCTTTCTCAATTAATACCTGGTTATCATTTTTGAAGTGTTGAATACATACTAAATGCTGAATAATTATGATTATAGGCCAGATTCAAAAATAGTTCAGACTTGTTTCAGTGATATATCTGTAGGAAAAAGTAGGTCAAAACTATTGTATTCTCACAAACTATCTTAAAAGAATGTTTTATTTATACTGAAAGGTATATGTCTGTTTATACAGTAGTTTAAGTTTCCACTGACAACACAATAAACATATCATCTCCATCAATATTTCACATTACTTATAATTCTCACCAAGAGTCCTTTTAATGAGAAACACAAAGGCAATTCATATTTAGTGCCTTGTATGGCCATAGCCCTTGCTGATTTATAATCACATTTAATAAGTTTTGTTTTTTAACATGCCAGTGGATATGGGTAGGAGATCATCTGAATTAAGCTTCAGTAACATGGCACAAAATATTAGAACCAAAGCTTAGACTACGATGATCCCAAGAATTTAGTTGGTTAGTACTTTTATTTTACACCAGAAGAAATGAGACCCACAAACATTCAGATGCTACGATGACATGGTTAGTCATTCATGGTACTGAGACTGAAATATACACTATTAACAATTCTGTCCCAGTGTTCTTGACTGCACCATGTAATATGATTAAATTTGAAAGAGATTAAAGTTAGGTAAAGCTCTACACTGTAGAATATAGAACAGGGGTATCAGAAAGGATCAAAGCAGTTGGTTCCCTAAGAAAATGGGCAAATGATGGAGAAGCGATACTATAACACACTTCCTAAGCAACAGCTTTCCCAGGGCCAATGTCCATACAGCCTTTAAAAGCAGTATAAACCCATTGTCAAGATCCCCTCACAAGTGAAAACAATGGAATTTAAATAAAAGCTAGAACAAACAATCCTAAAATGTATATGGAACCACAAAAGACCCCAAATAGCCAAAGTAATGTTGAAAAAGAAAACCAAAGTGGGAGGCATCACTATCCCGGACTTTAGCCTCTACTACAAAGCTATAATCATCAAGACAGTATGGTATTGGCACAAAAACAGACTACAGACCAATGGAAAAGAATAGAGAACCCAGAATTGGACCCCAAATGTATGGCCAATTAATCTTTCACAAAAGCAGGAAAAGAGTACCCAAAGGAAAAAAAGACTCTTTAGCAAATGGTGCTGGAAGAACTGGACCGCAACATGCAGAAAATGGAACTGGACCACTTTTTTATACCATACACAAAAATAAACTCAGAATGGAGGAAAGACCTAAATGTGAGACAGGAAACCATCAATACTCTAGAGGAGAAAACAGGCAACAACCTCTTTGACCTCAGCTACAGCAACTTCTTACTCAACACGTCTTTGAAGGCAAGCGAAATAAAAGCAAAAATGAACTCTTGGGACCTCATCAAGATAAAAACCTTCCGCACTGCAAAGGAAACAATCAACCAAACCAACAGGCAACCAAAGGAATGGGAGAAGATATTTGCAAATGACAAATTGTTAGCATCCAAAACCTATAAAGGACTTGCCAAACTCAACACCTGAAAAACAAATAATCCAGTGACAAATGGGCAGAAGATATGAACAGATGTTTTTCCAAAGAAGACATCCAGATGGCTAACAGACACATGAAAAGATGCTCAACATCACTCATCATCAGGGAAATACAAATCAAAACCACACTGAGATACCACCTCACTCTGGTCAGAGTGGCTAGAATTAACAACTCAGGAAACAACAGATGTTGGTGAGGAAGTGGAGAAACGTGAAACCTCTTGCACTGTTGGTGGGAATGCAAACTGGTACAACCACTCTGGAAAACACTGTGGACTTTCCTCAAAAAATTAAAACTAGAACTACCCTACAACCCAGCAACAACATTACAAGGAATTCATCCAAAGGATTCAGGAATGCTGATTCATAGGGGCACATGTACCCCAACGTTTCTAGCAGTGCTTTCAATAACCAAATCATGAAAAGAGCCCAAATGTCCATCAACTGATGAATGGATAAAGAAGATGTGGTTTATATATACAAGGAATACTACTCAGCAATGAGAAATAATGAAATCCTGTCATTTGCAACAATGTGGGTGGAATTGGAGGGTATTATGCTAAGTGAAATAAGTCAGAGAAAGACAAGTATCATATGTTTTCATTCATCTGCGGAACTTGAGAAACTTAAAGGAAGACCGGGGGGAAGGGAAGGGGAAAAAATAGTTTCAAACAGAGAGGGAGGCAAACCCATAAGAGACTCTTAAACACAGAGAACTGAGGGTTAATGGGGGATGATGGTGGGGGGGGGAATGGGTGATGGGCACTGAGGAGGGCACTTGTTGGGATGAGCACTGGGTGTTGTATAGAAGCGATGAATCATGGGAATCTACCCCTGAAACCAAGGGCACGCTGTATACAATGTATGTTAGCTAATTTGGCAATTAATTATATTAAAAAAAAAACCAACACAAATAAAGTAAAAAAAAAAATACAACAGTATGGATGGTAGACTTTCAAGGTTATATCCTTTCATCTGCTTTCTATGGCTGTGTTATCATAGTCAAGAGGATTCTGTACAGTGCTTTATTTTAGCTTTCCTCTCATTAAGGACTCATAAACTTAATTACTTAATATTCCTTAAGAAACACAGCTTGAAATAATTACTTCATTAGAAAAATTTAGCAGTGTTCATTCTCTCTTGAATAGATTCTTGTTTTAGAGTTGCTGAAGGTTTTATTTGTCCTTTTATTCTGAATGCAAACCTCTTCACCTTCACGTCTCTTGTAGAATTGCATTTCAAATACCATTTAAGGAGAAATTAAAAAAATCCTGCTCTAAGTCATTTTCAAGGATGCCCATTATTAGCATAAATCACAGCTTAAAAAGTTCTAGAGATAGTACCAATTGGTAAATAACTATAAGATATATGGTAAATTATAGAAGAAAGAATAGAAAAATATGATTTTAAAGAAATTGTTTTCAGCATAGCATTTCAGGCATAATGTATTAATATATTTAATAAAATTTGTTGAATAAAAGGTGATTGCTAAGCTAGAAATTCTTTAAAGTCTTTAAAGAGAATTTGAAATAAAGCAAGTTAGACTTAAATTAGTTACCAGAATATTCAAAGATATTTGTCTTAAGTTTCAAGATTAATTAGTAGATCATGTTCCTCTTCTGTTGAAAATTCTTCAGTATTACTCATAACCTGCAGGAGAAAATGTGAGTTGTTTGGCCAGTCAAGTTTATCTTCCAGTATTTTCCCTTAAACAAAACCTCCACGCTAGCCACAAGGTTTTACTAAGACTCCTTCATTGCTTCTTATTAATATTTATTTATTATTTATTTAGAGAGAGAGAGCATGCATGAGCAGGGGAGGGGCAGAGAAAGAGGGAGAAGCAGAATCCCAAGAAGGCTCTGTGCTGACAGCACGGGGCTTGAACTCATGAACCGTGAGATCCTGACCTGAGCCGAATCAAGAGTCAGATACTTAACTGACTAAGCCACCCAGGGCCCCTCATTCATTGCTTCTTATAGTCGTAGTCTGCTCAGGCTATTCTCAATATGTCCTTTGCTGCTCCTGCTGCTGTTTTGCTTTATTCCTATTGTTCTGGATGAAAATCCTGCTTTCTCTATGGTCACTCAGCTCAAGGTAGTATGTCCTTCCTCTGAATTTTACTATCACAATTGCTCTCAAAACTGTTCACGGTTTACAAAATATGTACTTGTATGCTCATCTTTTCTTGTGTAAGTTTTATCACTCTATCATAAGCTCTTTGAGGGTAGAAATTCTCATATTTGGTGTCTTAACAGAATAGACTCTTAAATACTTGGTACCAGCTTAAAATTTTTTTCACTATCAAGTGATCATATATATATATGTTAGGCAAATAAATGATTTCTATGTGCAGCATGTTTGAGTTTAAATATTGATATTTATGAATTATATATATAATTGATAAATTATATATATCAATATATATATAGATGTTAAGAGATTATATTTGAGTGGTACAGTTGTTGCAAAGATGAAATGTGCATACAAGTACTTTATAAACAATAATCACTATATAAAAGTAGACAGTATTTTTGATAGTTTTCCTTGGAGTTATTCTTTCAATGATATTAGGTGTATTCTGTGTACGCAGCTAGAACTCTACTCAGTGACTTCTATTTCCTCTATGTTTGTTTTTTGTTTGTTTGTTTTGTTTTTGTTTTCTGCACTTAGCTCTTTCAAGAGAATTGGGGTTTCTGAAATTCTAATGAGCCCAAGGCTGAGATACTGCTCAAGTGTCTGAGCCTTGATTCACCTTTCTTCCTCAAGGTGGGGATGTAGCCTTAAGATGAACATTTGGTCAAGGACCAGCAGAACCAAAGTCTGTAAACATTTCTTTAACCAGGGGAACATGAATAGTTTGAGCATGCTCTTTCTGAATGATGAGTTTCAAGAATAAAATACTGGTAACAAATAAAAATTGATCTTTTTTTGAATCATACACCACACTGCAGATTCCCTGGAAGATAAGCTTCCCTTGTTATTGACTTAGGGGCCAGGAGAACCTTGCACCTATGCTAAATAAGCAGCCATCTGCTCCTGTTCAAAATGGCCTCTTTGCTTCTGCTAATATTTTACATCCTTGGCTAAATAAACCAGAAATTTAATCTAATCTTATCTTACCTATGTGTGTATTAGTGTTGTCTTCCTTTCAACTTGAACATTCAAGTGCCTTTGCTCATTTCTATTAATTTTCTAGTCAGCAGGTTTTATGTTTATTGTATACAATAGCTTGGGAATACTTTCCAATGTACAGATCACTCTAAGTGTCAAAATTTAAGGTAGAATTAGGTTATACATGCTAAAAATTATCATATAGAATAATATACAAAATATATAACTGTGATCAAATTTGAGCTCACTGATGAGAGTGGTACCCTAATGGGTATCTTCAGATGTCCCGGTCTTCATCTACAGAAACAAGCTTTCCTTGATAGTACACATATCTGCTAGTCAAGTGATACCTATTGTGTCCAACAGTGTTACTAATTGCTAAACATATCAATTAAGTGCATGATAAAATCTCTTAATTGAATTAGTGCTAGACAATATACTTAGATTCTCAATATGAGATCTAATAAAACACTATGAAATTAGGAACATGCCTATCGAGGCACATCAAAAATTATTGAAAGGGGGACAGAAATGGGGAAACTTCACAGGGTACTTAATGCTATATATGGTAATAAGCAGCCACATGATTTCAGTCATGTAATGCAAGACTGATTTCTTCCTCAGCTCACAGTCCAATGTGGGTTGGTAGGGAGGTTTTGCTTTTCACAAATTCAAGCATCCAGGCTCCAGGGACACCAGGAAAGAGAACAGAAAGCTCATTGGTAAGGCACATCTACTACTTTATGCCTTGGCCTGCTCACTTATCATTAGTTAAGCTGATTAAATGCCCTGCAATATACTTAGCCAAGGAAGAGGAAACATTGTTGAACATTAACGAGTCTCTGCTGTGCCCATAATCCATTCTAATACTTTTTTCAGGCCAAAATAATTTCATGATAGTAAGCAAAATATTAATTTGAAAAATATGCTCTTTACGAAAGTTAAAAGAAAATGTAGGCAGTTATGTTGACATAACATGGAGATCATTTAACCAAAAAAGCAAAGCATTTTGATTTCCATTATCTGATGATTTCTAATGAAACTGTAGTTAATTATATTTGATGTTGTGAGAGAAGGGATTTTAGAGATGCTTTTAACAAGATGAACTTTAGCATTTTAAGAAAAGGCTAAATATAAATGTGTTATTTAACAAAGAACAAATGATACTTATTCTCATAGCAGATCAAAGCCATCTAAACCCTGGATTAGGTAAGATTTTAACAGCCAACATTTTAATAACTGTCTCCCCCAATGTATCTCAAATGCACTCTATTAGCAAACATGACAGTCCAATTATTTCCATGGTGCTTAGCAATTCATGGTGGCCTATTGCCAACAGTAGAATATGGAGTGGGAAACATGCCAAGGAAGTTAACTGATTTTAAAGGCTAAAATATTGCTAGTGCTGAAAATGCAAGGTTTATGTGAGGCTAACTGCCCTGACCCTGTTTAAACTCATTAGATAAGTAGGTGCCAATGTATTTACTTAAGTAATAACTCTTAATATTCTACTGAAAAAAACAGGTAAGTCAATTTTGCTACAAAGAACATATTGGTAAAATTTTGTCACATAGAACCTTTTATTTATCACTCGAGAATGTAAAACAATTCAAAAATATATTGCTAACCTATTATACATTGATCTGTCTATATCACAAAATCTAAAGTATGAAAAAGTTCACCTGTCAAAACAGGAAGGAAAAATGAGGAAACTGAATCAACTACAAAAATATGTCTAATGTTGGATTGTACAGGATTTTTCTGTAATTTTATAAACAGTAAGGAAACCATAAAATAGGAAAATATAATCTGTTACTCTTGGAAAAGTCTGAATCAAAGAGAAATTATAACCACACCTGAGTGTCTGATCCACAGTAGGAATTTAATAAAGATATACTGAGTGACTGAATAAATGAATGAATGAATGAATGAATGAATAATGCAGTTGAAAGAGGTCTGAACTTGGAAGTCACAATGGCTAGGTTCCATGCTATGCAATCACCAGTTAGCCTAACAAGAACAAATACTAATAGCTATAATTTATTGAAGTCTTGCTAAGGAGTTGTTAAAAACATGCATTAGATCATAATCCTATGACATAGCTACTACTATTATGCTCATTTTACCAAGAAGTAAAGTGAAGTACAGAGGAATTAAATAACTTGATAACAGAGCCAGGATCTAAATTCAGACAGTGTGCCTGCTGAGTTCTCAATTTTATCCACTGCATTATATTTCTCCTCTATATAATCTAGGGATCCCCTCTCTACTTTGAGTCATAGCTTCATTGGTGAATTAAAGGTTTTGGATTAGATGTCCTCTAGCATCTTCTGTATATCTAGATAGTTTACTCCAAAGTGGATTTGGACTCATATATGTAATTAGTACTCTAAGCCAGAGTTGGCAAAAATTTCCTATAAAGGGCTAGATAATAAATATTTTAAGTTTTGTGGACCACACATACTGTCACAGCTATTCAACTCTACCACTGTAAAAAAGCAATAGACAATACACAAAAAAAATGAGCAGTGTTCCAGTAAAACTTTAACAGAAAGAGGGTATAGTTTTTTGGCCCATGTCTAAACCATCATATATAATAAAGAAATAGTGAGGACAGTTTTAACAAGAATAATTTAGAAATATTCAGCATCATTGTGCTAGGAGACATCCTGACATATAAGATGTTCAAGTCTTCTGCCATCATAACTACATCATTTAGGACATATGACTATCTGATGGTTTTTAGAAAGACAGACTATACAGATCCACAAACACCAAATTTACCTGTCAGTTTTTATAAATAAAAGCATACATGGTATATTTAAAAAAGATATTTCCAAATAATGGTTAGATTTCTAGACTATGTCACACAAGCCTATCAGATGCATATTATAGCCAAAATAATACCAGTATGCAATGATACACTCACACATGCATTCACACACACACAGAAGGAAAACTTACACGTTTTAGTTATAATCATTGCTAAATAGAATTTAGTAAACTATTATTTTCATTAAAAATACATTCCATAGCAAACAGTAAGTAGAAAAAATATTTGTACCAAGAATATGTTATTTCCTCCTTGCTTTACCTATTAAAAGAGCTGAGGGGGAAATGTTGTCTAAGGTTTCAAAATATGTTCCTTCTGTATCACTGTGATAATTCAAAATAACTATGATATTTCATTCAGCAAATAATCTGATATTCTGCTCTTGTGCCTAGCACTAGGCCAGAATTTCTGAGAGAGAAGAATTAACCTTTGCCCCTTTTTGAAACAAACTTAATTTTGGGGAGATGACATTGCCAAACAAAAGTGTTTACTACTGATACATTTGTTGAATGATATGCTGGCATTAAATAATCAGAGTGAAAATAAACAATTCAAAATAATAAGAAATAGCATGTAAGACTATGTAATTATTTACAAGAGGATGGTTAAGAAATCTTTTATAATTTAAGAGGAATGCTTTGGATTAGAGTGACTTAGTAAAGTTTTGTGGTTTATTGATTGTAGTAAGGTTCTTATACTAAAGACAAAGTGATGTAGGGGCGTCTGGGTGGCTCAGCCGGTTGAGTTTCCGACTCTTGATTTTGGCTCATGTCATGATCCTAGGGTCACATGCTCAGATGTGCTGCATATGTGCTGACAGTGCAGAGCCTGCTTGGGATTCTCTCTCTCCCTCTTTCTCTGCTCCTCACCTGCACATGCACATGTTCTCTCTCTCTCAAAATAAATAAACATTTAAAAAGAATAGATATTTTGAAGAGCTATGTACCTATTAGAGAAATTAAACATTTTGTAAAAACTCCTATCACAAAGAAAATTTTAGGCTTCCCTGGGAAGTTCTACCAAACACTGAAGGAGAAAATATAATATCGTCTATATACAAGCTACTAGAAAATAGATGAACACTTCTCATTTTATGAAGCTAGTATTACGATGATAGCAAAATCAGAAGACAAAAACTATAGACCAATGTCCCTTAAGAACACAGACATAAAAATTCCTAATAAAATTTTAGCAAATCAAATCTGACAATACATAAAAATGATAAAATATTATGACCAAGTAGAGTTGATCTTAGGAATGCAAGGTTGGTTTAACATTAGAAAATATTGGCAAGTTACCATATCAACAGACCAAAAAAGGGGGAAACTCAAAGATTACTTTCATATAAAATATTTGATAAAATTATTTTCTAACAGAAATTCTATTCCTGTAACTCAGTAAAATAGGAATAGAAAGGATCTTCCTCAGCTTGTTTAAGGCATCCACAAGTAACCTATAGTTGCTAATGTTGAAACTCTTCCATTAAAATGGATTTGTCAATTTCTCTTTGCAGTATTTTTTTTAATGTTTATTTTTGAGAGAGAGACAGCAGGGGACGGGCAGAGAGAGGGAGACACAGAATCTGAAGCATACTCCAGGCTCTGAGCTGTCAGCACAGAGCCCGACACGGGGCTGTAACTCACAGACTGTGAAATCATGACCTGAGCCGAAGCCGGATGCTTAACCGACGGAGCCACCCAGGCACCCCTGCAGTATTTATCTTTTGAAAAACAGATTTATTGACATGAAATTTATAATAAAATTCATAAATTTCAAAGTACTTTAAAAATATAGTCATGTAGCTATCACTACAATCATGACATAGAGGCCCCTCTGCTCTATGCAGAAAATCCCCTTTCTTCCTACCCACCCCCAGCCCTGGGCCTCTGGAAACCACTAACATCCTGTCACTATAGAGATGCCTTTTCTACCATTTCATACACACGGAATCCTACATGTAACCTTTCGTGTGCATCAGTAGGTGGATACTCTTCAAGGCTGAGTTGTGTTCCATTTTATGGAATGAACTACACTTGTTTATTCACCAGTGGAGGTCTGAGTTGTTTCCAGTTTGGGACTATGATGAATAAAAGCTATATTATTCATGCATGCCTTTGTATGGACACACCTTTTCTTTGGAGGAATACTGAAAAGGAATATTGCTGAGTCACATAGTTAAGTGTGTGCTTAACTTCATTTAAAAAAGAAAAACAAAACCCCCAAACTTCCAAATGGCTGTTGCAGTCTTTATTCCTATGAGAAATTCAGCATGTTTTTCTTTTTCTACTGCATCATTTCCACCCACATATAAAAATGCTTCCATTTCCTGGGGCACCTGGGTGGCACAGTCGGTTAAGCGTCCGACTTCAGCCAGGTCACGATCTCGCGGTCCGTGAGTTCAAGCCCCGCGTCGGGCTCTGGGCTGATGGCTCGGAGCCTGGAGCCTGTTTCCGATTCTGTGTGTCCCTCTCTCTCTGCCCCTCCCCTGTTCATGCTCTGTCTCTCTCTGTCTCAAAAATAAATAAAAAACGTTGAAAAAAAAATTAAAAAAAAAAAAATGCTTCCATTTCCCATCTTAAAAAAGTCTTTTGACCCCCGGCCTCCTCCATATTCTCTTTCCCTGCTCAGCAGTGCTCCTGGAAGGACCAGTCTCCAGTCTTTCCTCTCAGCATCATTTAAACCCACTCCAAACAAACCTCACTACTCCATCAAAACTGCTTATCAAAGTCACCAAATCCAGAGGTCATTTCTTACTTATCTTTAAAAGTGCATTTTCAGCTTAAAATTATTCATCTCTCCATAAAGACTGTGGACTCTGAGTAGAGGTGCTGTTAGTTCATTTATCCTATCCTGAATATTAAAAATATTTCATTGGGGCACCTGGGTGTCTCAATCAGTTAAGCATCTGACTTCGGCTCAAGTCTTGATCTCATGGTTCTTGAGCTTGAGCCCTGCGTTGGGCTCTGTGCTGACAGCTTGGAGCCTAGGGCCTGCTTCAGATTCTGTTTCTCCTTGTCCCTTTGCTGCTTCCCCGCTCACGGTCTCTCTCTCTGTCTCTCTCTCTCTCAAAAACAAATGTTAAAAAAAAATTAAAAATATTTCATTATACTTGCAACCCTCAACATGTGTATTCAATGAATAACCGAAGGAATTTCTTTAATATCTTGGAACTGGAAAATCAAACTAGAACCCACAATTTAATAATCACAAATTTGGGTAGAATTTTGTTTAGATTAATTTCTGAGATTTATTTTACCATCACAGATTCCTCAGATGCCTGTGTATCATAAGGAGGCATAACTACAGAGATGAAATGTTGGAAACAGATATTCAAAGATTTATATATGAGCACTTACATTTTTCACAAATTTGTTTTCATTGTATGATAAAATATAGTTTCTTAATATGAATCTTGTAAGTGTACAAGGTACCTGTTCACAAAGGAGAAATAAAGTTTGTCCTAAGGACTTATACTTTAAATAATTAAAAAGGGACAAGGCAGGGCAGTATTTATTTCTATTCTAAAGAATATTGTTAAACTAATAGGTACAAAAATAATTTACAATGGTAGCTACACATACTAACATATTTTACATTTTATTTCACTGAATTGGTAGGTCATTGTTCATAAGACATTTCTTTAACAAATGAAAACAAAAGCTTTCCAGTTGGAACTGAGTTCACCTTTCTAAAATGTAACTGTAATTATCAAGATCTTCAGTTTCCAATCAAAATCACCAATGAATATTATACAACTAAGTCATAGTTCCTTCTCCATTTGTATTTCTAATTACCATGTAAGAATTTTTTAAAAAAGAAATAAAGCTGCAATTTCTTAGTATCAGTAACAGTAACTCAGGAACAGAGTGGGTAGAAATGAAACCATAAACATTCTGTGAAACAGTTTCTCAAAATTAACTTTGAAAGCAGACAAAGCTTGGTATTTTGGGTAACCTAGAACTCTCTTACTTAACTCCTATCAACCACAACTAAAGGGAGTAATATGTCAAGTTAACTTGTTCAATTTTCTTTTCTCAACTTTTTCAATGCCCTTTAGGAACACCATTACTGAGCAGCTATTGTTAGCATTTACAGCACAAAAACTAGTTCTGGAAGGTTGATAATGCAATATCCTAAATATCATAAAACTTAAAACTGTACAGTGCCGTTTTTTACATGATACAAAAGGAAAAATGATTTGTGGATGAGCCATTTTCGGTTTAAAAAAAAAAAGCTTGAGAATAGTCTTAATGGTTGATTTATATTTAAATATAAGCAATGCAAACAAAAGGACTACTACCTATAATTTAAAAAAAACTTGTTAAAATCGCTAACTGAAAAATACTTTTGTGTATTCTTTCATATAATAAATGTGACAATTAGAGGAAAATAGACCTTTCCATATTGTATTAATAATCTCATTGGAGCAAAGCCTTCCATTTAAATAAAACATCGTGTTAGTCATTGAAAATAATTTAGAAATTATTCTAATGTTATGTTCAGTACAAATAAAATTTATCACTAAAAAAATGCGTAACAAATGCTTATCAGTATGAAATAACCAATCTATCTTTTAAATGAACCATGTAGAGACATCTCACATGAAAAATTATAACTTGATATAGGTATCACAAGCAATTCCCAGAAACACAATTATGTCTGAGGACAATAGTTTTCTTAGCATTTGCCATGATAAATATCATTTATTTCCCCCACATGTTAAATAAATAGTTGTGGCTTTGTCTATTTTTCCTTTATATGTGAAGACAAGATATCAAGAAAACAACTGTCTTCCTTGTTTCTATGGACTCTCTCTGGCTAGTCAAACAATTATTTACAATATTGCCACTTCATTTAAAACTCATTGGAAAAAATATTTTAATCTTCTGGTGAAGGAAGAGATGTAGGTTAACGTTTTTATTTATTTTTGGGACAGAGAGAGACAGAGCATGAACGGGGGAGGGGCAGAGAGAGAGGAAGACACAGAATCGGAAACAGGCTCCAGGCTCTGAGCCATCAGCCCAGAGCCTGACACAGGGCTCGAACTCACGGACCGCGAGATCGTGACCTGGCTGAAGTCGGACGCTTAACCGACTGCGCCACCCAGGCGCCCCGGGACTAGCTTTTAAATACAAAGAACTAGAAGTAAATTAGATCTGACTCTAAAATCACCTTGCAAAAGAAAAAACTTACAAAAAAGAATTTACTTCATGTGACAAACTGAGCTATATCTACTTGAATATATTATTATATTCAAAAAGTCTCAGCATTGATTCACAATATACATATTCACAAAGCATATGCTGTCATAGACACAGAAAACAATTGTTTCCTTTAAACAGAAATAAAACGTGGCATTCAACTGTCTGTGCCACCATCTATGTGCTCTGCACTCTAACATTGCGCATGTCCCTCAGCACCACTGGTCGGTAGTTTTGTTCCAAAATCTCCATGTATTCAAAGTAATCACTCACTCGAAACCCATGCAGTGCTTCTTCCTGTCAAAAAATACAGAGAGAAGTTAATTCTCACGCGTAAAGAAACACATTCTAAGTTAATGAATTTAAATAGTTGACTTTTTTTAAAGCTACAGACAGGGTTTTATGTTGCTAGTAAATTGTAATTGCTTTTTATGTAGTAGGCTGTGTATGTATGTGTATGCAAGAAATCATGTCCCTATGAAACAAGGTTGTCTGTGTTTAAAACCAAATATGCTTTACAGCTAAGAAAATATAAGATAAACTCTTAGTTAATGAAATCTTCCCAGTATTTTGGATAGTTTCAATTACAGAATGATTGTTCACATTTTTAGTTAGTAAAGACTCTAAAGCTTATCAAAGGATACTATAATGTCGTAAGAAATATCTTGTTCTACAGCTATGAAGGTTCATAAAACCTTCAATAGTCTGTAACTCATAATGTTGGTACTATGCATGTCTATGCTAATTCTGAATTTAATGGTTAGTGTCCCAAATGAGGCACTCAAGAATAAATTAAAACAATATGAATATTAATTTAGAATCTTAGAGACTTTTAGAGAATTGTGTCTATTTCTTTTAGCATTTCCAAATACTAGCTGTGCAGTAGCTACCCTTCAAAATAAAACAAAAATTCTGAAGAAAAATCATACCTGATTCAATGTAATAAGTATCATGTTCAGAATTTTGGAGATTATTTTAAAAACTGGACAATTCATGCCTTCCTATACATTACAGTTTAAAGGTAAAAGTTACTAACAAAAACCAAAAGCAATTTAAAACGAGTAAGAGATAATATATTATCATATACCAGAAATTGTGTTATAGACAGTTTACAGATGAGACACATGAATGTATAACACCTAGAAAAACATCACATATGCAATTTTCAATAAGAATGCTTGTAAAGGCCTCCCTCAGATGTCACTGCTCACTCCTAAGTAATAGTTCACAGCTTACAAATAACTTGGGAGAAGTTATACTAATTTTACCATGCATCACCTAAAATATGGGCAATCTGGAGGAATAGCTGGTACATTAAAAAATTTATTACTTATCTACAAGTCTGGTGTTATATCTTTTTTTTTAATGTTTTATTTATTTTTTGAGAGAGAGAGAAAGAGTGAATGAGCTGGGGAGGGGCAGGGAGAGGGAGGGGTACAGAGAATCCAAATCGGGCTCTGTGCTGACAGGCTGAAAGCAGCAAGCCTGACGCGGGGCTCAAACTCACGAACCGTGAGATCATGACCTGAGCCAAAGTCAGCTGCTCCATCATCCAATGTGCCACCCAGGTGCCCCCACACGTCTAATGTTATATGTAAAAGAACTAAATGATGTTAAGTTGTATGCAAAGCTTTACACCATTAAGGCTAGAATTAATACCTTCCAACATAAAAATCTGAACTCTATTCAATTAACACAAATAACTGTAATGTTATCTATTCTCTTATTTCTTCATTAACTCATTCATTCTCATTGTATGTAAAGTTCTTGGTAATATCTTGAAGACACAAAGATGTCTGCAGGTCCCTGTCCTAAAACATTAACAGCTGAGGTGTATATTGTCTCCAGTTTTATGTATAAGCAACTCAAAGGGAAGATGTTCATCTTATGAATAGCAGAAACACTAGGTTTTTGTGATTTCTCTATAAAAAAATATTTCACTTTGTTCTTTGGGGAAAATAGGATTGAAGTAAGGCCATTCTTACTATTCTAGAATTCACTTTAAATAGTTACTGTTGTAGTCACAGAACTATTTATGGATTTATCATTCTCTTCATTCAAATTATGTGTGATTTGGTTCTGATCAACTCCTCACTAAAACTGTATCTCAGCTGGTGAGAAATTATAGTAATGTGTTAATCTTACCAGATAAAGGCCTCATGCCAGAAAAATTGCTTTAGTGTATATTCATGATTTTTAAAAGAATGTCTATTGTTCATCAACTAAATCACAATAGAGGATGAAAGCATTTGAACAATAGCTCTAATAATTCTTTTCTGGGCAAACCTAAGCAAAATATACTGAACATCTTTTAATTATTGTTTCACTTAATTTATAAATAAAAACTACCTATGGAGAACCATAGCTATCACTTTTTTTAAATATATTTTTTCCTTAGAATGTTTTCTAAATTATGGTTTCAATTGTGAACAATAATTTTAAAATAAAGAGAAAATATCCTGATAACTACATTGAAGAGACACCTTTAATGCAAACTGGTGCAGCCACTCTGGAAAACAGTATGAAGGTTCTTCAAAAATTTAAAAATAGAGGGGCATCTGGGTACCTCAGAAGTTAGGAGCCCGACTCTTGATTTTGGCTCAGGTCACAATCTCACGGTTCCTGAGTTTGAGCCCCATGTCAGGCACTGTGCTGACAGTGCAGAGCCTGTTTGGAATTTTCGCTTTCTCTCCCTCTCTGCTCTCTTCCTGCTTGTGTGTGCAAGTGCTCTTTCTCTCAAAATAAACTTAAAAAAAAAAAGTTGAAAATAGAACTACCCTATGATCCAGCAATGCACTACTAGGTATTTACCAAGGGATGCAACAATACTTATCCAAGGGGATGCATACACCCCAATGTTTAGAGCAGCATTATCAACAATAGCCAAATAATGGAAAAAACCCAAATGTCCACTGACGGATGAATGGATAAAGAAGATGTGGTATACACACACACACACACACACACACACACACACACACACTAGAATATTACTCAGCTATCAAAAAGAATGAAGTCTTACCATTTGCAACAACATGGATGGAACTAGAGAGTATTATGCTAAGTAAAATAAGTCAGAGAAAGACAAATACCATACGATTTCACTCATATATGAAATTTAATAAACAAAACCGATGAGCATAGAGGGGGAGAAATAGGGAGGCAAACCATTAAACAGACTCTGAACTACAGAGAACAAACAGGGTTGTTGGAAAGAAGGTAGGGGGAGTGGGCTAAATGGGTCATGGGTATTATGGAAGGGCCTCATGATGAATCACTAAATTCTATTCTTGAAACTAATATTACACTGTAAACTAATTGGAATTTAAATAAAAACTTGAAGCAAAAAATGGCAAATAATTCTTATATCAAGGTCATATTTCATAAGAGAAAAATCAAATATTCATTTTAAAAGAATGTTTTTAAATTATGTAGTTCATTATTTAAAATTCACAATTTATAACTCTGAATAAAATCTTCAGAATCTCCAAATCTACTTTCTGTGTTCAGAGTGGTATATTTTTCATTTTATTCTAAATGTTCTCTAATGACCTTTTTACTGGATAACTTTACTTTGCAATTACAACCATCTAGACTGCCAGTTTATCATTCAAACTATAACAGACCATTTCTTCAGAATACTGCTTTATCATTTTGTTTATGGACTTAAGTACATGGGACTCTGTATAAAAATATGAATTTCCTTATTCTTTTTTTTTTTTTTTTTTTGTAATCTCTATCTCCAACATGGGGCTTAAATTCATGACCCCAAGATCAAAAGTCACATGTTCTACTAACCGAGCTGGCCAGGCACCCCTGAATTCCCTAATTCTTTAAATAGGTAGACATATGTAATTATATCTGGCAACACTATGCCTTTTTATATAAACAATGCACTACTTCTTCAAGAAAAGCATTTTTTTAAATTAGGTTACTTCTGAAGTGGTTTACATATTGGTTAGAAGTTCATTTTGAGCATATTGCATTTTCTTTTTTGTACCTAATGGCTTTTCAACCAGTATGCCTTCAATGATTCTCTCTCTTATTTCTGGGTTTCAAATGTTGAATCATCAAAAAGCATTAAAAATTACTATTCTAAACCACAGTGTTTCACGTGCATTCAATATTACATGATATGGCATATCCACAGCTTGCCTCTCTCATTTGCATATAGAACTCCATTTTCTTTTACTAATGAGAACATTTAATTAGAAGGTCCACTGAATTTAAAGTTTTTTAAAAAGGTAACCAGATTAGTCAATGAGAGACAACTTGATACACTAGAAAGAGCACAAGATTTCGATTCAGAGCAAAAAAATGGTTCAAACTCCCCTGTAGTAGTTACTAGATATATACACCTGGGGAAGTTACTGACACTTTAACCTTCAATTTCTCATGTGTAAATGGAGCACATGAACTCTTTATCATGAACTATAAAACCTTGTATGATCTGGGTCCTGACGCCTCTCTAACTACCTCACCTTGTTCTAGCCACGGTAGTATCTCAACACTTTCTAAGTGGACCAAACTCATTTCTCCCTCTAAGCATCTGCCCTTGCCTTTTTTCCCATTTAGAACAATTTTGTCCAGAAGTTGCTTTTCCTTGCCTCATTCAAGTCTCTGTTTCTGCTCTCAGAGGAGGCTTTGCTGGACTCTTTATCCAATAGCATCTCTGACTTCCCTTACCATGTTTAAGTTCCTTAAATTAAGATTTATCAATACCTAAAATATTATATATTTATTTAAATATCTACCAGTAGACTGTAAGGTCAATGTGGGTAGGGATATGACCTGTTTTGTGACTATAATGCCTGGGACACAGCTCTTGTACAATAGTTGAATAAGTCAATGAGTGAATTAACAATGCGTATAAATTCCTTTGCCCTAGTGCCTGGCATTCAATAAGCACTCAAGGTGTTAATGGTGGTCATAATAAGAACATCTTTGTTAACTGACGGTCTCTAAAATGGCTAAGATAGATTTTCTTGATTGCACTGCAAATCTATAATGCGAAGCATCAATGATTATTGACTCCAGTCTGTTTTTTTCTTTTTTAATATGAAATTTATTGTCAGATTGGTTTCCATATAACACCCAGTGCTCATCCCAACAGATGCCCTCCTCAATGCCCATCACCCACCCTCCTCTCCCTCCCACCCCCCCATCAACCCTGTTTATTCTCAGTTTTTAAGAGTCTCTTATGGTTTGGCTCTCTCCCTAACTTTTTTTTTCATTCCCCTACTCATGGTCTTCTGTTAAGTTTCTCAGGATCCACATAAAAGTGAAAACATATGGTATCTGTCTTTCTCTGTATGACTTATTTCACTTAGCATAACACTCTCCATCCAGTTCTATCTACGTTGCTACAAAAGGCCAGATTTCATTCTTTCTCACTGCCAAGTAGTACTCCACTGTTTTCAACCCCTTGACAAAAAACATAAGGGAACAATCCACTTACGATATTATATTACAGTCTTTTCTTGTAACTTCTCAGGAATATGCCTATTATGGAAATCAAGCTATACCTATCCTTTCAAACATTGCTTGTACCAGCAAAGGTTTCCAAAAATAATTTCCAGCAGAAATGTTTTTAGAGCTACTGCAAGCCCTGTAAATTTGGAATCTGAATCAAAGATAAGGCCTTTCAGGGTGGTAAATAGATACAAAGTACAAAAAGATCAAGTGTACTTACTTACATCTTACTAAGAAGTAAGAAGCATCAAATTATATTGTAAGAGTCACATGTGAGAAGGGGTTTTGTGAACTTAGTTCCACTTTTTACCTTTGCTGGAGATGGCTTCTTGTGTGTTGTGTTTGACCTATCATGAAAAAGGAGCTTCTTTCTCGGTTAAAGTGGTAGAAAAATAACCAATCTGCAAGTAACGTTTTTTTTTCTAGTACGCTTCTCGTGGGGTGCTGGGTACAATTAGAAATTCCTAAGCCCCAAAGCCCCAAAACTTCTGAATCTCTGGTTTTGGCATCCTGTATTCAAGTTTCAAAGGTGACATTTTTACATATCCTAGAAGTTTCAAGCTATTTGAGGTTTTATACTAAAATGTGACAACTCAGGCCTGTTGTGAAAATTGTTTTGGTAGGCCTGGGGAAGAGTCTAGATGTGTCAGTTTCAATAAACATACTAACGATCCTCAGGATCAGGGGAGTGTATATAGCATGTGTGGTTCTGGACAGAATGAGGCTCTTAAATATTCACTATAGTGTGTGATTCTTAAAATTTTTAACTCAGGGGCACCTGGTTGCCTCAGTCGGTTAAGCTTCCAACTTTGGCTCAGGTCATGATCTCACAGTTCGTGACTTCAAGCCCCGCATCAGGCTCTATGCTGACAGTACCAAGCCTGCTCTGGATTCTCTGTCTCCCTCTCCTGCCCCTTCCCTACTTGTGCACTCTCTCTCTCTAAAATAAATAAATAAATAAATAAACATTAAATTTTTTTTTCAGCTGAGGGGTACATGGGGATATGTGATGACTAGAGAGATGATCCTATCTTGGCTGGGTAAATGAGAGATTAGGCCTTGACCAGATACAATGTAAGAGAATGTTCCTGACATAGCTCTGAAGTACATGCCAGGTAATCTATGATATACTAAGATGTCTAAGTGCCTAGAGAAGAGAAAAATGGCAGCAAAATATATATTCTAACTGGAGACTCAGGAAAAAGGCCTATTTCCTTTGTTCTCTATACATCTTTTTCTTCAGTTAAGAGCAACAGGGGTGCCTGGGTGGCTCAGTTGGCTAAGCAACTTGGTTCAGGTCTTAGGGTGGCTCTTTAACTTGGCTCAGGTCATGATCTCATGACCCTGAGATAGAGCCCCGGCATTGTACATCATGCTGGCTGTAGGGCCTGCTTAAGATTCTCTCTCTGCGCCTCCCCCACTCACACTCATTTGTGCACTCTCTCTCTCAGGAAAAGATAAAGAAAAAAAAAAAAGAATAGGAGAAGGATGAGACAGGGATGTAGAAATTCAAATAACTGCTAACTTTTTTTTTTAAAGCACTTGCTATGTGGCAATGTTCTAGAAGTATTTTACAGATATCATCTAATTACTCCATGTAATAGGTATTATTTCACAGTTAATTATACGGATGAGAAAACCGTGGCACAAAGAGGTTAAGCAACGTGCCCAAGCTTACAGAGTGACAGAGCCAGAATTTGAACGCGGGCAGACTCGAGTGATATAAGAACAACGAAAAACACATATCTGCAAACCACTGTTGACATAAAACTGAACATGTTTTATCTATTCCCTCAGATGGTGAATTATTTTTAGTACCATGTATACTTTTGTCTGTTAAAAGCTTAGCAATTCATGTGATGTTTCTCAGTCTGATCTCCATTCCTTACCCTGTCAACATGATCTGGTAACAGCTGCAAGAACAACAAAAACAAAATTCCTCTTGACAATTTACTGATTGGATTGAAATTAATCTGATTTTTTCATAATTATAAATTGATTTTGCCATAACATGCAGGATTTAGTTGAAGCATTCTAATTAAGTATTTTGAGCCTTCACAGCCTGATTTTCACTGGAAGGCAATCTTTTCCCAGCCTGGCATTTCAGTGAAGTTTTCCCCAAGTCGAATTCAATTGAATTCACAAACTAAACCAAGATCACTGCCAGCCTATTACCAAGCTAGAGAGAAATGCAATATAGCCAGTTGGCTGAAACAGTGAGTCTTCTAAACTACTATTAAACTCTTTCTAAACCGGCTTGCTTGCGTGAGTGAGAGAGATGACTCCACTTAAACAAACAAACAAACAAACAAAACTTTACACTTCCAAGCTCACTGGGATATTTGAGAGCACTATACTTATCTTTCTGGGTGATGTTTTTCTTTCTAGTAAGTGTGGTGCCTACAGATTTCCTGAACCTTTATCTGTCACAGATAAAAACATTTAAGACCCTAAGTCCAAGAACTAAGCTCTTCAGCATACCTTCAGAAGTTGCTTTTTAGTTCAGTAATGATCTATCAATTGCCACAGTGTGGGGATAATGCACTTATTATACATAATATATAATAACGCTGCTCTATTATCAACCTACATATTTGTTGTGTCTACAAAGATGTTGTGAAAAACTCAGAAAATACCTTGCTAATAACAACTTATATTCATGCCATTCATTAATCATTTAGTGGTTTAGTCAAAAAAGAAAAAATAAAGTGTTTGGGTTTTTTATTTTATTCTTTGGTTTTGTTTTTTAAGTAAATCAGGCCTGACTATGCTCACCACCTGGTCTAAGAAATTCCAAGTCATCTTTTTTTTTTTTTTTTTTTTTTTAATTTTTTTTTTTTTCAACGTTTATTTTTATTTTTGGGACAGAGAGAGACAGAGCATGAACGGGGGAGGGGCAGAGAGAGAGGGAGACACAGAATCGGAAACAGGCTCCAGGCTCTGAGCCATCAGCCCAGAGCCCGACGCGGGGCTCGAACTCACGGACCGGGAGATCGTGACCTGGCTGAAGTCGGACGCTTAACCGACTGCGCCACCCAGGCGCCCCCCAAGTCATCTTTTTAATACACTGATCGTGAAGAATTGCTCAGTGGGCTATCAGAAAAGTAGGCAATGAGTCTAGACTCTCAATTACCTAATTTAAGATCTGGAGCCTAAACCAAATTAATACAAATGGGTTGATATTGTCTCAACACTATCTGCTTCAGACAGATCATTATTATTCCTAAAGTGATGCTTCTATCATGTCACTTTCTGTCAATAATTAACCAGGAAAAAACTGCATATTTTCAATCTTCTGGAACCGT
The DNA here is from genome assembly GCF_028749965.1 of Puma concolor. Taxonomy (NCBI): domain Eukaryota; kingdom Metazoa; phylum Chordata; class Mammalia; order Carnivora; family Felidae; genus Puma; species Puma concolor. The sequence continues at coordinate 110,962,562 of NC_141671.1, forward strand.
CTAGTACCTGAAGTTTTCAGGATAACTAATAATAGTTGAAAACACGTTTGTGGTTTTTCAAAATTTTTGAAACATTCAATTGGGTCTGATTATTTGAACATTGTTTACAATGGATGCTTGTTTTATCTATTTTTATACAATGATTCAATATCCTCCTTTTAAAAAGTGGTTTTATTATAAAAGAAGTATGGACCCATTCTTCAAAAATAAAAAAAAAATAAAAATAAACTCACCAAATACCCTAAAAAGTAAGTCCTCTCTTCTACTTCACCTCTTCCAAAGCAATCATTTAAAAATACGTACAGTCAAGAAATAGCATGTAATCTATATAAGAATATTATTATGGCTGTGGTATATGTGGAGAATTATTAAGTTTTTTTTCCACCCTTTGCACAAGTCTGAGATTTCTGGATTAGAAAGTATAATAAAACATAATTCCCCAGGTTTAATCCTTTAACTTCTACTTGAATGAGAATTTTTGAATCATAGAACTATTTTTGACTTGGGTTGTCTTCCAAAGGAAGGGAAAATTAAATCACTTTATTAACCAAAGTTTCATTATTGGTTAATACGTGAATAAGTAGAAAATAGTCTGTAGGTATTTATATACATTGGAAACAACAGACCATAACAGGGCTTAATAGAGTAACAGGGTATGTAAATGCATAAATAAACCACACTGGAATTTATCACACAAGAAAAATAACTGCTCACCAAAAGAGATCAGTGAACTTGAGATTTACTTGCTGAAAACAAAAAATGAAGTGAAGCCACAATATCAGAAAGATATTTCTCCTAATCCCTCAGACGACTGCTAACAGCAGAGCAAGAAGTAAGGTTAGTTCCAGGACAAGTGCTAAAATTAATTCTTTGCCAACATGTTATTAGTTTGGATTTAAACCAATTCAATTAAAATTTTAGTAATTTAAACAGGACTTGAGTAGTAACCTTTCTCCCCTCATTTAAAAATTCTTTAAACTGACAGCATTATCAAGCAGTAGATGAAACTGCAATAATCACCACCAGCAATCAAAGAATTCGGTAATGTTTGTTATTAAATGTGAACAAAACTAAGTTCATCTTTCCCTTTATATTTTTTATTTGTTTATTCTGTCAACAGATATTTACTGGGAACCTACTATGTGCCAGGTACTGTTCAAGGCATTGAAAATACATTCGTAAACAAGATGGACAAAATCACTGTCCTTGTGGAATATGTACATTATACTGAGAAAGACTGACAAAAATATATATAAAATAATTTCAGCTATAAGAGATACCAAAATGGGATAAGAGGTTATAGATTTACAGGTTAGAGGATATTCAAATATAAGCCCTTGGGAAAACTTCAGACTCTGAGATTCCTATGAATTGACCATGGCAGTGACGAAAGTGTCCCTTACTAAATAGGAACCCACATTTTTGTCCTCAGCATAATTCCCATTTGTTTAACCATTCCTGTCCTCCAAATTACCTGTTGCAGATAACTTTTTTTCTTTTTCTACCTAAGTTTTCATTTTACATGTACAACCACTGTCTTGGTATATTTTTTCATTAAAAACGTTCCTAAGATCATAATTCTAGTGATACATATAGAAAGTCTGTGACCTTCTGAATTCAGTATCTCTATGAAATAGAAATGCCTGATAGTTTGGCAACTTTGAATAATTGATGACATTTATTTACAGAAAATCATTATTAAATGGAAAATAGCTCTGACAAGATCTAGTGGTAAAGAAAAATGACAAAGAATAAAGAATTAATTAACATAAAGATTATTTGTTGATCCAGAGAAAACCTAGCAAAGGACTAATGCAGGTCTGGGTGTGTGCATGTGTATGTGTGCTTTGTGGGAAGGTGAAGGTAGCATGGGGAGGGAAACATACTTCAAATTCAAGGAAAGATTTTAACTTAAAATGAATACAGTTGGATTCCCATGAAGAACTGCAACAGGAATGTATTTATTGAACATGTGTTTCCTAGAGTCCAGAGCTTCAAAAGTCATATTACTGTGAGGAACAAACTGAGCAACTATATTGTATTTAAAACATTAACTTATGTAAGGTAGTGACTGTTTAAAAAGAATGTTATGATGGAATAATCTTTCATGGAAACATTTTATAAAACTAGGTGAAAGTTTAAAAAATATAGAATATGAAGGTATAGGAAATTACATGAAATGCTTTTAAAATGTTTCAAACCTCTGTATTGACATAGTAGCTTGAACTTTTAGTGACCAAATAAGGTAGAAGGAATATAACAAAAAACAGTGTGTGGAGTAGCACGCTGGCTAAAGGCCAAGTTTTGAATCCCAATAGCTTAGCTACTTCACATCCCAGTCCCACTGCTTTTTGCTGTATAATCTTGGGCAGCTTACTTAAATTGGTCCCTCAGTTTCCTCAACTCTAAAATGAGAATAGTACCTACTCTAAAGGTTGTTTTATTTTAAGTTTATTCAATTATTTTGAGAGACAGAGAGAGCGAGTGGGTGAGGGGCATAGAGAGAGGGAAAGAGAGAATCCCAAGTGGGCTCCACACGTGGGGCTTGAACTCACAGACTGTGAGATCATGACCTGAACTGAAACCAAGAGTCAGATGCTTAACCAACTGAGCTACCCAGCTGCCTCGCTTAAGGTTGTTTTTAGATGACTGTCTAGAAAAATATCTGATATTAAGAATCAAATTAAAGTTAGCTGTGAACTCAACCACCATGTTCCCCCTGAAGTTACTTACTTTTAGGAAAACCTGCAGATCTTGAGTCTGAGTGTGCTGCAGAATGTCTTGTTGTAAGTGTTTGAATATAGCTATACAGATATACACTTGGTAATCAGGACCAAGGAAAACACAAGTAGCAATATAATGGCAGATTTCTATCCAATCTAAATAATTCCAAAAACACTGAGTTATCCACTGTAGGCATATCTAGAAAAAAAGAAGTCAGTTCATTAGAAAGCTTATAAAACCATACTTTTTTTAAAAAAAGCAATAACCACTAATTCATGCAAAAGCAATGAAGAGCTTGGCATCCGATCAAAATAGAAAGATATCCTGCACACAGGGATGCTTCATCTATTTGCTTAACGTGTGAGAAAACGTTCATGGCCTAGGGACCCAGGACTTAGGAGGCCACTGATGGTGTTCACACTGCTCACATACCTATTGCTAAATGCCTTCTTTATTCAATATAGTCCTCTTAACCACAACATCAGTCTGCTCTCTACAGATAACAAATGCTAAGAGACCATTTTAATTCAGAGATGGGAGTTTTTTTCTACCCTACCTAATAATCACAGATGTATAATTATGCAGACGACAGATTGCTAAATGTTATATTAATGCGAATGGACTCTTGCTGAATCAGAAAATAATTTAAATCAAACAGGATTATATAACATAACTGGGAGCTAATGTGGAAAATAACTTAGAAGTGAGACTTTTACAAAAATCATTTATCTTACTTCTTGAATAACATTCAGATAATTTGGATTACAAAATGTATACATGCCCATTGTGGAAGAAAATAGAAAATACCCCTTTAAAATAGAAAAGTTTAAAAAAAAAACACAATAACAATGGTTGGAATTGTGTCTTTCCCCTAAAAGCATGTCCAAATCCTTGGATTTGGAAACAGATTTTTACAGAGGTAACTGAGATAAAATGAGGTCACTAGGGTGAGCCCTATTCCAGTATGACTGGTATCAGTTAGAAAGGGAAAATTTGAACACAGAAATAGACATAGAGGGAAGATGAAAAGGCACACATGGGGAATGTCCTACGAAGACAAGAGGATTGGAGTGATGCATTTACAAGCCAAAAACCATCTGAGGTTACCAGAAATTAGGAGAGAGGCATCAAACAGTTCTTTCCCTAGGGCCTTCAGAGGGCACACAGTCTTGCTAACAATTTTTTTCTTTCAAGTTTATTTACCTTGAGAGAGAGAGAAAGAGAGAGGAACAGAGAGAATCCCAAACAAACCCCATGCTGTCAGCATAGAGCCTGACATGGGACTTGATCTTGGGAACCTTGAGATCATGACCTGAGCCAAAATCAGGAGAGTCAGACTAATTCCCCGACTGAGCCACCCAGGTACCCTGTTAACACTTTTATTCTGGACTGCTGGCCTCCAAAACTGTGAGTCAATAAATTTATGTTGTTTTAAGCCACCAGTTTATGCTATTTTAATACTATAGTCCTAGGAAACTAAGATACTTTCCAATATTTTAATTTTCATTTATGGTCTACAAATTACCATTGAGGGAAAATTTCCTTTATTGAACCTACTTTTCTTTTTGGAGGTGGGGAGCAGGGAATGGCAACAAATATAATGGCTTCTCTCAATTTATCATAGATGTAAAAAACAAAGATACACAAATTTTCCGTTGTTCTACTGTTTTGTCCTTTTAAAAATATATTCTTGAATAGTTTCTAAAACTTATTTTTAGATCTGATACAATTTCGAGGAGTGGTTGATTCTACCTTAAGTGCCTTTAACATGGTGTATTAGTCTGCTCAGGCTGCCATAATATAAAGTGTCACAGACCAGGTGACTTAAATAACAGAAATGTCTCTTCTCACAGTTCTGAAGTCTAGGATCAAAGGGTTGGCAGGGCTACATCTCTCTCCTTGGGTTGGAGATGGCGGTCTTCTATGTTTTCATATGGTCTTCCCTCTGGGTATCTGTGTCCAAATTTCCTCTTCAAAGGACAGTGGACAAATTGGATTGGGGCCTACCCTAATGTACCTAATTTTCATGTAATTACCCCTTTAAAAATCCTATCTCCAAATACGTCATTCTGAGGGTAGTGGTGGTAAAGATTTCAACTTATGAATTTCAGGGTTGGGTAATACCATACCAGATGGTATTATTGAATTTTTGTTTTCCATATGCCTTATTTCCACATGCCCATTTCCTTAGGTCAACCATTGACATCTTAATTTCAGATATTATGGGCATATCTTTTCATTTCATTTTCCACTCATATTTCCTATTATTGATAATACTGACTATAGATCCCCAAGCATTTTTTCTTTTTTTTTTTTTTTTAATGTTTATTCATTTTTGAGAGAGGGAGAGAGAGAGAGGGAGAGAGACAGAGCAAGTGAGCGCACGAGCAGGGGAGGGGCAGAGAGAGGAGACACAGAATCCGAAGCAGGTTCCAGGCTCTGAGCTGTCAGCATAGAGCCCGACGTGGGGCTTGAACTCACAAACCATGAGACATGACCTGAGCTGAAGTCGGACACCCAACTAACTGAGCCACCCAGGTGCCCCTAGATCCCCAAGTATTTTTTCTGTTTTTTAATTGTAATTCCATTCTCAGGTATAAGATTTTGCTTTATAAATATTATGTGCTTCTTCTATTATGCTCCAAAATCTATTCACAGAGCCTATGAATAACTCAATATTGAATTTTGTGTATGAATATTCGATATTTATGAACTGGCAGAATATATTTAATTTCCTTTTGTCTCAACTTTAGTCTTATCACTGATAGGATTTTCCCCTCAGATCTTGACCTGGAGGGTAGCTTGGCATGCAGAGTTCATTACCAAACTTCCATTGCCCACATAGTATGGCTCTACTGAACTGGGGAGAAAATATCTCCTACTCTTACTTAACTAGACAGGTTGAAGCAGTCAGTGGTTCTTTGACTAGAAGTAATACTTTTAATTCCCTTAGTGTCCTGCTGCCAGGGTTCTGTCTCTGTTCTATGCTATAGCTATTAATGCCAAGAAACTTTTGGCCATGCTGTGTTAATAAAAATGAATCTCCAGATGAATTAAGGAGAAACAAAGAGTCAAAACTAGTACAAATGAACCCTGCAGCCAGGGGTATTTGTCCGTCCTTTCTCAGTAGCCTAAGTGTTCTACTGGATGGACGGTGTGAAACTGCTGATCCTCAACTCATTTTGATCTTAAAACCTCACAACTCTATATGGTTCAAATATATCTGAAGTTAAAATATATATAGGGAGATACTCTTCCTTATTAGTTAAAAGAAAGTCACCCCAGAATCTGCAATTAGTTATCATACATAGTTATTAATGCAGTTCAATTTTCTGGTATTTACATACATTTAACTATTGTTTTCCGTACATTGTCTACTTTTCTTCCATTAAACAGAGATAATGCCTATCTTTTTCTACACATGGGAAATTTAGAAGAGGGAAAAAGATTATAACTGAAAACACTTTGAAAGTATATAAACTGCTATTTAAATATGATTCTATAACAAAGGTACAGATGTTTATTATTCATTTAATATTTATCAAGTACCTAATATACAAATAAGCATTATAATTTTTAACCGAAAAAGAGACATTTACTCCCTGTTCTCATGGAGCTTACACTCAAAGGGGAGATGTACTCTTTTTCAATATCTGTCCCTCTTCATTTGGCAGAAATTATATTTGCTATTCTGTGTACAAGATGATTCAGAATTATTAAACTGTAATACAATGCTAAAATAGTATTCCTCTAGAAGTGTGAGCAATGAGTCACAGTATTCAGGCCTTAAGCTAATAACTTCTCTATCTTTATAGGATGAAAAGGTTTGCAAATCAGCTGATGAACTAGAATTCTAAAAGGATAAAGGAAAGAGTGTGTCCAAGCAGAATGATAAATTCCTAAGACATTTTTAGTGTGGAATTTTCCAAATATACATAAAATAAAAAAAGCAATACATGAACCAGAACCATCACAGCTTCAAAATTTTTAGTGACTGATAAGTCTCTTTTGTCCATCTCCCCCTACATGTAGGTTCCCCTTCTTTAAACTTTCTAAGAGAAAACACATAAGTTGCTACATATTATATCTGTGTTTGCTTTAAAACACACAGAAAATCTCAGTTACCAATGCCACCCATTTTTGTTTTTATCACACAAGACAAAAATAATCATAGAATACCAGCACTACCATGAGCAATATGATTACTTCAAACAGTATTACTACTGTTCTTTGCCTTTAGACAACATATCACTTGACACATACAGTCAAATTATTGTATTTAAAGTGATTCTCATGAGTTTATACCATCAAATGGGTTCTGGTGGGTTCATTTTATTCAGTTTGACTTTATATTCTCAGGGACAGAATATGTTTATTTTGTTGGTTATATACATTTATATCGTATAAAATATTTAAGTGATTCTAAGGCAAAAATACAAAAGGTTTATTCATTTATTGATCTCATTCCTTCTCTATCCCTATAAGCAATCATTAAAAAAAGGTACATTCTTTCATGTTTTTAATATAAGCACATGCATTTGTATCCCACTCTTTCTTACCTAAATGGTAACATACTAAACACTTTTTCTTCACCTTCTTATCACTTAACCAAAGGATCCTGTATATCATTCCACCACAATATACAGAAGGATTTCTCATTTTTACAATGGCATGGTATTCCACCATGGATAAGCCATAATTTTTCAACCAAGCCTCTATATCTGCATTGTTTCTAGTCTTCTGATACTATAATCAGTGCTGTAACAAACACCTGTATGTATTTTCAAATTTTTGTCAGAATATCTCTGGGACAGATTTCTATAAATGAGATTGTTGGGTTAAAGGGAAAATACATACATATGTGATTTTGCTAGATACTGCCAAATTCCGTCTTATAAGTACAAACATATACTGTATTTTCAAATCTAAGCAACTGAGTTCTTAAATTCACCGAAAAGTATTAGTAGTTCATGAAATGGTGTACAAAGAAAAGGAAACAAACTAATTAGGTTTGTTTTTTATTATAGACCAATGTTCCTTAAACCTAATTATACTGTAAAACATTTAAATGTGTTTTAGGCTTCGAGGAAAGTACGATACACATCAAAATGTATCACAGCCTTCCTAGGAAATTTTGCTCTTCAACCGTATTTAAGCTGCTAAAGGACATTAGATAAACATAATTATTTTATCCGAGGTATATTATTCTCACTTGTATCTAGATTTGAAAAACAATCTTCAAAACATTCCATAAGAATTAAAAAAAAAAAAAAGTTTGGCTAGAGCAATTATTTGTGGATACCTGATTAAGCCAGAATAGGTATGAACTGAATGACCAAGTTTTATGATTCAAAGACAATATGTTTAACAACTCTTCTGGACTCATTTTATTTGCCCACACCATAGAAAGAATATTAGCAAAATAAGAAACAAAACTGATTTCAAAATCAAAAGATGTGGTTCCAAGTGAAGTCTTTGCTATCATGGTAACCTCACTAAATCAATTCACTGACTTCATTGATCCTGAATTTCTCCATCACATGAAGCAGTCAAAATTTTAAATGAGATGAGATCTGGAAATACACCTTTTACACTGCAAAGAGTTGTTATACACATACTATTTTTGTTGTACTTGTAAGCGAGATACTGTGTCAGACACTCAAAGAACTGGAAGGTAAGTCAGGTACACATGCCTTTTTTTTTTTTTTTTTTTTAATTTTTTTTTTTTTTTTGTCAACGTTTATTTTTGGGACAGAGAGAGACAGAGCATGAACGGGGGAGGGGCAGAGAGAGAGGGAGACACAGAATCGGAAACAGGCTCCAGGCTCTGAGCCATCAGCCCAGAGCCCGACGCAGGGCTCGAACTCACGGACCGCAAGATTGTGACCTGGCTGAAGTCGGACGCTTAACCGACTGCGCCACCCAGGCGCCCTAACACATGCCTTTAAGGAACTTCAACTATTAAAGAGGTAAAGGACATAAAGAACTATTCCACAAGGCAAGACATAGATTTCTACTAGAAGCATAGAAATAGTACACAAATTCATATCTACTGATAGTTCAGCAAAAAAAGTTTCCACTTGGACAGACATAAAGGATAAGTCCTTGACATATTAAGATGTGGCACAGGGAGAAAGAAGGTACTATTTCACGTGGCAACCTTGGCAACATGAGGAGAGAGAGTCTAGGGATATATATATTTATGAATATGACTATTAACAAGAAACATTCTGATTTGCATTTGTGTAATTTTCATTTTCAAAAAACACTATGTCACAAAGTATGAAATGTTAGAATAGTTTTCTTTAATCCAGTCTTCATGATGAGAGGAGAAGAAAAAAACAGTAAATGAGAACAACCAAAATGTTTTTCTAGAGTATATTCAGAGGATTATCTATGTTAGCCTACTTGCTGACACAGTACAATATAATAATGATATGCAGAATAAGGACGCCACGAAATTATAAGAGATAAATCACTAAAGATGTGTGGTACTTCTTAAGCTAGGAAAGTTAAATAAGGTCCAATAATGAAAAGTGTTTTACCAAAGGATAAAATTGTTCAAAACGCTAATCAAAACATGATTTTCTGTTCATTTAAAAAGGAAGACTATATATTTGAATTTCTATTTTCCAATCTCAGTTACTCTTAAACTCTAATCAACATATATTTCTAACTACTTTATTTTTTTTGTATTCTAGTCAAACGTGTATTTTTACTCTAGAGATATGTGTATTTTATTTAGCAACCTGCTCACAAATCCTTCATTAATCAACCAATCCCTTAGTGTCTGTAAATACACAACTTCAAAAAGCACTGCTCCTAATTACATCAAAATGAATAAGCTTTGCAATACAAAATCTATATCCAAACGATTACTTAAGCACCTATACCTATTCATTACTTAAAAGTTGTTTCATATTTTATAATTAGCAATAAAATGGCAAATTATATCAACAAAGCAATGATATATACTTAAGGCACAAAATGATTTGCTCACATAGGGAGTCATTAAAAAGGAATTTTACATTAGATAACTTAAGAAACATAACATTACTGCTTAGAAATTTTTATTAGATAAATCTGCTATATTTATGCAATTTTAAATCGATAAAGAAACACCAAAATGATAAAAAGGTGTCAAATTGATACGGTGAGGCCTAAGGTATTGCACGTTTTTCCTACTGTTTGTGGCAATACATTTTAAAATTAGAGGATATATGTTAGGAACTAATAAATGAATGGAGGTATTAGACAATATACAGTATATTAATCAAGACTAGAATGGCAAAAGACATCTCAGGAACATTTTGTTCCCTAGCTTGGATTTTTAGAAGAGTAGAAAGAATAGATTACTGAGCTTATAGTAAATATTTAAGTATCTACTTTCAACCAGAATTAAACATTTTAGGATTTACATTTCTGAAAAGTGTTTTATGTACATGCTGGGTAAGAGCACCATGGCCAAGAAAGAATATTCCTTTCCACTACATGTAATTCCTCATTATATTTAGACCTATTAACTTCAGAAAATTTAAAACTCAAGAGGCATAGTAACCACATACAAGTAAATGTAATTACATGACATAAAGGCTCTTCAAAATAAGTATAAAGGCATATTGCCGAGAACTATACTGTCTAATTAGGAAGAAAAGATTGCCAAGACAAATCCAAGGGAATTCAAGAAGGGTCTACTATTAAGAAATCTACCAACAGGTCACATAAACCCCAAGATCAAGATAATCTTAACCCTATAGGAACCCTAAAGGAACATTTTTATTTGAATAAAAGAAATAAAATTCAATATTTTACATAAAGTAGAAGGATTCTTCCATAGTATGACAGGAAATAATTCTCTTAATGGTGAAATACTGGAGGTTTTCCTAATAATTGTTAAAGTCTAAAACAAGGAAGCAACTATATAGAATTTTCTGGGAAAATTATAGAATTTAATTTAAAATGAAGCAGAAATAAAAAATTAACACAAATCTAGAAAAAAATGTACAACCTAACAATTATAGAAAATTTAATGTCTTTCCTAATTATTAACAGTAATCACAAAATAAAATTAAAAAAAGATTTCAAGCTACTCTAATTAGAAATGTCTGTAATATGAAATATACTATACCTATATGGAATAAATATATGCAGCTTCAGTAAAATATAATACAAAGAAAATAAAGGGAAAAATTTACTATGTTCCTAGATAGGAAGTATGAGTAAGTAAGTATGAGTAAGTAGTATGAGTACATACTCATAATAGTATGAGTAAGTAAGGACATAAACTATAAATTACTTTGAGAAAAGTGAACATAATAGCTATCTAAATTTTATCCAGATCCAAAAGCTCAATTCAAACTAGGAAAAGTCACTTTAGAGGGCACATAAAGGAATAAACAGAAATAGTTAAATCAGCTTTTTTAGGGGGGAGTTAGGGAGTATTACAGGTTTATTCTTACCAAGTATTAAGACACAATATAAGGTAGGAGTAAGTAAAATGTAATAAATAATATAATAGTAAATAAACAAAAACACTAATAGTAAATAAGTAATAAATTACAATAGTAAATAAAATACATAACATGAATTGAAGAGATGTGGATAGTGGAGTTACTTTTTAAGAATATACAAATCAATAAGAAACAGGCTAAGACAGGTGGGCAATTAAGAAGATTCAATGATTAACAAAGCTATGGAATTATAGTCAATCTTGCTAATGTTCAAAAAACCCACAAAATTTTAAAAAGAGAATGTCACCTATTCTCTATTGGTTTTGAAAAAGCCAAATACCCAGACCTGAAGAACAGATACTTTCTTCATTTGTGTTAGAAGAGTAAAATCAAAGCAAATTGATAGCATGTGTCAAGAGTCTTAAATGTGTTCACACCTTATAGTTAAGTATTTCTACCTTCTGGAACTCTCACCTAAAGATGTAATTCTAAAAGTGAAAAAGGTTTAAGCTCTAAAACGTTAAGTTTTAGCCTGATTAGAACAGTAAAGAAACAATCCACCCCTCCATCAAGGAGGGACTGCCTATGCACAGGAGGGAGATATCTGTGACTACTGTGTGTGACCACAAGCACAATTCTAGGCCCTAGAAAAATCATTAAATCTTCCCAGCTCCCAAGAGCAGAAACAGAAAGCTGTGCTTTTTGTTAAGATCCAGTATCTCTTGCAAATGACATATCAGATAAAGGGTTGTCATCCAAAATCTATAAAGAACTTGTCAAACTCAGCACCTAAGAAACAAATGAGCAGGAGTGAAGAAATGGGCAAAAGACATGAACAGACACTTTTCCTAAAGAAGACATCCAGATGGCTAACAGACACATGAATAGGTGCTCAACATCACTCATCATCAGGGAAATACAAATCAAAACCACAATGAGGTATCACCTCACGCCTGTCAGAATGACTAAAATGAACAATTCATGAAACAAGATGTTGGCAAGGATGTGGAGAAAGGGGAACACTTTTGCACTGCTGGTGTGAATGCAAACTGATGCAGCCACTCTGGAAAACAGTATGGAGGTTCCTCAAAAAATTAAAAAATTGTACTACCCTGTAACCCAGCAATTGCACTACTAAGAATTTATCCAAAGGATATAAAAATGCCGATTCAAAAAGGCACATGCATCCCACTGTTTATAGCAACACTATCAACAATAGCCAAATTATGGAAAGGCCCCAAATAGCAACTGATTGATGAATGAATAAAGAAGATGTGGTATATATGTGCAATGGAATATTACCCAGCAATTAAAAAGAATGAAATCTTGCCATTTGCAACAAAATGGATGGAACTAGAATGTATTAGGCTAAGTGAAATAAGTCAGAGAAAGATAAATATCATATGATTTCACTCATATGTGGAATTTAAGAAACAAAACAGATGAACACAGGGGAAGGGAAGCAAAAATAAGGTAAAAATAGAGATGGAGACAAAACATATGAGACTCTTAAATACAGAGAAATGAGGGTTGCTGGAAGGGTGCTGGGTGGAGTGATGGGCATTAAGATGGGCACTTGTTGGGATGAGCACTATGTGTTATATGTAAGTGAGGAGTCACTAAATTCTATTCCTGAAACCATTACTACACTATATGTTAACTTTTTTGGATTCAAATAAAATTTAAAAAAAATTTAAAGAAGATACAGTATCTCTAATAGCAGACACCCAGTGTTAAGAATTCTTACCCTTAGTTACCTTACTTAATCCTTAGATTAGCCTTATGAAGTAGATATTATCTACATTTAAAAGCCTACATGTCATAGACTTCCAGAATGTCTATGTCCTTGAATAGCTATTCAAAATCTGAATGCTAGGGATCTACTGTAAAGAAAACTATGTATTATAACAGACCTAGGGGGAAAAAGTCAGTGTAGATATTTAAACATAAAGGTATGAATACTTACAAAAGTGATCTTATTAATTTAAATGTATTTCCTATATTTGGTGAGAATTTAATTTTCTTTTAAGACCCTGAGATCTGGGATTTGAAGAAACATTCTTTCCTATGGATTACCTGGGATGGTGCAAAACCAGACATGTGAAAAGCTGAAAACACAAGTGGCACCTCCACCTTCAGGAGCATTTCAATATAATGAGTGCTGCAAAAGTATATCGGATGGATGCCAGATTCTATAGTGTCAGCAGGTAGGTACCTCTGCATAAAAAAGAGACATTGAGAATTAACGAATATGCGACTAATTTAAAATAATATAACCAACTTACTTAAATCTCTTGCTTTGAGTGGCTACTTCAAAATTAATATGGTGGCACAAGTAGTTACTGCAAAGATTATAATTATGCAAGTTAAAAAGTCAGAATGTTAAACACTGTAGAAAGAATAAATCTCAATAACGGCAATGTGATATACTTTCCAAGACAAAGCAATGAAGTTAATACTGTAATTCGATGCCTTGTGGAATGAAGGGGATGAGTGTTGCATGAAAGAATAAATGTATGAGTACACGAGTAATAACGCTTTATATTTTAAGAGTGAATGTATTTTAATATGCTTGCTATCCTTGGCTTTGGCCAGTAATTCTATAACATTAAAAAACTTTAGTTTGTCAGCTCTTAGGAATATTTGCATAGCCTCCTTTTTCTAAGATAATGCTATATAACCCAAATCTGAGCTTGAGTTACTAATAACTGAAATTGGGAATTCCGTAAGAAATTTATCTCTAAAACAGAACAAGGCATAATGCATTACCATCAAAGTTTTTGGGCCAACTACCTTATATGTATGTATATAACAATTTCTATAATAATTACATATTACATAATTTATATATTTTATATTTTACATTTACTTATATGTCCATTTATATATGTGTGGATATATACACACACACATTTACAAACTTGCATTTTTGGCTATTTCTTCATGAAGTTAGTTATTTTTTTAATTTGTCTCTTAAGTAAAATTTATGCCATCATGAATGCTCTATAATATTTCAATGATTGTTATCACAAATTCAGTATCTAACCACAGCATTTTTTAAACAAAGAATAAACTTGGAGATATCATTTTGTGTCAAGAAAAACTGTTAGACTACCAAGTATATGCTATAAACTTATACTAAAAATTTATATTCTAATTAGTTCTGAAGAATACATAATTAAGAAACTTCCTGAAAGGCATTTTTATGTTCTTAGCTTTACTGGGTAACTGTAATAAGAGAAAATCCTTTTAAATTAAAACAAATGAAACTTACGTATAACAATTACATACAAGTTAAGATAAGGGTTTCTTTCAAACTTTATTGCTAAAGTGCTTTTAAGGATTTAGGTTTGAGTTATACTAAAATTTCTGATACCAGTGAGGTGGTTTATCAGTGTCATCAGCATAAATTACAATTTACCATTTCACATTGCATAAATATATATTTATAGGAATACATATGTAGAAATATGAGAGGTTCTTAGAGATACCTCACAGTACACAAGAAAACATTAATTTTATATACTGATTACTGGAGACATATTATAGCATATTAAGTGGACATCTCAGAGTCAACTTCAGATGAATGTCTAGTAAAGAAATTATCTCTTTTGAATAGTTAAAAATAATATAAACTGAGAATTAGTATCCTTTAACTTACCTTCTTTTATGAAATATATGTGTTTTATTAATGACTATTTGTACAGTAGAATTAATGAATCTAATAAATAGCAAAATATCAACTTACACATGTAATTTTCAATGCAAGCATAGGTAATCATTTTCTGAATATATGCATAATAGTAGTGTAAGAAATGTATGCATAAATATCATTCTTATACAGTATCTTTTTTTTTTTAATTTTAATTTGTTTATTTTGAGAGAGCAGGGGAGGGGCAGAGAGAGAGAGAGGGAGTCACAGAATCTCCAGCATCTCTGAGCTGTCAGCACAGAGCCTGAAGTGGGGCTGGAACTCATGAACCATGAGATCATGACTGGAGCCGAAGTCGGATGAAGTCGGATGCTTAACCAACTGAGGCACCTGGGCGCCCCTATAGTATCTTTCCTATGTTGCATTGAAAACAATGTATCTGGAGTTGGTATGTTTTAGAGTCCTGCCTGATTTCAGTTTTATGGAATAAATGCTATTAGAGCACAATATCACTGTTATGTTAAAAATAATGTGTTACAAAATACTTTATAGACTCAAAACAAAAATGCAACTTTATAAAATTATGATTTAAAAAAGTTGACTGGTGATATTTAACAGTGTCATGATCTAAACACTAAACTAGATGGGGCGCCTGGGTGGCGCAGTCGGTTAAGCGTCCGACTTCAGCCAGGTCACGATCTCGCGTTCCGTGAGTTCGAGCCCCGCGTCAGGCTCTGGGCTGATGGCTCAGAGCCTGGAGCCTGTTTCCGATTCTGTGTCTCCCTCTCTCTCTGCCCCTCCCCCGTTCATGCTCTGTCTCTCTCTGTCCCAAAAATAAATAAACGTTGAAAAAATAAATAAATAAACACTAAACTAGAATAACTAAGACTAGGGGAATGCAGGAATCATTTTCAAATATTTGACATGAAAATGTATGATTAGATTCAAATTCCATACTCATTATCAAAAGATTTCTCATTTGTAAATGTAAGAGTGGAATTTTTAAAAAGTTTTTATTTAAATTCTATTTAGCTAACATATAGTGTAATATTGGTTTCAGGAATAGAATTTAGTGATTCATCATTTACATACAACACCCAGCGCTCATCACAAGTACCCTCCTTAATACCCATCACCCATTTAGCCCCTCCCCCACCCACCTCCCTCCATCAGCCCTCAGTTTGTTCTCTAGACTTAGAAGTCTCTTATAGTTTACTTCCCTCCTTTTTCCCCCTCCCCTATGTTTTTTTCTTAAATTCCACATATGAGTGAAATCATATGGTGATTATTTTTATCTGACTGACTTATTTAGCTTAGCATAATACATTTTGGGTCCATCCACATTGTTGCAAATGGCAAGATGTTATTCTTTTAGATGGCTGAGTAATATGCCATTATAGGTAGGTAGGTAGGTAGGTAGGTAGGTAGGTAGGTAGACAGACAGACAGACAGACAGACAGACAGGTAGATAGAACCACATCTTCCATCAGTCAATAGACATTTGGGCTCTTTACATAATTTGGCTATTGTTGATAATGCTGCCATAAACATTGGGGTGCTTGTGGAATATCTAAGATTTTTAAAACTCAAATTCTGGTTAACAGAAGGAAAATAGTTTCATAGAGAAAAACCAGTACATACTCTTTTGCCATTTGCTTCAGCCTACTCATGTAAGCAAACTTCTCATTATGCTGAAAAACTAGAGCTAAACATTCTTATTCAGGAATTTCATATAGCTATTTCAAGCATAAAATTTTTAAATTTCAATATTTATAATGTATTCCTCCTTGATGTTTTGCTTTTATTTTCCTTATCACAAATATATACTGTAAAAACACATAATATGTGCTTTTATTTAACTCCACATACTTTCCAGCTCCCTTAACTTATCCCTGGGTGCCATGTGATTGCATTGTCCACATGCTCTATGTCATAAAAACGGTTTGTGAAGTATTAGCCTATCTTATATAGTAGATAGTTTCCTCAAGTTGGAATCTTAATGGCAGTAAGTAAAATAAAATACAGAAATATTGGTAAATTTAGGAACACTCTTACCTCTAAACTCCAAGATCTCATGAAGCTAGTAAAATCCTTTAAAATACACTATAATACCCTCAATCAAAACTCATCACAGATTTACAAAATGTATAGTTTTTTCCTCTTGATGGAATACACTGATAAGTTTGACTTATTTTCTTACACCATAATTTAACTGATTCTTTCTAACAAAGCAATAGTAAAAAATCCATTCAATAGTTCTTATTATATATATATTTTTTATAATTTACTAAATCATAAGTTTAAAATTTAATCATCCATCTAGTATCACTAATCTTTCATGCAGTTACCATTAGGTAAGACATCAAGTATTTGAGAAAATGTCAAATCTGTAGCTTCAAAGAGAATCAGTCAAAAAGCATTCAGGTAGAAAACGAACATAAATTATTACAGAGCTCTCTACAAACAAGATCCCAACGAATTTAAATGGGATTTGCCTTAAAATTTCACACACTCCTTTCAAAATAGACTAAAAAGTCTTACAGAAATATGTAGTCTTGGCAGCCAAAGGAAAGCAGAGGTCAGAAGCCTGGAGAACTGCTGAAGAAATCTGAATGTTTTCTCTTTGTCCCCGCACATTATCATGAACAAAGAAGATACAAACCAGTCATGGCCAGCATAACTCCCCTGCAGGCAGACTGAAAAGCACAATTAAGGAACTTTTACAATATTTTATCTTAAAAGATGAAATATGAGAACTCCATTAATATTCATTTCCAGGATCCCTGTCAGGAAAGAGGTATTGATACTTAGCCCTCATTTTATCTTCAACCAATTTACAAGCTAATGTACTGTTTACTTACATGTTCAGTGGAGGCCAATGGCACTAGCAAATGGAGAAAAAACTATCTGCCCTGTGGCAACATTTGTTCAAATCATTAAATAGTACCCTTTCTTTCTCTGGTTTAGGTTATCTGCTAAATTACTAGCATAATCAAGTATAAAAAACCCACAAATATTTAGAATTCAGTAATGCAAATGGTTTGTACACTTTTTTTCTCCCTTCAGGTCAAACCTATTTTTGAAAAATAACCAATTCAAGCAAAATGAATGTATGTTCCATTACTATTCTAGATTTACTAAGTCTGGAATATGCTTTTCTAGATACACTAAACCTATTTTTAAAACTTTCTTGTATGTATCTGAAAATACAGCCTAATAACTTTACTCAGTTTAAGATTCAATGAAGAAGACTGAATTTAGTAGTTAATACCCAATCTAATAAAATGCATATTTAAAATACAGAATAGTATAAAGGTACATGATAACAAATCAGTAATATAGGTTAAAGTATTATTTTACTATAAATGTGTTAAGGTCCCCTATCAAAGAATTATGAAAAATACATAAAGAAAGTTCAACTACTGTGAATCCACTCAAAAAAGGATACGAAGAGAAGATTTTATGGGTACTTGCTGCTGTTTCAGGAATCTCTCACAGTGCTTTAAAACCAACGTAAGATCATTTTCTGCACTGTCTTTCAACAGGTTGAGGAACTTGCCATACCTATATTAAAAACCCACAAAACATAAAAACTGAAAAATGTCAGGTCTGCATTGTAAATTCACTTTTTAAAACCTATCAAGAGCAGTCCTCTTCTTGATAGCATAAGTATGCTATACAGAACTTAGTAAAGCTTAACACTCAGTGTATGTTCCTGATAATTATTTTTGGATTAGATAATGATATTTGAATTAGATTATTATATCTGGTAAATGCTGACATTTTAAAGGAAAATAAAACAGTACTGACAGAACAGAATGTAAATACTTAGATGAAAAGAATGCAAGCATTTTTTTCCTGAACTTAATCTAGAACATGTAATGTTGACAGCTTAGACTGACAGAATGTTAACACTGGAAGCAATTTTAGATTTCGTCTAGTCCAGTGGTTCTGAGGGGAGGGTACTTTGTCCTGGGGCCACTTTGGAAATTCACGGGGGTGTTTCTGATTGCATAGTGAATGGGGGCACTACTGGTACTTGGTGAGTGGTGGCCAGGAGGTTAGACATGGGGCAGTCCTGCACAACAGCTTGAAATGGCCTGGCTGTTACTTGCATGGATGAAGAAGCTATTTGTAATTATCTGAAACCAATTCTGTATTATATAAAATCATAAGATGTTTTTTTTCTATATTTTTTATTATAAATCGAATGCAACCATGTGCACATCAGAGGAAGGAAGTACTTTCATTTCAAGCCTAAAACTTGTTCACCATTCTGGAAAGTTACTTTGCCAGTGGCAAAACTCTACTAGAGGTATTTGAAGCACCAAAATACTGTCAGTCTCTATTTACAGCTGCCAAAGTTACAATGACTATTTGGTTGACAGCTATGTCATATACTGCAGGTGTGTACAAACATTTCATTACAAAGTATTTTCCATTCACTTCTTACCAATAAGACATTGTACTGAATTAAAAATATATATATATATGACTAGCCTGCTTATATTATCTATAGATTCCATTTCAGAATAGAAACTGGACATTACAAAATAAAAAGCAGATAGAGGACAAAACAATTAATTATATGCTTTATGTGATACAGATGGATGAGCTAAAATTACTTTAATACATTTCATTATAATTTCATTATGTTACGTATTTATGAAAACATTCTTTTTAAAAGCTTCCACATGCATCCTTTTTATACTTGATTCTAAAGATTACCCACTGAAGTAGGAGGGAACTGTCAAGATCTCCATTTAATAAGCAAGAGAGAAGACTTAGTCCTTAATTCCCAGTCTGCCATTTAGTTTCTTTTGAAAATTACAATTTGAGTACTAAAAATTCAAACTACTATAATTGGCTTATTCATTTTTAACTTCTGTGTCTATCCTTAAGGTACTTTTGTACTCATCACCATAGTTTAACAATTAAAATCTACCATATTTTAGGGGCACCTGGGTGGCTCAGTCAGTTAAGTGTCTGACTCTTAGTTTTGGCTCAGGTCATGGTCTCACTGTTTTCGTGAGTTCAAGCCCCACGTTGGGCTCTGCACTGGCAGCACAAAGTCTGCTTGGAATTTTGTCTCTTCCTTTCTCTGCCCCTCCCCCACTCACACTGTTTCTCTCTCTCTCTCTCTCTCTCTCTCTCAAATAAACTTAAAAAAAAAAAAAAAACTACCATATTTTAGAAAATGGCATGATTGCGCTACCAAAGTGCTGATTTTTACAATACTCTTTTTTTTTTTTTTTTTTTTTTTTGGTAAAAGCCAGGAGTCATAGAGGCTTAAATATACTGTAATTAGCCTCTGAAGTGATAATGAACCATAAATGATGTACTGGCAGAGGTAATTTAATCATATGCCAATATCCTCAAAACAAAGTTATTATTTTCTGAATGATAGACTCTGCATTTAAAGTACACAAAATAGTTGGTTGTTAAATACTATTAAGCACATATCAGGTAGATAAAACAAATTCTAGAAATGAGCAAGGGAGATATTTCCCTGTAATATACCTGACAGTCATTTTAATGCCAAGCTGCTGCACAGATGAAAGACTTTCGTTCTTCACATTTGCATCAGTAGCTAAACACAAAAGAAAACTGGGTTATAAAAATGTATAAAAGTCTGCATAATAATCACAGTTTAATTGCAAATTGATGAAAGTAATATTTTTACATATTTTAATGTGAATTTTGAAAACACTGATGAATTTGTTCTTTTAAGAGCTGTCAGTTATATTTTCAAAGAAATTAATAAGAAACTTTACAAATAACTTTTCTCCTATAAAAATCATTTAAAAGCATATTAAATACAAACAACTAATTGTAGTTTTAAAGCAGCCTATTTTTACTCGAATCTCAGAACACAAAAGGTGTTAACCCAAAAATGATCTAGGATATTGTACTATAATCAAGCACTGCATATATAAGATTTTGAATTACAAATATGTATAAGTATGGCTGTTTACCTCTTAAAGATTTAAGTCAAGAAGGAATAATCAGTTACTACTTATAATGTATAACAATATATGAGGGTGGAGTGAACAAGGTTCTTCCAGCAGGTGCATTTTCTTTGTGATGGAGGAGTTGTGGTCTACCAAAAGTGAAGGGGCTGTCTGGACTACGGGAGAGACTGAAAATTTGGATTAGTTCTGGAGAACACTGGATTACCAAGCTAACAGTGAATGCTCAAAAGCATCACTAGGTAGCGCTAAGGGGTCTAGTGGAAACTTTCAGTTTTTGGCTGAAGAAACTGTAGCATGCATTCAGACAGACACACAATATTAAGGGAACTGTCCAAAATCACATAGTTATCAAGTGGCAAAGAGAACTAAAATCTGGGTTTCTCATACTCATATCGGTGATTTTTTTTCCTCCCATTACACACTGGTGCATCTCATCCTATCAATATAATCTACTTAACTTGTAGACTCATTCACTCCTTTTAATACACCCTTTTGGATAAAGTAACTTGCATTACCATGCTAGAAGCTGTGGGGGCTACAAGATAAATCATACATCATGCCCTAAAAGAACTTCCCACGTAGTGTCAGAGATAAAATTCATATATAGGTAACTCTGATAAAAATGTTTTAAAGTACTAAGTGGAACAAGAATGGTACAGATAGAGAGTTATGTGAATTCAGAGAGAGAGATTAGGAAGAAGCGGCATTTAAACTGAACCTTAAAATATGGTTAGGCTTGAGATCTACAGACGTAAGGAAGAGAAACAAATTAAACATCACTGTTATCAAACATCTACTCATTGGACCAGCAATAATTCATCTTTTAACACTCTTAGAGGTAAGGTACATCTAGAAGCATCTCCTAGTTTGCCTAGGACTAGAGTGGTTTTAGCACTGAAAGTCTCATGCCCTCATAGTCCTAGCCAAACCAGAGTGGTTTATCACCTATGTAGAGTGGCAATTTTCTTAAAAAAAAAAAAAAAAAAAAAGATAAAATACCAATGTGCTCTGTTAATTTCTTGACAAGCTACACCTGAGTTTTTCTTATTTAGATCAGAACACAATCTTAGCAGTATTGTTATATTTTGCCTATAATGATAGCAGTTAAGCTACTTTTTATGTATCTTAGAATTCCTCCCTATTTATAACTCTAACTTTACTAATAGATGTGCATTCTAAATATACAGATTGCTAAGGACAGCTCTGCCCCATTTGTATAAGCCAGTAATTCTGCCTCCTTCTCTTAGAAAAAAAAAAAAAAATGAGTTTTCATTACTTGACGCCAAAAACATATATGTCACAAATTATTCTCACTCTCACAAAATGGTCAATTTTTAAAACTATTAATCATCATTCATCATGTTCACCATAATTTTAAGTTCTTAGTATTATCAATGGCATTTAAAAAGAAACCAGCCATACTTTAAGCATCATTTTTAATGTCCCCTACAATATAATCAGGTTAAATTCATTTGGACAGTGACCAGGATGTTCTTTCTATGTCAGTACCTGAATCTAACTCCTGGTGATCCTATATTTTATTAGCAATTGTATTTCAGTTTCCCAAGTTTAAATAACATAAAACTTTAGTGCTGTAGTGTTGGTGACACTGGCTGACTTTATAAAATTCAAGAAGTTTCAGTAAAATAAATATTTTGGTTTTATATATTTTTAGAACCATGAAATAGACCTACCTCCAATCAACTATCATAATGGGAGATTATAAGATTGATTTTTTTTTTATTAGTAAGCTATCAAATTTTCTTTAGGTATACCTTATATTCAAAGAAATATAATTAAGTATATAGTTTAATTAGTTTTGACAAATGCATACAAGCTGTATAACCGACATCCCTCTAAGATGTAGAAAATTTCCCTCACCTAGAAGTTCCTCATGCTCCCTTCCAGCCAATTCCTGCATATCCTTCTTCCCTAAACTAGCTACTATTCTGATCTCTTTCACTGTTGGTGTAGCTCTACTTAGAACATCATATAAATGGATTCACAAGTATATACCCTTTTATGTTTGTTTTTATTTCACTTAACACAGTGTTTTGAGATTCATTCCATACTGTTGCATGTTACCAAGTTTTTTTTTTTTTTTTAATTACAAGTAGTATTCCATTATATAAAATGCTGAAATTTGTTTATTCAATGTATATCCTGAAATTTATTTTTATTTTGGGACACACGTGTTTCTTTTTTCAGATTTTAATTTCCATGAATAAAGAGCTCTGAACATTCTTGGACAAATATGAAAGGTGAGCTATCACCTCAGGCCTATCAGAATAGCTAAAAGACAAGAAAGAAGTGTCAGCAAAAATGTGGACAAAAGGAACCTTTGTACACTATTGGTGGGAATATAAATTGGTAGCTATGGCAGAAAACAGTAGAGAGGACTCCCCCCGCAAAATTAAAAATAGACATATCATATGATCCAATAATTCCACTATTGGGTATTTACCCAAAGAAAATTAAAACATTAATTCAAAAAGATACCTGTACCTCCATTTATTGCAGCATTATTTACAGTAGGCAAAATATGGAAGCAACCTAAGTGTCCATCAACAGATGTATGAGTAAGGAAGATGTGGTGTATATCTGTACATACGTACATACACATGCACGTACACACACACACACACACACACACACACACACACACACAGAAAAGATTACACAGCCATAAAAAAGGATGAGATCATGCCACAGGTGACAACATGGATGGACCTAGAGGGTATTATGCTAAGTGAAATAAGTCAGACTAAAACAAATACCATATGATTTCACTCATATGTGGAATCAAAAAAAAAAAAAAAAAAAGAAAAAAGAACAAACAACAGAATCAGTCTTATAAATACAGAAAACAAACGGTGCTTGCCAGAAGAGAGGGTGTTGAAGTGTTAGGCAAAATGGGTGAAGGGGAGTGGGAGATATAAGCATCCAGTTATGGAATGAATAAATCATGGGGATAAAAGCCACAGCGTAAGAAATACAGGTGATGATACTGTAATTGCAATGTATGGGGACAGACAGTAGCTATACTTATAATGAACAAAACATAAGGTATAAACAATCAAATCACTATGTTGTACACCTAGAATTAATGTAACATTGTGTGCAAACTATACTCAAAAACAAAACAAAATGAAATAGTAAAGTTCTTCAGGCTGAAATGATACTATGAATACACAGATACACACACGTACAAGAGTACAAGATAATGTAAATATATGGGTAAATATAAAATAATTTTGCTCGTTTCCTAATTCAGTTAAAAATAATTGACTCAAGGGAAAAATAATGTATAAAAGTAAAATGCATGGAGAAAATAGCACACAGGAATGACAAATGGAAATATGCTTTTTGTAAGGTTCTTATGTGAATAACATAATATTAATTCAGGGTAGACAAAAATTATCAAAATTATATATAGAAGCTTAAAATATCAATAATCATGTAAATGGACTAAAAACAATCAATGGCAGAAATTCTCAGACTGAATTAAAAACAGAAAGCAAGATACAACTATATGCTATATGTTTTAGGATGCCCTTAAACTGAAAGACATGATAAAGAGTGGGAAAACATATCCTACCAATACTAATCGTAAGAAAGCTGAATGTCTACATTATTGCCAGAAAAAATACACTCTAGGACAAAGAGTATTAGAGATAAGATACTTTTTTTTTAAAGAATAGCATGATCAATATATCAAGAAGAAAAAGCATTACTAAGTATGTATTTACCAAATTGGAAAGCTTTACAATACATGAAGCAAAAACTAAATAATTAAAGGGACAAACAGATAAACATAAAATAATAAAGAGACAGCTCAACACTACTGTATCAGTATTTGGTACCAAAAACAGACAAAAATTTAGAAATTATCTAGAAAATCTGAACAGCATGACAGAACTAAATTGTCCTTATCGGTTATTTATAAAACACTACAACCATCAGCTCCAAAATATACATCCTTTTCATTTGTCAATGGAACATTTACTAAGACAGAACATTTATTAGGCCATAAAAAGTTTCAATAAATTAGAAATAAATTAAATTATACAGAGAATATTCTCTAAATACAGAAGAACTAAAATAGAAACCAATAACGAAAAGATATCTGGAAAATCTCCCAACACTTGAAAGTTAAGCAAAACACTGGAAATTGAGGTCAAAGAAGAACTAGCAAGCTAAATTAGAAAATATTTTCAATGTAATGATAATTAAGACCTATCTAAACATGCATTGGGAGGCAACTAAAGCACTGCTTAGGGGAAATTTTATAGCTCTATCTACTTATATTAGAAAAGAATAAAGGTTTAAAGTCAGTGATATAAACTTCTATCACAGAAGCTAGAAAAAGAGGTGGAAATTAAACCCAAAGTCAGTAGAAAGAAGGAATAAAATATAATACAAACCAATAAAAGAGAAAATAAAGAAGTACAGAGTATATCAATAAAACCAAATTTTAGTTCTTTGAAAAGATCAATAATATTGACAAAACTCTACACGGCTTATAAAGAAAAAAAGAGAGAAAACACAAATTATCATTATCAAGAATAAAAGATAAAATATCACCATAGATCTTACACACCCAAGAAGACAGCAAATCTGTGAAGAGTCTTACATTAATTAATGAAATTGAATCAATATTTAAAAAGCATACCATGAAGCAAACTCAGACCCATATGGTGTCACTTAACTAGTTAATTGTATCAAATAATTAGTAACAATCTTGCATACTTATAAGCACAGCATAACCATGACCCCAAAAGATGCAAAGACATTAAAGAAAACTAATGACTAATATTGCACATGAATATAAATAGAAAAAATATTTAAAAAATATTAGCCAAATTCAGCAATATATTAAAAGAATAAAGTATCATGATTAAGAAGAGTTCATCTGAAAAATGCAAAGTTAGTTTAACATTCAAAAATCTATCAAATCCATCCTTTCCCCTAAGAATAGGAACAAGCAAATTGTATACTCCTACTTATACACTTAATTCTTGACAAAATGTACAAAATAATTCAACGAGGTAAAAAGATTTTCAATTAATTGTGTGGGAACTAGATATCAGGGGGAAAAAGGTGTAAACTCTTACCTCATACCACATAATGAATAACTCAAAACAGATTATAAACCTGCAGTTAAAACTATAAAGTTTTAACCTATGAAGTATAGAAGACTATTTTTATGGCCTTAATGTAAACAAAGATTTTCTGAACAGAACCCTGAAAGTACTGCCCACAGAAGAAAAATTGGTAAGTTGGACTTCATCAAAATTTGACTTTATTTTTCAAATTTTTATTTAAATTCTTGTTAGTTAACATATAGTGTAATATTGGCTTCAGGAGTAAAACTTAGTGATTCATCACTTACACAGAACACACAGTGCTCAACACAAGTACCCTCCTTAATACCGAATACCATTTAACTTATTCTCCACCTATCTCCCCTCCATCCACCCTCTTTGTTCTCTATAGTTAAGTCTCTTATGGTTTGCATCTGTTGTTTCCCCCAAGTTATTAATTTTTTTTTATTTTTTTAAAGTTTTTTTTTTTTTTAACGTTTATTTATTTTTGAGACGGAGAGAGACAGAGCATGAACGGGGGAGGGGCAGAGAGAGAGGGAGACACAGAATCGGAAACAGGCTCCAGGCTCTGAGCCGGCAGCACAGAGCCCGACGCGGGGCTCGAACTCACGGACCGCGAGATCGTGACCTGGCTGAAGTCAGACGCTCAACCGACTGCGCCACCCAGGCGCCCCCCAAGTTATTAATTTTAACCATTCTGACAGATGCAAAGTGGTATCTCATCATGGTTGATACGGATTTCCTTGATGATCAGTGATATTGAGCATCTTTTCATGTGTCTGTTAGCCATCTGGATGTTTTCTTTGGAAAAATGTTCATGTCTTCTGCCCATTTCTTAACTGAAATATTTATTTTTGGGGTGCTGAGTTTGATAAATTCTTTATAGATTTTGAATACTAACCCTTTATCACATATCTCATTTGTAAATATCTTCTCCCATTCTGTAGGTTGCCTTTTAGTTTGGTGATTGTTCCTTCACTGTGCAGAAGCTTTTTATCTTGATGAAGTTCTAATAGTTTGCATTTGCTTTTGTTTCCCTTGCCTCTGGAGACATGTCTAGTAAAAAGTTGCTGCCTGTGTTCTCCTCTATGATTTGATGATTTCCTATCTCACATTTAGGTCTTTCATCAATTTTGTATTTATTATTGTATATGGTGAAAGAAAGTGGTCCAGTTTCATTCTTCTGCATGTTGCTCTCCAGTTGTCCCAAAACCATTTGTTGAAGTAACTGTCTTTTTCCCATTGGATATTATATCCCACTTTGTCAAAAATTAGCTGCCCATATAGTTGTGGGTCCATTTCTGGGCTTTCTATTCTGTTACATTGATCTATGTGTCTGTTTTTGTGTGAGTACCATACTATCTTGATGACTACAGCTTTGTAATACAGTTTGAAGTCTGATGCCCCCAGCTTTGCATTTGTTTTTCAAGATTGCTTTGGCTATTCAGGGTCTTTGTGGTTCCATACAAATTTTAGGATTGTTTATTCTAGCTCTGTGAAAAATGCTGGTCTTATTGGTAGGGATTCCATTAAATGTGTGGATTGCTCTGGGCAGTATAGACATTTTAGCAATGTTTGTTCTTCCAATCCATGAGCATGGAATGTTTTTCCATTTCTGTGTCATCTTCAATTTCTTTCATAAGTGTTCTATAGTTGTCAGAGTACAGATCTTTCACTTCTTTGGTTGGGTTTACTCCTAGGTATCTTATGGGTTTTGGTGCAGTTGTACATTGGATCAATTCCTTGATTTCTCTTTCTGCTTCTTAAAGGTGGACTTTCATTCATCAAAAGACACCATTAAGGAAATAACTAAACAGGCTACACAATGGAAGAAAATACCTGCAGTATAAATTAGATAAAGGATCATATCCATAGTCTATAACCACCACCTATAACTCAAACATAAGAAGTCATGAAACCCATATAAAAATGTTGAGGTGGATAGGAAACAAAATACTTGGATAGACATCTCAAAAGAAGAGATGTATCCAACACCATTAATCATCAGGAAAATGTAAATTAAAACCACATGGAGATACTACTACACACCTACTAAAATAGCTAAAATTTAAGACTGAAAATACCGAGTGTTGGTAAGAATAAAGTGCAATTGGAACTGTCATACACTGTTGGTTAGAGTGTAAAATGGTACAACTATTCTGGAAAATGGTTTGGGAATTTTTCATAACATTGAACATACTTCTCTCTATGAATTCCACTTATCTAAAAGATTGATTTTTATAAACTATTACCAGAACAATTTTTACTTAGACAATAATGCTTAGAATTCTAGTACATATAAAATTGGACTAAACATGAGAAATATTTATCTTCATCTACATATAGATCTGTGTGCTTATAATACTAATGTTTCTCTTTTGAAAGTATAATACAGCTAAATATCTTAATAGTAGGAGGAGTGTACAGTGGGCTAAGGGTACTAATAAGGAGCATTCCTGATGCTATCGAATTCTGTACATCAGGGTAACTTCTAGCAGAGGATGCTGACATCTGTATCAGTGAAGAATGGAATAGTTAAGGATCAAGGTGAGTGAGTTACCCAAAAGGACTATGATACTCCATGTTATATGAGGTTCCGGTTCTTAGTTCTTCCCCATATAAGGAAAGAGTACTTTCAGAGTGATCTAGCTGCCTGCCTGAGGAGTCCTTTTACCTCTTCTGGGATTGTGTAAATAATTTCCCCGATCTATGCCTTTTCTAAAAGTTTATGATGCTGTATATTGAGTAAAAACTGAATTCTGCACATTTCAACAGATAATTGTTCCCAATTATGGCTGTTCATCAAATTTCTCTCAGCCTTTTAAAAGTAAAGATAAACAGACTCCACTCCAGACTACTGAAGGAGATTGCTAAGAGTAAATGTCCAGTCATTTGTATTTTTAAAGACCGCTACAGCTTATTCCTTGTGCACTGAACTGGAGATCAACATTTAAAGGAAAAAAGGTGAAATTTAGCTACAGTTAAAATTGGACAGGAATAGTCCACCACACAAATTTCATTTTTAAGAATGTAGTAGTTAAATAATCAAAGAGGCGTTTAAATGAGAATATGGGGGAGGGTATTAAACATACCAAAACAAACATCAAATACCCATTCTAAGAAAACACTAATAATAGAGCGCCTCGGTGGTTCAATCAGTTAAGCATATGAATCTTGATTTTGGCTCAGGTCATGATCTCATGGTTCGTGAGCTCAGGACCTACATCAACTCCATCCTAACCATGGAGCCTGCTTGGGATATTCTCTCTCCCCTCTCTCTCTCTCTGCCTCACCCCCTACTCGCACATGTGTGTGCACGCTCTCTGGCTCTCTCTCTCTCAAGATACATAAACATTTAAAAAAAAACCCAATAAACGAAAACAGTAATATTAAATACACATAGGTGACATTAGTGTGAATAAAACCCCATTGAAAAAAATAAAGTTTCAAAACAGGAATAAAGAAGTCAGAAAATAGTTAACTATTTACTAAATATTTTATTTACAGAGCCACTTCAATTTTAAATTTATTTGATATATGACAACTTGACAAACACAAATGGATCTTGGGACTACAAAAGTTCACTGAAATAATCTTTTGTTATATGCAACCTGGACTAAATACAATTTATGAAGCAATAATTAAAATCCTCAGAAATAAAACAAAATTGATGGGGTAAAATAAAATTCAATGATAAAAATATATGTCTTCAGGGGATTCTGATGTATCACTGGTAACCAATGACTTATTGAAACATGCGCATCTATGTGTGAGATACATAATAGGTGCTTAATAAACACTGAGTGAATGAGTAGAAAAATGAATAAATGAATGAACAAGAAATTATACTTCATATCAAATGGAGCAAGGTAGAGATGGAAATGGATATGGATTTAAAAATATTTTCTGTATATTGAAATTAAGTAACAAATGGACGATATAGTTCCTACTCCCTGGAGTCACTATGAAAAACATGTTGCTGATAAAAAATCAACCAATGACACCTGTAGCATCATAGTTACCCTACTTAATGTCAATTCAGTCACAGTATTAACTATTTGAAATAACCAATCAATTTAATTGTAAATACAATGGTCTCAGAACAAAAAGAGTTGGAAAAATTGGCTTAATATTGACTGAAATTGCTCACTCTGGTAATGAATTATGTTCTGTTTTTGGTTTGCAAGCTAGCACACACAGCAGTAGAAGATATGAAATCTATTCTGCTTGGCACTTGGCTAATGTTGTGGAAAAAATTAATTTTTAGAAGAGTGAAGAACTTCTCCACTGGAGTACATTTCCATGGTTAGAGAAGCAGTTACCGCTTTGTTGTTTACGGATTCTTCTGAAAGCCCTGCTGTATTTGTTATAAAGTCAAAGAACTCTCACCATCCAAAGGAGTCAACCAATCGGTATACTCTCTCCTACCTCCTTCCTTCCCCAGAGACAGTCTGCAGATCTGTTGCTTCTCTTTTAACATGTGGTTGTAACTATCCATTTATTTCAATTCTTACTGACATAAAATTCAACTTCTTGTGGCCAAGCTATTGTGAGTCTCAGTCTCCTAATTGGTATAATCAGCATTATTTGGGGGGAAAAAAGGAATTTTCTTTCCAGGTCTCTATGCAATGACCCTTTCCTGCAAGTCTCCCTTTCTAGTTTTTTCAGCTGTAATAGCCCAGCAGGCCACACTGATGCCACTCTTTCTGCTCCATTATCACTTCTTCCTCTTATCCTCCATGATGGCACTAGTCAACTCTGATCACTCTTTCCACTGAAAACCTGTGGCACTTAAAACAAAACCCCTCATTTGATAATAACCCAATTTAAATACCATAATTAAAGGCACATTGCCTGAAATAAAATAGTGAGCTGGAAAATATCAGTTTTCTTTATTTTCTCTTACTAAATGCTGCAATTTACTTAATTCATGATTGTATTACTATTTCCCCTCTTTTGAGGACAATGTAATCCATGTTATATATTTCCTTGCAATTATCAAGTGTACTCACAAACATGCTCCCTAAATATAAGACAGAAAAGAGCATATTTGCTGAATGTCCAAAGAAAGTAGAAAATGTGTTTAACTATATATATTAAGGTTAAAAGTATTTTAATAGTCAAAAGGTGAAACAATGCAATATTTTCTGATTTCTTTCCAACTTTTTGATTAAAAGCATAAAGTCCTAACATTAAAAATAATTACTACCTTTAAAGGAATATTTCTCATTTAAAGAAGCAATTACAGTAGGAAAAAAAATCCCCAACTCATTCCAGGGAATTAAACCAAGAAAAAATTGACATCACTTAAGATTTGGAAAGATACCTATATAGATGTACAAACTGCAATTGTGCAGAAATTTGTTCATTCCTTTTTCTTTAAGGGGATAAACGGCTAAACTAATCTGATTTTTCCAGATTTGCAAATTTTATAATGGATTGAAATCCTGAGGGAACTAACAACAGATGGATGATTGTATTATTCTAATTTCAGCTACGTTAGGGTTTAAGCAAGCTGTCATTTTTAAAAAGACAATCAATTTCTCATTTCAAGAAACATGAAAAAAAACAATGAATATATCTATCCAGCATTTGCTTTGAAACATCTTTTATATCAAAACATGGTTTTTATTTATTTAAAGTAAATAGAGTGAAATTTTATAATAGGAAACCATTGATTCACTAGCCAAAACAATAAATGATGAAGGGTAAGGATATCTAAAGCTATGGGAAGAAAATGATGTTAGCAATAAGCTTACCCTATCATAATATATACTGTACAATCAAAAATTAAGAAGCTACCTTATTTTTGGCTGTACTCTAAAACTCCAGTGGACAGCTGTTCAGCAGGAGCCTTTAAAGAATTTAAATTCACATTTGGAGTTTATCTGCCTCGATCATACATCCAAAAAAGCCATCTGAAATCTCCCTCAGCATAATTGAGAAATTTAATACAGGGCAATGAATGTATACATATTGAGCAATTAGTCTGGTTAAGTATTAGATGATTTATAAAACACATCTACAGAAAATGTGACCCAACAATGTGCCAAGGATAGCTGCAGAAATTGGAGATTATACTGAAGACTAGGGAATGGCCCGCAAATCTCCATAATTACCATTTCTTGTTTCCTCTCTTAGTCACAGACATGACCATTAATCCCTGTATGTTTTCACATACATTTCCAGGCTTATTCATAAAGTTATCATTTTCTTCACAAATGGTCTTCTGCAAAATTCTCTTCACAATTTGTTTTCTTTCCTCTGTACTTCAATTGCCTGATTTTAAATGTGATGATTATGCCTACTGCAAAGTGTAGTTATTCATAGGGTTGAATAAAGAACACACATCAAGTACCTCAACATACTACTTAGCTCATAAGAGGTGCTCAATATGTATCAATTCCCTTCATCTACCTAAATTTCTGTTTAATACTACCTTATATTTTCCTCTCATTTCTTTGTTCTCATTTTCTTATGTTCTATTTCACCCCTTTGCCAAACCTGCATTAAAGGTTACTGTGTAAATAATTAGGTGTATGTTCATATGTGTATATGCAATTACCAATATATTTAGAATTGTTATACAGATGTATTTGTGTGAATACAGATAATTATGTTACAGTATATGTATTTAATAAAAATATATCAAATACTATATTAAAGATACAAAGGAGTTTGAGACCTAATGGGATAATTGAAACTAGCCACATACAACAAATATCAAAATAGTAGTTTAAAGTGAATATAATAATGAGCACAGAGGAGGAACATCTACTTAGTAAGAGGGAAGGGAACATTGTAGCTGCAACTTTACAGTTGAGTTGGACATTATCCTATGGGTGTCATGGGAAGAGGAAAGCTCATTCAGGAGGAAGACGCAGAACAAAGGTTCAGTGACATGAATGCACGGGAGGTCTTTGATAGTGGTAATAGAGTCAGAGGGATAGGCTGGCCCAGACTGGAAGCAAATATTTTTAAGTAAATATGATGTACAGTGTCTAACTTGAATAAATAAATGATAATTTCTCCAGCAAACAGAGGAGTCATGCCACCGTAATGAGGAAGAGGAGCAATATCTCTTGATTATCTATTAATCATGAGTCTTTGCTACATCTCTGCTATGTTCACTATCTCTTTGTTTACCAACCCTCCCATTCTGGATATTCACCTTTGGCAGATTTCACTCTACTTCATCCTTTACACAGTCACTAAAATAATCTTCCTAAAGTACAGATGAATCAAGTAAGGCTTCTGCTCAGAAATCTCAAAGGATTTAATCTATTGCCTACTAAAATTAAGACAAACTGATTGACATAATTTATGAAGCCCCCCTCCTTCATTCTTTTAGCCATTCTTTTATTTGTCAAATATTTCTTAATACTGCCATTCTAGTTGCAGAAGATATGATAGATAAGATATGGAAACTACCCTATAGGAGTTTACTGTCACATGAAGAATTAGACATTAAGTCAGAATGTGAGAAAGATATGACAGAGATGCATATTGGCTTTGTATATGAAGCTGATGATTTAGCAATTTATATTTCCAGCTCACATTTTTCCCCTAAATGCTAGATTCAAATATCCAATCCAGTGTAAAAAACATTATCTATTTAAATGTATAACAAGCATTCAAAACATAACATAAAATCAAGCTCTTCAACCCCTCTCTCAAACCTATTTCTCCCCCATATCAGTGTATGATAATCTCATCCTTCCAGTGGTTTGGATCAATAACTTAGAGTCTTTAATTCCTTCCTTTCTCTTACATTCCATAGTCAATCTGTTACTCAATTCTGTTGGCTCTCTAATCAAAATATACCCAGAATCCAAATATTTCTATCTCCCACTGACATCCTCATCCAGACCATTACCATTTTTCACCTGCATCTTCTCAATAGCCTCCTAATCCATCTTCCTGCTTTAGTCCTTTGTCCTCCCTTCAGTCTTTTCTGAACACAGCCACCATGGTGATTTTTGTGTAAATCTGAGCATGTGTTCCTATGTTCAAGATGCTACAGTGACTTTCAAAAGCCCTCTATCATACTTCCCTGTCTGCCTTCAATACCTACAATGCTTCTCCTGTACTTGTGTTCAGACACTCATGTCTCCTTCCTGGTCACTAGCTAGAATTCTCCTCCCCTGAAAATATCTACTTATCTTGCTCCCAACTTCTGCTAGTCTGAACATGATTTAATAATGTAACCTTTGTGCCCAAATAGCACTCTGTAGCCCTCTTCCCTGCTGTGTATTTCTCATTCGCTATCATACTATTTGATATACTGAAACATTTATTTCTTTATTGTCTGTGCTCCCACCAGAAGGCAAGATTTTCTCCTCCTTTCGTTTCCTGCTGTGCTTAAATGCTTAGAAAAATTCTACTAAATACTAGAGAACGATATCCGTTTAATAAACGAGTGTGTATTTGGGTGGGGGAAGGAGAAGTTGGCTGTACTAAGAGTTTAGGGTTCCTGAAAAATAAATAAAAGGCAAGGAGAGAAAGACATGATGCTGGAGAGGAAGAAAAGGGAAGGATAACATAAGGCCTTAGGTTTTATGATAAGAAGCTTAGACTTTATGCAATGGTCAGTGGTGATCTTCCAGGGAATACAGGAATGAATGGTTCAGATTAACACTTCAAAGATCACTCTGAGAGCAGCACAAAGAATACCTTTGAAGAGAAATCAGATTCTAATCAGCAACACCAGGAAAAGAGGCTGTTGTAATACTCGAGGCAAGAAGTAATGGTGGCCTGAACAAAGAAATCAATTAAGTAGATACACTTGAGATCTATTAAGAACACAGAATTAACATGGTTTGGTAATTGGGAAGAAAATGTGGACTTAAATCCACATAAAATGTGGATTTACTCAGTTTCTGGTTTAGGTGGACAGTAGTACTGCCCACCAAAATAGACAATATAGAAAAAGAGTACATATCACTAAGGTCTGATGAGGTGAGGGCCCTGTTTGACATTTCAAGTTTGAGGGCTTCCATAGCACCTCTAGGTGATATTTACCTATCAAGCAGCTGGGAATACCACAATGAAGCTTATAGTTGATCTTTGAATGGAGGATGTGAATCAGAAGTTATCAATATATAAAGTAGGTAAAATCGTACAAACAAATGAGATCACTAGAGGACAGTGAATAGAATCAGAAGAGAAGACACTGCCTTAAAGGAAAATAACTTTTGATGGGTAGATAGGAAAAAAAAGAGCTCAGAAAGGAATTAGAAAGTTATAAGAAAACTCACACATTTGCACAGAAGAGACTGAAAGATATCTAGATTATCCATAACACCAAGTGAGAGATTTTCAAGATGCAAGTTTGCATATTTTTAATGCAAAAAAGATGCATATTTTTAATCTAATTAGCTCTATGAAATATTATCTATTTTTTAGATAATTAAGTACTTTTCAAAATTCAAGATGTTTAAAACGTACCTGTATATTCCACTGAGGGGAAGTAACATTCAGATGGGCTTTCAGAGAGATGAAGCACAAATTTTTCAAGCAATTCTGGTAAAGCTGTAATAAACAAGAGAATAATTAGGATATTAAAGGTTAAGAATATACATGATAATACATCTCTAAAGTCACAGACTAGTAGATAAAAGTCATCTGAACTTCTTCACAGTTACACTCTTAAGGGGGTCCAATTCAAAACACATACCACTTTAATATTCATAACAATGTTTCCAATGTAAATTAAATTTTAATTGCTTCACTGAGAACCTATTCAATGTAAAACTGGAAAAGAATCATGTTATCTTTAGATTCTCTACGGATTACTTCAGAACTTGCTAAATGATTTCGATACAGAAAGAAAATCATCACTAATTAGGCTATAATATCTTATCATTATTCACACATACAAAAAAAAAATTATCTGAACTCCAGGACCACAGTCAAGGGACAGTTCTCCTCTTTCAAAACCAGGACATGTTAGGTGTTTTAGACACTTTGCAACTTTATATATGTTCAAGACAACTGGATCAAAAGTAAGCTTGCCAAGCAACTGGGCAAAGGGTAAGATGCACTGGCAGAAAACAGGAATTTTAGGGCAATGATACTCTTCTGTATGATAAATCTCCCCCATTATACATTTGTTAAAATTCATAAAATGTACATGGCACCTGGGTGGCTCAGTTGTTTAAGCATCTGACTTCCACTCAGGTCATGATCTCATGGTTCATGAGTTTGAGCCTCGCATTAGGTTCATTGCTTTCAGTACAGAGCCCACTTCAGATCTTCTGTCCCCCTCCCCCACCCTTCCCCCACTCACATGCGTGTGCTTTCTCTCTCTCAAAAAATAAACACTAAAAAAAATTCATAGGATGTACAAACACTAGGAATGAACCCTAATATAAACGATGTACTTTGGGAGACAATGATGTGTCAATGTAGGTTCACTGATTGTAACAGGGGTATCACTGTGATGTGAGATATTTATAGTGGGGAAAGTTGTGCATATATGCAGGCATAGAATGTATATGGGAATTCTGTACTTTCTGCTGAATTTTGCTGCGAATCTAAAGTTGCTCTAAAAAATAAAGTTCATATTTAAAAAAATAGGAAGAGGGGCACCTGGGTGGCTCAGTCGGTTGAGCGGCCGACTTCAGCTCAAGTCATGATCTCGCGGTCCGTGAGTTCGAGCCCCGTGTCGGGCTCTGTGCTGACAGCTCAGAGCCTGGAGCCTGTTTCAGATTCTGTGTCTCCCTCTCTCTGACCCTCCCCGTTCATGCTCTGTCTCTCTCTGTCTCAAAAATAAATAAAACGTTAAAAAAATTTAAAAAACAAATAGGAAGAAATGCCTTTCTACTAGTGGAACAGTACAGAACTGAGCAAAAAAAAAAGTTAGCTTTTCTCTGACAATGCCACATAGATATGCCACTGTGTTTGAATTTATTATCCTCAAAAGGTATATAACCAGTTGAATTATACTTAATATAGAATCCAGAATTATTTTGCTGGAAAGAAATGTATCTTTAAAGCAACTTACACGCTTATACATGTATATTTAGCAAGCAAGTTTAAGTCACCTTTAAAAAAAATTTTTTTAATGTTTATATATTTTTGAGAGAGACAGAGACAGAATGCAAGTGGGTTGGGGCAGAAAGAGAGGGAGACACAGAATCTGAGGCATGCTCCAGGCTACGAGCTGTCAGCACAGAGCCCTGACATGGGGCTCGAACTCACGAGCTGTGAGATAATGACCAGAGCCGAAGTCAGTTGCTCAACCAACTGAGCCACCCAGGTGCCCCAAGTCACCTTTTAAACTATGTATTACATTCAGGATATTGACTCTGATTTATATTAATCAAATGGTCTCTTTTTCATATCCAAGTACATTTTAAGCACGTAAGTCACAAAGAAAATTAGTGTTCAACATGTGAAAAATGTAAATCAAATAAGAATAACAACATGTGCTTTCCAATAACTGTAGCTCTGATAAGTCATGTATCACAATATTTTAATGCCTTAAGGTAAAAACAAAATTTACTGAATTCTACTCATATTATGATTTCAAATTAAAGTAAGTATTAAAAAGTATGAGAATGTAATTGTTGAGGATCAGAAAGGGCACCAGTATTGACAATTATTTGAACTTCTAGTTGTTTAAGGGTTCTATCTTCACAGGCATAAGGATAAATTCTCTCACTCACAGAAAAATCTTTCAAAGTTTTTTATCTATGAATCTATACATAAATAATAGCCCTTAGGTGAGAGCTTTCAACCTCCATGTGTTTATGTCACTTAATATTGTCTCTTGAGATTATAATTTTTTAAGAGTATCTTGATGAATGTTAGAAACAATCATTCTGAATTCAATGATACAAATAAGAGGTGAGATACACATGAGTAGCAAAGGTTATATAAAAAGTTAGTTTTAAAGTGGAAATATCCATTTAAAATTATAATCATTCTCATTTTAGCACAATGATATGTTTGCTATGTGTTATGCACCCAAGTAAAATGTTTGAATTAATGAGAAAAGTCACAGCATACTGCTAAACAATTCTTTGAATCCTATGCCCCAAATCAGGGTTAGCCATCAGACAGACACCTAAACAAACTCCATGAACTGGGAAAATTCTTTATCACATCTGTGAGGGAGGTAAACACAATAGGATTTGAAACTTAATAGCCACCAGACTAATTGCAGGTGTTTACAAAGCACACTATTTTCTGGGAAGTACTGATCTTGAAATGCAAAATTATGCTATTAGATCCATACATTGAGAGCTTTTAGATAAAGTAATTCTAGACATCATATGCAAAAATGGCATTACCAAACTATCTGAAGAAGGTTCTGGATTTCTACTGGTTCCAATATAGTATATTCATTTTGCCCAGCAACCCTTATGAACAGCACTAGGCACTTCCAAATATTTTGAGAGATAGGCTATAGTCATGGAATAATACTAAAAACTAATCTACACGTGGTACTTGCCTTTTCAATGTTCTCAAGTAGCTTATATTCATTCTTTCCTCTATATTTTTAAAGAAAATTTACTTTATATAATTATAGATTCAGAAAGTTGTGAGGACAGTACAGAGATAACTTCCTTTATCCCTTCATTTAGAATAGGTCTGCTTTGACAAATTCTTCATCTGAAAATGTCTTGATTTTCTATTCCTGAAGACTATTTTCAGTGCTTGAATGTCACACTACTCCCTCTGTCCTCCATCTTTTCTGGTGAGAAATCAACAGTATTGATTTTCCCCTGTAGGTAAGATGTTGTTTCTTCCGGGGCGCCTGGGTGGCTCGGTCGGTTAAGTGTCCGATTTCATCTCAGGTCATGATTTCATCATTCATGAGTTCGAGCCCCGCGTCCAGCTCTGTGCTGACGACTCAGAGCCTGGAACTTGCTTTGGATTCTGTGTCTCCATCTCTCTCTCTGCCCCTCCCCTGCTCATGCTCTGTCTCTTTCAAAAATAAACAAACGTTGAAAAAAAATTTAAAAAAAGATGTTTCTTCCCTTCTCTGCTTTCAAGATTCTTTTTGTCTTTAGTTTTTATTTTTTAAATTTATTTTAACGTTTATTTTTGAGACAGAGACAGAGCATGAAAGGGGGAGGGGCAGATAGAGAGGGAGACACAAAATCCAAAACAGGCTCCAGGCTGTCAGCACAGAGCCCGACATGGGGCTCGAACTCACGGACCACGAGATCATGACCTGAGCCAAAGTCAGATGCTTTACCGACTGAGCCACCCAGGTGCCCCTTGTCTTTAGTTTTTAAAAGTTTGACTAGGGGCGCCTGGGTGGCGCAGTCGGTTAAGCGTCCGACTTCAGCCAGGTCACGATCTCGCGCTCCGTGAGTTCGAGCCCCGCGTCGGGCTCTGGGCTGATGGCTCAGAGCCTGGAGCCTGTTTCCGATTCTGTGTCTCCCTCTCTCTCTGCCCCTCCCCCGTTCATGCTCTGTCTCTCTCTGTCCCCAAAATAAATAAACGATGAAAAAAAAAAAAAAAAAAGTTTGACTATATTGTGTCTTGGTGTGAGTTTCTTTGGGTTTACCCTGGTTGTGGTTCTTGAATCCACAAGTTTAGGTTTCTTGAAAATTTGGAAAGTTTTTAACTATATTTCTTCAAATACATTTGTAGTCCTAACCTCTTTCCAGGTCTCCAATGACATGTTAGATCTTTTGTTATGGTTCCATAAGTCTCTGGGACTCTGTTAATTTTTTTTTGTTTTTCAGTCTATTTCCTGTTAATACCTTCAAGTTTACCAATCCTTCCTTCTGTCCTTTCCAATTTATTGTTGACCAATCCATTTAGCTTTTTATTTTGGTTACAGCATTTTCATTTCTAAAATGTCCTTTTGGATTTTCTTTATTTCTTTGTTGATACTTTCTAATTTTAAATTTGCATGTGTGAGACAAAAAAACATGTGTGGAAGGGAGGGAAGGAGGGGTGGTGGCCCTGTTACTACTGAGTGATGGTAAAAATCCTGAACTTTCTACCTGAGTCTCCTCTGATACAATCCTAGCAAGGAGCAGCAAGGGTGCCCCATTACTGCCAGGTAAGGACGGAAGTCCAGGCTATGCCCAAGTCTTGCTAGCAGGATTCTCTATGGTGGATTCTATGGTTGGATTAAAGTGGTCATTTTCTATAAAAAGTATCTTGATAGGCTACCCCTCTCCTGCTCCTTTTGGTTAAAGAGAGTATGCTTTTATTGACCCCGCCTTTTGATCCTATGACTTGATGGCCTTCTTAATCACTCTTTCTAGGATATACTAGGCAAAAAGAAAATTCAGTGAATTCACCTCTGAGGTGCCCACAAATATATACCACTTGTCTCTGAAAATGTAATTTCTCCAACAACAAAATATATTTTTCCCACTTTAATTTTATAACAAATGATACAAATATGAAAACCATAAAGCATGGCTAATAAAGTGGACAATTTTATAGTTTACAAAAAAAATCTATCATATGTTTACATTAGAACCTTTTCCTTAGACTTTTATTCAAAATAATGTTCATTTAAAAATGATGATTTTTAGGGGCGCCTGGGTGGCGCAGTCGGTTAAGCGTCCGACTTCAGCCAGGTCACGATCTCGCGGTACATGAGTTCGAGCCCCGCGTCGGGCTCTGGGCTGATGGCTCAGAGCCTGGAGCCTGTTTCCGATTCTGTGTCTCCCTCTCTCTCTCTGCCCCTCCCCTGTTCATGCTCTGTCTCTCTCTGTCCCAAAAATAAATAAACGTTGAAAAAAAAAATTTCTAAAAAAAAATAATAAAAAAAAAATGATTTTTAGAAAACAAATGCACAAGTAACTATGTGAATATAAAACAAATTATTTGCTAGTTTAGGAAACATAGCCATCACCTCAAAATAAAATTCCAATTTCCTTAAGAGTAACTACATTTATTTGGCTGGATGTGGCAGAGTTTTAAAATATGTATCAATAAAAAAGTCAATCAAGTTTCCAAAAATGTAGCAGTATGGTAAATTCAGGGGAAAGCTGGTGAAACCAAGCAAATTATTACCTAGGTAAAGTCAGATCAGTATTCAATTTTGCTTACCAAGACCTCTTAGTTTAAAAAAAAGTTTTGTTGTCTCTCAGATTTTAATTTTTTTGATAGTTTATGTGCTGCCTACAATTTTACTGGTATTAGGGAGTAAGGGTCGGTGGGCATCTTCCTCCATGTTCTTTCTGGCCTCCAGCTTCCTTGCATCTCAGATTTTAATTTTTGTTTTCAAGGATCATAAGTTTCTCAGAAGTTAATGGACTTCTGGAATGAGTATTATGTATTCTAGACATGCCAGTACTAATCCACAGGAAACACAACTTCCATTAATATAATTTCATACAAAAAAACCCCCACAAAAATTAACAACGTACTCACCACTTCCACTGATTATATCAGGTTTAGCCTTCATCATTTTGCAAAACTGTTTTCGGCAGTTTTCTATCCACTCAGTTTGTTTGTCAGACATTTTGAAGCATAATAAAAGTTTGCCAAGATCATTGTCTAATAAGAAACATAGCTATATTATGATGAGAAACACTGAAAAATAAGTATTAATGTTAAATATGTAAATAGTTACAAATTCCAGAAAAAGTATAGTATATGGCTTTCAAAAGAAAACATTTTCTGTAATTACATCTTATATGATCAATTGCTATTTATACTTATTAAATGCCCAGAAAAAAATTTAAAAGCTCACAAAATGGACTGACTTATAACCATAATGCTTAAATATTCTTTTTCTTATATGAAAGTGACTCATTACTGAGTATTTGAACAGACATCAAATAACAGATGTAATAAATGTAAGATTTCATTACATATATGGACATGAACATTATACTCTTATTTCATGCACATTGATAAACAATTTTATTAATTCCTTTAAAAGCAAAAAGAAAACATAAGCATAGAAAAATTTTTAGTCAATCATTTATTTCCACTTCTTGCAAAAAATTATACTGAAAACGGATGACGCCAAAATATAACTTCTTTCTAAGCAATTTCATGAATACATGGGAACTTTTATCTAATTTTACTTTTCCATGTTAAATTTAGTTTTATTCCCATGAGATTTTTCCATCTTCCACTTTAATTTCATTCTTATGAGATTTAGCATTACAAAACATCTATTAATAATATATTAAATAAGGACTTTGGCGTCCCTAAGAAAAGGATATACAAATATTTATTCAAACAAACATATATAATATCTTCCCACATATATGTAGGCAAAGATTCAAGGGAAAGAAAAAAGAAGCAAAAATGTTATTTTCTAGAAGATCATGGGGGAATAGGTAGTCACATGAACTCATACCTTTTAACTTTCTTTGAAAGAGATTTTTGGGAT
Organism: Puma concolor; assembly: GCF_028749965.1. Taxonomy (NCBI): domain Eukaryota; kingdom Metazoa; phylum Chordata; class Mammalia; order Carnivora; family Felidae; genus Puma; species Puma concolor. The sequence goes on from NC_141671.1 coordinate 111,004,792, forward strand.
CAAAAAGGAAAAAACCACCTTTTGAAAATAAAGGGTCAAAGGCCTGACTGCTCCTGCCCAAAGATGTGTCTGGGACTACTACCAGCACAAGTACATCTGCCTAAGCTCTATTTGGGGTGATAAATCCCACCGGGAAATAACAGTGGTCAATCTAATACCAGAGATAGTTTCAATCAACTCTTCTTTTCAAAAATAAAATAAAATAAAATTATAATAAAACAGGTCCTTATTCTTATAGCTTTAAAAACTTAATCATCCTACCATACCAAACTGTTCTGTTTTTTTCATTCAATATTTGGAAAAATATATTCAATAAATGTGTATGGAGCTCCTACATACAAGATATGTATGTATCTTGGCTACAACAATCAAGACAAACACTTGCCTTCATGAATACCACGTGACATAAACCATATGTTTGTATGCCTGTATATATGTGTGTGTGTGTGTGTGTGTGTGTATAATACTGCAATTAAGACATATCATTCCTATCATCTAAATTGGTTTTATTTACTCCTAAAAAAGCAGATATATATATCACACAGCTCCCATGGTTATGAAATCTAAAATAATATAATTAAATATATAAATCATAATTTATGTAAATATGTCCTTATTTGACATGTAGGTCACAAAAAAAGCCTTTGCATATCAAAGCTACATATTCTTTTATACAAACATATGAGTATACAAGTAAACATACCAAAGATATGCATACTCACACAAATATACACATGAGCTAGAAAGAATTGTTTGTTCAAAGAATGTGTAATTCAGATACTTAGTATAAATATTCTCTTTGAATATTAAGACCAAAATAATCCTGTAACATTTCATAAATAGCCTCAATCAGAAACAATAACTAGAGAAAAATTAAAGTGATTAAATCAAAGTAAAAATGATTCTTTCAAATAAAAACTCTCAAAACCTTTAACCTAAACTCAAGAAATACCAAAGCTGATAATTTTGTTGAAAATTATGTTACTAATAACAACGTTATAATGTTAAATGTATCTTAACATGACTTAGGTAAAATACTTAATGCAACACAGCATTAAAATAAGTTTTTGTAGTTTCCATTTAGAATATCTACATAACTTATTTCCCAAGAACAAACTACCTAGAGTCTAATAGGAATCACTAGTGGCACATGACTGCAAAGACAAATGCAGTTTTTCATCTCTCTTTCCTCCTCTAGGTCTTTTCCATCCTTGTATAATCTGTCTTCTAACTACTATCTCCTTCAAGTAGAAGATGCCCACATAGCTCTTTCATAAATTACCTGCTATTTAACAATCCTATATAATTCTTTCCCTCTTCCCTCCCTCTGTCCATTCCTTCACATTTGCTATTGTTTCACTTTTCATCATCTCATTCTAAGAAAAAAAGCACAAGGCATCATAACTGTAAACAGTGCTGAAGCAGCAGATGTGGTATGCATATGGATCTACCAGTCAGCGGAAGGGCTAAAGGGTCCAGTTTACCTGGAAATTGGAATTTGGGCTGTCAGAGGGGAGGGTGGGTAATGGTTATTGAAGAGGGCACCTGTTGGGATGAGCACTGGGTGTTGTATGGAAACCAATTTGACAATAAATTTCATATTAAAAATAAAGAAACATTAAAAAAAATTAAAAAAAAAAAAAAAGAAATCTGTTAGGACCAAAACCGCTAACATAGGCACCATTACCTGGGTGTGCTGCCACAAGGACTTCCAAATGTCTCCCTCACAATGAACTAACCTATTCAGTCACAGACAATGATTGACAATCAAAGGCCTCCCCTAATTAAAAGGTGTCAATACAACCTAAAGACAGGCTAACTTGAACGTACAGCCTACACAAGAAGGATAATTCAAGATTTTCCAACCCTCTCCCAAGTTCGCCTACCACTCTTCCTATTTTTGTGCAGAGTAAAGTGGGAAGTCCAGAGAGAGGCCAAAGGTGTTACATAAGCAAAGGCTCTTGGACATGGAGAATGAGGCAAGAGGAAATAAATCATAGGAACGGTAGTATAAGGAATACAATAACTCTAAATTAGTGATTATGTGAGTAGAGCAAATATGAATCTGGTGTTGTCCAAAAATTTCTATGTTTATAATAACACAAAAGAATTAAACCCAGAGTTTTGTCTCTGGTCATGATATAGGTACTGGGAATAGACCTGCTGTCCTGCTGTGAACAACATGAAAAATAAAATATAATAAACAACTGTTTTCAAACATTGGCCAATAGGTTGTAGAGGACTGTTTTGCTGGAGAAAAGGGAAACAAATGTGATGAGCTTTATACATTTTTTTAAATTTAAACAAACAAACAAACAAACAAACAAAATGTGGTCAGCTTTACACCTGGGCTTTCTTCTTGAAGGCAATTCCAAGATCACTATGCAGCAAGGGGGATGCCATGGAGGTCTTCCAAAGTGGAAGAGACAGAAGTCAAATTGCAGAGACAGACTGAGGAGACTGAAATTTATAGATTATAGTACTGAAAAGAGCAGAGCCAAAAACTAGAGAGATCTGTGTAAATCTTTGTCAAGCTGATTGCAAAATACTCAGCTCTGCAAATGAAGAGTGAAACCCCACAAAGTTGGGCAAAAAACAGTTGGAAACTTGTAAAATGAACAATTCCCAGAGCATACATGGTCGCTACCAGATGTCCAAGTTCCAGGGTGAAGAGTCCTTAACTACCAGGTAGTAATAGTATTAAGTTAGCAATAAAGGCAATTCTACACTCACCCTAATCAAAAAAATCAAAGCCTTGAAAAGACCAAACTGATCTGTAACTTGACAGCACTCCAAAAAATGTTTAAAGAAAACCAAAATCCCGCATTCAACAGTGTGATATCAATAACGTCTCATATCCAATAAAAAAAAAATCACTAACATGAGAAAAGGGAAAAATGTGGCTCAAACCAGTAGCTAAATCAACTAATAGATGAAAGAACTAAAGTGATATGATTAGCAAAGATTTTAAAGTAGCTATTTTTAAGTATTTAAAGAAAATATGAACAAAATCAAAAGCTTTGCTACAATTTAAACCAATTGTAGTTTATCAGTACTGGAATTCCACTTAGTAAAAACAGACAGCATATGGTACATGTAACAAACTGGATGAATCTCAAAACTACTATGCTGAAAAAAATTAGGCGCAAAAGTATCCTATATAATTCTATTTGTATGAACCACTAGTTATAGGAAAACTAATCCTTGGTAGCTCTTCTCAAATGGACTATGTTTTGTTCTCAGGGAGGTATTTCAGCAGTCTTTAGAGACATTTCTGATTGTCACTGATTGTACAGTGGGGAATACAGAGACAGTTCTACTGGCATCTAGTGGGTAGACCAGGGATGCTGCTAAAAATCCTACAATGCATAGGACCGCACCCTCTGGTAACAAGCAGTTACCCACCCCCAAATATTAAGAGTGCTGAAGGATGAGAAATCCTAATCTACAGTAGTGGGGGGAAAATCAGTAGCTGCCTGAGACTGGGAGTAGAGAGAAGATGACTGCAAGGGACAAAGGGAACTTTTGCAGGGTCATGAAAATGTTACATATTTGATTATGGTGGTGATTATGTGTGCAAAAGTATGTCAAAATTCAAACTATTCTTAAAATGGATGCATTCTGGGGTGCCTAGTTGGTTCAGTCAGTTGAGCAGCCAACTCTAGATTTCAGCTCAGATCATCATCCCAGAGCTGTGGGACAGAGCCCCGTGTTGGGCTCTGTGCTGAGCATGGGGCCTGCTTGAGAGTCTCTCTTTTCCTCTCCCTCTGCCCCTCCCCCGTGTATGCGCATGCGTGCGCGCGCACACACACGCGCTCTCTCAAAAGAAAAAAACAGATGCATTCATTGTATATAAAAAAAATTGAGTATATTTACATACATGTATGTAAATGTTGATATAATTGAAAGTGTCAGTGAGTAAAATCTTCTAAGCATATTAGTTTCACTAAAATATGAGCAATTATAGTTCCTAATTTGATATAAAGTCTGTATTAGAACTCAATATTTCATAAGAAAGCATGTGCATATTATCAATTACATAGTTTTTAAAAAGAGGAAGATTATTACAAAATTACATGATCTTTGGGGGCAGTGAGGGAATTTTTCTTTCTCTGAAGAGCACTGTACAATTATATTTTTATGAAAAATAAGATACCTTGACCAGAAAAAAAAAAAACTTAATAAACCTTAATTAAGTATATGAGAATGTATAGAGGTGCCTAGGTGGCTCAGTTAGTTAATTGCCTGACTTCAGCTCAGGCCATAATTGGGCAGTTTCTGAGTGCAAGCCCCGCATTGGGCTCTATGCTGACAGCTCAGAGCCTGCTTTGGAGTCTGTCTGTGTGTCTCTCTCTGCCCCTCTCCCACTCACACCCAGTGTCTGTCTGTCTGTCTGTCTGTCTCTCTCAAAAATAAACATTAAAAAAAAAAAGTAAATGTATGGGCATGTATAAAATGATTCACTTGCAAGAACCCTAATCACAATATTAAAGTGTTTTCAAGTATATAGATTTTTAAAATCCTCATTACATCTTCTTATGAGATTCTGGCTCCTTTCTGGGTACAATCCAGTCTCCTATAATGAAATGAATATTTACTTCTTAGGGTTAAATGAGAAAAAAAATATCCTACTTCCCCATGAGGAATCCAGGTTTATATTCTATACACTAAATATAAAATTCCCTTAATGCACATTTTTATATAAAATGTTTTTATATATTTATAACCCTACAATATTATTTTTAGAGAAATTAAAATACCATAATTTAGTTCCCGTACATTAATTACACATCTAGCTATGAAGTTCCCATAATAAACTACTGTTTTGATTTCCAAAGAAAGGTTTGGTGTGTCTAATGAGTTTATGCTCTTCTCTTTGCTCCTTCAGACTATGATTTACAGACAATGAAAAATTGGAAGAGAAAGTTAAAAAATCTATTTTAAACTAATTCCTTACTACCATCGAGGAAAAGAGAAAAAAAAATCAAGTTTAATGTTCCCCAATCACAGCTGACAATATTCCATATCTGAACTCTGAAATTCTTTGTTATGGTGAGCATAATCTTTTCATTCTCGAAGATATATCATTTTCCTCAAAGGATTATTATATAGAAATATTATATTGATTATAAGACTATTATGGACAACATAAAAAGAACCTCAGTTTCAAAGGGAGGAAAAATATAATTTCAGTATAAATACAGAGAAAACCTGCTATTTACACAGAAACTTTTAGTAATTCTTTCCTAGATGTAATTGTGAATGCCCACTGTATACAGATTATTTTAACAGATTGTACAAAAGAAACAAAATAAATGGAAGATTTCATAAACTAACTACCAATAGATTCCTAGGCTTAATTCAGATAGTCACCTTTGTATTATCCTAAACCTTATTTGTGTAATATTTGCTTTCCACATCTCTTTATCTTCTTCCATGTAGTTTAACATAGTCCTTTCAGTTTACTCTTATTATAATAAACAAGGGAAAACTTTGGAGCCATCTTGGAGAACAAAGATGCTTAAATTCTCTGTATTAGTTTTCTGTATATCTCTAAATTTGGGAGTATCTAAATTCATTACACATTTTTATTCTATTTGAACTAAATGGGCTTTTAACACATGACATCCATATTTTATACAGATTATTCCTCATTGTGGAATTATCATACCACTTTTCTTTTTTTTAAATATGTGATAATCATTTACCATAAAAGAAATGGGTCATGTTTTTAAAAAATGGGGACTTAGTTTTCCCTTATCACCTGTACCTAAACTAGCAGGTGATCTGTCTCCCCTGGTTGCCACAGATGTTTGTTTCAAACATGAAGTAACAGGTACATGAAAATAAGAAGTTTTATTATTCAAAAGAAAATATTTATTCTGAGTTTTAAACTAAGTATCTCAACAGCTGCAGCTCAAGATTTGCTGCATTGAAAGGAAACCATAATCTCATACTCCCAGTCTCCTCAACAGAATGTCAAATAAACTATTTACCTTTATCTGCAGAAAATATATCTTAATTACAGGTTAGAAAGAGTAAGAAAAAAGACTAAGAAAATGTCTGATCTGACATAGGCCTAAATTAGTAGTTGATAATTCATCACAAAAAATATAGACTGTATGTGCAAGACATAATACAAAAAGCATTTAATATCATAACAATATCCATCATTATGCTGGATTATATTTCATGTAGCATCATAATATTTTCAAAGTACTGTCACAATTTTTCCTATGGGGTTATGTTTTTAGTTGACTGGAGGAGGAATGGTAATCCTAAATCTTACTGAATTTATCAGACTAGCAATGAAGGCAATCTGGTCTACTCAACTTGTTAATCAGGTAATTTTCATTCTTTTATTAAAATATAGTTGCCATTATATTTCATCTCATTCTTCTTTTTTTTTTTCCTCTTAAAAAGCTTATTTCTGGGGTGCCTGGGTGGCTCAGTCAGTTGAGCGTCCAACCTCAGTTCAGGCCATGATCTTGTGGTTCATGATTTCAAGCTTTGCAGTCAGGCTCTGTGCTGACAGCTCAGACCCTGGAGCTGCTTCAGATTCTGTGTCTCCCCTTCTCTCTGCTCCTACCCCACTCACACTCTGTCTCTCCCTCTCTCCCAAAAATAAACATGAAAAAAAACTGCATAAAAAAAGTGTTTTTCTACATACGATGTAGGTAGTATTCCAGTTTTGATCTATACTATTAGGATTGTATAATGGATTGTTATCCCATTTGTAAATTTAAAAAGACATGAAAACAATTAATCAGGGACACAGGCATGGACTTAATGTCTGAAAAGACAGAAATAATCAAAGTGTCAGCAAAAAGAAGCATCAGTGGATAAAGAATTAAACTCAATAAGGACATGAAAATTTATTAAACAAAATCAATAAAGATTAATGAGAACCATCTTGTTAAAATAAGAACATTGTTCCAACGACCAAATTACAGTATTTGTAAATTTGTAAATTTCAATGTCTTTTAATGTGAATGATCTAAAATCCGAGCATGTCTTGAGAGCTAGGATAAAATATGCTGGCATCATAAGAATGAAACTATAAAACCCACGAACTTTATTATTCATTTACTGCACAATGTCTAGCTCCAGAGACAGAGAATATGGTACCCTTGTTCTTCAGTTAACACCTCTAATTCAGAAGCTTTATTAACATTTGTTTCTTTATATTGAAGAAAATACACTAATTATTTTATAAGCAGTAGTCTGCAATTATAAAATGTTCAAGATAAATTTATATATAATACCCATCAAAAAGCCTTTCAATCCCCCAACATATTAGTAATACACTGCCAATGGTTTGCATTTTCATTTATGCTTTTATAAAGTACCAAACCTATGCAAATAATATACATTTAATACAGTGGCTTAGATTCATGTTTCTCACTTAAGAACAGAATATAGTCCTCACAGACATTTGATGAATACATAGAACCTAATGATCAACATATATTTTATACTGAATTCATTCAGAGCTGAAAATTTACAAACTGAAAAGCAAGTTCTAACTGGAATTCACTTCAATTTTGTATGATATCCTCCCTTCTTTCCTCATTAATTGAAGAAGGAAAAACTACTTCATGTTGGGGTGGGGGAAGATATTAGAAAGAGATTATATCTCACATATTATTTAAAATGATCGGTTTTCTCATATATGAATAATGCCATCTAAAAATATCTGAACAATCAGACCATAAATATTTTAACATTATGTGATGTATTCCATTAAAGGGAATGATTATCACCATGGAACTTACTCTTTTATATAGTATCTGAAAGAGAATGTTGTGCCAGGCATAAAATCAATTTCCTATCAGATAAGTAAAAAATGCAGCAGAGGAAGCAGTAAAGTTAAGCTATTGAAGCTACAAAGAGATTAAATTTGAAGTAATCACAGAATAAAGGCTGTGTATTTTTTTGGTTATTTTTTTTCAATTTTGGAAAAAAATGAAATGAATGCCAACAATATATATAGCTTTTATGTGCTATAAAATCATAAACTACCACTTTGTAAATGATAAAACAACTATAATAAAGGTGTCTACCTCATGAATGATATATACAGAAGTCTAGCTCAAAGTACTTTCTAACTGCAAAGCTGTTGATGCTCTAAAAAATAAGTCCCATCAGAGATTATTCTAGGTATGAGAAAAATTTCTAAATTTACTTCAGATTAGCCTGAAAGGAATTCCCAATGTCCACTGACAAAGATTTGGAAGATAGAGTCTGATGATGGAAAAAATAAAAGGAGAAAAAATTCAATGTTAATTCATCCATTCATTAAATATACGTTTATTATTGTCTACCACCTAAGGCAGACAGCATTTTTGTCTCATAGAAATTACACTGTAGGCAGCAGTGAACAAAATACATAGCTCAAAGTAAGGTATAGTGTGGTAAGAGAAATCCACTGGGAGGCAGAGAGATGTAAGGGAAGAAGTATATTTTAGATAAGGTGGAGATAACTTCTCTGAAGAAGTAACATCCAGACTAAGCATAAAAAGTTTAGAAGGAACTGTGTGAGAGGAGGAGTCAGTACTCCAGGAAAAGGGAACATCAACAGCAAAGGCTAGAGGCATAAACTTGACGTAGTCTAAGATGTGAAAGAAGTTCCCAAACCACTTATCTGATAAGGAATTTATATCTAGAATATATAAAGAACCTTTACAACTCAGTAATAAAAAAATAAATAATTAAAAAATAGGCAAAGGATGTGAATAGTCATTTCTCCCAGGAATATCAGTCTTCAGGGGAATGCAAATCAAAACCGCAATGAAATAGCACTTCACATCCTACTGGATGGCCAGATCACAACATATGATGATGATGATGTAGAGAGATGAGAACTCTCATAACACTGTTGATGAAAAGGTAAAATGGCAAAGCTGCTTTAGAAAACAGTGAAGGTTCCTCAAACTATTAAACACAGAATTACCATAAAACTCAGCAATTCAATTTCTAGGTATATATTCTAGAGAAAAAATATATATGTTCATGCAGAAACTTGTATGTGAATGTTTACAGCAGCATTATTTATAATAGCCAAAAGGTGGAAACAGGATGCCTGGGTGGTTCAGTAGGTTGAGCATCACGTGATTTCAGTTCAGGTTATGAACCCAGGGTCATGGAATTGAGCCCCGAGTTGGACTCCATGCTGAGTGGGGAGCCTGCTTGGGATTCATTCTCTTTCTCTCTCTCTCTCTCTCACTCTCCCTCTTGCCCCTCCCCACTGCTTGCACATGCTCTCTAAAAAAAAGTAAAAATTAAAAAAATTTAAACAGATTTTTAAAAGGTAGAAACAATCCAAGTGTCTATCACCAGATAAATATATAAACAAATTGTGGTATATCCACATAATGGAGTATTAATCATAAAAAGGAACAGAGTACTTATCCATACTACAACATGAAAGAACCTTCTAGATGAACCGTGGAGACATTATGCTAAGGGAAGAAGTCAGTCACAAAATACTGCATACCACACTATTCCATTCATATGAAAAGCACAAATTAAGAAATCTCTAGAGACATAAAGGACATTAGTGGTTGTTTAGGGCTGAGAGAGGGAAGTGGGGGAAGACGGGTACTGGGTTTCTTCTTCAGGTGGTAAAAACGTTCTAAAGTTGTTTGTGGTGATGGTTGTACATATCTACTAATATACTAAAAACTACTGAACTATACACTTTCAATGGATGAATTGTATAGCATGTTAATTACATTCTGAAAGCTGTTTTTAACAAAACAAAACAAGACCCGCATGCTTATGTAGAGTATGTAAGATAATTACTATAGAGAGAAAGGCCATGAGATGACTGAAAGAGCAATGGAAAGGAAAACAATGGGAAAGTGACACATTTGTTTATACAGCTGGCTCACATTAGTTGATACTCTGTGTACTTAGAAAGCTCAAAGGAAGTTAACTTCGTATTTTGGGTTGTTTTGTTTTAAGGAAGAGCCTCTGAAGGGATTATATGGGTAAGAATGACTACGGAGGACTTCCTGGGACCACTCAGAAGTTCACTTAAATTAGGAGTTACTAATATTTGAGGCTTTCAATGAGTAGCCAACCAAATTTCTAAGGTCAAAGAGAAGCAATCAATGCCACATGGCCCTGATGTCAGTGGCCCTGTAAATCAGTGCTGGCTTCTACCACTGTGTTGGCCCTGTCAGGAGTACTAGAAACATATAAGCAATGACACACACAAAAAACTTACTCTCTACTTTGAAGACACCAACCCCACCTGAGTGAATATATATACAAATGGTTTCCTGATAAAGACAGGCATTCCACAGTAGGTATACAGAATACAGATAGAACCTAGACTGCTGATTATTTTACAATTCAGCCTGAATAAACATTATAAAAGTAATTTAAAAATGAATATAGGATGCTAGAAAGGGAAGAACAGCAAAGTCCTCACATTCAGATGTCTAATGCTTCCGATAACCAGAATATTTTATCTAATCCCTCAAGCCATTTCTATTTCTCAGTATGAGAGTACTGAATTTCACTTCTCTTTAGAGAAAGAAGTCCCATCCTGAACACACCAAAATGGAATGTAGTAGAGAAGACTAGCCACCTAGGGGTATAACAATAACTTGTAGGAAGTCTAAGTTTAGCTTAAAAAACAATCTGTTTTATCTTATGATCTGTTCCACATGGAAAGAACATTATGAGTCAATCTCCAGTCTCTTGATACACTAACCAGTACTGGCTTTTATCCATAATACAACTCTCCTTTCTCCCACTCCCCGCACTTTTTTTTTTCATTTATTATTTTTTAATTTGAATTCAAGTTAGTTAACACAGAGTGTAGTACCAGTTTCAAGAGCAGAACCCAGTGATTCATCACTTACTTAACACCCAGTACTCACCACAACAAGTGCTCTCCTTAACACCCATCACACATTTAGCCCATCCCCACCTACCTCCCCTCCGGAAACACTCAGTATTTTTTCTCTGTATTTAAGAGTCTCTTACGGTTTGCCTCCCTCTCTGTTTTCTTATTTTTCCTTCCCTTTCCCTATGTTCATCTGTTGTTTCCCAAATTTCACATATGAATGAAATCATATGTTTGTCTTTCTCTGACTTATTTCGCTTAGCATAATACACTCTAGTTCCATCCACATTGTTGTGAATGGCAAGATTTCATTCTTCTTGATCACCAAGTAATATTCCATTGTGTGTGTGTGTGTGTGTGTATCCATATATATATATATATCCATATATATATATCCATATATATATATCCATATATATATATATATATATATATATATATATATATCCATGTTGTTGAAATGGCAAGATTTCATTCTTCTTGATAACCAAGTAATATTCCATTGTGTGTGTGTGTGTACACACACACACACACACACATATATACACCACATCTTTATCCATTCATCAGTCGATGGACATTTGGGTTCTTTCCATATTTCAACTATTGTTGATAGTGTTATGATAAACATTGGGATGCATGTGCCCTTTTGAATCACATTTTTGTATCCTTTCGCTAAATACCTACAATTGTTGGGTGATAGGATAGTTCTAGTATTAATTTTTTTGAGGAACCTCCACACTGTTCTCCAGAATGGTTGCACCAGTTTGCATTCCCACCAATAATGCTAAAGTATTCCCCTTCTTCACATCCTTGATAACATCTATTGTTTCCTGGGTTGTTCATTTTATTCGGACAGGTGTGAGGTGGTATCTCATTGTGTTTCTGATGTGTATTTCTCTGATGATAAGTGATGTTGAGCATCTTTTCATGTGTCTGTTAGCCATCTGGATGTTTTCTTAGGAAACATGTCTATTCATGTCTTCTGCCAATTTCTTCATTGGATTATTTGTTTTTCAGGTATTGAGTTTGATAAGGTCTTGATAGGTTTTGAATTACTAATCCTTTATCCGATATATCATTTTATCTTTTCCCATTCCATGGATTGCCTTTTAGTTTTGTTGTTTCATCTGTTGTGCAAAAGCTTCTTATCTTGATGAGGTCCCAATAGTTCGTTTTGCTTTTGTTTCCCTTGCCTCCAGAGACAGGTCTAGTAAGAAGTTGCTGCAACCTAGGTCAAAGAGGTTGCTGCCTGTATTCTTCTGTAGGATTCTGGTAGTTTCCTGACTCAATTTAGGTCTTTCATCCACTTTGAATTTATTTTTGTGTATGGTATAAGAAAGTGGTCCTGTTTCATTCTTCTCTACGTCGCTGTCCAGTTTTCCCAGCACCATTTGCTGAAGAGACTGTCTTTTTTCCATTGGATACTCTTTCCTACTTTGTCAAAGATTAGTTGGCCATACATTTGTGGGTCCATTTCTGAGTGCTCTTCTGTTCCATTGCCTTACATGTCTGTTTCTGTGCACTGTCTTGATTGCAGCTTTGTTTTTTGTTTTTGTTTTTGTTTTCTTAATGATTGCAGCTTTGTAATACAGCTTCCAGTTAAGAATTGTGATGCCTCCAACTTTGGTTTTCTTTTTCAACATTACTTTGGCTATTTAGGGTCTTTTGTAGTTCCATACAAATTTTAGAATTGTTTGTCTTAGCTCTGGGAAGAATGCTGGTGTTATTTTGATAGGAATTGCACTGAATGTATAGACTGCTTTGGATGTATAGATATTTTAACAATATTTATTCTTCCAATCCGTGAGCATGGGCTGTTTCTCCATTTCTTTATATTTTCTTCAGTTTTTTTCATACGCTTTCTATAGTTTCCTATACAAATCTTTTACCTCTTTGATTAGGTTTATTCCTAGATATCTTAGAGTTTGGGGTACAATTATAAATGGGATCAATTCCTTGATTTCACTTTCTGCTGCTTCATCTTTGGTGTACAGAAATGCAACTGATTTCTGTACGTTGATTTTATATCCTGCAACTCTGCCAATTCATGTATCAGTTCTAGCAGTTTTTTGTAGAGTCTTTTGGGTTTCCCATGCAGAGTATCCTGTCAACTGGAAAGACTGAAAGTCTTCTTTCTTGCCAATTGACTAGGACTTCCAGTACTATATTAAACAACAGAGTGAGAGTGGACATCTCTGTCGCATTCCTGACCTTAGGGGAAAGCTCCCATTGAGGAGGATATCAGCTGTGGGTCTCTTGTATATGGCCTTTATGATGTTGAGGTATGTTCCTTCTCTCCCTACCTTCATGAGGGTTTTTATCAAGAAATGATGCTGTATTTTGTCAAATGCTTTTTCTGCATCTATTAAGAGGGTCATATGGTTCTTTTATCCTTTTTTATTAATGTTGTGTATCACGTTGATTGATTTGCAAATATTGAACCAGCCCTGCAGCCAGGAGTAAATCCCACTTGATCACAGTGAATAATTGTTTTAATGTACTGTTGGATTTGATTTGTTAGTATCTTGTTGAGAATTTTTTCATCCAAGTTCATCAGGGATATTGGACTATAAATTCTCCTTTCTGGTGGGGTTTTTCTCTGGCTTTGGTATCAAGGTAATGCTGGCTTCACAGAATGAGCCTGGAAGCTTTCCTTCCATTTCTATTTTTTGGAACAGCTTGAGAAGAATAGGTATTACATATCTTCTATTAAATATCTGGTAGAGGGGCGCCTGGGTGGCACAGTCGGTTAAGCGTCCGACTTCAGCCAGGTCACGATCTCGCGGTCCGTGAGTTCAAGCCCCGCGTCGAGCTCTGGGCTGATGGCTCAGAGCCTGGAGCCTGTTTCCGATTCTGTGTCTCCCTCTCTCTCTGCCCCTGCCCCGTTCGTGCTCTGTCTCTCTCTGTCCCAAAAATAAATAAACGTTGAAAAAAAAAATTAAAAAAAAAAAATATCTGGTAGATTTCCCCTGGAGAGCCATCTGGCCCAGGACTCTTCTGTGTTGGGAGATTTTTGATAACTGAATCAATTCCTTTGCTAGTTATGGGCCTGTTCAAATTTTGTATTTCTTCCTGTTTGAGTTTTGAGAGTGTTGGTGTCTAGGAATTGGTCCATTTTATTGGCATATAATTTTTCATAGTATTCTCTAATAATTGTATTTCTGTGGTATTGGTTGTAATCTCTTTCATTCATGATTTTATATATTTAGGTCATCTCTCTTTTCTTTTTGATAAATCTGGCTAGGGGTTTACCAATTTTGTTTATTCCTTCAAAAAACCAGCTTTTAGCTTCATTGATATGTTCTGTTTTTTGTTTGTATATTGTTTATTTCTGCTCTAATCTTTAGAATTTCCCTTCTTCTGCTGACTTTGGGCTTCATTTGCTTCTCTTTTTCTAGCTCCTTTAGATGTAAGGTTAGCTTGTGTATTTGGGACCTTTCTTCCTTCTTGAGATAGGCCTGAATTGCAATGTACTTTCCACTTATGACTGCCTTTGCTACATCCCAAAGGGTTTGGACTGTCATGTTTTCATTTGCTTCCATTTTTTTAAACTTCTTCTTTAATTTCCTGGTTGACCTGTTCATTCTTTAGTAGTATGTTCTTTAATCTCCATGTATTTGAGGACTTTGCAAATTTTTTCATGTGGTTGATTTCAAGTTTCATACTGTTATGATTTGAAAATATGAAAGGTATGATCTCCATTTTCTTGTACCTGTTGAGGGCTGATTTGTGACCCAGTATATGATCTATTCTGGAGGATGTTCTATGTACACTCAAGAATGTGTATTCTGCTACTTCAGGATGAAATGTTCTAAATATATCTGTTAAGTCCGACCAATCCAGTGTGTCATTCAAACCTATTGTTTCCTTGTTGATTTTCTGCTTAGATGATCTGTCCATTGCTGTAAGTGGGGTGCTGAAGCCGCCTACTATTATATGAGTTTCTTTATGTTTGTGACTAATTGATTTATATATTTGGATACCATCAAGTTGGGGGCACAAATACATACAATTGTTAAATCTTGATGGATGGACCCCTTAATTATTATATAATGCTCTTCTTCATTCATCTCTTGTTACAGTCTTTATTTTAAAATCTAATTAGTGATATAAGTATGGCTACTCCAGTTATCTTTTGACATCCTTTAGCATGACTGATGGTTCTCCATCCCCTCACTTTCAATGCAGGTGTCTTTGGGTCTAAATGAGTCTTTTGTGCATAGCATATAGATGGATCTCGTTTTATCTATTCTGATATCCTATGTCTTTTGATTAGAGCAGTTAGTCCATTTATATTCAGAGTGATTATTGAGATATGGATTTAGTACCATTGTGTTACCTGTAGAGCTCGTGTCTCTGGTGGTGTTCTCGGTTCCTTTGTAGCCTTAGTTGCTTTGCTCTTTTTTTTTTTTTCCTGCACTCAGAGTGTCCCCCTTAAAATTTCTTGTAAGGACCAGTTTAGTGGTCACAAATTCCTTTAGTTTTTGTTTGTCTGGGAAACTCTTTCTCTCTCCTATTCTGAATGACAGCTTTGCTGGATAAAGAATTCTTGGCTACACATTTTTCCCATTCAACATATTAAATGTTTCCTGCCGCTCCCTTCTGGCCTGCCAAATTTCGGTGGACTGGTCTTCTGCTAACGTTATGTATCTATCCTTAGGTTAAGGACCTTTTGTCTTTAGCTTCTTTCAGGATTCTTTCTTTATCTTTGTATTTTGTAAGTTTCACTCTGATATGTCATGGTGATGAGCTGTTTTTGTTGTTTGAGGAGCATTCTCTGTGTCTCTTGGACTTGAATGCTTGTTTCCTTCCCCAGATTAGGGAAGTTCTCAGCTATAAATTGTTCAAATAAACCTTCTGCCCCTTTTTCCCCACTCTTCTTCTTATGGGGCTCCTATGATATGAATATTGTTTTGTTTTATGGAATCACTAAGTTCTCCAAGGTTCCCCTGATCTAATAAATATATCTCCCTTTTTTTCAGCTTCATTATTTTCCATAATTTTATTTTCTACATCACCTATTCTCTCCTCTGCTTTTTAAATCCTTATTGTCACTGTATCCAGTCAGTACTGCATCTCAGTTATAGCACTGTTTATTTCAGCCTGACTAGTTTTTAGGTCTTTGATCTCTGCAGCAAGGGTTTCCCTCGTGTCTTCTATGTTTTTTTCAAGCCCAGCTATTACTCTTATGAATGTTGTTCTAAATTCTTGTTCAGATATATTGCTTATATCTGTTTTGTGCCAAGTCCCTAGCTTTGATTCCTTCTTAAACCTTCTTTTGGGGAGAGTTCCTCTATCTTGTCATTTTGGCTAAGTTTCTGTTGTCTGTATGTTTTAAAAGCTTGGTGTGTTTCCTGTACCCGGGAGTGCTGCTATATTAAAAAGGGGTCATACACTGCCCAGTGCCTGGCACTTCAGGAAGTATTTCTGGTGTATGCTGTGTACACTCTGCTGTTGTGTTTTGGCTGCTCTTTCCCACTGGTCAGTCCTCCGCAGAGGGTTGAGGAAAGCCCAGAGTCCCCCTACTTCTCAGCCATCTTAACTCCAACCCTCTCCTTTTTTTTTTCTTCTGCACAGGTAATAGTAAGTAGCTACACTAACAAACTTCTTCCTATTTGTCTAAACTCTCAGGTGACAGAATGATGATATTCCAAGTTATTTCTACTACATGGAAGAGAATTCTTTTGTGTATTATTTATATATGTTTACATATATGTGGTATACACACACATGCACATATGTGTACATATATCATGTGCATGCTTATATATATGTAATGTACATATGTATATATATATATATATCTCTATATATATATACACACATAGATAATATTAATCACTAGCTTTTAAAGGTCTTTTACATTTTAGTATTATGACCCTAAAAACATTCACGATGAAAAATAAGTGAACCAGATGATGTCTAAAGATTCTTATTTACAGATGAAGATAAATTATCTAAGAGCTAACACTAATGCCAATGAGCTAACAAGAAGCAATTTAACAGATGAGGAGATGCTAACTGTAGCAAGGAGGATAAATCTAGAAGCTGGGAGACAAATGAGAGGATGTCACCATGTGCACACAACCGAAGTGATTTTTTCCCCCACAACAATGAAATGCTATCCCAAAATTTTGCAGTGTTAATGACAACTAAAACAACACCTATCAGAATAAATAAATCATTACTTTCAAATCAAAAAAGCAAAATGAGAAGTATAAGAACTCTTGCCTGCAAAATAGCTGTCTTGAAGTGTTATAAGTTTAAACGTATTTAAAATTGTACAATGTTTAATTTATTGAACTGTATTTGACCAGAAACATTACTTTCAATTTAGCTTTATACCTGTCAGAAATGCACTTGGCTCCATTTTCTCATTGAGTGCACAGAGATATCCCTGTGATGTATATCCTAGGCTATCCACTGGTGCCTACCTCATTTGCTCCTGCTTAACAAAAACCAGGATCACTATTACTAGGAGGAGGTATTAGTTATTGCCATTAATAATGAATAATGTCTTAGTCAAACACTTGTGTCTTAGGGATAAACAGAAAGACCATAGAAGCTATCGTCCATTATGGTAGGGAAATACAGAATTAAGTAAACAGATTTAAAATGGTACAACACTAAGACAGAGCACTGACAGGGTTTCAATTAGAGGAGTAATGTAATGCAATCCACATTTCAATAGCAGTATTCTGGCCACTGTATTGAGAAAACATTGAATACTTAGCAGGTTACCGCAACAAGACAGGTGAGAAATGAGGGTTGTAGTGCATGAGTGAAAGTGATTTCAGATACCCAGAGTCAAGACCATTTGCTGACAGATTAGATGTGGGTATGAAGACAAAAAGAAGTCAAAGAATGCCTTCAGATTTACTGCCTACAGAATTAGAAGCACAAAGTTGCCATTTCTGAAATGAGTAAGAAAACCAAAGGAACAGACTTTGAGGGAGTATCAGAAGTTTATCTCAGACTTGTTAGGTTTGATGTGATTATTAACCTTCCCAGTAGAGGTGTCTAGTAGGCAGTTACATATGAATGCAGAGTTCACAGGGCAGAGATAGGGGTTAAAGATACAAATCTGATAGCCATCAGCATACTGGACAGTATTTTATTCATGAGATGAGATCTTACCAAGAGTAAGTATAGCTAGAAAAATAGGCAAGTAAGAACTGAGCCCTGGGGCACTCCTAAATTTAGAGGTTAGAGAGAAGTCAAAGATGAAAAAAAAAAAAAGAGAGAGAGACAAAAGAATTTGCCAGAAACATGGGAGGAAAATCCAATCAGGTATTTTCTAGAAGCCAAGTAAAGAAAGAGTTTCAAAAGAAAGGGAGGGAGCGAATATGTTGAGTAATAATGCTAGGTCTAGTAGGATGCAGACTGATCTATGCAGTAGATTTATCATGGTGGAATGGTAGGGGTTAAAGCCTGGTTAGCTTTGTGAGTTCAAGTGGGTTCAAGAGAGAATGAAAAGAGTTAATGGAGTAACAAGATTAGACAACTCCTTCAAAGAAATCTGCAGTAAAAAGAAATGGAAAAGTGCGTTCAAAAAAAGATATTTTAAATATGGCAGAATTAACAGCATGCTTGTTGGCTCATGAAAAATCTACATTGGAGAGCCATCCCAACACCCAAAACAACAGCAATAAAGGAAAAGGGAGACCTGTTAGAAACAGTATCTTTGAGAAGAGGATGGAATGTAGTGCAAGACATGGGGAAGACATGCTTTGTAATAAGCAAACTGGCAGTTTATTCATAGTAATGGAAAACCTAAACTGATATAGATGCAACTAAGTGAGTTCGTGTATATCAGGAGCACATGGAAGCTTTTTTCTATTTCTATTTCCTCAGTAACCTTAAAAACAAAATTATCATCTGACAGGATGGATGAGGATGAGGTGAGGAAGGTTTGAGGAGAGAGAAGATTTTAAAATGGTCATCCAGGGGGCGCCTGGGTGGCGCAGTCGGTTAAGCGTCCGACTTCAGCCAGGTCACGATCTCGCGGTCCGTGAGTTCCAGCCCCGCGTCGGGCTCTGGGCTGATGGCTCAGAGCCTGGAGCCTGTTTCCGATTCTGTGTCTCCCTCTCTCTCTGCCCCTCCCCCGTTCATGCTCTGTCTCTCTCTGTCCCAAAAATGAATAAACGTTGAAAAAAAATAAATAAATAAAAAAATAAATGGTCATCCAGGAGAGTATAGACCTGGGGACACAATGTATGACTGCCTGGAAGTATGATGGGCCCACTTAAGGTTAATAACCATCTGCAGTTATCTTCTGGGCTAGACACAGATTCTGTCATGACTCCCTTTTCTAAATCACTCACAAAAGAAGAGCAGGGAGTAAACTTTTATTCCTCTGAGCACCAATTCCTAGGAATTGATGATATATCTTTTCAGGGAAGTGTCCATTTAATCTTTTTTTTTTTTTTTTTTTAAATTTCTGTCTGCCTCATTCTGTTTAAAAAGATAAGGCACATTTTATTTAGGTTTTATTTTTTTTTTAAGTTTACTTATTTTGAGAGAGAGATGGAGAGCACGCACATGCAGGAGAGAGAGAGGGACAGAATACCAAGCAGCTCTGTGCTGTCAGCCCAGAGCCTAACACCAGGCTCGAACCCACGAACCATGAGATCATGACCTGAGCTGAAACCAAGAGTTGGATGCTCAACCAACTGAGCCACCTAGGTGCCCCATAAGGCATATTTTTTAAATCAAACTATTTTGAAGAACCAAATTATCAAACATGACAGTCACATAATAAACTGATAATGACTGAATTTGTTGCTCCAAAAATTAATATTTGTTTCTAAGCGAAATTTAGCAAAGATAACAATGCTTTATCATAACAAGGAACAAAATCAGGAAAAGGGTTGAGGCACCAAGAATGGATCATGTAGATCTATCATCTTATCTCCAATGCCTAGGGAAGCACTTGATAATTAGCACTTGAGAAAAATGTGAAATACAGAAATGAGGGGGCAAATAAGTGATGGAAAAGACTGAAAGTACAATAGGAAAGCATGAGAGTAACAGACTGAGAAAGGTTTGGGTCACTGAAAGATGGGACTCAAAAAGTGGGAAAAGTGTTCAAAAATGGTACTCTCTCAAGAGTTTCTTCTTGAAAAATAACTTATATCACTCACACATCTCTGAAAGCAGTAGATGATGTAGCACAAAAAAGAAGAAAACAAAGGCAGAATTTTGAAAGTGCATTATAAAGACAAATAGTAAAAACTTTAAAAAGCTCCCTCGTGTTCTTTCTCTTTCCCTAACTTCCCAGTAGATAGAAAACACACACACACACACACACACACAAATTTTTGTCTCTACCCAACTGTGAGATATATAATGTATATCTCAAACATTGGATAGAGACAAAACAATGCATATCAATTGATGGCTTCTATTAATTGTTTTAAAGCAAGTAAATGCAGAGAAAAACAAAAGGCAAAAAAGTGTCACACAGAAACATTTTTTCAACAATCACTCCATAAAATCTTAACTTATGTTAATCTTATACATAATGCTATTTTTTTCCATCGCAACTCTAATGGTATTAAAGGTGATAGCACTGATATAAACTTTAACATCTCAAATTAATTGTTTAATCATATATATTCATATCTCATCTTAGACTTCTCTAGTCTAAAACTGAATTTTCATTGCTCTCCCCATAAGCTCTTGAGCTACACTGACCTTATGCTTCAATTTGGCTTACCAGTTGTCCTCTGGCCTCTCTTGCCAAATCTTACACATCCTTTAAACTACTTCTTGTTCTACCCCCAAAACACCTATTTCACATCTTGCTTTAAACACTAATTTTCTTTGGAAGGGTATTTGGCATTTATGTTATCCTAGTAGGCTACACATTTGTCTATTTAGTTCCCATCACACTATATACCACACAATTATCTAATTACTTGAATGTATTCTCTAAAAATTCATGAATTCCTCTAAGGTAAATACTTGAACTTTTATTAAATTTATATAATTTATATTTATATTTCAAGTCTTGACGACACAGAACTTATGTATGGCACACAGATACCAAAAAATATTGCTGTGCTAAATAAAGTTCTATGTATCTAGAATTTATCAAAAACCTTAATTCTCTTTTTTTAATAAAAAAAAATTCTGTTAAGAATTATTCAGTATCACACTGATAATTTAGTAAGAAATTTACAAAGAAATAGGAATAAGTGGATCCATATATACAAGCTGAATGAAAAGCAGTTATTAATCTCCTATAATAATACTTTATCTTTTTTTAAATTATAACCACAAAAGCACTAAAATAATGTGATATTAGATTGTAAACATTGTACCTTGTTTTAGATCAGCATTTTTTGTAACTTCTGACAGGTAGCAGTTTGGTAAAGGATATGATGAAAACATTGGCCAAGGATACGGATCATCACCCTAAACAAGAAGACAGATAACTTTAGGAAGTAATATTAAATACTGAAGCTTAAGGCTTTTTGAAACTGGCTTTTGTTTCATATATACTAGAGTTGTAGCCTAACTAATCAAAAGGTGTTTGCTAATTACAACTCTATTCTCTGAAGGATATTAACTAAAATTAAATGTAGTAGAAATGACATTTACACAAGCACTAAAGACAAACATATGGTAACTTGTTCTAGCAACCAGGACCGATAATGATGGCTTTAGTATATTTTTTTCCATGAAAGGAAAATTACAGTCTTCAAAAGAAACCTGTATTTCCTATACTGAAATCGGAAACAAACACAAAAAACAAAACTCTATCTTGTGTTGTCAATCATTTCTCTTTTTCCTAGATTGACAAAACAAAAACATACTTAAACAAACAAAACCTTCAAGAGAAAGCCAAAGTCTATGAATACTGATGGAAGGAGAGGTACTCAATATTGCTAATTAAGTACCAAACACATATTCATCTAATAAAAATTAGGTATCATAAAAAAGACATTGAATATAATGTCATAGACACAGGAAAATGACAACTTTTAATGAAACAACACAAACTAGCTCTAACGACCACCCCTTGTCATGAATATTGGTTTCATTTCAAAGTGTTTATTTGTATCCTAAAGTTTTTCTAGTAATCAAAATTCCTCTTTATCCCACTCACCTTCTGTAGTACCCTTGGTGGCAGAATTCGTTCCATAGGCCCACCAATCAAATTTATTCTAACAAGAACATGATTTCTCTCTACAGATAAGCCATCAATTATAAAATCCCTGAAAAAAAAAATACCAATTTTGTTTTGTTTGTTTTTTTTTTTTACCAATTTCGTTTTCTTAATCAAATATGATTTAATTCTAATATCAAATCAGTGGAATGTAAAAAGAAAATTTTCTATAGAAAAGTCTGGAAAATGGATTATTAACAATTAGTGCTTAAAAAGAGCTTAAATTCACTTTATCTTATAGCTTTGTCATAAAGCAAAGAATTGGTGGAGATATAACTGATACAATGAAATAAATGTTATTAATAAAATATTTTCTTGTCAAATGTTACTGCATTTAAAGAAATGGAATTAAGGTCTACATTATTTCCATGATTCTATCACATTTTAATTAGGGTTCCCTTACTAGAACCCAGTGCCTTAAACTCAAAATCTAAATGTTGCTTTTGAGCAGATTCCACACTTCCTGCAGCTGTTAATATCATCCTTTTCTACCAAATATAGAGAATCCAGTAATGTGCCTGGTCTTCTATAATTTTCCAAAACCCAGCTAGAATGGAAGCACATTTTTTTTTTTTTTTTAAATCACAGACATGAGGGGCACCTGGGCGGCTCAGTCAGCTAAGTGGTCGTCTCTGGGTCTTGGTTCAGGTCATGATCTCATAGTTTGTGAGTTTGAGCCCCACATTGGGCACTGCTGACAGTGAGGAGCCTCCTTGGGATTCCCACGCTCACCTTCTCTCTCCATCCCTCCTGCATTCTCTCTCACACTCTCTCTCTCTCAAAATAAATTTAAATAAATAAATAAACAAACAGAAAATACCAGCTATTGAATATGTATTCAATAAATTCAGCCAAATTGAGGTAATGACAAATATAATAGAAAAAGATCATCAAAATATTACCATAACCTCATTTTGCAATAACCAGAATTTATGACTATGAACTAACATAATTCAGAGAATGGAGTAAAGAGTAAGTCTACAAAAGACATGAAATCAAACATTTTGTTTATTGGGTCATCTTACACATGCACACTGAATTTAAAGGTGATACAACTTCATCGAACCATTAATAAAGTTAGTCTTAAAAAAAACAAAAACAAAAAACCTAAACAACAACTTAGAAAGCAGTACTATTCAAGACTTCCCCACGAACATCTATCACTATCTTTCTGATGGTGATGTTTCTGTTTTAATTGCTTTTTACTCTTATTTAAATCTATTGAATTCAGACAGTGGAAAAACATTAAACTATATACACAAAATTACATTTTAACAGAGCATCTGTAAAGAAAACTATTGTTAATATGTCTTAACAGGGCTTGAGCAGGGAGTGTTGTTTGTTTTTACCTGTGGCTTTCAGAGTTCTCTAAGATATTTTCTTCTTGAGCATTCAGTAACACTTCAGATACTTGATACTGAGCTTCCAATAGGAGAAGAGTGTCTAGATCACAGCATACCACACCTAATAACCTATATAAAAAGGAACAATAAAAGCAGATTTTATAAAATAGATCTTATAAGTTTAGAAACTACTTTTGGTAGGTATCTCAAAGTAACATCTACACATGGGAATACAAATTTTATAAGAAAGATCACATAGTTACTTCAAAAACATTTGTAATCATTTTGATTAGTAATCGACTACAAAGGTTTTTCTCATTGGAATATTATTTAAAGACCATAGACAATTTCTATTCTAGTTTTTTAAAATTATCTAAATCTAGGAATAGTAAGTTTTCAACTACTAATTAAAAAAGTAGATAGGGAACATTAGTAAATCCTTAAAAACTACAAATTGTCACCACTTTTTATTCAGCAACTAATTACATAAGGAATGACATAATCATTTTGCTACCAGGAAATGTTCATTAGGGTGAAGTGTCAATGGCTAATTTTATAATTCTCAGATAAAGCTGAGAACACCATATCATACTGATCTATCTCTAAATACAAATGATTTCCACTTGTCTCTCAACACTGCTAAAGTGGAAATCATGTGGCTCCTACTGTGACACAAGAGGACATACACTGCACAATCTATGAAATATTCTTGCTGAGAAAACTGAATGAACCTGAAACTAACCAACAATTATTACACTGTCAGTTTACAGGAAATATAAAAATCAGAGAAATGTTAAAAGATGACCACAAGAAGGAAACAGCAACCAAATCCAGAATTTAGAGAATCCCACACATTATTATATATTATTTCTTCAGAAAAAAAGGATATAAAAAAGGGACAAGGTAACTTAAAAATTAAAAGCAAAATATCAAGCAAATGTGAAGACTTTGTTCTGATTGTGATTCAGACAAAAACTATAAAGTGCATTTGTAGTCTCATGGGAAAATATGGGTTAGGTACTAGATGAGATCATGGAAATGGTGCTGATTTTGTTAGATGTAACAGTGACAAAGTAGTAATGCTTTTTTTTTATATATATAAACAGACTTTATATGTTAGAGATACATAATGAATTGTTCATAGGTAAAATGACATATCTGGAATTTGCTTTAAAGTACTTTAAGAAAAGGGGCACCTGGGTGGCTCAGTCCAGTCAGTTAAGCATCTGCCTTTGGCTAAGGTCATGATCTCATGGTTTGTGGGTGCCAGCCCTGCGTAGAGCTCTGTGTTGACAGTTCAGAGTCTGGAGCCTACTTCAGATTCTGTGTCTCCCTCTCTTTCTGCCCCTCTCCCGTTTGTTCTGTGTCCCCCTGTAAGGGTTAAATTGTAGTGTAGGGCTAACACTTAGCTTGAAAGATAACCACTTTGTTCTGACACTGAGGGTCAAAAGATAACAGCCTTGCTTTTCCTCTTGTAAATCATAGTTCATACTCTTGTGAATCAGGCTTTACCAATGAAGGAAACAAAAGCTCAAAAAAAGAGCATCAGAGACAAGGTCAAGGAGATCCACTGGTTGCAACTTAGCAGCAGAAAGTCTAAAATAATCACCTCATTTGATAACTGTTTCTAACTCATCTGGGAACTGTTTCTCTGTTCTGTTCCCAGATAATGATAAAACGATGTGATCGGCTTTAAAAACTCTGTACCCTGGCTGTTCGGGGCCACACTCTTATCAAGAGTGTTGGTCCCGATCGGTTGGCCTTGCCTCTCATTGTAATAAACTTTGTTGCGACTGTCACTGGTGCCCGTAGCATTATGTTTCAGGAGTCGGGTGGATGCAACACCCCTCTGTCTCTTAAAAACATATACACATTAAAAAAAAATTTTTAAGTACTGAAGAAAGGGGCGCCTGGTTGGCTCAGTCGGTTAAGTGGCCAACTTCCGCTCAGGTCTGATCTCACAGTTCGTGGGTTCCAGCCTCACATCAGGCTCTGTGCTGACAGCTCAAAGCCTGGAGCCTGCTTCGGATTCTATGTCTCCCTCTCTCTCTCTGCTCCTCCCATGCTTGTGTTCTGTCTCAAAAATAAACAGACATTTTAAAAAAATACGATACTGAAGAAAAAAATATGTATGGGAATGGGAGAGAAATAAAACCAGATTGGAAAATAACTGATAACTGGTAAAGATGAGTAATGGGTACACGGAACTCTCATTATACTATTGCTCATTCTGCTTTCTAAAGTTTTAAAAATTCTATGATAAAAAAGTATATAAAAAGGATAATGTGAAGGCAATACCAGGTGGCTATGGTAATTGAGTGGTTAGGGACAATTTCTCTGAAAGGTGGCATCTGAGGTCACCCAAGAAGAAACCTTCTAATTACACATTTCTTGATTTATCTTGGAGATATTTTCAAACATAAGCATAAAACCATACTCCTAAGAACATTTACTTCAGAGTTGTGGTCATAAGTGCAAATAAAAAATTTTAAGTGTTCATTAAAAACATGATGTTTAAATGTTTGGAATAGATTTTATGGTGATATACTATGCAGGTATTAGAACAGAGCTGCTATATATGTTTAGCTAAAGAACTGTCCCCAAGGTATGTTAAGTGAAAAACGAGAGACACAAAGCATTGTATACACTGGTATCATTTGAATAACAACAGAAAAGCATTTGAATGCCATTAAGAGAAATGGTCCATGTTTAGTTTATAAAAGTAAAAACATTTTTTGCTTGATAAAATGCAATGAAACCAAAACAAAAGCCTTTTCAGAGTTCTACTTGAAGATTATAGTGTTAATTGGCATTTCCCCTGTCTCATCCTAGAAATAACTTCAAGGATTAAGGGGGGGAAGAAAAGAACTTAACATCAAAATTTTAGCCACAAAATAATTTGAAGGACAGTCAAGGGCAGCCAAAATTGAACAAATACTGCTAAGGGAGAGAAAGAAACTGAGAAAAAAAAGTTATGGCTGACCATGACATGAAAAACACAGCAAAGTAATCCCCCTCCCACACACAAACAAAAGAATTCCTGAGTAAAAACAAATTTCTCATAATTGAGGCATATAACATAGAGGAAAAACCTTATCCTCTGTTTGCAACAGTGGAAAAGGAATACACAAGACAGCAACAAGCAGCAGGAGTATCCCTGGTCCTATTATGTTTCTTAGAAGGAGGAAGGTAGAACAAGGAGTCAGACAAATCAATGATTAATTATTGGTTACAGAGATAATTATTAATAACAAAACTAACTACCTGCATATTAAGATGGGTGGGGACAACACAAAAAAGGGACAAACACACACACCCAAAACTTAGACCTAGCTAACTAGAAACATGACCCTGCTTTCTCATCAACATGAGCCTCCTACAAACATCTGATAATGAAATAATTCACATCTCTCCAAAAAGAAATACCATAAGATATACACAAAGATGCTCCAAGAAAGAAGAGGAAAATAACAGGATGAACAGATGACACATACAAATACACACACACACACACACAGAGAGGCATTTAAGCCTCTAGGCATTAAAGACTTGAAAACTATGACCAAATGATTTTCCATGAATTAAGTTGTATAAATGTATCAGAATACATTGTACAACTTATATAATGTCAGTTATATCTCAGTTTTAAAGTGTTATAGGTCAATTACCTCTTAATATAAAAAAAGTTTAATAAAAGCAATCATCTCCAATAAACTCTGTGCACAAAGTAGAGCTGTACAAGCACAGGAAAGAAACAGCAAAACAAACAAAAAACAAAAAGAACAAAACAAAACAAGAAACCCCACAGAATTTAAAATACAAACTAGCAAAGCTGAGAAAAGAAAAATAATAAAACTGTTATAAAAATTAAAGCACAATTGGAAAGAGAAGAAACACACACAGGAAGACTTAAGAGTGTGGAAAATATAATAGAAATAAAGAGTTTAAATGAACAATTTCTTGATAAGAAAAGAGAACCTGGCAGAACACATCTTTAAAGATATTAGTCAAGAGATTCTTTCTGAGACAAAAGAAGCCATGAATCTAAGAATATAAGTATAAAACATGTCCCAGGGTAAACTGAACCAGAGAAGTCAACAGGGTGACAGAGCCTAGTAAAGCTATTAGATTTATAGAGAAAGAACCATTGGGGTATCCAGGAAAAAAGATCAAGTCACTGTAAGAAGGCATGTGGGTGTGAGGCCGGGTGTTGTGTAGAGAGTCAAACTGGTCTCAGACTTTCCACAGCAACATTCAATACCAGCAGAACAATGGAATAACACTAGGAAGAGGTCTAACATCAGAACACATTACAAAGCTGTAGAAATTTTAAAAGTGCAGTAATGACATGTGAATTAAAAAAAAGAAAATCCAGATACAGACTCAATTATGTAAAGGAATTTATAATTACATCAAGAGAAGAGAGAATTTCCTGATGGACTGAATATGTGGAGCAGAAGAAAGACAGATATCAAGGATATCTCTATATATTTTGTTAAAAAATTCGAAGGATCAACTAAGTTATAAGGCTTTAAGTTATGAAGGTGGAGGGCGACACAGAGACCTTTACACTTTCTCTCAGCTACTAATCAGTGAACAGGAAATGAAACTGACCCTCAATGTCCTCTGGTTTATGTTTGAAAGAAGGGGTCCATAGGATCTGGATGTACAACGAGATGATCCATGGTGAACTAGAGCAACTCTGAAAGCAAATACACGCCAGACAGAATTCTCCTCAGTACAGAATGAGTAAATAGAAACTTTAACAAGTGATGTATCCTTTTTAAGGTCTTACAAGTACTAGCAATAATGTAAAGCTTAGCAAATTTGGCCCAGCAATAAATTAAAACAATAGCATACTATGACCAAGTACAGTTCATTCCAGGAAGAAAAGGACAGTTTAATATTAAAACATCTCCTGATGTAATTCATAACATCAATATGTAATAGAAAAGAACCATATAACCAGATGCTTAAAAGCTACTTAAGATTCAACATCCACTCTCTATTCCCTGCCCTCCAAAAAATTCTAAGTAAATTAAAGAAAGGTTACTTCTTTAATTTGATTTAAAAAACAGATTTATCTCAGTGCAAGAGCTAAAAGCATAAACAGGAAATGCATTCCCATTAAGGTCATGAGGAAGGCAAAATTGCCTAATATTATTTAACATTGTTCTAGGAGTTTAAGCCAAATGTAAAAAAAAAAAAAAAGATAAAACCATCTAAAAGAAGACAATAAAACTGTTTATTTGGAAACCACTCCTCCATGACATAAAATTCAATTTACTTAATTTTAAGAAACAGTGGTTGAATACCTAAGTGCCAACTTGTTATTTGAAGTGCCCAGGATACATCACTGAATACAAGTGCACAAAACTCCCAGTCCTTATGGAAAGCAAAATGTTACATGAGGGGAAGACAAAACACAAAATAAAAAGTTAAACAAAACACAGCACGGATATAACTAAAGCAGATAAGTGAAAAAAGAGATTTAATAAGCGGGTGATAGGGATGGATAACTACACGCGATTTTAAACAACGTGGTTAGGAAAGACCTCACCAAGAAGGTGAAACACTTCAGTAAAGACCTGTAAGAAATGGAGGGGCGCCTGGGTGGCGCAGTCGGTTAAGCGTCCGACTTCAGCCAGGTCACGATCTCGCGGTCCGGGAGTTGGAGCCCCGCGTCGGGCTCTGGGCTGATGGCTCAGAGCCTGGAGCCTGTTTCCGATTCTGTGTCTCCCTCTCTCTCTGCCCCTCCCCTGTTCATGCTCTGTCTCTCTCTGTCCCAAAAATAAATAAACGTTGAAAAAAAAAAATTAAAAAAAAAAAAGAAATGAGGAAGCAAGCCATGGAGCTATCTGGAGGAAGAGGGTTCCACGCAAAACGTACAGCTTAAGCAAACGACCTAAGGTGAGCGCATGTCTGGCATGGTTCAAGAATGAGGTGGTCAATATAGCTGAAGTGGAATAAACAAGAGAGAAGTATAAGGAGATGAGGTCAAATTAATAAATACTAGGCATCCAGATCATATAGGACTCTGCAAGACCATTGTTAAGAGCTCCAAATTTTTCTTTTGAGAACAGTGTAGTAAGGTTTCATCCTGATAAGAGAAAGAAACCCTGTGAGTAAAGAATTGACATGATCTGGTTTGTGTTTTAATGGGATCACTCTGGTTGTATACAAAATAGGCTGAAATTAGGCAGTGACACAGATATACCAGTTTTAAAAAAACTACAGCAATAATTAAGATAGTGGCTTAAAACAGGGTTTTGTCAGTAAAGAATCTATTGATCAGAAGAATAGCTCTGGGATGAACAGACTCTTGGAGTGGTCCCCAAGATCCCCACCTTCCTGGTACTCATGCCCTGGAGTGATCCCCTTGAATGTAGGCAGGACCAATGACTGGCCTCTAATCAGAGAGTGTTAAAGGTGAGAGAACAGATGTGATTATATGATTATATTACATAAGACTCTATCCCTTTCTTGTTGGAGTCTCTCTCCTCAGCTGGCTTTGAAGAAGTAAGCAGCCATGCTGGGGAAAACCACGTACCACCATGTAGCCTCCACGAGTTGAAGACACAGCCTTTGAAGGACAACCTGCAGAAGCCTCTAGGCAGCAAGAAAACAAGGCCCTCGGTCCTAAGACCAAGAGGAACTAAATTCCACCAACAATCTGTGTGAGTTTGGAAACAGAACCTTCCCTAATTGAGCTCACATGAGACACAGACCCAGCTGACACCTTGATTATGAGACTGTGGACAGAGGACCCAGCTAGGTATCCTAGTACCTAGACAGAAACTGGGATAATGAATGTGTGTTGTTTCAAGCCACAGAGTTTGTGGTAATACATTATCAATAGAAAAAAACTCCAAGATTTATATCTAACCAACTAAAAGTATGATGTACCATTTGGTTGATATATCAAAAACAACTAGAAACAAGAGGACTCTCTCCTCCTGCCCCTCCTGAGATTCTCTCTCTCTGCCTCTTGCTCACTCCACTCTTTCCCTCTAAAAAAACAAAAAAACCCAAAATCCAAAAAAAACAACAAAAAAATAAAAACAAGAGGAAAAAAATTATGTGTGTATGTGTGTAAATATATGAGATATATGAATACGAGAATTATGTAGGGTGACCAGTAACAAAAAAACTAAAAATAATTTACATATAACTTACCAGTAATAACCAATTAAAACATTACCATGGAAAAGAAAATTGTGTTAACAATAGCCAAAAAAAAAAAAAAAAAAAAGTAGAACATAAAAGATACCAATAAGAAATGCACAGGACCCATATATGCAGAGAGCTAAAGAACGTGAACAATTTTAGACACAGTACCTATCTAGATTACAAATTAAATATTATACAGATGTGTATTCAATTCAGTTATGAAGATAGTTTAAATGTAAATTATGCAATAATTTAATAAAAATTTAAGCTTTTTGTAAGAGTTCAACAAAACGCTTCCACTAATAACCTAAAATTTTTTAACAGAATTATGAAATGAATGAATAATTTGTAAATACATTAAATCTAATAGACTCTTTATCAGATGCTTACCATCTTCTAAATTTGGGAGAGGTATAACATATTTAGTCTCACAACTCTGTGAGGAAGTTTATCACTGACTCCATTCCACATATGAGGAAACAAAAGCACAGAGAGGTTAAAAGTCTTGCCTAAGATCACTCTGGCAATGTGTTCCAGAGTCCATGTTCTTTACCACAGACTGATACTCTCACATACTATAGTACATACTGGGGAACATAACATTAGGCTACAGATATTAAATTCACAAAAGATATAGAAGACCTCTTTGGAAAGAATACATTTTAATGAGACTAATTAAAGAACACTTAAACTAAATAGAGATATATACCATGTTGACAGACTGGAAAACTCAATATTATAAAGATGTCAATTAACTAATTATTGATCTATAGATTCACTCCAATGATAATTAAAATCACAATGAGCTGCTTTGTGTGACACACTGACTATAAAAAGAAAGAAAACTAAAAGTAGCCAAGATATTTTTTGAAAAAGAATAAAGTGGACAGAATTGCTCTATCAGTTATTATAATTTATTACAAAGCTATACTAATTAAAACACTGTGATACTTGTACATGAACAAAAATCCAATTGAACAGAATCACAAATTCAGAAACAGACCTTTACATATCCAGATACCTGTTTTGCAAAGCAATGAAAAATTATGCATGCATGTATACAAATAAATATGTGGCTGACATTTCACGTGTAATAGAGTTGTTTATAATAGCCCAAAGTGGAAAACTGGAAATAACCCAAATGTCCACCAATAGCATAATATATAAACAAAACACAATATATTCATACAATGGATTATGCAGCAATGAAAATAAATTAACTGAAATACATGCAACATTAATCTTAGAAACAATGCTACACAGAAAAGGTCAGACATGATAGAATATACAGTTTATGCTACCATTAATATAAAGCTCCAAAAGCAGCAAAATTAAAATATATTGTTTAGGAATACTTGCCTATGTAGAAAAAAATATAAAGTAAACCAACAAAGTAAATTTAGCCATAGGAGTCAGTATAGTGGTTACCATTAGGGGGAAAGGAGGGACTCAGGATCAAACAAAATGAATAGTGCTAATAACTTCTCTTTGTTTACTCAATGGGAATTATGTGGATATTTATTTTACAATAATTTGTTAAGTTATAGGTTTATATTTTATGCAATATTTATATTTTAATATTTTGTAAAAAATTTAAGTGTTATGCTAGGTGGGTAATGAGAAAAGTCATTACATCCATAAGAAGTATAAACATGTATGGAACAAATAAACAAATCCAGAACACTAATAAGAAATGCAAACTCTAATAATTATGCACAAAGATTCTTGTAAGACTCAATAACAACTAATACCATTTACTACTCAATTATGTAATCATCTAATAAACAGATCTTAATGGCTTATTAATTATACCAGCATATGTATATGAACTAGCAGTCAGACTAAACGTGGGAAGAAAAGCCTAAGACTTTTTTTTTTTTAGCCTAATCTTCATATTAAGGGTAGGTTTACAAAGTGAATAGAAGTGTACAAATTATTTTATATCCACTAACCTACAAAAATGACCATAAATACATGTCTCAAGATGTAAATATGAGTAGGTTTATAAACAACAAACTGTCAAGTTTAGTTTTTTGTTGGCCCCAACCCCAATTTCCTGAGTTATAAAAAAATAATCTGTTTATTTCACATATAAAACAAGCTGGTTATATCCAGAAGTATTCCGAAGAAAGTCAACAATTAGCCAAGGTAAATTCAAATTTATAGGTAAACTGGATAAAAATTTAGTGGTATATTTTCAGTTTTTTTATGAACAGAGAAAAAATATTTAAATAATTTAAAGTAGGTTTATATAAAAATATCAAAAGTTATACAGGCAAATTTCAGAACAGTGTGTGTATTTATATACACATCCATCTCTCTCAGCATACAGTTAGAAGTAGATTGACTCTACCTACCCCAGACCCAACCCTTCTTAGGTTAGGCATTTTTAGGTTATTTTTATTGAAATAACTTTCCATACATCAAAAAAAAGACAGGAGTCAAAGACCTTAGCTATTCTTTTAACCCTGATTTCATGCAATGCTAAACAATTTTACCCATGCTATTATAGTCTTATGGCTCCCATTAGCCCAAACAGTCTAGCACCCTAGGGGATATGGGGCTGCTATTTGAAGGTGGTGAAGATACAAAAGAGTTTGTCCACAGCAAAGCTTTTGGAGGCATGACAAATGACTAAAGTGGGGAGGGATCCAGGCACCTTTAACTCTGAAAGCATTTGGATGCCTGTGGTGATATTGAGCCAACTCTATTGCCTCATTTGAGCCAGGTTTTGATGACTTCCAATAACCTGACATCCCATAATCCAGGTTTCTCAGCTACTGAAGGCTAAATCCCTATCTCTATTAGACATTTAATGCTACACACATAAGCATCATCTCTAGACAAATAATCCAGAGAAATCATATTGTCACAAGAGAAGATCTAACAAGTGAATTAAATTTTCTGTGAAGAAATAGACATCTCTAAAATACATTACTCAAATAAAATGGCCACAATTCATACACTGTATTTGGGGGAAAAAAACAAAAAAATATTGATGGAGAGTCTCAGGGTTTTCCCAGTCTTTTCATAACAGTGGAAAGCCAACCATGTTTTTATTGTTGATATCAAAACTCTCTGAAATACTAAACACTGGCTGTGAGCCTGTGCAACAACCTTCCCATATACATCAGAAATTGGAAGCACTGCTCAATCTGCCCAATGTTCTTGTGTTTCCCTAAGCCTTAGTGTTTGTTCTTTATATGTAACAAAAGACATCAAGATAGTCTCTTTACAAGAGGCAATTAACAAACCCTATACAAATGATTTGATGCTGATTTGGCCAATGTTAACACCAGAAGCAGTCTGCTTTCACTGACATGGACAGTAGTAATGCAACTGTATAATTTCATCAAAACTTAGTCCAAGATCCCTTTGATTGTCCTACCATCCCTCAGGTTATCATGAAAAACTACTCTACTGATACAATGTTAAACAGACCTGCCTCGGAGGGAAGAAGTAGCTGGTACTCTAGATATTTTAGTGGAAAATAAGTGTGGCAGAGAATGATAGATCCATATAAATTGAGAGGTTTGCCATCTCAAGGAAGTTTCAGTACCAGTGGCCTAGAATGTCAAGATATCACATGTGTATTACTAAATCTTATACTATTCACTACCAAGAAAGTAACATTATGCACAATTTTAGCCTTTTTGAATTCTGGAAGCAATACCTCTGGATGTGCTGCTCTGAACTACTTATCAAGTAACCCTTAACTACCAACTTTGTGTGACCTAAAGGCTAGAATAAGATCTAAAACCCAGGATACTCCAAATCAAGAAAATGTACCACATGAGCCTTTAGTCCAGCAGATTCAATGTTGGTCGAAGTCTTAATGGCTGATGAGATACTACACCAAGTTTCTGGCAAGGGGAAATATAAGATTTACACAAGGGCTCCTATAATTTTGGAGTCAATCCATGTTTTATTTGTTAAATAAATATTCTCATTTGATGAACATAATCCTTAGCCTCTGCCATCATGGCCACTGGGTTCATAGGCCATTTGAGTAAGCACTAGGGTAGCCAAGGAAAGAGACTGACCTATCAACAAAAGGATTATTTTTCCTCCTTTACAGAAGGAGAGATCCCCTTCAAGGTCATTAACATGAGTCAACAATATTATCTCAGTCTGGGTATAATCTCAGAAGACCATCTATACACCTCTTCTACCAATCTTCTTAAACCAATCCTTCAATTTTTTTTTTTTAATTTTCTCTGAGTCCCTGACCATCCAGCACAACCATTAGGTATGTTCCATAAGTTTATAAATCAGTATCTAAAGCCATATCTCCTTCTATATTAAAGAAAAAGTAACTCCCCAAGTTATATTATGTTTTGTAACTCCCCATTATATTATGAAAGTTTCCATCCCTTAGAAGTCTTGAAAAACTTCCAAACCATCATTTCTTACTAAGAAAGCACCTCCATCAGAAAGAAGACGTAAACCAAGAAATAAGAAATTTGATCCTAGGTAAAAGAGGATCCAACTCAGAAAAGAGACAAAAGCAATTCCCAGAATGATGAAGGGAAATCCCAGAAGACTGACACATAGGGTCAAAAGATCCTCCAGGACAAAATTAAACAAAGAGATGTGATACAAGGAAAAAAGCTAATATATTACCTGTATCTATACCTGTAAAGTATGTATACTTCAGCTTATTATATGTTTTCACAACTATGAATAGGAAATGGCTCCTGCCCTCAAGAACATGAAAGCCTTGAGACTATAAAAACATAATTGGAAAGAATGATATTAAGGCATCTTGGCATTTATGTTTTAAAGCAGTACAACGTATGGATCAGGTATTACATTCTCTGGAACAAGACTATCTGGGTTCAAATACCAGCTTCACTAATTACTAGCTGTGTCACCTTAAGCAAATGGCTTCACTTTCTATAGCTCAGTGGAGTCATTTGTAGGAGACAAGGGTACCTACTTCACAGGGTTGTTATGAAATTAAGTGTTTAAATGTGAAGCCAATATCAGTACCGAGGACATAATGAGCCCTACTTAACTGCTATGCTATGCAGTGGCAGCAGTCAGTATCTTTTTAATGATAGTCTAGGGATATATTAGTAGATATGTAAAAAATGAAGCAAATGAAATCATGCAATTATTAACTTCAGGAGAAATAAAATACTAGGAAAAGTGAAATATAGTATACTACTTGGCTCACAAAGAAATATTTATATAGATGTAAAAATGTCATCTTTTAATAGTGACTTAATCAAGTTTGTGATAAAACTACACAGCAGGGAGAGGGAAAGCAGAGGACATCTAAATCCTAACCTTCTAAAATCTCTAATGACAAGATAAAATCTAAAATTTAAAAATCAAAACATAGCATAAATATGTTACTTAAAAATCTGGAGGTGATGGGCACCTGGGTGGCTCAGTTGGCTAAGTGTCCAACTCTTGACTCACGGTTCATGGGATCGAGTTCCACATTGGGCTTGCGCTGACACCACAAAGCCTGCTTGGGATTCTCTCTCAAAATAAGTAAACAAACATTTTTTTAAAAAAATATCTGGAGGTGATTACCAAAAATACCAATTCAAGGAATTGAAGGTGGCAGCCTCTGAAGACAGGGACTTGGGTGTAGAGAAGAATGGGCAGAGGATTACTCTTCATTCTTAAATGATTTCCCACCCTATTTGGCTTTTTAAACAATATATCTTTATTACTTTAATAAAAATAAATTAAAAATATTTGGTAGAGGTCACATAGACCATGAACAAATATCTTCTTCAGCTGCTTTGCCAAAGAAGATAAATACAGATTCTGTGCTGGAAGGGTAAAGTAAACTTTAAGCCACACAAAATCTGGACCTTTACTCAGCCCTTTCCTTTTGTTCAAATACATAAAACAAAAACAAATACAAATACATTTGTGTTCTAACCTCTAAATTATTTTTTTTCAGATCTTTTTACCTTATCAAATTTTATCTCTAATGTAATGAAAGTCCCTATGATTTAATTTTTTCATACAGAAAAATGTTGTGGGTAAAGAAGACTTAAATGCCAATTTGACAACACAAATGAGTTTAGCTTGCTTACATAAAAACCTGAAACAAAATCCGTCCTGGGCAAAGGATTCAGGCTTAACAATAGAAACCTTGCATTATGGACCTCAAAACTAGAATCTTCTGAAGGGAGGGAGAAAAAAAATCAAAGTATACAAAGTATACTCAGAATTTAAGAGCAAGGATTATCAACCAGGTCACCAGACTCCTAAGATTTGCAAGATTTTGTGCTAAACATTAAGAATCAAATTGGAGCGCGTGGGTGGCTTGGTCAGTTAAGTGTCCAACTCTTGATTTCAGCTCAGGTCATGATCTCATGGTTTGTGAGTTTGAGCCCCACACTGGGCTCTGTGCTGCCAGTATAGATATTGGGATATTCTCTCTCTCCCTCTCTTCCTCCTTCCCTCCCTCTCTACCTCTTCCCTGCTAGCACGTGTGTACTATTTCTCATTTTCTCACTCAAAATAAACTTTAAAAAGCTAAAAAAAAAAAAATTGAATTGGTCACTGCATTCAATAGATAACAATGTATTCTTATATGCATATTGATAATATTGATTTTAATTGGTCCTATAAGTTTTATAATAGTTATATATTTTATACACATTATAAAATATAAGCATACTAAGGGCTTTTTATGCATTGGTAAAAAAAAATGTTAACATGTTTGATTCTATTAAGCCAAATAATTTACAGACATCCAATTTATCACTACAACACTATACACAGATGCATCAAGTATAGATGCTGTCCATGAGACATCAATATATCTGTGAATCTTCACTAATAAATATAACTAGCATAACCTAGTTATAATAAAAAGACTCGTCTCTGGCCAGATTGTTCCTGTTATCAGTGTGGTCAGGAATGATGTACATCAGCTCACACTAACCTGCTGTAAGCCTTCTGTGAGGTTCCTTGTCAATCCTGACCTGAGGATAGCCCACTATACTCTATGTGAGCCAGGATGCTAAGAGCTCTGAAGCTGAATCTTAGGCCCAACTATCAACAAGGAAGATACATTGTTTCATCTCAGATGCAAAGAAGCCTCCCAATCTAGTGTAGAAATGGGCATTTTATATCCCTGCAAAACTGTATTCTGAAATATCACACACAATATATATTTCTCTTTCTCTTCACCCCTACCTCCTTCCCCTACCCATATGTGATTTAAAAACTGCAAGTTCATGATGTAAAGGTCTATAATTCCATATCTATAAATCTTAGGGCCAAGAATCTAGAATTTTTATGGATTTAGCAACAAAATACATTATACACAGAATCTGGAATAACACTTCATAATCAAGCATATTAATACTTTTTCAGCAAAAGACTGATACTCAAATTAGGCAGGCTAAATAAAGACTAGAAAATCTCACATAATTTCAGATAAGATTAGGTGCAGATGGAAAATAAGTTACAAAAAAATTTTAGTTTTTAAAATTTAAAATTTTTTTTCTGATATTTAGAATTTAAAGAGATTGTGGCACTTGAAGCAAGGTGATACCAAAAGTAACATTATAATATTTATAAGTTTAGAAGAATGTGTCTCTAATGCATGGGATATAAAAATTTATTTTAAAAATCCAGCCATCTCTGAATTTCAGTCCATTTCTGGAAGTGAAAAATTGGTGTTTCTTTAATGTGAATGTTTATTTGAACTATTTGAAGGAATAAAGCAATATCTGAAAGTTGGGACTAATCCCTTCACTTGTTTTGGAATTTATCTTGAATATGGCAGATCCCCCAGGTGTCTTCTAATAACCGAAATCAAATCTGACCACATGAATAATTCTCTGTTCTTAATTACCACATACTTTGTAAGTTACTTTCAAATATATCATAAATGTGAGCAGGTGAGCACTTGTCCAGCATACCTAGATAGTTCTGTGAAGTTTAGCCTTAGCTACCATCTCTGCTTGAAGAAATTCGAAACATGTTCTTTGTTTACCTCATGCCTGAAGTCATAAGCCTTTTCTCTCAACCCTGCCACTTTTTCCCTATTATTTCTTCCTTGAATACACTCAATCAACACATTTCATTTCTACCAACATTCTGAATACTTGCATGTATGCATCATGATAAATTCCATAAGTTAGTCATTAACTCTGTAATCAAATGCATTGGTCAAGATAAGCACAAACAGTACAAAAATCCAACACAAAAGATCTCCTTCTGATCAGCACATAAAAACTAGCTAGCAGAAATGCAATGCCTAATTCCCTGCCTGTTGATCAAAACCAAGAAAGGGACATGGATTATACACAAAACCATACCTCCAAATCTGGAGATTAAAGTTTCTGATGTGTATACAACCATATCTGGAGAGGAGAAAGGGGGAGTTAGAGTCAGTCTGCCAATAAAACTAGGTAAGCTGAGGCTGTAGAGATCCTACTCACTCGCTCTGAGTACCAAATTCATATCTGTTTCAGAAAATGCTCTGGGATGGGCGCCTGGGTGGCGCAGTCGGTTAAGCGTCCGACTTCAGCCAGGTCACGATCTCGCGGTCCGTGAGTTCGAGCCCCGCGTCAGGCTCTGGGCTGATGGCTCGGAGCCTGGAGCCTGTTTCCGAGTCTGTGTCTCCCTCTCTCTCTGCCCCTCCCCCATTCGTGCTCTGTCTCTCTCTGTCCCAAAAATAAATAAACATTGAAAAAAAAATGCTCTGGGATCCCCTGAAGCTAGAGGTTGGTTTGGACTTCTGTAAAGTTCAGAATATAGTTTTTGGATTTACCGAGTTTGCTGACCTTGCAGATATGCAGAGCCAAATGTTCAATAAAATTGGATATACCATGAAGGGAAAGCTTCGAGATTGATACATAGATATAGGGTTATAGTCAGTACAGAACGGATTGTTGAAGCCACCGAACAGAAAAAGAGGTAAAAGTACTGAAGACATACTAGAAGAGAATCCAACTGAAAAGGTTAACTACAGGAAGAGGAAAAAGAATCATCAAATACAAAGGACAAAAAGGAATCCAGAAATAAAAAGAGAACAAAGTTACAGAATTCCCAAGAAAGACCATTCATAGCAGTGCAGCACTCAGTAGGAATTTAATAAATATTTTCTGAATGAACAAGTAAATGATAGGAAAAAGTGTCGCTAGTGGGTGGAATATAAAACGGCACAGAGAGATAAAGTAAAAGGAGTCATGAAAAGAGGGAAGACAGAAATACAGAGGATTCGAATATGTGCCTACTCTTTAATATAGCAAGTCTATTTTTAAGGATTTGTTGTAAAGATAATTATGGGCATAGAGATACTTATAAAAACGTATAATTTTTAAAAAATAA
Organism: Puma concolor; assembly: GCF_028749965.1. Classification (NCBI taxonomy): domain Eukaryota; kingdom Metazoa; phylum Chordata; class Mammalia; order Carnivora; family Felidae; genus Puma; species Puma concolor. Next base: position 111,044,654 of record NC_141671.1, read on the forward strand.
CCTACATGTCTAAACAGAGAAAATTGGAACTCATTGATGTATTAGATTACTCAATCTTTTAAAATTATGCATATATGAACATTTAAAGGTGTGAAATAATTTAAAATTAAGTAAAAAAGGCTTTATTGTATTAAAACAATAAAACTATTTACAAAAAACATATCCAGCTAAAAAATGAAAAATATTGGCATGAGAGGTTAGTGGTAATTATCTCTAAGAGGAAGACTAACAAGTATGGTTTTGTTTTCATTATTTTCTAGTTATTCTATATAAATGGGAATTCTTTGATTAAATAAGAATTTGAATCCATTATGGAGATCTTTAATTATAATAGATTATCAGTTTTCTTCAAATAAACCTAAAACTAAATACTGTATGTGTGCAAGTACATGTGTATACAAAATCCAAAATGTGGATCGTTTTGTAGTCATATTCCATTCTAATTTATGATATTAAGTAAAGATTGCAAGAGATAATTCTAAAATTACTTATTAGTAATGTCAATCAGATTTAAAGCTAGTTAGCATCTGGGTCACAGGGAATAAATAATTTTGTGATTTGTTGTGATAGACTATTAACACTTCTCTATGTCTGTTAAAATAACCACACTGGTTCTAAACTTAACACTATTTTTTTTGTCTTCATGTCATCTTATAGGTCAGATTTTTTTGTCATAGAAGATGATCATGCATAAAACTGTTGTACTGAATATACAATTTACTGTCGGTGGATAATGTAAAATAACAAACAGCAAGTGATAAATTTTAAAGTCTGTTCTATAAATACAGATTTCTCAGTTTGGTTATTTTTTTCTTTTGCTTTTTTTAAAGAAAACTAACAATAGGCCACATTAGAGTTTCAAATAAAGGAGGAATAAGTTTTAGGAGAACTATATTAACATCTCTTTAACCATATTGAATTTTAATGTGTATACTTAATGAAGAATTACTATATAAGATTTAGTTGTTAAAAATGTGCAATTCTATCGTCTAATTAAAACTTAATTTGGGGTTTCATATAAAGAAAACTATTGACACTGAATGATATAATTCTTTCTCCATGAGATACAGTTTTTATAATAAAATAAAATATTTTAGGCATGAGCATAACATTCCTCTAAATCAAGATGGTTAAGAATGGCTGACACCTGTCAGAATGGCTGAATTGTTGGGGGGAATGTAAACTGGTCCAGCTACCTGGGAAAACAGTATGGAGGTTCCTAGAGAATTTTAAAATAGAAATACCATATAATCTAACAATTCCATTTCTGGATATTTATCTGAAAACAAAAACACTAATTCTATATTTACGCACCCCATATTCACTGCAGGATTATGTACAATAGCCAAGATATGCAAACAACCTAAAGGTCTACCAATGGACAAATGGCTGAAGAAAATGTAGTACATACGCATAGTACATACTCAGTCATAAGAAAATGAAATCTTACCATCTGCAACAACATGGAAGAAATTTGAGGGAATTATACTAAGTGAAATAAGTCAGACAGAGAAAAGAAATACTGTATGTTCTCACTTACGTGTGGAATCCCAAAACAACCAAACTCAAATACAGAGAACCAACTGGTAATTGCCAGAGGTGGGGAGCAGGGAGTGGGGGGAAATATATAAAGAGAGTCAAAAACAAACTTTCAGTTATAAAATAAGTCATGGAGATGTAATGTATAGCATGGTGATTACAGTTAATACAGAACCGCATACTTAAAAGTTGCTAAGAGTAAATCTTGAAAGTTCTAATCACAAGAAAAATAATTCCATAACTATGTATGGCGATAAGTTTTAACTAGACTTATGTGGTGACCATTTCACAACACATACAAATAATGAAGCATGTTATAACCTGAAACTAATATATGTCAATTATAACCTCAACTAAGCCTCAACTCTGGAAAAATAAACTATAGATGATAAGAACTCCAAGGTGCCTTAATTGTACATAAAAAACAATGTTCAAGAAAATAATTTGCACCCAAAATTTTCAATAAGTGTACAGCTTTCTTAAATAACCCCCCCCCCCCCAACAGATTTAGCAAATAAATGTCATGAAATAACCAAAAAGTACCTACCTATGTGGTGGACATGAAAGTCAAAGAAAATATTCCCTCAGGAAGTTTAAGTTTTAGTCAGGGGGAGAAATAAATTTGTGGGAATTACCATAAAGGCAAAGAACGTGCAGAAAAAAGACAAGATGAAAGTGTACTATAGGAAGCCATAGAGGAAATGATTCATAAAGCAAGCTCTGCCTTGAAGGAGGAGTCAAAATTTTATAAGACAACAAAAGTGAAAGCAATATTCAAGACGCAGAAAAATAGGTATACAGCCAATACACTGGGCTTGAGGGAGACAAGAAGTCTAACCTACTCAGCATTATGAGGAAAGTTGGAAAATAATGTACATAGGAAAGGTATAGATACATTATGGAGCTCCCTGAAAGCCACATAAAGGAGTCTGGAACTGCCAGATATTTAAAATGGGAAGGTGGGGAGCTTTATAAGGATGTGTTTCTTTTCTGTATTAATTACCTCACATTTTGCTTAATTATCTCAATATCTGATTCCTCATTAGGTGGTAAAGTTAAAGAGAATGAGCACCACATCTTATTTACTCATTACATCCCCTACATCTAGCATAGAGCATAATAAGCACTCAATAAATATTGACTGAGTAAATGAAGTGGAGAAGAGTAAACTAACTAATTATAAATATTAATCTGCAGTCATATTAAAGAAGTACTGCATATCTCATGTCACTACACCAAGAAACCTAGGTTAGTTTCCTCTCCCTACTGGGTAGAGAAGAAAATAAGGTCGCTGACTCAGAAAGGCAGGTTAGAAAATGGCAGGAGAAGAACATCCTCCTAACAGGTGGAGACAGGGGAGGTGGGAGGCCAATGAGATCATTACTGTCCTCCTAGTTCATAGGCGAGAGTCAATCAATACTGTCTAAAAGTGAAATATAATGTTCAACCACTTGAAAAGTTTTACATCATCTCTTCTCCTTAACCTCAGAGGAATCTCTGGGGAAATAACAACCCCTGGAGTGAAAAATCAGTTATTTGAAATTCAGCAATTTCTTCTGTCTCGCTAGTTTTTCTTTTCTATAAAATTCAGTTAGAATTTAAAATGGAAACTATATTATGATTCTATTTTTATAAAAGATATCTCCATATATCTATTCTTCTATCTGTACATGCACAGAAAGATGTCTAGAATAATTTTCCTCAATGCTACTTTCAGATAGCTGGAGGATGAAAAGTAATGTATGAATGAACAGAGTAATGTATGGAATTGCTGAATCGCTATATTGTACACCTGAAACTAATATAATACTATAGGTTACCTCCACTGGAATTAAAATTTTTAAAAATAATGTTGCTTTCAGAGTTAGGAAGAATTTCACTTTATTATAATTTAGTCTCCTGAATCAGTTAATTTCTCTATAATAAAGATAAATCATTGTTTGAAAAAGCAAAGGAAAACAGTGAAGATGACTTTCAAGAATGAGCAACTGAATAGACGGGTGGGCCACTTAATGAGATGGAAACAGGAGATTTATTTTGTTTTGTTTGTTTTTGTGGGAGGAGATCCAAGAGTTCAGTCTTTGAAATGTTAAGTTACTAACATCTGAGAAATGTATGAATTGACATGTTAAAAGAGTTGTATATTTGAGTCTGATAGCTCCAAATAATGGTTTAGACTAGGCCTATAAATTGTGGGGCACCTACCGACATAGGTAGGTGGATACTGTATATAAGTAGATGAACTTGGGGCAGAACAAAGAAGAAAAAAGTGCACCCACAACAAAGTCCTGAGTATTGCAAATTTCAGTGATGCTTACAGAATGCAGAAGAGAAAAAAGAGCAGCCATAGGAGTGTCACAGAAGCAAAGAGAACTTACACACAGAAAGAAATGGTCCACTATATCAAACGCTGATAGTTGTTAAGATAATTCAAAAGAGAAAAATCCATTACATTCATCAGCATAGAAGCTACAAGCAACTTGAGAAAGATGTGCAATTCTGACAGAGTTACAGAGTCAATGTCAAATCTAAGTGGGCTGAGGAGTAAAGAGAGGTAATCAAGTGGGGACAGTTTACACAGATGTCTTGCTATATGGTGAGAGAAAGAGAAACAGGACAGTGACTTCACAGATGTGAGGTCAAGGGAAATTTCTTTTTGAGTGTGTTCCATTATAAGATGAAGCATGTGAAGGCATGTCTGCACCCAGATACCAAAATTAGAAAAGGATAGGTAGAAGTGGAAACAAAGAGAGGAGGAGGGCTAATCAAAGGAGCAGCCTTCTCATATATTAGTCATTTAAAACATAAGATTTGTAGGATCTTGGCAAATAAAAATTCAGAAATTTACATAGAATGTGATGCTACTGAAAAGTGAAAATCCATGTGCCACTAAGCCATATATTAGCCTCATCTAAGTGCTGTGGCACACCTACAGAAAGTGTATGAAACTTACCCTTATTCAGAGGGGAAAGATGAATGGAATAAGCAACGCTAAAGGTAGAAGGCAAATATGTTAATGAGATGATCTATTAAAGGGAATAGTACAATAAAGTTGTACAACTGGAAACAAAATCACTGTAGAAAGTAAATGATACAGGTAAGAATCCAAAAAACACACAGAAACATGAGATTTATATAGTACAAAGCTATTATCTAAATTATCACTATTGAACCACACTGGCCAACGCTAAACTGAAATTAGTAGAAGAAATTATGTAACTTCAAAAGTAGGACTTAAAAATATAACCAAATAGGGGCGCCTAGGTAGCTCAGTCGGTTCAGGTCATGATCATGGCTTGTGAGTTGAGTCTCGCATAGGGCTCTGTGCTGAACGCTCAGAGCCTGGAGTCTGCTTCGGATTCTGTGCCCCTCTCTCACTCTGTCCCTCCCCCACTCATGTTCTCTCTCTCTCTCTCAAGAATAAACATTAAAAAAATGTCAAAAAAATACAACCAAATATAAGGAGGATGAACTCTGAAATACAATGAAACAAATATATTGTCGAAGAACCGTTAACAAGCACAAAAAATAAAATACAACATTTTCCTCAGAAAAGTGACTTGGTCATTTTCTTTGTCTTAATGCTGATGTTGTAAACAGCAAATTACTTGGCAGCATGTAGAAGACTACTGGACTACTGAAAACATGAAGACAAAATTAACCTCCCAATAAAACACAAAACTCCTAGAAAACAAGCACAAGTAAGGACACACTTGAAGTACTACTGCTACTACATTCACTACTAACATTTTTGTAGTGCTTGCTACATGCCAAGCACGGTAGTAAGTCCTTTTAATTTTTCTTATGTAATTATCGTAATAACTCTGTGAGGAAAAGAATATAATTTTCCTTCATTTTACTGATGGATAACTGAGATCCCACCTCACACAACTAGCAAAGAGCAGACAGTCTGACTCCAGAGGCCATGTTGCTAACCTAACCACCACGCTACAAAACTCTAGTACACGATCAACAATGCGATGACAAAGTTTCTCATGTAGAACAAAATGACTCCATTTGGTTATTGTACTCCATTTGAAGAAAACACACACTATGCAAATTAACATTTTATTCCCAGAAGCATGTTACTTCTTGGATTGCTTTTTACAGGACTTAAAAATCATTTTGTTTTTAAACAAGAACTCTAGAGAAAAATACTATTCTTTATACGTAAAAAAAAAAAAAAAAACAGAAAATAAAACATTCACTCACTGTATCAGTAACAAGAGGCCAGAATCTATATTCTATAATTACAAAACTCAGAAATACACCTGCAATGCAAAAGGAGGTTCTACTGAATAGATTTTTCTTAGTATTCTTCATCACTGCTTGCTATATGTTATATCTGATACTATACATGAAAAGTTAAAATTTAATGTGAAAATACATCTTGAGATGAAGGACACACCATTCAAAGAACTATAATAGTTACAGTTTTTTCTACCTTCTTTAAACTAAAAAGTCCAAAAATGAAGCACAGCTATTAATGGTAAAAAAAAACCAATTTGAGTATGTATTATATTATATACATGTATATATATATATACACACACTACCATCAGAAATTCTAATTTTAGAAAATTCTAATTGCTTTATTTCTTAGGTAGATCATTCTCACTGTCTCCCTCCCTGTTGTCTAAAAAAGTGACTTTGCTAGTAGAAAGGGGAAAAAAAAATCACAAACCTCTGAAAATAGAAAATGCCTTAAATAAAGCTGTTTTTAAAAGTGGTAATTTATAGATAGGAAAACAAATTAAAGGTCTATATACGACCAAAACGTTTACCAGAAAGATTTAAACCTCGGGAAACTGAAGTTAAGGAGTAATGGTTAACTTCAAGGAGCAAAATTTGAGCCTCAAGATAAATCATGTATTTTCAAGTCTCTATTATGGAAGGAATGCCATCAAATACAATCCCAGGGAAGCCCCAGTTGACTCCTGAGTAAACTGAAAAGTCTGCAAAATGCCTCTTTTTAAAGAGGTGTTTGTAACGTAAATTGAACAAAAGACATGGTAGTAACACAGAACCTAAACATAGCCAAAAGCCATAATATAAAAACCTAATAACTGTATTTATTTTATCTATGACATTACAAATTACTTTTAGACATCCTTAAAATTACCTTATTTTAAATATTTTTTGGAAGTATATAGAATATATGCTTGACTGTTCTGCAAGATAGAAAATATATCTCAAGGGGCGTCAGGGTGGCTCAGTCAGTTAAGTGTCCCACCCTTAGTTGTGGCTCAGATCTGTTTGTGATCAAGCCCCGCATCAGGTTCTGTGCTGACAGTGTAGAGCCTGCTTGGGATTCTTTCTCTCTTTCTCTCTCTGCCCCTCCCTCCCTCTCTCATGCTTGCACTCTCTATTTCACCAAATAAAAAAAAAATTAAAAAAAAGAAGAAAAGAAAATGTATCTCAGGTAAAATTTAGCACCTTACCTTAGACCAAAGATGTGTGACTGTTCATAGTTGAATAAAGAACGAATCTTTGCTTCTGAATTCAAAAGTATAAGTCGATCTATAATATCCTGAAAAAGAAAGACTTGGAGTGAGAATATGCTGGACAAGTCATTTAAAAAAAAAAAAAAAACAAATCAACAAATATTTATTTAGATATTTGGTTCTCAAACTTGGCTTTACATTTGATCACCTAGGTAGAAAAAAAAAAAAAGTTATTAAATGCCCAAGTCTCACCTCTAGAGATTCTGAATTAATTGGTCTGGGTGTGTCTAGACATTAAGATTTGTCAAAGCTCTTGAAATGAGTCATCTAATGTTTACCCAAAGTGGAGAATCACTAGTTTATACCCCATTCTGCTAATCTGTGAGCAACTTATGCAGCCAGCTAAATACTGATTACACTGCTGAAAATGTAAACTAGTCTGAAAACCAAATATGAAATCTACAAGATTTCATGTGAAGCATGAACAGTGGGCTGCTAGTTTTATCTAGTAGCTATCTGAGATTTTGTTGATAGTCTCTCCACATGTAAATCAGTGGTTTCCAACCCTCGTTGAACATTGGAAGCACTTAGAGAACTGTAAAAAAAAAAAAAAATTATATATAAATATACATATATAAATAATGCCCAGGCTCTACCCCAGCAAGTCACTATCCTTGGGAGTTAAGATTCTGGCATTCATATCCTTTTAAAAGATTCCCAAGTTGTTACGATGTGTAGACAGGCTTAAAATCATGATGCAAGTGCTGAGAGAATCAGATGAGCCAGGTGCTACCCGCCATCTCAAGCACTGACAATAGTAAGCCTACAATGTGCACAGTTTCAAGCACTCCCTAAAAGTCTTTCTTTTTATAATGCTCTGCTTTGTGTAGATCTTTGGGTTTAGGCCTAAGAAATGTATTCATAGGGGCACCTGGGTGATTCAGTCAGTTAAGTGTCTGACTTTGGCTCAGGTCATGATCTCCCAGTTCGTGGGTTTCAGCCCCGTGTCGGGCTTTGTACTGACAGCTCAGAGCCTGGAGCCTGCTTTGGATTCTGTGTCTCCTTCTCTTTCTGCCCTTCCCATGCTCATGCTTTGTGTCTCTCTCGCAAAAATAAATTAAAAAAAAAAACATTAAAAAAAATTTATTCATAAATAAGTACTTGTCTCTCTCATTGTTCATTTTCCTGACCAAGAAACTTGCCACCCTCCAGTATGTTCAAACTGAAGACATTTCCACGACCAGTAAGATAAAAGGAAGGTTTTGCTAGGGAGTAAAGTGATGTAATATTGACTGAGGTCTATGTAGATGACAGTGCAAATGTCGTAACATCAAATAAGAGGCATGGAAATGACTTTGCAAGGATGAGGAAGTAATGAATCTCTGAAAATAACATTTGAAAAATACTAATTGAAACAGTAAAAACTGGATTTAGTGTCAACTTGTACAGTAAAGGTTTATACATAACACTCAGGAATGCATTTATTACCATTCTACAGATATCTAGTAAAAATGTGTAAATACTAGCACAAGAGTTTACAATCAGCAAATATTAAATCAGCTGCCTAACAAGAATAACAAGATTACTATCTTAAAATCTGTGATTTTTGTCTGCTTCTTAGTTGGGCGTTCCTTGTTTCAAACATGACAGAACATGAGCTAAGTAACTCATTCATATTCCCAGCTTCATATTCAGATTTTCAATAATTTTCCCACTCTCTCCTTTTTCCTAATTTCTTCTCTGACAGTCTTGTTTAGCTACGGTGATGGAGCCATGGAGTTCTCCTTGACTTCTCAGCCACCTGGATACTATTATGTAGTCTCTGTAGTGTACCTATGGAGAAACTTGTTTGCTATGTGTTCCTATATTTTTACTGTTTAAAATAATTTAAGAAATGATTATCACTGTTTTTATTATAGTCTTCACAGATTAATCTAGAATTACGTATCACTGGCTTTCTCTTACCTAAGAGAAGAGAATCTGCCAGTCTGTTCTATGCATAGAAGCTTCTGGAAGTATTACTATTGATTTCTCTTCATTAGTAGGATACTAGCATAGGTGACTGAAATTTGTCCAATCATCTGAACACTAAGCTCACTAAGACTTTGACAGCCAGTGATACTCCGGGACTCTATATAAAGTTGTAGTTTCAAATCTTAAGTACTAGATATTTTAAGAATAAAAGAGATAAAGAATGTATTATCAGCAAGCTAATGGAAGAGTAGATTGCAGTGATCTATCAATGATAATGCATTTTCAGAGAACAAATGTTACGGTAAATAATTTGTTCTTTAAAGAGGATTACATTGATGGATCACCACTTAGGGAAGAAAATTAAACTCCCGAGAAGCCTGCCTTATGGAGAACTTCAGTTTCTAAGCTCTGCAACGTGTGTCAATAAGGCAATCAGTTTTCTAAATCAAGCAGCAGCTTCCCAACAAAGAGCCAATGCAAGTAACACTTTGGACTCTCTCTCTCTCTCTCATACTCACACTCACACACACACACACACACACACACACACACACACACACACACACACAGAAGAAAAAAAGAAGAAGAAAAAGAAAAAAAGAAAAAGGAAAACAAGTCTGAAACTCTTTAAAGGATACTGTCCAGCTGGAGAATAAGTTCAATAGGACAAACTGAGACCAAGAGTAGAAAAACAAAGGAATATCCATTCACATAAATACATACATGTTTGCCCGCTGTTTACATGTGTCCCAATGGCCATGTTTGTGTTATCTGACCCTTTTTACTTCAGAAAGAGATAAGTGAAAGAGGAGGAGGGGGCACCCGGGTGGCTCAGTCAGTCATGATCCCAGGGTTATGGGATCAAGCCCTGCACCGGCTCTGCACTGAGCATGGAGACTGCTTAAGATTCTCTCTGCTCTCCTCTGCTCTTCCCCTGCTTTCTCTATATAAAATTTAAAAAAAAAAAAAAAAAAAAGGCGTGGGGTAGGTCGATCAAAATGTCAGTATTTCTGCACCTGCACCATTAGAAGTGGCTTGTGACTGGTTAGCCCAGGCACATCCATCAACAAAACTCAACCTGTAAGGTTCTTCCTTGGGATTTTTCAACTCAGACGGGTCTCAGTACATTCTGGCTACTATAACAGAGTACCATAGGCTGGGTGGTTTATAAACAACAGAAATTTTATTTCTTATAGTTCTGGATGCTGAGTAGTCCAAAAATCAAGGCACCAGAAGATTTTTTTTCCTGGCAAGGATCCACTTTCTAGTTCACAGTCCTCTTTTCACTTTGCCCTCACATGGCAGAAGGGATGAGCAATTTCCCTGGAGTCTTTTTTTTTTTTTAAAGGCACTAATCACCTCCGAAAGGCCCACTTCCAAATATCACATTGGGGATTAAGTTTCAAAACACAAATTTTGGGGGTATACATTCAATCTATAGCAGGGAGGTAGAGGAAAAGGCCACTCTCCTGTTTGGTGTCATACTGAGCTAAACTGTGACTCCAACAAACGATACATCCATATCCTAATCCAAGAGTAGAAAAACAAGGAATAACTTATGACTGTTCCCTATTTGGAAAAAGTGTTTTCAGAAGTAATTAACAATTCTAAAATCATCCTAGATTAACCCAAATAGGCCTTAAGACTGTTAAAAAACATCCCTATAAGAAGAAGACGAAGGGAAATTTAAGGCAGAGAAAGGAGAAAGCCCTGTGAAGATGGAGGCAGAAACTGGAGTTATGTGGTAATAAGACATGAAATGCCTGGAACCAGAAGCTGGAAGAGGCAGAGAAGGATTCTCCCCCTGGAGTCTTTGGAGGGAATGTGGCCCTATAACACCTGGACTCTAACTGTAACAGAATAAATTTCTGTTGTTTTCAGCTACATAGTGTGTGGAATTTGTTACGGCAGCCTTAGGAAACAAGGACAAGGGGAGATGGTGAAGATGTCAGTACAGAGTGACAGGTAGTCCCATGTACTCTCCAACAGAGAACACCATCTGGAGAAGAAAGCACTAATGATAATTACAGCAGACAATTATATAGCGTTTTTTTATATGCCAAGCAGTGATTTAAACTTTTATATTTCATTTAATTCTCACAACAACCTTGGGATAGGAATGTTTACTGCCCTCTTTTAACAGAAAACTAAAATTTATCTTGTCTGAAGTGACATAGCTTATAAAAGGCAGAACTGGTGATCTAATCCAGGCAGTCTGGCTTCAGAATGCAATCTTTTAACCACTACACTATGTACAGCTTTCAATAAAACCAAGATAGTGGGCGGTAACAGGGCAAGTGGACATAGAGAGACAGACAGAGGTGGACCTGACTACATTCAAAGTTCTATTTCTACTTGTCCCTGTTTTTTGTTTTGGTTTTTGTACTGTGGCATAATGAAGTCCACAAGTATTTTATTTAGCATATACTGCACATCTACTCTGTGCCAAGCATTATGCCAAGTACTGCAAACATATTCTTATCATTGAAAAAAGAGCTGAAAGATCATGTACTACAACCATCCAAAGGTCCTTGGATCCGATTTACATTAATTCCACCAAGAATAACTCAGGATGAGGAACTCACAGAATCCCAAGGCAGTCCACCCCACTTTAGTCAGCTCCGACAATTAGCAAGTTCTTCCTTCGGTTAATTCATTGTTTACACTCCTCAGTTATGTTAAGGGAACTATAATTAGCTAATATGGATTACTCCTGTCACTTGTACTGGCATCTTTGTTTCCCAGCTATCTCTCACCTTGCAAACACACAAGCTGCAGATATTGTTTAGATCTGGAAAATTGTGAGTCAATAAATTTCCTCTTCTGCTAAAACTAATTCAAACTGAGTTTCTCAATAACCAAAGGGGCCCCACCTAATACATCATTTATTTAACTGCAAATTAAGTGATAGGAACTGAAAAGCAATCAAAGATTGTATGTGTTAGAGGGAAAGAGTATTTTGTGTCATTGACCTTTAATTTACTAAAGTACAACTTGAAAGTTGTTTGTAGGACCTAGAATTTTGGTAGATAATTGATATGAAATCGTGAGAAGTTAAGGCCTAACATCCCCAAAATATAATGAATTCCTTAAAACTAAGAAAGAGAACACAAATAGAAGAATAGTAAAAACAAATTGAAAGACCAATGAGAAGAAGTCAATGGCCATTAAGCATATGAAAAAATGTTCTGTTCATGAGAAAAACATACACTAATACTTTTCTCTTTTCAGACAAATATCTGAATGTCTGATCATATAAACTTCTTAATGAAGCTGCTAGAAAACAGTCACTACAGTATCTCATTGATGGGAAAGCAGAGGATTATTCTCTATGGATGGAAATCTAGTGATACATACCAAAATTACAAATGAACTTACCTTTCAACCCAATGATCCCACTTCTAGAAATCTAGCCCAATGATACTAAAATAGGCAGAATTTAAGACGGCCCCAAGATTCTTAAACCTAATGCACGTATTGCTGTGAAGAGATTTTTGCAGAAATCCTTAATTGATTTCAAAATAGGAGATTATCAGGGCACCTAGGTGGCTCAGTCAGTTAAGCATCCAACTCAATTTCAGCTCAGGTCAGGGTTGTGAGATCAAGGCTTCAGTTGGGCTCTGTGAAGCCTGCTTAAGATTTTCTCTCTCCTTCTACCGCTCATGCATTCTCTCTCAAAAAAAAAAAAAAAGATTAACAGAGTGGCTCTGATATTATCACAGGAGCCATTTACAAGCAAAGAATTTTCTCAGGCTGGTCACAGAAAACAAAGTCAAAGAGACTCAAAGCATGAGAGGAATTTCCCCACCAGGGAGGTTGTTCACAGTTGAAATAGGAAGGGGGCCACAGTACAAAGCTCCAGGAACAATACCTGGTGCTCCAAGTGCCAGCAGGAAACCAAGCACTTCAGTCCTAAAACCTAAGAAACTTCCCTCTCCCCAGAATTAATTTGGAATTGAATTTTTCTCCCAGGGCCTCCAGATGAGCACTTAATCTGGCTAACACCTTGATTTCAGGTTTATAATACTCTCAGCAGAAAACCCAGGCACACAGTGCTAGACTTCTGACATGCAAAACCGTGAGCTCATAAATGGGTAGTTTTAATGTGCCAAGTTTGTAGCGATTTGTTATGCAGCAACGAAAATATATATATATATATATATATATATATATATATATATATATATATATACATAGGCATACTGGTAAATATAATAAATATAAGCCAAGCTATTAATTGAGGCATAACTTATAATGACAAAAACTTAAAGAACCCAAGTGACCACCAGTAGATGACTAGATGTATAAATCCCAGCACATCCATACACCACTGTACTATGCATTTGTTAAAAAGGGTAAGGGAAGAGCTCTATATACTTCTATATAGTAATCTAAAAGACAAAGAATTAAAAGAAACATTGTTTATAGCATACTATCTTTTGCTTAAGTCTGAACGGAATAAAATATATTCTTTTTTAATGTAACAGTTGAAGGATAAACCAAAAACTAACAAAACGTGTTAGCTATAAGGCAGTGCTATAAAATACAACTTTCTGCAATGATGGAAATGTTCTCTCTCTGTGCTACCCAATGTGGTAGGCATTGGCCATCTAAGGCTAGTGGGCACTTGAAAACCTGAAGTGTTGATAGAAACGAAAAGAAAAAAGTTTCTAGCTTTATTGAGTTGTAATTAATATAAATTTAAATAGCTACACAGAACTAGTGGCTATATAGTGAAGATCAAACACATGGGGAGAAAGAACAAAGGGGATTCATACATAAACACTTTCTATAAATATACCTTGTTATATATTGGAATCACAAACTTTAAAAGATCATTAATCATGTAATAATTGAAAAGACAAAATTAAGGCAAAAGATAAAACCACCTCTCAATTTAAAACATTCTAAAACAAATCTATCAAGTTAGTGGCATAACCAGGCATTTATTTTGATTTATTTTGATTGTAAATCCTTGGTGGCATATATTCTAAGGACAAAATTAACTGAAATGAAATGTCAATATGTATGCACTAATCTTATAACTATTATATGTACATTGTACAATAAAAGCAAGTAAGTAGTTTTGTTCATGTTATTAGTAACCAAGCTTTTTGGTAAAAGAAAAATATATGAAAAATATTAATATAGGTTCATGATGAATTTCTCTTCTAAAAAAAATAATAAATACTGGGGCACATGGGTAGCTCAGTCAGTTAAGCGTCCAACTCTTGATTTCAGCTCAAGTCATGATCTCATGGTTCGTGAGATCGAGCCCAGTATCAGGCTCTGTGCTGACAGCATGGAGCCTGCTTGAGATTCTCTCTCTCCTTCTCTCTCTACCCTTCCCCTGTTTGTGTGCTCTCTTTCTCTCAAAATAAATATACTTAAAAAACAAAATACTTATTCTCCTCAGCTATCCCCCAAAAGGACTAGAAATAATGACAACCCTAAACAATGAATATTTCTAGTTTCCAAGTTATAGCTTCTAACTAGCAATTCCTAATAAAAAAAAACAACAACCCTTTGAAGATGGTGGATTCCAGGTCTGAGCTAGAAAATGTATACAATGAGCCTGGAGCATCTTATATGAGAAAGAAATATATCAAACAGGAATAAGTACAAGTCAAAAGGACTCAGCAGTCAAAGGAACATCTTGAGTATCAAAAGCAAGATGACTGGGGCACCTGAGTAGCTCAGTCAGTTTAGCGTCTGACTCTTGATTTCAGCTCAGATCATGATTTCATAGTTTGTGGATTCCAGCCCTGTTTCGGGAATCTCCTACTTGGGATTCTCTCTCTCCTGCTCTCTCTACCCCTCTCCTGCTTACTTTCTCTCTCACTCTCTCTCTCTTTCTCCAAGTAAATAAATAAACTGAAAAAAAAAAAAAGCAATAATGACTTCACTGGATTGAAACATATATATATATGGTATATGTTATGGTAATTATTATATGGAAATAATAATAAAACATCCCTTTTGGAGATTACTAGAGCACCAATTCACTACTCTGAGAACATCTAAATAGTCAAGCATTTAATCTGATATCCTTATAAGAAACTTTTTTAGGTTTTCCTTTATTAAACAATTCCAGTTAAATACACAAAGAATGGCAGAACTAGAATCACCATTTCATATCTCCTGGTGAAATAGTCAATCAATGCAACCCAGGACAAATAACCAGTTTTTCCAATAAATCAAGGGCATGGACACAGAACAGTTTTAGAATAAAGACTTAAAAGACATAATAACTAAATACAATTTATATATTTTGTTTGGATCATGACTTGGCCAACCATAAAAAGAAAAAAAAAAGACATTTTCGATAAAAAGGAAACTTATATAGAAAACTTATTAGATCATATTAAGGGATTATAGCTAACATCTTGGATATGACTAAAGCCACAAGGGTTTACAAGGCAGTAATTCAAAAAAAAAGCAAAAACAAAACAAAAAACTCAGAGGTCCTTATTAGAGATGCATACTTATTTATTTACAGATAAAATGACATTATGCCCAAAATATGCTTTATAATTGTCCAGGAAAAAAAACAAACAAACAAGCAAAATGCAGGAGTAAAGGAAACTGGAGACAAATAGAGACACTGACAGAACGGTGACAAAAGCCGCAGTTTAGTGTTGAGTATATGGGAGTTCATTATACCATTTTTTTTTAACTTTGAAAGTGTCCACAAAAGAAAGCCCATGTGCAAATACACACACACACACACACACACACACACACACACACACACACACACACACCTCCTCAGTTTAACTTCCTAAGGTTCATGCCATGGAACTCCCAATGAGACAGATACTGAATTTAAATTATTTTAAATAATGCCTAAGAAGAGCCAAACTCATTAAGAGTCAATGAATCATTAATTAAACAGTAAAGTTACTGAGAACCTACCATGCTCACAGTAGCAAAAGAAAAACAAAACAACCAACTTGCTAGACTTTCAGGGCAAAAGACAAAATATAGTTCCTCTTCTCATAGAACTATAAGGGGAAACAAATGCAAAAATAATTATAAAATAATGTGACATATGAGAAGACTTCACAGAAAGAGTAAAGCAGGAAAAATGAGGAGATACTATCTAGTCAAAAGGCAAGGTTATATAGCTTCCAGATTCCTGAGAAAGGAAGAAACTGTCTAAAGATCCTGGAGGTCAGAGAGTAGAAGGTGACAAGAGAAAAAAGAAGGCTTTGAGAAACAAGGAGAAACTGTATGTCATGCAAAGGAATATAACTACACATGGAGGTAAAGGGAAATCAGCAAAGATTTTAAATAGAATTACTGCATCCAGTTTTCATTTCTAAAGGATCACTTTGAAAATAAATTAGCATGAGGATAATTTACAGGTTGAGACAAGAGGGAAAAAAACAGGATCACACTGAAGTAATCTAGACAAGAAATGAGGGTTTGAACTTTCTTACACCATACACAAAAATATATACAAAATGGATGAAAGACCTAAATGTGAGACAGAAAACTATCAAAATCCTACAGGAGAAAATAGGCAGCAACCTCTTTGACCTTGGCCGCAGCAAGGGAAATAAAAGCAAAAATGAACTCTTGAGACCTCATCAAGATGAAAAGCTTCTGCACTGCAAAGAAAATAATCAACAAAACTAAAAGGCAACCAACAGAATGGGAAAAGATATTTGCCAATGACATATCAGATAAAGGGTTAGTATCAAAAATCTATAAAGAACTTAACCAAACTTTACAGCTGAATAACAAATAATCCAGTGAAGACATGGGCAAAAGACATGAATAGACATTTCTCCAAAGAAGACATCCAGATGGCTAACAGACACATGAAAAAATGCTCAACATCATTCATCATCAGGGAAATACAGATCAAAACCACAATGAGATACCACCTCACACCAGTCAGAGTAGCTAAAATCAACAACTCAGGAAACAACAAATGTTGGTGAGGATGTGAAGAAAGGGGAAAACTTTTGCACTGTTGGTGGGAAAGCAAACTGGTACAGCCATTCTGGAAAATACTATGGAGGTTCCTTAAAAAATTAAAACTAGAACTACCCTACAACCAAGCAATTGCACTAGTAGGAATTTATCCAAAGGATACAGAGTGCTGATTTGAAGGGGCACATGCACCCCAATGTTTATAGCAACACTATCAACAATAGCCAAATTATGGTAAGAGCCCAAACGTCCATCAACTGATGAATGGATAAAGAAGATGTGGTTTGTATATACAATGGAAAACTGCTCGGCAACGAAAAAGAATGAAATCTTGCCACTTGCAATAATGTGAATGGAACTGGAGGGTATTATGCTAAGTGAAATAAGGCAGTCAGAGATAGACAAATATCATATGATTTCACTCATATGTGGAATTTGAGAAACTTAACAGATGACCATAGGGGAAGGGAAGGAAAAATAAGGTAACAGAGGGAGGCAAACCCTAAAAGACTCTTAAATCCAGAGAACAAACTGAGGTTTGATGGGGGTGGAGAGCTAGGGGTAGGGTAGGAAAAATGGGTAATAGGCATTGAGGAGGACACTTGTTGGAATGAGCACTGGACATTGTATGTAAGTGATGAATCACAGGAATCTACTCCTGAAGCCAAGACTACACTGTATGTTAGCTAACTTGAGAATTAAAAAAAAAAAAAAAAAAAAAAAAAGAAGGAAATGAGGGTCTGAGCTAAGGTGGTCTTAACATGAATAGAAAAAAGTAAACAAGATCTAGTCATTAGGAAGGAAACAATCTATAAATGGTGATTAATTACATATATAGAATGAAGTCAACAATGACTTCCAAGTTTCTAGTTCAATCACTGTGAAGATGGTGCCATATGCTGAGATAGGAAAATTGGAAATGAAATTGATTTAGGATAGAAAAAAATTATATTCAGTTATAGAAGTGGTAAGACTAAGATGCCCATGAGTTTTCAGATGTTCATTATCTGGCAGAAATCTGAGTATAGATCTGACAGCGAGGTGAGCGATAGGTCAGAGAGCTGTCAGTAAACAACTAAAAGCCACAGTATTGGAGAAGATCAATCTGGAGGACAGAAGGCAGAGAAAGAGAATACAAAGGAAGTCTCCACAAAGGAGACTCTATAGATAAGACCATAGAAGCTGGACGAGAAACAGAAGAAGTGCCACAGTCATAGGAGAGAGCGACACAGAACAGTGGATCAACTGTGCTGAAAGCTGCCAGGTGGTAAATTAGGTTAAAGGATGGAAGAGGTTTCAGTGGATTAAGAACTTCTGTATTTATTCTGACTTTTGGCAGAACAATTTCAGTTAAATAGTTGAACAAGACGCCAGATTATAGTGCTTTCCAGAGTTGACAGAAGAGAAAGAAGTAGAGACTTCAAATATAGTTAATTTTTTTAGGAGGTTCTTTTTTTTTTTTTTTTTTGGTGGGGGGGAAGGAAGGAAGGAAGAAGAAAACCATAGGATAGTAGCTATAAGAAGACACAGGTCAAGGGAGATGTTCTTTGTTTTTAATAGGAGAGTTTAAACACGTTTAAATGATGAGAAGTAGCTATTCTTCTACATGGTTAAAATGTAATATCCATTTGGAGAAGTAGAATAACAAAACTATTTGCAGTTAAGTGTTTTAAGACTAAAAGACAAAACCTTCCCTAAGTGTAAAGATAATCTTTGAATACACACTATAGATATCAATGAAAACTTGAGAACAAACATACAAGCCATTTGTTCTAGATTAAATAATGCAACTAATATGCATTTGTTTCCCCTAATTGATTTCAACAAAGGCAATAATTTTATGAATATTTAAAAAAAAACTATTCACTGGACATCTATGTGCTAGATAGATGATAAGAAGGACTACGATATCCTACTTGCTCCCAGGCACTCACGGGTGTAGTAAGGAAGACAAAACACCTATATTGCTCATTGCAAAACTACTTAAGAAGTGCTGAGATATAAGTAAGCACAAGATAAAACTGAAACACTTCAAGGAAAATATAAATTAAAAACTCAACAACAGAAGTACCTATCTTTATATTTTGTTCATAAAATTATCAAAAAACTCCAAGAGTACAGAAAGTTTTAAAAAATGAAAATGTTTAGGGGCGCCTGGGTAGCTCAGTCAGGTGAGTATCCAACTTCAGCTCAGGTCACGATCTTGCGGTTCATGAGTTCGAGCCCCACGTTGGGCTCTGTGAAGACAACTCAGAGCCTGGAGCCTGCTTCAGATTCTTTGTCTCCCTCTCTCTCTGCCCCTCCCCACTTGTGCTCTGTCTCACTCTCTCTCTCAAAAATAAACATTAAAAAAAATTAAAGAAAAAAGAAAATGTTTAGGGTTAAAAGTATTCAAATGGCAAAACTATAGAAAAAACAGTAACACACATGACAAAGTGTCCACAAAATAAGATTAATAGATTTTGAGTGTTAATTCTTTATAAATACATGAATATACATTATTTTGTGTATTTAATTTATAAACTTACCCAAAGATGAGGAATTAAATATCTCTAAATGATTAAGAAAAATTACCCATTTGGGAGTATGAATATGAAAAAAGTCTCAAATAAATATGTATACACTGCCCTCATGGGGTAGTATTATGTACTTCATTAAAATATAAGCAAAAAAGGTATTGGACCCCTTGGATATAGTTTAATCCTAATTACCCTAACCAATGAGGAAGCAATACTAGTGTGACTAATAATATAAACCATACATATTTCTATTTATGCCAAGTTTCTTTCCTGGTTGGGGAGCATTAACTTTGTATTCCAGTAGGTACTGTAACTTTTGGGCGACCTGGATCAAAAATTCCATGCACAGATAATTCAGAGCTAACATTCCATGGGTAAATCAAATCAGCCTTTAAATCCCATTAAATAATGTTCCTTCTTTTTCAACTTTTTTATGTTTATTTATCTTTGAGAGAGAGGGAGAGACAGAGCATGAGTAGGGGAGGGGCAGAGAGACAGGGAGACACAGAATCTGAAGCAGCCTCCAGGCTCTGAGCTGTCAACACACAGCCCAACAGGGCTTGAACCCACGAACAGTGAGATCATGACCTGAGCTGAAGTCGGACACTTAACGGACTAAGCCACCCAGGTGCCCCAGTAATGTTCCTTTTTTTCTATCAAACTGCATTGTACTACAAATCTCATTTATAAAAGGCAAAGACTATGGCACAAAAACAGACACATAGACCAATGGAATAGAATAGAAACCCCAGAACTAGACCCACAAACGTATGGCCAACTCATCTTTGACAAAGCAGGAAAGAACATCCAATGGAAAAAAGACAGTCTCTTTAACAAATGGTGCTGGGAGAACTGGACAGCAACATGCAGAAGGTTGAAACTAGACCACTTTCTCACACCATTCACAAAAATAAACTCCAAATGGATAAAGGACCTGAATGTGAGACAGGAAACCATCAAAACCTTAGAGGAAAAAGCAGGAAAAGACCTCTCTGACCTCAGCCGTAGCAATCTCTTACTCGACACATCCCCAAAGGCAAGGGAATTAAAAGCAAAAGTGAATTACTGGGACCTTATGAAGATAAAAAGCTTCTGCACAGCAAAGGAAACAACCAACAAAACTAAAAGGCAACCAACGGAATGGGAAAAGATATTTGCAAATGACATATCGGACAAAGGGCTAGTATCCAAAATCTATAAAGAGCTCACCAAACTCCACACCCGAAAAGCAAATAACCCAGTGAAGAAATGGGCAGAAAACATGAATAGACACTTCTCTAAAGAAGACATCCGGATGGCCAACAGGCACATGAAAAGATGTTCAGCGTCGCTCCTTTTCAGGGAAATACAAATCAAAACCACACTCAGGTATCACCTCACGCCAGTCAGAGTGGCCAAAATGAACAAATCAGGAGACTATAGATGCTGGAGAGGATGTGGAGAAACGGGAACCCTCTTGCACTGTTGGTGGGAATGCAAATTGGTGCAGCCGCTCTGGAAAGCAGTGTGGAGGTTCCTCAGAAAATTAAAAATAGACCTACCCTATGACCCAGCAATAGCACTGCTAGGAATTTATCCAAGGGACACAGGAGTACTGATGCATAGGGGCACTTGTACCCCAATGTTCATAGCAGCACTCTCAACAATAGCCAAATTATGGAAAGAGCCTAAATGTCCATCAACTGATGAATGGATAAAGAAATTGTGGTTTATATACACTATGGAATACTACGTGGCAATGAGAAAAAATGAAATATGGCCTTTTGTAGCAACGTGGATGGAACTGGAGAGTGTGATGCTAAGTGAAATAAGCCATACAGAGAAAGACAGATACCATATGGTTTCACTCTTATGTGGATCCTGAGAAACTTGACAGGAACCCATGGGGGAGGGGAAGGAAAAAAAAGAGGTTAGAGTGGGAGAGAGCCAAAGCATAAGAGACTGTTGAGAACTGAGAACAAACTGAGGGTTGATGGGGGGTGGGAGGGAGGAGAGGGTGGGTGATGGGTATTGAGGAGGGCACCTTTTGGGATGAGCACTGGGTGTTGTATGGAAACCAATTTGACAATAAATTTCATATATAAATAAAAAAAATAAAATAAAAAAAATAAAAGGCAAAGACTAAAAGAAAATGACTTACAATAACACATGTTGGGACTTCACGAAGAGAATATTCTGCTTTATTAGGAAGCTCTCGATTGCCTACCAGCTCATAAACAGCAGGATAAGGTAACAAGTTCACCAGTCCTAGAAAACACTAGGCAGAGAAGAGAGAAAACACAGTCATTTAAACGCTTCATTTTTTCAACCACATCCATAAAAGAGTCATAAACATAGTTTTATAGGACTATAACTGTGAGGGTTAATTTTTTTAATAAGCCTAATTAATCCACATAAATGTGAATTATATGCATGTTAAGTACCAAATAGTTAACATCAGCAATAATCTATGTGCTGATAACACATAGCAATAGTAACAGAATATACAAGAGTTGGAAAAGGTTATAAAATGTCTTGTATCTCTTGAAAAGTTTTTTTTTGTAATGTTTATTTAGAGAGAAAGAGAGAGAGAGAGAGAGAGAGAGAGAGAGAGAGAGAATGAGCACGAGTGGGGGAGGGGCAGAGAGAGAGAAGGAGACACAGAATCTGAAGCAGGCTCTAGGCTCTGAGCTGTCAGCACAGAGCCCAGTGAGGGGCTCGAACTCAAGGACTGTGACATCATGACCCAAGCCAAAGCCAGACGCTCAACCAACTGAGCCACCCAAGCACCCCAATAAGTTTGGTTTTTAGGAAAAAATGAAATGATCCATCTTTCTCACTCTTTGCATTGTAATAACCAATGTGTAAGAAATACAAGAGAGTAACACTTTGGGGCTCTGAAGCAAAATGATAAGTTCTATATATACTTGCACTCAGATCACAAGGCCATCTTTACCCTTTACATTCATTGGAAATCCAACTAATCTAAATATTATAGTTAATTTTTAAAAGTCATGGCTTTCCTATCAAAACCAGCTCATTTTCTGGTGCAATCTTAATAAATTAGTCTCTCCACGAAGTTTTTAACCTCTCATTCTCATTTCGTCTTACTAAAAGCAACCTGAGTATTTGGATCCCTGCACAAAAGCATGCAGTGGTTTCCCATCACTAACCATCGAGTCTAATAAGCTCCTTAGCATGACTCTCAAGGCACCTTACTAATTGATACCTTTCTTCTCTTCACACAGTCAAAAGCCTCCTTTCCCATTATCCCTCAGCAGGAAGTCACCATTTCAGTCAGTTGAAACTGCCTGTGGTCTCCTTCAAGTGACTGCCACATATGGAAACTTTTTATCCTACCAACATGGTCCTCCTGCCCTCCCACTTACTCTGTATCCCACTTCACATCTAGAAAAATGCTACATTTTTTTCTAGAAGACTTTCTAATGAACTCTATTCACATCTAGAAGCCTTGTATTCTGCCAATTCTCGTTTCATTTGTATTGTATTAATTTACTTTTTGTAACTATTAACTTTTCTCCTTGTCATTTTAAAAACTTTTTTCTAGATTCAGAAAATTTGAGAATCAAATTAAGAATTTTCACTATAATCAGAACACGAGAAAATTTTAAAGAACAGTTAATCTCTCATTTAATAGATGAAAAACTTAAGGACCAGAGAAGTTAAGTGACTTGGCCAAAGACATGCAACCAGAGATTTGGTAGCAGAACTAATCGCCATTTTCTTACTTTCATGGTTAGGTTACTCATTAAAAACCTAGTATAATCTTCAGACACTATTTAACAATGTCACCATTGCTACATAGTTCTTGTTTGAGGACTTAGAAGGTAGAGTCTCCTTTATCCCCTCCTCCACCCTTATACTAAATGCAATATTCCTTACAAATAACAGTGGTTATAGTGATTATATTTAACACAGTGAGTTTTTTTTTTTTTTTTTAATTTTTTTTTTTTCAACGTTTATTTCTTTTTGGGACAGAGAGAGACAGAGCATGAACGGGGGAGGGGCAGAGAGAGAGGGAGACACAGAATCGGAAACAGGCTCCAGGCTCTGAGCCATCAGCCCAGAGCCCGACGCGGGGCTCGAACTCACGGACCGCGAGATCGTGACCTGGCTGAAGTCGGACGCTTAACCGACTGCGCCACCCAGGCGCCCCTAACACAGTGAGTTTTAACAAATATGTTGTAGAATGAAAAATGAGCTCTTTAAAAGCTTCCATTTTTTACCATGAATATTCCATAAAATGAAGATGGAATTTCTAACCATTTCTAAGAAGAACATAATCCACACACTCATTATTTAAAGCTGGTATCATTTGGATAGCAATAAAGTGATCATAAAGTAGAATAACTAAATTTAATAAACTGGTTGCCATTTACTGAATGCTTATCTAAGGAACACTATGCAAGAAGTGATCACTATAGAGGGAAAAAACTAGCATCAAGGAAAGGATGTTTAAGGAATATGTCTATCAATTATAAGTAAAATAAATGGCAGGAAAACTAGAGAGTTCATGGCCACCTATGAAACCACCTAGGAAAAATTTACTAATCACCAAGGTGTTGACTACAAAGGTGATTAAGATAGACAGACTTCATATATTTTTATTATTTAATTTATAAAAAAACATAAGCTAAAAAATAAACAGAAAATGCTTTATAATTTAAGCATGTAAATAATTTATGTGTCCTGAATATTAACCCAATATTTAGTTATAAATGAGTCTTATTATTTTTTTAATGTTTATTTATTCTTGAAAGAGAGAGAGAGAGAGAGAGAGTGTGTGTGTGGGGGGGGCAAAGAGAGAGAAAGAAAGAGAGAGAGAGAGAGAGAGAGAGAGGATCTGAAGTGGGCTCTGTGCTGAGAGCAAAGAGCCCAATGTGGGGCTTAAACTCACGAATCAGGAGATCACGACCTGAGCCAAGTTGGACACTTAACTGACTGAGCCACCTAGGTGCCCTAAATGAGTCCTTCCCACCTATTATAACAATGACAGATATAAGAAACTTATTTTTTTTTCAAGAAACTCTTAAGTGCCCATTTTGACATTTATTATGGACATTTGACATTGTCCAAAAAGGCACATGGTCTTTACAGATTACATATCAATACTATATTGAGAGTTTTTGTATTCTTTGCACATGAAGAATTCCATGGGTAAACATGAAAACTTCCCTACCTACATCTAAGAAATAAAATAATGTGGACCACACAGAATCATGAAAACTTCTGATAAGGTTTTATATCAAACTTCAGGTAAAAACAATTGAGTAATTATATTTGAAAAAAAACAAGCTAAACAATTTAAAAGAAACTTGAGAAGATTTCAGCAGCTTGTCTCTAGGAGAAAAATTCATTTTTCATACAATGAGCATTTTTAAAAGACATCAGCATCTTTAAAATTGTGATGGTTTAATATGTACTTGTAGAACTCAAGAAAATATTTATAACATAATCATGAGTACCCACAGAAACATCATTAAGATATTGCTAATATCAGACATTAATTATCCTAAAATTTGTTAGCACAAAACATTTTATTTCAAAGTCTTGAAGAAAATGAGGTTTTGTAAAATAACAGTATGGAAACAAATGGAAGGTCAAATATTTGATATATTTTGAAACTATAGCATTTTAATGTTTGTTTATTTTGAGAGAGTGAGCAACAGAGGGGAAGAGAGACAGGGAGAGAGAGAGAGTCCCAAGCAGACTGTATTGTCCACACACAGAGCCCAACACAGAGACCATGAGATCCTGACCTGAGCTAAAATCAAAGAGTTGTACATCCATCCAACTGAGCCACCCAGGCATTCTGAGACTAAAGCATTTTAAAATCCAAGATCATGGGTGCCTGGGTGGCTCACTCAGTTAAACATCCGACTCCTGGTTTGGCTCAGGTCATGATCTCATGGTCTGTAGGTTCGAGCCCAACATCAGGCTCCACAGCTGGCACAGCAGAACGTGCTTGGGATACTCTCTGCCCCTCCCCTGCTTGTGCTCTGTCTCTCTCAAAATAAATAAACTTAAAAAAAATTACCCAAGATCAAATACTTTTTTAATGAATTAAAACTCTTTCAGGTTGATAATGATCATCTATTTACTTATTAATTCAAAATATTTTAACACTAGCTGCTTATGAGCAATTATGCCACATACTACCAATAAAAATATGAATGAATAAAGAAACGGCCCCTGCCCTCAAGGGCTCACAGTGTAATACAGAACAAATATACTATTAGATCATTTAAAATGGCTCTCTAAATGATCTGATGGTGCTACACTACTGAGAGGGATGGAAGGACATTGGGAAGAGGACACTATACAGCACAGAGAAGGGAGATGAGAGCTAGGACTGCAAAGTAGCAGGCAGGTAGGCAGGAGGGGATGTGCTATGTTGATGAGCTCTACCTTCATCCTCTAGGAAAAAGAACAAAGTTTTTCCAGAAAAGTAATAGAAATTGCATTTTACCTTACAGATAGAAAGCTATGAAGGAAAATGGTTCTGAGGGCAGACAATACTGGAGGAAAAGCAATTAAGATTTGGGGTTCTAAGAATGACAGATATCAATTATACTCATTAAACCAAAAATGTATTTTTTAGGTGTCTAACAGAGAAATCAATAACAGCAAGTTTTTTGAGATGAGAGAATCAAATCATTTTCAAATAGTTTTACATCTTTCCTTCTAGTCTGTATGCCTTCTATTTTTTTTTTTTTTTTTTTTCTGGCCTTATTGTCCTAAGACCTACAATGTTAAATAAGAGTGAACTGATTTTAGGTCCAATATTTCACCATTACATGTAAGATTCATGTTTTTGAAAGACAGCATTTATAAGATGTAATTAAATCTGCTGAGTTTTTTCATAAATGGGCATTAAATTTTGTCAAATGATGTATCCACGTCTAGTGAAATCATTGTAGGAAAATTCCTTATTCTGTTAATATAGTGAATTAAAGTCCAATTTTAGAATGAGAAACCAACTTTCTGTTGCTTGGGATAAACTCCACTAGATCATAAAAATGATACTTTTATATATTAGTACACAATTCGATAATATTTTATTAATTTTACTGTAATATATTAATTATAATTAATTTAATATTAAATATTTGTGATTTTATACATTATATTTATTTTTACATAAAAATTATATATACATATACATATATATATATTAACAGTTTGTCTCATTCATATCAATGTTATGCTGGCCTCATCACATAAGTTAGAAACTGATTCTTCCACCTCTGTTTTCTGAAAAAGTTTGTGTAAGATTGGTGTTCTTTCTCCTATAAGAGTTCCATAGAATTCACCAGTAAAACCATGTGGTTCTCTCTATGGAAAGTTTTTTGATAATAAATTCAATTTCTTTAACAGATACATAGCTATTCAGATTTTTTTTATTTTATACTGGGTCACTTTTGGTAAGCATATTTAAGAAGTTTGCCAATTTTATCTTAATTGTTCAATTCAT
Source organism: Puma concolor (assembly GCF_028749965.1). Taxonomy (NCBI): domain Eukaryota; kingdom Metazoa; phylum Chordata; class Mammalia; order Carnivora; family Felidae; genus Puma; species Puma concolor. The sequence continues at coordinate 111,071,545 of NC_141671.1, forward strand.
AGCATAAAGCTGATCACAATGTTCTTTTATCTATTCCTTAATAACTGTGGGGTCTTTAGTGAAACTCTTCTTTCATTCTTGATCAATTTTCGGTCTCTCATTTTTTTGATCAGTCTAGCCAGGGGTTTATTTTTAATAATCATTTCCAAGAACCAACTTTTGGCTTTGTTACTTTTCTCGTTTGTCTTTTTTCTGTTTCATTGATTTCTGCTCAAATGTTTATTATTTCTTTTTTTCCAATGTGCTTTGGGTATACTTTACTCCTTTTCTAGTTTCTTAGAGTAAAACCTTGATTTATTCATTTTAGGTATTTCTTTCTACTGTAAATATTATTACAGTTCAATATCCTTCTTAGCACCACTTCAGCTACATTCACAAATTTTATATTTTATTATTTTCTAGCTTAAAATATTTCCAAATTTTCCTTCTGACTTTTTTGAGCTGTGTATTATTTAGAGGTGCACTTCCAAATATTTGGATTTGGGTTTTTATAGCTTCTAGCTCAAGATTCTTAAGTTTACTGTGGCCACAGATCATACTCAGTATTATTCCAATCATTTTAAACTTATGTAGACTTGCACTCTAGCCCAGCAAGTCTTTTGGTAAGAATGCGAAGTGCCCTTGAAAAGAATAGGTGCCCTGCAGTCACTGAATATAATATTCTATAAAGAACAATTAGATCAGTTGATAATTAGTGATATTCATACCATGTACCTATCAACAAACTGAAAGATCTGTTACATCAATCACTAAAAGAGGAATGTTAAAATCTTCAACTGTTACTGTGGATCTATTTCTTCCTTGTTATTTTTTTAATTTTATTTTTTATATTAGTTAATATGCAATGCAATTTTGGTTTCAGAAGTAGAATTCAGTGATTCATCACTTACATACAACACCCAGTGCTCATCACAAGTGCCCTCCTTAATACCCACCACCCACCCCCCTCCATCAACCTTCAGTTTGTTCTCTATCATTAAGAGTCTCTTGTGGTTTTTTTCCCTTTCTTCTCTTTCCCCGCCCATTCCCATACGTTCATCTATTTTGTTTCTTAAATTCCACAAATGAGTGAAATCATATGATACTTGTCCTTCTCTGACTTATTTCGCTTAGCGTAATACATTCTAGCTCCATCCAAACTCTTTCCAGGCATTACCTTGATTCCAAAACCAAAGGCCCCACAAAAAAGAACTACAGGCCACTATATCCCTGATGAACATGGATGCAAAAATTCTCAACAAGATACTAGCAAATCAAATTCAACAGTACATTAAAAGAACTACTCCCCATGACCAAGTGGGATTTATTACTGGGCTGCAGGGTTGGTTCAATAGTCACAAATCAATCAACATGATACACCACATTAATAAAAGGATAAAAGAACCATATGATCCTCTCATAGATGCAGAAAAATTTTGACATAATAAATATATTTGACAAAATACAGCATCCATTCTTGATTAAAAAAAAAAAACCCTCAGCAAAGTAGGGATAGATAGAACAAACCTCAATAAAGTAGGGATAATATAACATACCTCAACATCATAAAGGCCGTATACAAAAGACCCACAGCTAATATCATCCTCAATGGGTAAAAACTGAGAGCCCTTCCCCTACAATAGGAACAAGACAAGGATACCCACTCTCAACATTACTATTTAATATAGTACTAGAAATCTTAGCCTCGGTAATCAGAAAACAAAAAGAAATAAAGGGTATACAAATCAGCAAGGAAGACAAACTGTCACTATTTGCAGATGACATGATACTCTAAGTAGAAAACCTGAAAGTCTCCACCAAAACCTTGCTAGAACTAATGCATGAATTCAGCAAAGTCGCAGGATATAAAATCAACGTGCAGATATCTGTTGCATTTCTGTGCACCAATAACGAAGCAATAAATCTAAAGAGGTAAAAATTCTGTATTCCAAAAACTGTCGAACACATATGAAAGGTATTGAAGAGGACACACACAAAAAAATGGAAAAACATTCCATGTTCATGGAAGGAAGAACAAACATTCCTTAAGTTATTTTAATACTTCATATGTTTTGTATCTTATTTTTAGGATCACAACTAACTTATGAATGTTATATCTACATTATAATCAAATGTTTCTTAATCTGGTATTACTTCATTTTATCTCTGACATTAAATATGGCTATTTCAGTCTTCTAATGTATAGTTTTTCCTCTCTTTTTCTATTAATTGATTGTCAACTTATCAGTATCTTTTTCTTTGTAGGAAATTTCTTAAGACCCAAATGTTTGCTGTCTCTACCTATTCTGAAAATCTTTGCATTTTCATTATTTAGTCACTCACATGTAATGCACTTATTGATTAGGGCTACTATTTTCCTATTTGTTTCCTTTTTTCCTCATCCCTTTCTGTTCCCCTATTCTTCCATCTCTGCCCTTTGGGGTATGTTTTCTGTTTGTTTTAGAATTTTATTTTGGCTATATCTTTTTGCATATTATTTAATGGTTTTTCTAGTCAGTGCTGTCCAGTAGATCTTTCTTTCTGTGGTGATGAAAATGTTATATAATTTGAAATGGGCAACAGTCACTAGCTACATGTGGCTACTGAACATCTAAGATTAGATTAATGTATTTGAGGGACTGAATTTTTTATTTTAGTTTTAAGTAGGTTTACATAGCCACATGGTGTTATTGTCTATCATACTCCAAAACACAGCTATAGAAAGGTAAGAAGTGACTCGACTGAAAATAAGTTTAGTGTACCTCATTATAAACTGAGGGCATATTAATGTTTTCTATAATTTAAAAGACAGTAAAATTAAACCCCAAAAGAAAGCAGAATCCTTAGGGAATAATATTTGTAACTACAAGCTAAGCACTAAGGATGTTTGTTTGCTAGGAGCTATTTCTAGATCTTTCAGTTCATAGTTTATAAGAGTATACAATTTTTTTTCACAGAAATTAACCATTAGTTTATACTGACATTTCTATTTCAAAGTACAATAAGTTAATCAAATCCCAACTTTAATTAAAGTCACATAGATTGACATACCATTATACCATTTGCTTACCCCATGTGGTAGAGCTGTCATATATGTTACCTCTAAGTATAAAATAAATCCCACTATATATGGCATTGTTTTCTTTTAAACAGTCCTATGTACTAACAAGAAATTAAAAGAAAAACAACAGGCTTTTATACTCACTCACCCGCTTGCAATTTCTTTTTAATGTGAAAATTCAAATACCCAACTGGTATCCTTGTCCTTCAGCCTGAAGAAATTCCTTTAGTGTTAAATAAAACACAGGTCTGCTGTAAAATACTTTCTTAGCCTTTAAAAGTTTATTTCACTTAAAAAAATTTTTTTTTTTGGATATTTTTGCTGGATATAGAATTCTAGGTGGACTGGGCTTTCCCCTTTCATCAAAGATATTCTATTATCTTCTGGCCTCCACAGTTTGCAATGAGACACCCGCAAACTTTTTTGTTGTTCCCTGTATGTATGATTTTCTATGGCTTCTTTCAAGATTTTCTCTTTCTCTTTAGTTTTCAGCAGTTTGTATGTCTATAAGTGGGCCTTGCTGTGGTTTCCATTGTATTTTCATTCTTTGCATATTCTTCCTTGAGATTCACTAAGTTTCTTGATCTTTAAGTTTACATTTTTTAAGATGTTTAGAAATTCAGCTTTTGTTCAAATATTTTTCTATCCCACTTTCCTTCTCCTCCATTTGATACACCAACCAAACATATTAAATTTTTAGATGAGGTCTCACAAAAATTACTTCAAATAAAAGGTATTTACTTCTAGAATTTAAGTTTTTATTTATTTTGAGAGAGACAAAGACAGCATGGGTTGGGGAGGGGGAGAGAGAAAGGGAGGGAGGGGGAGGAGGAGGGAGGGAGAGAGGGGGAGAGAGGGGGAGAGAGGGGGAGAGAGGGGGAGAGAGGGGGAGAGAGAGAGAGAGAGAGAGAGAGAGAATCTCAAGCAGGCTCTGAGCTGCCAGTACAGGGCCTAAAGTGGGGCTAGAACTCACAAAACCATGAGATCATGACCTAAGCTGAAACCAAGAATCAGACGCTTAACTGACTGAGCCACCCAGGCACCCCAGATCTAGAATTTCTATCTGGTTCTTTTATATAGCTTCTATTTCTCTATTATAATTTCCAATTTGTTCATTTATTACAAGCATATTTTCCTTTACATGCTACTTATAACAACTTCTTCAAAGTCCTTGATAAATAATTTCAGTTTAATCATCATTCCTAATCTACTAGATGCCTTTTTCTGGGTAAGAATCACATTTCTCTTATTCTTCATATGTCTAGTAATTATGGATGATAGCCAATATACTATGAAAGGTATATTCCCCAACGCTGATTTTAATTTAGCAGTTAACATGGCAAATTCAAACTCTAAACTCTAACCTCTGCGGTAAGATTATCTGATATCAGTGAAGTCCAAGTTCAGGAGACAGTCTTAACATCTGGACCGTATGAACACAGAGTTTAGGTGCCCCCTAGGTACTTCTCTACTTTCTAGAGACCTCCTTCCATTTTCCAGCTTCTCTTCTGCTTCTCTTCTGCTAAACCTTCTCTTCTGCTTTTTCAAACTTGTTAGAGTATGGATTTCTATCTGTGGGGCACCAACTGGTACCTGCCCTCAAGCAAAAGTCTGTTAAATCCAGAATTTCAAACAGTATCAATCTTTTCATCTACATAGTGACTCACCTCCATCTTTTCCCCTCTATTTAGCCATTCCAGTACTTTTAACTAGTTGATTTTTTAAGCCATTTTTCCTGAGTTTATGTTTCTACCGGAAAGAACTAGCCTACCATTATAGAAAGTAGAACTTAATTTTTTAAGATTATTTTATGACATCCACTGAAACTTTCCCAGGCTCCCATAAAGTCAAAGACAGGAATCATCGAATAACTTCAGTGAAATTTGCAAACATGTCAACTATATAAAAGCCACTGAATTATAATAGAACATTGTATAGGTGCTTCAGAATTTCTTTTTTGGCACATTTCTCTAAAGGATAGCATCTTTTCTTCACCCACCCCTGCTTCAAATAATCCTGAAAATTTTCTATTAGATTTAAACCAAAGGGCAAAAGCTTACTTATCTTTTTTTGCTTTGGTTGATTGGTTTGTTTCAGGGTTTTTTGAGAGAGTTTGTTTTTTCATAGCATGTCTGGTATATATCACTCTTTATTAAGAGAAAAATGACAGTAAAAATATTGTGAAAGGAAAACATCCTTGAAAAATATAACTCCCATGGAACACTGGTAGTTCTAGCCACTTATTTTGAAAACAAAAATTAGAAATGAAAAAAAGAAGAAGAGAAACTGGAGAAGCTGGTGATTGTAACCGAATATAGATAAAGTCTAGATGAAGTAATTTCTGATAGAGATACTCAAATAATTTCTTACCTTTTGACAGCTCCGGTCAATAGGATCCACTGGAGTAGATCTGGGATGGGTTACTCTAACATCATCTCTTCCACATTCCAGATTGGTCCATAATTCAGTTATAAGTGCATTAATAAACCCTGAGAAGAATTATATACATATTTACAGTATACAATTTCTTGGAATTATGGAAGAAAGATATAATTATCCCTCTGACAAGACTGGTTCTCACTGACAAAAGACACATACTTACATCTTCTGTAGGAAATAACCTTTAAACTTAGTAGAAATTATATCTCCTGTTGTTAATTATACCTATATGATACCTCATTATCCTAAAACTATATAATGACTAAATTCTGAGAGACCATTTCCCTAAAGAACTGAATTTTGAGTCTCTGGATTTATCACTTGGCCAATAACGTCTCACCATGCTTTTCTGAAAAATAAGGTTTACCCTTTACTCTTCGAGTGAGAAAGGCAGCTGAAAGGTGGTATGTGTTTGTATGTATATGTGTATGTTGTGTATCAGGAGGCAGGGTAGGCACTTAAAAGAGTTTAAGTGTGTTCCTTATTCTAAATAACTGTTTTTATAATTCCTATGCTGAAAACAATTCTTCATTTCACACAATTTTGGCTCAATACAGTCTAAATTCTGAATCAGGTACTATATATCTAAATGAAAGTGATTATTAAGGCTGATTATTATTTTATGAAGAATCAAATTACATTTTTAAAAAGTGTAAAACAGAACACCTAATCATAAAATCAGTAAATTCATAATAACATTAGAACAGAAAGGTTCCTCTGGTATAACAGGAAAAAAAAAAAAAGCTCTGAAATCAAGAATATCAGGGATCAAATTACAAATATGCAGGCTTAGTAGTCGTGTCCTTAGATTTGTTCAACTTCTTAGAGCATCAGGTCCCCTGTTGGAAAACTGAAACAGTGCTATTTTCGAGGGTTGCCATGAAGTATAAATGGGACAATACATATGAAGTTCCTAACATAGTACCCTAAGAGATCATAGGAATTCAACCAATGTTAATCTCCCTTCCTTTGTCCTGTAAAATTATTGCAATTAATCCTCTCACGGGTAGCTTGACACTATTGGGCTCAGAAGCTTAATGACTTGACCAACAGGGAAATCTGAGATTGTACCTCCAAATGCTTCCACTAATATGCCCCTGAGTATAGCAATATGTTAGATTTTACACTAAGTAGAAGAAAAAATAAGTCGTTCAGTTTAGGACAACTTCTTCCAAGAAGCACGTTTCATAATACAAGTACTCCAAATTAGCTTAGCCGAAAAGTTTTTAAGATATATTATAGTAAAATATTTTCACTTAAGGAAAGGACCAATTATGGTCAGTGATGTTCTAGTTCATCAACACTAAACTTTGAAAAATATAACCATAACATCTCTATTGGAAGTTATGTCTTGTCTCTCTGGTCTAGGGTTCAGATAGCCTTAAGGTATATTAAATTCCCAATGTTTAAACTCTTAAAAATTCAATCCATTGTAGATAATACATGCTGACTGCAAATACAGTGGTAAAAGTGGTGAAAACTAAGCTTTCAAGGGCAAAAGAGAAAGAAGAAGAAGAAGGAAATAGTATGTATGTATGATAATTATTGTGGTTGTGTATATTTTGATGCATATACAGGCCACTAAAACTGAGCATTAAGAAATCATGTAAGATTTAAGAGGGAAAAAAAATCTTGTAAGATTCAACTGTACTGAAAGAGGATTTATAAGATGAAGACAATTGCTTAAGCATCAAGTACTTCTCAGTTTAATTCATTATGTTCCATTGTTCTGAGGAAAAGAGAACAAGGCTGTGTATATATACTTCAAGGGAAAAAAAATCCCATTGCAATTTCATGGAAGAGAAAAGATAAAGGAAACCTTGTAACTTTCCCTTACCTAAGGCCAAACCTGCGAAAAAGAACTTTACAGAGTAAATATCCTGAGAGCTGATCATGCCAGTTAAATTTTCTATTGGCTTGCTCATTTTATTTAAAATTATTAACATTCTGATTAAAAGAAAAAACCTACCTGAACTTTGTAGTGCCACTGCACCTGCTGCTGTTGATGACACTTGTGTAACCAAAACTCCGTAGCCAAACTTTTTATGCCTGCTGATCTAACAAAATGAATAAGGAACAATGAAAAGCAGGAAAACATAGGGGGCGCCTGGGTGGCGCAGTCGGTTAAGCGTCCGACTTCAGCCAGGTCACGATCTCGCAGTCCGTGAGTTCGAGCCCCGCATCGGGCTCTGGGCTGATGGCTCAGAGCCTGGAGCCTGTTTCCGATTCTGTGTCTCCCTCTCTCTCTGCCCCTCCCCCAATCATGCTCTGTCTCTCTCTGTCCCAAGAATAAATAAACGTTAAAAAAAATAAAAAATAAAAATAAAAAGATAAAAAAAAAAGAAAAGCAGGAAAACATAAAATGCTAATATTTTATTTATATGTTACATGTAGGTTACTGATTCTTCTTTTTAGAATACTAGACATTCTTTTAAGTAAACATAATGAGCAGCAAAACAAACTCAGACACCCTGTCAATGAGTTAATATTTTGGGGGTTCTCATTTCAGATAGAGGTTCTGGTCCCAGCTGTAAAATTAAGTAGCGTTTTGCTTTGAACAAGTCACTTCCCTCTCTAGGTTAAAACAAAGGACTTTGACCATGATGAAGATTAACATTCCTTCCAAATTTAAATGCTGTTATTTTATTCCTTAGGTCAGTCCCTGAATATTAAATTTCCTCGCATATAAATCTGTATTGACTGTCAGCCAAACTATACTCTTAATTTAAAAAAAAAAAAAAAACTTAAAAAAATAATATCTTCTCAATGGCAATCATTTTTAGAGGAAATGTGATTTTTTTCCCTAAAGTAATTATATATATATTAAACACACAAAGAATACTGATCATTAACATACAAGTTTATAAATAGTGTTGTAGAAAACACTGGACAATTTGCATGTCACAAAGAGTACTATACATGTATTCCTGGTAAAGTACACAAGGATCACTCCTGGCAGAAAACAATACAGAAATAACAGAAAATAAACAGTGTTCCTCCTTAGATCTTAGCTAAGACCAGGTTGGCTAATAAAATTGTTGATATCTAAACAAAGTTAACCATTCACAATTTGTATTTTTCAACATTTCATTAAAAGAATTGATTTTTTAAAAAAGGACCTGTTTTAATCAAATTTTTAAGATATAAACTGTGCATTCAGTCTTGAAGGCAAAAAAAAAAAAAAAAAGTAGACAAGGAACTAAAAGCCCATGGGAAAGAATTAGACTGGATTTTCTATTCAGGTCTCCATTTGTTTGCCTTCCTTTTCCATTTTTATTACTCATATTTTCCACTTTCCTTTAACCTGCCATACATTAGTTTTGTAGTTAGATGACAGAGAGGTACAAAAATATGAATGGCTATTTTTTTTTCCCCACTCTCCTTCCATAATAACTAAATAAATACCTTACTGATCAATCAACCCCATTGACCCTGCTGACTTAGATATCAGCAGCCACAGGGGCTTCCTAGATTCACACTAAGTACTGAAAAGTAAGAGGCAAAGAAAAACTTCATAGAAGTTAGAGATGCTTTACTAAGACTCAGCTTTCATGAAACACAAATTTGAGTTCGAGTCTTACTGCTGTAAGTAGATGTGAGAGCATGTGCAGATCAGTTAACAGGCCTGGGTCTCTACTTTCTCTTCAGCAAAATTAAGGAAATGGCCTAGTGGCTTTCTTACAAGATAATGGAGAATTTAAATTTTCAAAAAATTTCTTGAATAGCATTAAGCACCATTAAACTATTGTATTATATTACAAGGTTGTAAGTTACTGAGGTTCAGGGAACAGTGTCTTCTATTATAACAACCAGTGTGGTACAAAGACTAGGGTTGTTTTTTTTTTTTTTATATTCATAAATGTTAAAACAGAGACATCTATTCCTAGCCGTATTATCACAATAGCAATAGTTGTGTATGCACAGTCTCAGGCATCTGATAAGTGTCTTTGAATTGCTTCAATATTTTCAAAAATGTAAAAAAACAAAACAAATGGCTAACTAGTACACAAGGTGATTCAAACTCACCAACAGAGAAATTCAAATTAAAATGGCCATATATGTAAACTTAAAAATCCTGAGAAACTTCAGGATTTACTATAGTCTGAATGTTTGTGTCACCTCCAAATTTCGTATGTTAAAATCCTAACCTCCAAAGGTGAGATAGTAAATGGGACCTTGATTTGGTCATAAGGTGGAGAGAACTCATGAATGGGATTAGTGCTGTTATAAAAAAGATCCCAGAGAGCTCCCGAGCCCGTATCCATGTGAGGATACAATGAGGCATCTGTGACCAGAGAGGGCCCTTCTCTGACCACATTGGCATCCTGATCATGGACTTCCAGCCTCCAGAACTGAGCAGTAAATTTCTGTTTATAAACCACCCAGTCTATGGTATTTTAACAGCCCAAATGGACTAAGACAACATTCTACAAGATATATACATATCCCAGGATATTACACATATTAAAAACATTAGCATGGAAGTCTGGGGTAGAGGAATACACACAGGGTGAAATGGAACTGTGAACCAGAAATGACAGGGAATAAAATTAATTAAGACAACATCTTGCATGGACAAATGACAGCAGTATGCCATAAACTGAGGCATGTAAATAAGTTCTCTATACTTGAAGCCCATTTAAATAATAATTAAAAACACATCTGCTCATATAAACCTTATGTCAAACTGATGAACTAATGCTCATAGGTTTTATTTGTGAGGAATGGTCAGGACCGTCTCTCAAAAACTACTTACCTTCACAGGCAAAAACTCTTAAGTTTTTGTTTTTATAGACTTAAACAAAAGCAGGGAATTAGAACTGAAGAACAAATAAAATCGTATTTACAACCTGGTAACCTAGTAACATCAATATACAACAGCTGTGAGAGACAAAGAAGACACTTTTAAAAGCATACATATAATCCTAAAAAGCCCAAAAGTTCAGGAATGTTTACACCATCACAGCAAAAAGCTGAACACACCTTAATGGACTTAAGAGAAAGGGCTAAATTATACTGTACATTTTATTTAACAGTATCTAAAAATTAATCTACAAATATTTTTCTTTTTAATGTGAGGACCAAATTCTTACTAACGTGTACATTTAGACCCAATAGTGAATTTCCTCCTCCTGAAATTCCACCCAGCTTTAGTACAACCAGATGTTTGTTATATTTATAACACATCTGGATGGTTAACTATATTTTTCAATTCCATCTGGTTGTTTCCCATCCTGTAAACATATCCATAGATACCAACATCAATTCTAATGCTTTCCTGAAATAATATCAAGTTAAATATTACAATGCTATATGGTTTTTTAATTGAGGTTTAATAACCTCTTCACTCAGAGAAGACAGAATGATGTTCTTAATAGCTTTTACAGCAAGAAAAATTCTTTTTGCCTCTAGCAGATGGTAATTCATACCTGTAATTTTTTTGCATATCGGTTGAACATAAATGTCAGACATTCATTGATGGCACCTGTTCTTTGAAGAAATAGTAGTCCTTTGGGAGTGGCAGCAAAATTTAGTAAATCATCTAACAAATTCTCTTCCCAAGCCATACTGAAACAAGCAAAAGAAAGGTATGCAGTTCTTTATTATACTCAAAACTAAAAGAAAATATTTCAGCTTAATGTTGTTGATAAACTTAAAGGGTACATATTGAGCACTAAGTATTCAATATTTTTAAAAAACAGATTTAAAAAAGTATGCTTTCCTTGATAATAATGACTTTTATTGTATTTTCTGCCCAATAATTTTCTTTCACTTTAATTAAATATTAACTGCATGTGTCAGCATTTTTTTACACCTAGATTCTCTCATCTGTGCTTTAAATTCTTTCTCTTCTCTTCTTGTAATTCTGCTGGGCTGGGAGTCCCCAGGCCCCAACTCTCCATTATTTTCATACTTTTTATTTTTTTTTTCAAGTATGTACATATGTATGTATCTATGTATGTGTATGTATGTATTTACTTAGAGACAGTGCAAATAGGGGAAGGGCAGAGAGAAAGGGAGAGAATTCCAAGCAGGCTCTGTCCTGCCATCACAGAACCTAATGCGGGGCTTGAAGCCATGAAACCACGAGATCATGACCTGAGCCAAAACCAAGAGTCAGACACTTGACCAACTAAGTCACCCTGCCTCCCCTATATTTTCTTTTCATTACAGAGTATCTGTCCTCTAACTTTCCAAAGCGTATCAGGCATAGTATCTTTATTTTAATAGGTTTTTCATTTTACTTTTGGAGAATAACATTGTTTTTTTTTCTCAAAACACTTTTAAAAGGAGGGCCAGTAACATTCTCCCCAGAAAAAGTTTGAAACATTCAGAAGACACAGTTAAACAGGGGAGCCAGAGCTAGAAATATGGAAACACAGGAGGGGAAATGAGCACTTCATTTGAAGTACCAGAAAGAGAAAATGTACTCCCTACTGGATATTCCTAGTTGTCTAGAAAGAAACTTTGTATATAAAAACAGACCAAAAATTAATTATTGACATGTATAGTAAAACAGTGAATCTGTAGAAGTGTGCCATTTACCCACCAAGGAAGTTTCAGAAGTCAGTTTTGAAAATGATTGTAAAATAACTTGAAATCCAGGACTTTTCTCTCTTTTCTAATCAAAAAGAGAATAAGCCCGTGTTTTGACACACATCCCTCTGCACCAATCACAGAGTAGTGGCCAAAGATTCAACCATGTTTAAATAACAAATTCCATCATGGACAGAAACACACAGAAGTGAGGATCTAATTTTAAGGTAAATGCAGGCAATGGAAACTAAATTTAGTACCAGTAAGATACAAAGGACTAGAGGAGTCACACATCAGATACAAGACCAGTGCTAGCCTCACTGCTTAAGACCTACGACTGGGTGAGACTAATAGAAATAATATATATTTAACTCAAGTATAATTTACATACTTAAAAATATTATATGTAACAAAATACTTATGTATGTATAACAAGGTCTAAAACTGGGGCTTTTGACAGAAGCTTTTGTCCCAGAAGCCTAGGACAACAGGAAGACACAGATAAAGCCTCATTTCTAGAAATGAGCATATGATCAATTTATATTCTAGTTCTTCAGTTGTAGCTATACTATCCACATCATCAGCGACAGGAGCCTCAAAATACCAATACAAAATGTATTTAAAACATGACAGTAAAAGAGAAAAACCATAAAACTGCTTGGCAGGGAGAAATGAACATAGAAATATAAGTGGGAAGAAACAATAAGGGAAGAGGAGAAAGAAAATAGGGAAGGAAACAAACGAAAAGACTGAATAATGAACTCCCAATCAAACTCTGAGAGAGATCTAAAGCTTATCACAATACCCTCCAGTTCCATCCACATTGTTGCAAATGGCAAGAGGTCATCATTTTTCATTGCTGAGTAATATTCCACTGTATGTATGTATGTATACATACATAACATGCTGTATGTGTGTATACAAACACACACACACACACACACATCTTTAACCATTCATCAGTTGAGAGTATTGTGCTAAGCAAAATAAGTCAATCAGAGAAAGATATATGATTTCACTCATATGTGCAAGTTGAGAAACTTAACACAGGAACATAGGGGAAGGGAAGTAAAAATAAGATAAAAACAGAGAGAGGTAAAACGTAAGAGATTCTTAAATACAGAGAAAAAACTGAGGGTTGATGGGGGTGGGGATTTGGGGATGGGTGGGTTAAATGGGTGATGGACATTAAAGAGGGCACTTTTCGGGATGGGTGTTATATGTAAGAGATGAATAACTGGGCTCTACTCTCCTGAAGCCTAGAGTACACTGTATGTTAACTAACTTGAGAATTTAAAAAAAGATATCTAAAGCTAAGAGCTAGCAGAATTGACACTTATCAAATGAATCCATTCCAGCTGAAATAATTTTCAGAAATGACTAAAATAAATTTATGATACTCAAGGGAAGTTTTTAAAGTGTTTCTGTTAAAACTGAAGCAAAAAGCAAAAGGGAAATAAAAACAAGTACATTTTTTAAAAAAGAACCATTGGAAATTTTGGAAATAAGAAGCATAGCCACTTATCAGTCACAGTCAAAGAATTATTGAATTGGATAGTAGATAGGTAGGAAATGTTTAAGAAAACAGATGACAAACAGAATAAAGACTGACGGGGCGCCTGGGTGGCGCAGTCGGTTAAGCGTCCGACTTCAGCCAGGTCACGATCTCGCGGTCCGGGAGTTCGAGCCCCGCGTCGGGCTCTGGGCTGATGGCTCAGAGCCTGGAGCCTGTTTCCGATTCTGTGTCTCCCTCTCTCTCTGCCCCTCCCCCGTTCATGCTCTGTCTCTCACTGTCCCAAAAATAAATAAACGTTGAAAAAAAAAAAAAAATTTAAAGACTGAAAGGCCTCAAAACACATCTAATAAAAGCAGTAAAAGAGAAACAAAGGGATATACGAAAAGATACTAAGAATTTTCTAGATTTGAGAAAAGACACCAGTCCAGTCTATAGATTGAAAGAACATTCAAAGTACCAAGCAGGATAAACTCAAATCACACAAATGACAAACATCCAAAATACACACACACACAAAAGCAAAAAACAAACAAAAACCACAATCAAATTAAAAGATAGGAGAAAGGATATGACCTATAAGAGAAATGTGAGTATACTAACAGATTTTTTCAGTTACTACTTATTCCAAAAGAAAACGGAGTAATAGCTTCAAATACTGATGAGAAATAATTGTGTATCAAAAGTTTTATACCCAGATAAACTATAAACTACCCTTTAAGAGGGGCAGTTTAGATAGGAGTGGGTTGCATGGATTGGAGGGGAAATGGTCAATTTCAGACATAAAGAGAAGACTAGTTTACTTCTCTCAAACCCTTAAAGAACAATTAAAGGAAAAGTATTTGGAAACTTACTATGGGGGAAAATGTGAGCCTATGAGAAAGAATGAGCCACAGGTTTCAACAAACAGCAAAAAACAGTAAATGTCTATAAATTTAGTAACTGACTGAAAAGAAAAATTAGGTGCTTCAAATAAGAAAACAAAGTAAGGTTTTTTAAGCAAAGACAGATTTGGGTTTTAAATAACCCTGTACTGAATCACAAAATCTCACCCAACATAAAAGGATACATATCATGCAATCCAGTTCCTCTGAAAATATAAATTAATTAGAAGTCAACAGTTAAAAAAATATATTAGTAAAAATAACTGTTTGGAAACAACTGTATTGAAAACATTTCATGGGTTAAATAGTAAAATCAAAATAAAGTTTTTAAAATATTTAAAAGAGCTTAATATGAAAGTACTACATATCAAAATGTATTAAAATTAGCATGGCTGAGGTGCATTGCTTCTTTCAACATCCATTCTCATTCCCCTTTTCATTTACTTTCCTGTACTACAGAAGTGAGGAAAGGAGAGAAGATGCAAACAGCATTAGTAAAACCCAAACCTGGTCTTTGCATAATCTAATACAATAAAGTAATCAAGGAAGGAAAACAGCCATAAAAATACTAAGACTCAAAAAATAAATAATTACAGCTAAAGAATTTTTTAATCATACAAGAATATTTCAAACAAGTTAAAAAATGTATATATTTAGATAAGAAAAAGTCGTTTTTTAGGAAAATATCAAAAGTCTCTCAAGCACAAAAAAACCCGAATAACCATTAGCCATTAAAGAAATTGTAAATTTTTTTTAACGTTTGTTTATTTTTGAAAGAGAGTGTATGTGAGGGAGGGGCATAGAGAGAGGGAGACACAGAACCTGAAGCAGGATCCAGGCTCTGAGCTGTCAGCATAGAGCCCAACATGGGGCTTGAACTAGTGAACTGGAAGATAATGACCCGAGCCAAAGTCAGATGCCTAACCAACTAAGCCACCCAGGTGCCCCAAAAGAAATTGCATTTTAAAGTCTACCTTGACTCCCACCCCTCCAAAAAAAATTAACAGAGGCGAAAAACTTAGAGACTGCATCCCATAATTTTGAAAAATTACAGAAAACTGACATAATTTTATCTTTTCTGCCAAGATCTTAACATTTAATTTTCTTTCACTTATAGAGAAGATATGGTTTGAAATGGAAAATCAAGCCACTGATTTTGTTTGTTGGTATTGAGATAAGGGCAATGGAAAAAAATACAGTTTTGTTAGCTTATGAGAACTTGTTTCTTTGAATGGTTAGATATTATAGAGGGTTAGACACTTTCATGGATATTGAGTTTCAGGTGTTTATTTCTTTGGATCATGGGCGGAGTTTTACAGATCAAAGACACCCCCCTTACCTCACCCTCAAGTTTTCTAACTCTTGATGATTGGTTGGGGCAGATTGGGCACCTTGTTTTCCCTCTAATTATATTCTTCTCTATGGTCACACTAACAATGATCCCACATAGTTTGTAATCACTGCACTCCCTACTATCAACCAAAATAGCATGGTAGAAATTTCAGTTGGGATTATAATCCAAAGCCTAAATTTAAAAGACATCAATCCCCTATGATGACTATATAAATGTTTCTAATCTTCTCTGCAGTATTGTAAGCATCAATAAATAGAAAAATGGAGGGGGAATCTCCAAAATATGCTTGTCAGAAAGTATAAGCTCAAAATACCTAACATTAGTCTGTCAGAGGTTCAAAAATAAGAATTTTACCAACTTACTGTTAATTTTACCTTTATCATATCAATCTTACTGTTGGTGTCATTATTTAGAAACTAGTGTCTAAGAGTAGAAGTGTTATTTATTCACTGATTCAAGAAAGGTATAAAGAATGGGAGGAGATATTTGCAAATGATATTTCTGATAAAGGTTTAGTATCTAAAATATATAAAGAATGTATACAGCACCAAAAAACCAAATATTCCAGTTAAAAAATGAACAGAAAACATGAACAGACATTTCATCAAAGACATACAGGTGGCCAACCAACACATGAAAAGACATTCAACATCACTCATCAGGGAAATGCAAATCAAAACCACAATGAAATATCACCTCACACCTGTGAGAATGGCTAAAATGAAAGATTCCACTACTGGGTATTTAACAAAGAACACAGAAACACTAATATGAAAAGATATGCACCCCTATGTTAACTGCAGCATTATTTACAATAGCCAAACATGGAAGCAAAATGTCCATCAACAGATGAACAGATAAAGTGATACGCACACACACACACACACACACACACACACACACACACACACACAAACACACACACACACACACAATGGAATAGTACTCAGCCATAAAAGACAATGAAATCTTGCCATTGGAAACCACATGGATGGATCTACAAAGTATGATGTTAAGTGAAATATGTCAGCTGGAAAAAACAAATACCACACAACTTCACCCATATGTGGAATTTAAGAAACAAAACAAATGAACAAAGACAAAAAAGAGACAAACCAAAAAAGACTCTTAACTACAGAGAACAAACAGATGGTTACCAGAGGGTAGGAACGTGTGGGGACAGACTAAATAGGTGACGAGTTTAAGAGTGTGCTTATGATGAGCACTGAGTAAAAATATGGAATTGTTGGATCACTATATTGTACACGTGAAACTAACTTAACACTCACTGTATATTAATTATACTGGAATTAAAAAAAATAAAAGAAACATTATCAGGAATCTATGTACTGACACTAGAACAGTCTAATTAACTGGTCCACATGGTTTTACACTCCAATTTTAGCAAACTACTAAGGAACAAATAATGTCTATCTCCAACTTTTCAATTAACACAAAAGAACAAAATACATTCAATTCTATGAGGTAATTTAATTTTGCTGACAAAAATGAAATCAACAGTTCTGACTCTCTATTATCAAAAAGTCTATTAAATCTTACTTCTAAGACATTAGAATCATATACTGTAGGAACCTCCTTTTCCTCCAGAATCAAGTTTCTACATTGAGCACACATTCCCCATTTTAACATTGCTTGCCTCTTACCACCTAATCACTTAGTCTCCATGGAAGAAGGGACTCAGGAGATCTGGAGAATGTCCTAAGCACACCCAGCTAAGTAATGCCTCTCTCCCAGTCTACTGTGTGATCCAGCTAGGTAGCTTCCTGTAGGAAGCACACATTCTGCTCTGTTCTACTGTGTAGTTAAGTCTGTTCTTTGTTAAGCTCTGCCTCAGAGGGAAGCCTATGACTGTCCACTAACCATTGTGACAGAAGGGTAAATCAAATTCTTGAGCTCTTAGGAAGCCTGTATATATTCAATGTTTTGATCTGTTTGACTTCTTTATCTCTATTACTTGGCTGACAGCTCAGGAAAGAAGCGTGGCATATAATTTATTAGCTCTTTCACACTCTAACTTCAGAATCTAAAAATATTACTGAGAGTAAAATGTATTGACTATTAATTACGTTCCCTCTTCTTAGCCTATTTGACCATACTATTTCTTCCATCTGAAATAACATTTTGCCCCTTTTTAGTCAGGTTAGTATCTATTCTCTTTAACTTACTTTAACAACTTCTTCCAAAAAGATTTCCCTCACAAGTTGCCTCCCAATAAACCCTTCATGACCCCATCATATAAATTTAGTATACCATATTGCCACATTGTATTTATTTGTATTCTACCCTACACAATAAGCTCTTAAGATATAGGTATCCTCAGAAGTCCAAGCCCTTGGTCTAGCACATGGCTGAATGAATCAAAGGAAGATGAGAAATCAGAGGAGACCTCAAAGAAAACATCTAAAAACTACCTCAAAAACTGCAGAAATGTTTTTCTCTCCACACACAAAAAAATGGCAATTAAGTTTATGACAACAATCAGAAAAAAAATTATAGCTAATTTTTAGGAAATTAGCTATTTGTTGAACAATTACATTGTTAAGGAAATTAAAAAAGGCTTTTTGTTAGACTTCTTTAGTTAAAACTATGCCTATCCAAAAAAAAATGTTGATTTTTAATTTTTTCTTAAGAATATCCCTTAAAGTTCTATTATCTGTTTAGAGCATGCCAACAACTAAGAAGAGAATGCAGGTATATTAGTCATCAGATACTAATTGAAAAAAATTTTTTCCCATCACTAATTTGACTCCATGTCCTATTGGTATTTGTGAAGATACATGGAGATATCTAAATTAAAAATTAGTATAAATACTGAATTAAATAATTTCCTTATGCCAAAATGTAATTAAAATGCATTCCCACACATTCCGAAAAATCATAATTTAAATATAAATAGACTTTGCTGGCATTTGAAATCACCTTATTCCTATGGAACTCCCTAGTTAGCTTTCCAAAATTCAGTATTTGATAATTCTCTGTATTTTCTGGAAACATTATAACAGATCCAGTTTCTTAACCCAAAATGTAAAGACAGGATGAAGCAAGTATAATAAATATTGCTAGATGTAAGGTACAAGTAAGGTACAAGTATCTCCAAAAGTTCTCCGTAGGTATAATTTTCCTCAATCCTATATGTATATGGTCACCTTCCTATAAAGTCCTTTTTTTTTTTCTAGTTTTTATTTACATTCCAGTTAATTAACACATAGTGTAATATTAGTTTCAGGTATATTTTTGCTACCATGTTTAATTATATTCTCATTTTTTAATTATTTCAGCAAATGTAGAAAAACAAATAAGTTTATTCAATTGTGCTTACAGGTTTTGGGATTCCTGGCTTACTGAAGAAACAGATTCCAAGCACTTTACTGGAGTAGGAGTTCTTTCTGATTGCAAACTTGTCTAAAATATAACAGATTAATTTACATTATTTATTACTCGTAAGATCTCATGATACGTTTTTATAGTTGATCCTTAATGTAACTAAAATTAAATCACTTTCAACTTTTAAGCTATTTGGCTTTTAATTAAATGTTATGCAAAATATTTTATAAATGAAGCATATAAATGTGAGGAAAAAAGGCTTATTAGTCCACTGATACATACTACATTTGACTCTTGCAACATTATCTCCAGTGTCCATAACAAAACCCCAGCTGTCTATAAAAGTTGCTCAGAAACAGCTTCCAAAGGATGTCAGTTTATGCAAAGATAGTTTATCTAAAGGCTCTCCTGCAAGAAAAGACTTTGAAATGTAGTTAGGTCCTAGAACTTTGTCTTAGTGGGAGATGAGGTACAGGTATCCTGTACCAAATTAAAAAGCATTCTGTTCCCTAAAGTACTGTGATACTAAAGAAGGCATATTTGTGCCAGTAAAAGATTTTAACTGCATTATGATAATACTATAGTGACTATATTTGAAGTAAAGATTTTCAGGGGGAAGGAAAAGCTTAAAAATTCTTACCTTCTTCCATGCTTTTGCTATAGACTCATGCAAACTATAAGGAATTAACACCTGTAAGCCTTCACATGTACCATATATTTGACGACACACAGAAATAAAAGCTCCTTTAACCACAGGCAACATTTCCGAACCAGAAAAAATAGAAATGTCTTCATCAAGAAGTTTTTTCGAAAACTGGGCAATTATATGAGCACCTGTAGAACTAAAACATGATACTAAAGTTATTCCAAGGTTATAAATCATCACCTCATCAAGTACTACCAAAAAAGTAGAATTGTCTCATAAACTTTGCATTTGCTTGGCTTCCCATTTAGTCCTCTAGCTTTTCTTGGACATGTCAATATTCCTGTTCCCACCTATGTACAGATGGGTGTCTAATAATTAGCAGTTTCAGGAGACTAGAAGGAAAGAACATATAGATAGGGAAAAGCAAAACTATACACTTAAACAGGTTATTGACACCATGGGTCCCGGGCCATATGGAACTTCACTTGATTATAGTGAAAACAAAATCCTGAGTTCCCCTGCCATTAATAGGATGTAGCTCCTGTATTTCAGAATCTCGGACACATTAATAGTAATAACAGATAAGGAAAACATAGTAAATGTTTAATATGCCAAGTACTGTTCTAAATATTTCAAATGTATTAATCCATTTAATCCTCACAATAACCCTATAAACTATACTCTTCATTTTTTAAACAGATAAGCAAATAAAGTTAAGGCTTACAGGAATTAAATAACTTGAACAATACCACAAGGCTTGTCAGAGGTGGAGCCAGGCCTCAAACCCAGGATATCTGGCTCCACAGCAGCACACGTTTATAGTCTTTCTACTTTAGGATAGGGCCTTCCATGTACCCCTCCATACATCTTCAACAGTTACCAACATTTTGCCAGTCTTGTTTTATATATCCTGACCTCCCCCTCTGCCCACCTCTACTGAAATATTAAATGCTACATCCCAGACATCATTTTACCTAGTGTACATCTTTTTTTTTTTTTTTCAACGTTTTTTATTTATTTTTGGGACAGAGAGAGACAGAGCATGAACGGGGGAGGGGCAGAGAGAGAGGGAGACACAGAATCGGAAACAGGCTCCAGGCTCTGAGCCATCAGCCCAGAGCCCGACGCGGGGCTCGAACTCCCGGACCGCGAGATCGTGACCTGGCTGAAGTCGGACGCTTAACCGACTGCGCCACCCAGGCGCCCCTAGTGTACATCTTTAACTGATAAAGGTTTCTGTGTTATGTGCCAATACCCCACCAAACTATGATTCTTTAATCTATCTGATAGTCCACCCATATCAAGATTTTCCTAATTGTCGTAAGGTTGTCCTTATAACAAATTTGTATAAATCAAAATTCAAACAAGTTTCATGGAGTGCATGAAGTTATTGTATTATTTAGGCTCCCTCTTTCTCTCTTTTTTTTTTTTTTTTTTTTTTTTTTTTTTTTTTTTTTTTTTTTTTTACCTATGCCAATGATTTGGAGAAATGAAGTTTTTTTTTCCTATCCATACTATTATTTGGATAACTGCTTCATCATGGTGTCATTTAATGTGTTCCTCTACTTCCCCATAATTTCCGTAAGTTGATAATTATATCTAGAGGCTTAAGGTTCAATTTCTTTTTTTCTCGGAAAAAATAACTTTATAGGTGGCTGCTACTGTGTACCTCCAACTGCATCATGAGACACATATTGTTGTCCTAATTTTGGTGGTGCTAAAAATCAACCGGTCAGATGGTAGGAGCCTGAGCTCTCCAGTAGGAAGTCCTCCTCTCATCAAGCCATTCACCTAATGGTTTTAGCATCAATTCAGGATAATTTCCTAAATGAACTATTTCATTAGGAATTACCAAATGGTGATTTCTAATTATCTTGCATTTATTAACTAAAAGCTTTTTATGAAGAATTTTATCTTCAGTAACTTAATAGTTATATTAAAATACAATTGGTACAAGAAAGAATAAAAAAACATGTTTGAATTTTTTTAATCAATTTACAAAATGAGTTGGTGTCCTCACAACTTCAATGGGTAATTGACGAGGTTTTCTTTAATTTTAGTATGTTTTTTAAAACTATGTTTGTATGCTTTATGTATGTTAACCATTGAAGTAACTATTTTTTTAATTCTTAAATTATCCATCTTCAATCAGTAGGAGGCCCCTTCTGGTAGCTTGGGGTACTTTTGAGACAACATCTTTAGTCTTAGATAATTTCCTTACTTTCTAGAATGATAAGATATCCCAGGATCACCTTGCACATTTCCCAACCCAACCCAGAAACAACTACCTTCAAGGATCCCTTCCTCCTTTTGTCGGCGGGGGTGGGGGGGGACCTTAGATATTTAGAGACCACAGTCTGCTAAGGGGTTATCATTACTTCTAGCCTGTCGGTGCTAAGAAAAGTATAATTTATGGGGTGACTGGGTGGCTCAGTCAGTTGAGCATCCAACTTCGGCTCAGGTCATGATCTCACAGGTCATGGGTTCAAGCCCCACGTTGAGCTCTGGGCTGACAGCTCAGAGGCTGGAGCCTGCTTCTGACTCTGTCTCCCTCTCTCTCTGCCCCTCCCCTGCTCACACACTGTCTCCCTCTTTCTCTCAAAAATAATATCAAAAAAAAAAGTTTTTTAAAGAATAATTTAAGAGAAATATTTATTTCCATTATGAATTTAAATTTCAATTAATATATTTTATATTTACATAAATTTAATTTTATATATAAATTTAATTTTAATTTAATATATATTAAATTAATACATGTTATTTTATAAATATAAATTTAATTTCATGTTTTTGTTGAAATTCTAGTTTCTTATAATGCTAATTACTTATTTGCTTTATTTAGAATATGGGCATAATAGTTTCTGATATATTAAAGGCAGATTAAGATTATTTTTGTGATTTTTTTTTAACCCTATATATCCCACTAGAAATGTTCAAATCAGGTCACTTTGAAGTAATTTTTTGCATGGGTAGGTAACTAACTTGATTGGTAGTTAAATGCACTTATTTCCATTTGTTTTAATTTCTTCAAAATTTGAACTCTTCTTTTTAACTTTTACATTTAGCATATAAATCAGATACATGATTCCAAAGTCAAATCTAGGTCCAATCAAGGTACATGTCTTACCTTTCTACCTCCCCATCCACATGCTTTTCTCCCTTCCTTGAAAACTATTACTTTTCAGTTTACCCTTTCATTGCTCCTTTTGAAAAATATCAACAAATTATGTTTTTGTTTATTCATATTCTATTCATATAAAAGGTAGCATTCTATAAACATTCTTTTGTTTTGTCTGTTCACTTAACATATTCTGAAGACAACTCCACAGCAATACATAAAAAATTCCATGTTCCCACTGCAGAGCTAAGTGTTCCTTTGTGCAAACATAATTTAATCAACCAGTCTCTTGTTACTGGACATTTGAGACAATTCCAGTCTTTGGCCAATATAAATAATAATATCAGAAACAACCACTGAACAATGGGGAGTGAGAAGAAATGGATATTTTATGTCTTACCTGTTTAACTTCAATTAAGGAAAACTTTTAAAAAAAATGTAGAAATCCTAATGACTGGGAAAAAACTAATTATATAATTAAATGTCTATATAGCAAAAAAAGACAAAAATCAAAACAAAAAAACTGAAATAGGGAAGTGATGGACAATAAAAAGAAACTTTAGAACTCGTGACAAAAGGTTAGTCTTTCTCATTTTACAAAAGAATTGTTAGCTATATAGAAAAATACTTCCAGTTGAGTATGGCAGATTGAACACCTACACTTACATCTGCACCCTCTTAAAATACTAAAATGCAAAATAAACAGAATTTTCAGAAGGCTTTTATAGCCGTCAAGAAGAAAAGAAAGGATGTGATAGTAACAATTTTTCATACTCTAGAATGTGAAAAAAACAAGAAGTAATTCAGGACCTGGAAAAACTGAACGATCAGCCAAAATACAGAAAACAGAACACAATTTATTTCATCAAACCTCTCAAAAAACTCAAATTGTTGGAACCAAGCATCTCTGGAGTTGGAGACAGAAGTGAGACTGAAAACAGAAGAAATGCCTGAAAGTCAACTTAAAAATAAGTTCACCCAGGGGCACCTGGATGGCTCAGTCAGTTGGGCGTCCAGCTCTTTATTTCAGCTCAGGTCATGATCTCACAGTTCATGAGATTGAGCCCGTGTCAGTCTCTGTGCTGGCCATAAAGAGCTGGCATGGGATTCTCTCTCTCCTCCTCTCTCTGCCCCTCCCTCACTCTCTCTCAAATAAATAAACTTACTTTTTAAAAAAGTACCATGGAGCTATCAAAAATAGTGTTTCATTCATCATCTAGGAAGATGCTCATGGTTACACATAGGAAAACTGAATAATGTATATGACATTTTTATGAAGAGAAACAAAAATTCTAGTTATGAATGTACGTTTTATACATCATTATAAGTGCAGAGAAGGTCTAAAAGCATAACAAAAATACCATTGGTTAAGCTAGAGATGGAACTGAGCGAGGGTAGCTTTTTCCATTGTGCACTTTTGTGTGGTTTGACTGGAATCAATCATGGGTGGTCTTAGAAGTCTGAAAGAGTATAAGGAGCAAAAATATCCCATGTGGAATGAATCCTCCTATTCTTACTTTTTTTTTTAAAAATTTTTTTTTTTTCAACGTTTATTTTTGGGACAGAGAGAGAGCATGAACGGGGGAGGGGCAGAGAGAGAGGGAGACACAGAATCGGAAACAGGCTCCAGGCTCTGAGCCATCAGCCCAGAGCCTGACGCGGGGCTCGAACTCACGGGCCGCGAGATCGTGACCTGGCTGAAGTCGGACGCTTAACCGACTGCGCCACCCAGGCGCCCCCTCCTATTCTTACTTTGAAGTTATTGACATCAGGCCTACTCTGCCTGTACAGTCCACAATCCTGGTTACTACTAGAATCTGGAGATCATCTACTATGTTGTCAGTGGCTCGTCAGAATCTATCTAGAATAGTTACCCTGATTTTCATTATTACACATTGCATAACCTTTTGGAAACTTTGAATTAGATTGAGACAATATGCTAAAAATTCCACAAATTAAAAGCATAGACATGTACCTTTTTTCTCCAGAAGAGTTCATATTTTCTCCATAAAGAAGTAAGGTAAGTCCTTCTTCTATAGACGCCATTCTTGCCAATATATCAGCTATGTGAATTAAAGCGGTTTCAGAGCAATTTGGAGCAGTCTGTACATTAAAAAGATAACAAATCATAATTTTATGACATGTTAATATATCACAAACTAAAACTCAAGGGGGGTAGTGTAGTCTAACAAAGTTATATTACCACAACAAAAAGAGAGTTAATGATTGTTTGGTTGTGAATTATGTCTGTATTAAATGTGTCATTAGATTATATTCACTTAGCACAGTTGATAAGACAAATATATACAGGCCTTTTACCCGAACCAGTTATTGTTTATGAACACAGTTGAGGGACCTGCTGTTCCCATTACAGTTTTATATATAATTCTATTTGACAGATGCAGTAGCTCCTCTATTTCCACTTTGCTCTTTACTTCCCACTCACTGGATTCCTGAATATCCAAACTAATTTTTTTATATATGGTTTCTAACAAACTGCCATCATTTCTAAGGAACATCACCCCTTCCTGCAATTGGCTGGGTCATAAATTATAGGTCTGAGTAAGGACAAGCAATTCATGGGATGGCCAATAGTGAATGATGTCATCTAATGAGGAAAACATGGCCTGAACCAATCATATTTCTTCACTTTTAATTGTAAATAGAAATACTAAAAATATCTTTGCAAATTAGTACAAGGCAAATACTAGAGTCATATTAATGCTGGAGCCCATCTGGAAGTCTAAGTCTACTAAAATTCTGTTCTCTCTGGGGCCGACCTACTTGTCTGTACCTGCACAGCTGCCAATACACATATTCTCTACAAGAAATCTGAGTATCTAAACATTGCAACCAACATATCCTAATAAATTCAGTGAGTTAGCTTAACTAAGGAGTCAGGTATATTCACCTGAATATTTCATAATTATATTAGGCATTATTATACTATCTCTTACTTTCATATTAAGCATCTTTCTTAAAACAACTTCTCTGCCTGGAATACTTTCCTTCTCTCATACATACACCTTCTTTTAAAGAAAAAAAAAATTTTTTTTAAGTAATCTGTCTACCCAACATGGGGCTCAAATTTACAACCCTGAACTCTACTTACTGAATCAATCAGGCACCCCCCTTACATATACCTTCTTAAACCTTTCTGCTCCTCATTCAGTATTTTAACAGTTTGTCTTTCCTATTAGAGTACGCTCCTTCAAAGAAAGGTATAGGTCTTAATCTCTTCTATATTTCAAACACCTAGCACAAGCCAGTGATACAGTAGTGGCTCAATGAGTGATGCTGAATGTTTTAATGTTAAATACAGAATGTCTACCATGTGCCAGAGGGCTGTTTCTTACTCTCAAGAATAATTCCAACGTAAGTACAGAAGTACATAACATGAGGATATAAGAGAAAGAAAGCTTTTCCAGGGAGAACTAGAAGTTTTAGGAGAAAAAAAAAATAAACTATGGTCTGAAGAAAGGAATTTTTCACCTAGACCACTACTTTCCAGGGCAAGGGGAAAGCATACAAACATAGGGAAATATTGAAACCTTGTTCAAAAAATGCAAATAATCTCTTATAACTAAAATACATGGGAAAAAATAGGTAGGACACAACAGAAAACTTGACTAATGTCTAGTTAGACAGTCTGAAATGTATCTAGCAAGGAACAAGCAGGAAAACACCATGACAGTCTTAGTGGCAATACAGAGGACAGGCTAGAAAGGTGAAAGACTGGAAAAAAAATTAGAAAATTATTTCAGTATTCCAAGCAAGGAATTATCAGAGCTTAAACAAAATCAGTAGCAGCAGGGATTAAAAGACATACATGGATTTTAGAGATATGTAGGAAAACAAGTCTTTAGGGCTTAATTACCAACGGAATGAAAAAAATGAGGAAGGAGTCTAGATATATAGCAGTCCTACTTACCACGCAGGGAAATGCAAGGAAGCTTAAAAAAGCTGAGCAAGAACAACAACAACAAACAAAAAAAAAGAGAGAGAGAGAGAGAGAGAGAGAAAGAAAAGAAGTGACAGGCCAAAAACTAATTTTTTGAAAATGCGAGTTTGATTTTCACACGGAATAATTCAAAAAAGGTGTTCAACAGGTATCTAAAGACAAATCTGGAGCTGAAGAGATCTAAATTTAGAAGTTAACAGGGGCTCCAGGGTGGCTCAGTCAGTTAAGCTTCTGACTCCTAATTTCAGCTCAGGTCATGATCTCAAGGTTTGTGAAATCGAGCCCCACGTTGGGCTCCACGTTGTCAGCATGGAGCCTGATTGGGATTCTCTCTCTCCTTCCCTCTCTGCCACTCCCCTGCTCACATGCATATGCTCTTTCTCAAAAATAAACCTTTTTAAAAGAAAAAAAAAGTTAACTAATCATCAGAATTGGAGGAAATCATCTAGGAAAAGTGTACTGAGAGAAAAGAAAGTGAACCAGATTCTGACTCACTGAAGACAGCAGAGACCTAGAAGGGGAGCCCTCAGAGGTGACAGAGAAGGAATCATTAGAAAGACAGGGATAAGAGTAATATATAGGACTTTAGGAAAGCCAGGTCAACAATTCTAGAAGTGGCCTACTGTGTTAATAATAATAGGTAAATAACAGTCTGAAAAGTGGTTAGTAATTAGTTACAGGTTTAAGAAGTTATGAGCAACTGCAATCAAAGTAGCATCAATGATGTAGTGGAGGTAAGATCATAATACGATGTTTGGAAACATGATGGAATAGAGGGAGCCAGGACAACAATGGCAGTCCAACATAATTAAAAGCTATCATTAAAGAGACAAGATATCAGGTGGTAGCTAAAGACGTGCACTGATGATCAACAGCTTTTCTCATCCCAACTATGAGACAGATTCAGGCATATTTATAGGGAAAGGAAAGAAACCAAAGGAAAATAAAAAGTTAAAGATATATGAAAGCAAAGACAAACAAAAACTCTGACACAAAATCCAAAAGCACATTTCTCAGCTCTGGTATATGGTTTATATTTCATATTACTATTGCTATTATTTATTATACTATTATATTATATACATTAAACTGTATTAGGAATTCTACTGGTTGTTCTCTATTTAACTTCCTAAGGCTGACCATAAAAATCAAAATTCTATCCCCTTAATTTCCTAGAATCCCATACTTTGTATCACATTCACATAAGTGTTTAATGTTTTCTGAATGAGCAATGAAGAATGAATACATAGATGGGTAAACAGTTCCCAGCCACTGAGGGGTGGGCAAAGGAGATGAAAACAGTAAAAACACTACAAAACACAGACCTAGAAGGGCAAAACCTTTAGCCTACTAAGATTTAAGTCATTCTCCCCAAAACTTAAATCACAGAAGTGGACATTTAGCAGTATTGGTAGTGATACCAATTCTGCCACCTGTTAAATGTGTAAATTTAAAATTACTCTGACCTTGAGTAATTTACTTCTTTCAGCCTCAGTTGTAAGGATTAAATTATATAACGTAAAGAAACAGTCCATACAAAATGTAAAGAGATATGAACATCCCAGTTCTGTAGAAGTTTTTTTTCTAAAATATTATTTCTTCATATAAAACAGAGCTGACTCTTCAGAAAAATAATCTAAAGGCTATAAAATTACTATCAAAACAAAACATTCACAAGATTTACTAATTTTACAAGACAAATAGCTTAATAACTTCTCTCAATCCTTATAATCAGATCTAGGCCTGACTAGAAAAAAAATTAAGATGTTATATGTATTTCCCCCCTACACTGTCAATAATGAATAAATCAACTGACTATGTAAACTATGATTTAATAGTAAATAAAAATTTATGTCAGCATAAAAGCATACAGGGAAAGATGATATAATAAATATTTCAAATACATGAAATTTAGAAATAAAGTCCCACTGAATATTCCCTAATACCCATTTAAGAGACCCTTTTTAGTAAATACCAACCTTAGTTCCTTTCATTAAGTTATGAATAGGCTGAAGAAGTGCCTCAACCACAGTGTTGTTATACAAGCATTCAATTGCACATTCTTTCTGATCACAGAGTATCTGAAGAACTTCAGTCACCATACTTGCAGGAGAGTAATTATCTGATAAAATAATAGTTCTCTTAGAAATTAGAACTTTAAACATTAAGAACTTAATATAGTTTATTTATGAGGTAGCCATTGCTGTTCCAAAAAGATCAACATCAAAGTTAAATAGTTAAAAACAAACAAACAATTACCCAACTCAATGCCCAAAGGATGATGTATTGCCAAATCATAACCTGAAACCTAAGGGAAGATGAATTAGCTTAATATATCCTCAAGTTAATTTTAAAAAAGTGAATGACAAATCTGAATTCTGAGAAACAACAGAAGATCATCTGCTATTTGACATTAAATCACTGCTTAACAGTAAGGACGTGGTATGAAACAAATTTACAACTTTTCTCCTCCCAGCAAACATTTACTTGTATTCACTTTTTCTTTTTCTTAAAATATGCATTCAAGTGTTCATCCTGGTAGAAAATTAGAGTAAAACATAATCACCAAAAATGCAAAAAGGGGAGAAAATTCCTCAAATACTAATATACTACTACTTATACATATTACCATAAAACCAGTGAAATGAATGAGCACTGTAAAGATTCTCCTTTAAAATATGTACAAAAAACACGAATATATATAAATCTAACAAATGGAATAGTCACTAAAGTGAGTATGATATTTTTTGGTTTCATAAATCAATATATTTTCAGGTTATTTGACCTAATATACTCACAAAATACTGTTTTACAAGAAAGTAAGGAACCAAAAGTTAACGGCATAAGGTTTTAAGACAGACTATTAAAAGTAACACCAAAATTCTTAATTTATGTTACAATATTCTTTCTTCCCTGAACACACTAAGACTTCAAGTCAACACTTAACAAAAATAAATGAAAAGTGACCTTTTTCAATCAGTTCCAGACCCTGTTTGCAATGAGAGATATTATTGATGAGCATACAGCCATTTATTCATTCATTCTTTTATCTACTTACCAGTGCCTACTATGTGTCAGACATTGTGCTAGGCACTGTAGACATGCATAACCAAGACAAAAAATAGAAAAAAAAAGTCCACTAGATGGTAAATCAAGCCACTGACAAGTAATTATAAGAAGGAACATTTTTAACATAAAAGAAACACAGTATGTTGTAGGAGCACTAAGCAGGGGGACCTAAGCTACATCTTTATAACACGGAAATGCTATAAAGGCAGAAAGAAGTTTGAGAGCCACTGTTAAGACTAATAAGCTGGTATAACTGCATAAATGAAACATACTAATTAATTGGTAGCTGCATTTAGCACTAACATATATGGCCAAAATTTGTTTTCCCTTTGATTAACTTGAACTCAGAATTTTGCAGCACTTCTACGGTAACTTCCAGGCTTAGAACATTGACTAAGAGTCGTTTTATTGAAAAATGAAGTTTTTGTTTTTGCTCTATTCTTTAATAAGAGAAGATCTGAAGTTTTAAATGTGACCTAAAACAAGCAGGCTGATCAAAACATCAGAAAAGTATAAAGGACAGAAAACAGCAAAGAACACATTAGTACCTATCAATCAAACTTCCTTTAATAGCATTTCTTAAGAATGACATTAAAATTCTCAGCAAAATTGATTCTACATAAGAAGGAAATAAATTAGGAATATCTTAAAACACCAATAAACAAAATTAGATTTCATGGTTTACTCCAAGATCAATGCGATTTGTTATGAATAATACTGCATCTTAGGAAACCTCTTTACCAAACTAGGTCAGTCACTCAAAATATCTAGACAACAGAATATTAAGTATTTTTAGATATTTCTATTACTCTATTTAAAATAGAAGCAGAATTACCTAGATGTGCAGCAGATGTCATCTTTGGACAACTTGGTGAGTAATAGATAAGTTGGGTAAACAAAACCACAAGATCTGTAAGGGATACTAAATCTTCAAAAAGGAGAAAGAAAAAGATTATTTTCTAGTATATATTTACAACTTAAAAAAATTTAACTGAGTTTCCCATCCTCCTAAATTTTCAGAGATTGTGGTAAAATCAGTGAGAAGCGGGCTAGAACCCAAGACAGAAGACTCCAGAAAAACAAACTGCCCAATCTGTTTTGTCTAATGGCAAGTTAAAAGATGGCAAGGAAAATAATACAGTAGGTGCTATGTGAAGTTTTACCATTGATGTTGGACCAGTCACTTAATATAAACCTACCATAGGAAGATCTTCAATCTGATCAGGACTATGAATTTATTAGGAATGAGAAAATTCAGCTTAATGTGTTAGTGCAGCCAACTTATCTATATATAACTGTGAAACAGGTGTCAAGCTTTTTCTAGTAAATATTTTAGGCTTAGTGGCCAAAGTGTTTCTGGTTCTGTTACAAATATGAAATTCTGATGTTGTAGCACTAAAGTAGCCACAGATAATCTGCAAATGAACAATTATGGTAATTTTCCAATAAGACTTTGCATCAAAATTTTAATTTTATTTCACAGGTCACAAAATATTCTTGTAAGAATATAGAAACCATTCTTAGCTCATGAGCCATACAAAACAGTACCAGACTTGGCCCATGGGCTGTAATTCACCAAGCCCTGATGCAGAATCGTTACCTAAAGATTCTAGTGAACACACACGTAAAACTTAAATGCTGACATACACTAATACAATAGAATAGAGCTCTCAAAACTGAATTTTGAGATGGCCTGTGACATTTGATAGGCCAAAAAGTCGATGTTAAAAGTCAACATAAAGTGCTAAATTATAGATGACAGACATATAAACTTCAGTTAAATACCTACAATAACATCACAGATTGTTTATTAATCTATTTCTGTAAAGTTCAATAATAACCCATAAAAATGGCAGCTCTTATCTTGAAAGTCCATTCTCTAAGTGCTCATTTATGCCTCGAGTTACACGTCCACAGAATATACAAGTACATAAAACAGTTTCTGTCAAGGAGCTCACAGCCAGCATAACCAAGGAGAAAAACTTAAGTAAAACAACTAGAGAACAGTACAGAAGTGTTCAAAGTGAAGATACTCCGTAACAGAATTGGCAAACAATAGCATTTATGGCCTAATTTTATAAGGCTTGCAAGCTAAAAATGTTTTGTTTTGTTTTACACTGTTCAAGGTACTTAAAGTGTGTCAAGGATCCCCAAACCATGCCCAAATTCAGTGATTTGCTAGGAGGACTCAATATATAGTTGTACTGCCAGCTACAATTTATCACAACAAAAGGATACAAAGCAAAAATGCATGAGGTGAAGTCCAAAATAAACCAGGTGCAAACATACAAGGGTCTTCTCCCAGTGGAGTCACACAAAATACACTTAATTCTTCCAACAACAAACTGTGACAACACATGTGAAATGCTGGCTACCAAGAAGCTCCCTAGAGACTCAGTGCCCTCTCCCAAGCTTTCCACGGGGGCTGATGACGTAAGCACCTTCTGCGTAGCACATACCAGGATTCCAGACTCCCAGAATGACAGCAAATATTCAGCATGAACTATACTACGTGTACAAAGCGTTTACGTAGGCACAGTGGACCACTCTTAACAGTTCTGGGAACAGTGAGAAATCCAAGTTCCCACATGCCAGCAAGAGTGAAACCTTGCAAGAAGGCCTTCCTAAGGATAGAGTCTCAGGCATGCTGTGATCATTATTTTGCACAAATGAGCAAGTGTATAAACAAATATACAGGATATTCAACAAAGACAGTATGTGGCTCACAAAACCAAAAATATTTGCTATCTGGCACATTACAGAAAAAGTTTGCTGATCTCTTGACTATATTCCTAGTATAAAGTTTTAAAGGAGGCAAAATAATAGCATGTGCTGAAGGTGGTGGAGAAAGCTTTAAAAATAGAGCTTAGGGTAACATAGTAATATATCAAATGGTACAGGGCTTTGCAGTTTATAGAACAGTATTGTGGAGGTGCCTGGGTGGCTCAGTCAGTTGAGTGCCTGACTCTTGGTTTCAGCTCAGGTCTTGATTCCCCAGGTGGTGGGATCGAGCCCTGCATTGGGCTCTGTGCTGAGCATGGAGCCTGCTTGGGATATTCCCTCCCTCCCTGCTCCTCTCCTCTCCCCAATTTGTGCTCATGCTTACTCGCTGTCTCTAAAATAAAACAAAAACACAAATACAGTATTCTGAAAACTCATCTCTGACCATCACAAAAATTGTATGAGCTCAGCATCACTGATATTATTCCATTTTTATAGAGTAAAAAAACAATGGTTATATGATTTTCCCCAAAGGTCACAGCCAGTTTATAAGAGAACTATAATTTAAATGAGGTCTTCTAGTTCTGAATCCAGATCTGGATTGTTCAGTACATCTAGGATTTTGAAAGACAAGGGGAAATAAGGGAAGCAATAAAGCCTGAATAGAAAAAACTATAATGTAAGGAAAAGCACATACTAAAAAAAGGAATTGTAACACTTAAAGGTGTACAAGCCATCAGTAGACTAAAAGCCATGTTGCTACACACCCTAGAAGACACCATGCAAAATCTCCAAATCTTCAGCAATTCATAGCTCAAGCACCTTACCAGCTAAACATATTTGTTTCTCCTAATTGTACATACCTTTTCTATTCTTCAGCTTTATAGGAAATAGCCGTCTGCCTTGTGTATAGATCAATAATCTTCCTAAAAGGCACAGTGAGTGAATGAAATAAATATATTGTAATTCTTGTCCTGAGTAGTAGAAGGTTTTCTGTTTGTTCCCTTAAAAGAGAAGCAAACAAATACATTTATTTTAATGTATTTTTTAGATAGTACCTATCTTCATTCCCTTCTGAACATTAAACAGGGTTGCAGTCTATAATGAAGACTCTGATGGTATAAAAAAAAAAAAAAGTTAATTATCTTTCCTAAGATCCTATAACACCTAAATCTCTGGGGAAAAGCATTCATCACAAATTTAAGCTCATGAAAGTGTAACATGCATACAGTGTTCATTCCAAAATAGCATAGGATTGTCAGAGTTATCACCTGTTATCAAGAGGAACTTCAAAAATAAGAAAGGGAGAAAGTCATTAGAAAATATCACTGTTTAAATTCTACCAATTAAAAGTTAATACTATGAAGACTATTTATAACCATGTTAGTAAATAAAATTAGAATCTGTAAAATATATACACCTAAAATATATCATTCATTCATTCATCCATCCACACATTCAAGATCTCCTCAGTATCTGTTTTATATAAGACCTCGAACTATCTGATGTCAAAGAACAGTAAGAAACATGAAACTGGGCTTCCAATTCAGAGTACGGCAAATAGTCTAGTATGACCAGAGCTTGAGGAGGACAAATGGCAGAGACAAGAGGCCAGCTGGTAGCAGGGGCAGATCACAGAGGACTAAGCTGCAGAAGGAATATGGGTTTTATTATAGAGGCAACTGAAATGATATTAAAGGGTTGTAAGCATGAAAGTAATCAAACACGCATGTGAAAAACTAACCCTGATGATAGCATACAAGATAGATGGAAGAAGGTAAAGGCGTGAAATAAAACTAAAAACATCATGAGCAAAAGCATCAACAACAAAAATGGAGAAGAACAGAAAGATAAATGTATAGAAAATTAAATCAATAGGCAGGCCTTAGACAGAACTACATGTGGACTGTGAAATAACAACAAAATCCTCAAGTTACTAACTCAACATCTGTGTAGACAGTGAATTTTTATTCTATTTAAGTAATTCTAAAGGGGAAAAGAGGGAGAAACCAGTAAAGATACAGAAGAAAGTGATTTTAGTCCTTGACATTTTAACATTAAAGTGCCCATGGAGCACCCAGAGATAGTCTAAGTATGATATAAGCGTATGAATTTGAAATTCAGAAAAGTGGTGGACTGAAATATCAGGGTCATCATATACATATGTAGTACTTGAAACCATGATCCCCCAAGAGAGAACAGGTAGACTAAGAGGAGGAAAACAAGAGCAAAGGGCGAGTGCTCAGAGCGCCTGGGTGGCTCAGTTGGTTAAGCGTCCGACTTTGGCTCAAGTCATGAACTCAAGGTTCGTGGATTCGAGCCCCATGTTGGGCTCTGCGCTGACAGCTCAGAGCCTGGAGCCTGCTTTGGATTCTGTCTCCCTCTCTCTCTGTTCCTCCCTCACTCTCTCTCAAAAGTGAATAAACATTAAAAAAAAAAAAAAAAAAAGCAAAGAGCAAAACCCTTGTGGGTACAAACATACCAAAAGAAAAGAGGCTTTCCAGTGAAATTATCATTCCTCACAACGATGAGAAAATATAAGAAAGAATGGTTGAAAAGTAAATAGGAGGTAAAGAAATGGGGCCTGGATATATTTAGGATACTTAGAAGAGTTTTCTCTGCAGGGAAGCAGGGAAGTAAGATACAGGTGAACTGGTTCAGGTTTCTATTTGAAAGATACATAAGCAGGTTCAGAGCATGCAGGGGAAGGTACCAACAAAAAGGGAGACACAATAACAAGCGAAGCAATGTCCCCTTTCTAAAACAGGAACAAAACCCCAAAGAACATCAGAGAGGAACAAAATCAAGAACAAAGATCAATCTGGAAAAGAATACTTCTTCAGTGCAGCCCAAAGAAAGGGAATATTGGTAAGGACATATAAACATGCATTGTATGCTTAGAAGAAGGACATCTGGGGAATTCATCTCTGTAAAGTTCTGCTTTTCTTAGTGAAGTGGGATGCAAGGTCTCCTCTTGAGAGAAAAGTAGGCCAGAGCAGAGCAGGGCCCATGCTAAAACTGGCGAAAGCTTGCAATAACTATTATGGACACTGTAGAAAGAAAATCTAAGAGGATGCAATAAACATAGTAGCTATGGTTAGAAAAGTATGTATGTGCACTAATTATATCACTAATGCTGTCTGCTCAATTTCCTGAAGACCAAAGAAGATGAAAGACAGAACTGATCTAAAGACAAGCAACTGCAAACAAGAAACTCAGAGAAAGAGCAAGGATTTTGAAAGAAATGGTGGGGGCGGGCGGGACATGAAGCATCCCAGGTCTTCACTAGATAGGGAAGAGAGTAAATTCATGATGTCCTGGTAGATAGTAGAGAGAGAAAAAAAAAAAAAAAGCCCTAGAGTATTTTAATACCAAGAAATTTTTTAAATACATAAATTTAAAAGGAGAGTGGTTTATAGAAACTTATCTTTTTCTTTCTCTTGAAGAATAAATTCTAGCTCCTGTACTTCCTCCTCTAGTACAAAATGCTAGTTTTGAAACCCACTAATTACAGGTCTTTGACCATTTTTTCTTGCTTGAGTTATAGAATTTACCTGAAGATAAAAAAATAAGATCTTCATATTCTCAGAGTACTATCTGCTTAGAGAAGCGACATAAGAGAATGATAAAAGATTAACAGAAGTGTATAGACATTGGTATGCAGAAAAATCTGACTATAAAAGAATATTCACTTTATTCCTGAGATGAGATTCAATAGAGCAATTAAGGCCAGATTATGAAACATCTAGGGTATTTTAACTTTTTAAATTATTTTTATTTTTGTAATTTACATCCAAATTAGTTAGCATTTAGTGCAACAATGATTTCAGGAGTAGATTCCTTAATGCCTCTTACCCATTTAGCCCATCCCCCCCTCCCACAACCCCTCCAGTAACCCTCTGTTCTCCATATTTAAGAGTCTCTTATGTTTTGTCCCCTTCCCAGTTTTTCTATTATTTTTGCTTCCCTTCCTTTATGTTCATCTGTTCTGTGTCTTAAAGTCCTCCTATGAGTGAAGTCTTATAATGTTGGTCTTTCTCTAATTTTGCTTAGCATAATACACATCTAGGGTATTTTATAGCTCGGACAGAGGATAAGCAGAGAGGAATCACAGGATGGGTTATCTAATAATAACAGTATTTTACAGAAATGTTCCTCCTCCTAAAATGCATAAGGACAAATAAATTACTACTATACCAGAGGAAAGAATAAGCAGTATATTATTGCAGTGTAACAGACTAGGACATATATATACTCTAGTATAAGTTGAAGAACTTCAGATGTAAGAACATCGATAACAGCTCCACATTGGAAATTAAAATTATCATTGTGATGTAGTTTTTAAATTTGTGAAAATATTTTATATTAGCAGAAGTGGTCTAATTTACTATGCTACTAACCATTAAAAATAAGTTACTAAGCTACTAAGCTAAGAGGTCATTTTTAAAAGTATGTAACAGAAAAAAACAATACTTACCACAATGCTTTGAATGACCCAAAATCTCATCGATTTGCATGGCCTCACACAACTCAAAGTACTGAACACACTGCTGAACTGCTGTAGTTATCTAATAAAATAATAACTTATTAATTCTAGAAATTTGTAGCCCCCAATTTCAAGTAGTAAAAAAAAAGTTAATCAAGGTTATAAAAATATGCTGAGAAAAATATTTAACAAAAGTATTTAAAATAATACTTTTCCAGTCCACAGAAGCTCAACTTCCCCACTTACATTTTAAGTATGGCATCATTCCGGAAAACACCAAAAATACTTGAAGACCAACAATATTGCTATAATGTCAGTGTAAATGGACAAAGATAGATACATACTTCATAGTGAGAGATGCAAAAGTTCTGTGACCATGACTTTAAGAACACTCTTGCCAATACCCCTTACAGGTATTGCCTTCGAGACTTGTCTTCCTATCACACCAGCAAAATATGAACTAGATCAAGCCTTCACTTCCATCTGGGATACCAGCACTGATGAAAACTGATAAAGAAAAATCTTATAATTCAAAGAACAATGACAACAGAAAATGATTTCCAGCCTGTACTGTACCCAGTCATTCTCCTAGGAGTCTCCATTCTACCTCCTTCTCCCATTCTCCCCACATAAACTTTTTCAAATCCCCTCCCCTTTCCCCTGGATGTACCCACTTCCAGTACATGTCCTCTTATTCTAGTTCTCAAAATGGAGGCCACCATGAGATAAGGAGTAATAATTGTTACACTGGCAATAAAGAGATTGTTGATGACCCTGAAAAGATCAGTTTCATGAGAGTTTGGGGAATAAGCCAACCTGTAATGGAAAAAAAAAAAAGAAAAAGAAAAAAGAACGAACAAAGTAGAGGCAGTTAGTATAACTTTCATTTTCAGGAAGGCTGGCTGTAAAGAAGGAATAAAAAAAATACAGCAACCTTTGGTGTACAAATTAGAGTCAACACTGAATTCTTTTTCAAGTTAGAAGGGTATGATCATGCTTAGATGTTATTGGAAGAAGCCAGCAGAGAAGAAGAGTTTGACTATACAGGAGAGACAGAGGAGAGTGGATAGAAAAAAAGTATCTAAGAGACAAGCAGACAGAACCTAAGGGGAAGGAAGGACTGACTTTTCAATGGGAAAAAAGATGAAGATTGTGTAGACAGAGGCAAGTTCATAGTTGTGGTGTCAATGAATTGATGGATTTCCCAGTCTCATTTGTATGGCCTCAGTTTTATGCAGAAAGGAGTTAATATGGCAGGACTTCCATTGTAAGAAACGCCTGCTTGCAAAGTTGGACCCTGACTCCATCCGGGAGGTTATCTCAAGAGGAAATTCCAAGAACTGATAAGAAGGGCTCTCTGTACCTAAATAGCGTGTACAAACAATGAGATTTATGCTCAACACCTGCTTTCCTTCTGGGAGTCTGAGATCCTGGTATATGCTAGGCAAAAGATACCTACATGATCAATCCCCAATTTAAAAAAAAGGGGTTGGGGGCAGAGTCTTTAATGAGTGTCTCTGGAGGACATTTCACATGAGCTATTATAATGATGCTGGATGAATTAAGTGGAGTCACATCAGGACTCCACTGTGGGGGACAGAGGAAGAACTCTTGGAAGCTTAAGGTTGGTATCCTCCAGACTTCACCCAAAGCTCCTTTTCCCTATGTCAATTTCTTTGCATACTTTTTCTGTTACAATCATAGCTGAGAGTACAACTATACGTTGAGTCCTACTAGTCCTCCAGCAAATCATCAAATCTGAGGGGTGGTCTTGTGGACCTCCTCCGATATCTATCTGTCTTATCTAAATCAAACTTTAGAGATCCAGATCAAAATGAAACTCCTCTTGAAAATCTCGATCTCAAACTTGTATAAAATCTGAAGTTTTACCTTTCCCCAAATTCTTCCTATTTTCCTCCTCCTGTGTTACTTCTCTCAATGAATGATATTAATCACTCAATGAAGTCCTTACCCATCCCCTATTTTAAAAACCAAGTCCTCTAAACCCTATATTCTAAAAATAACAGTACTTGGGGTGCCTGGTGGCTCAGTCAGTTAAGCATCTGACTCTTGATTTCAGCTCGGGTCACGATCTCATGGTTCCTGAGTTTGAGCCCTGCATCAGGCTCTGGGCTCACAGCATGTAGCTTGCTTGGGATTCTTTTGTCTCCCTCTTTCTGCCCCTCTTTCTCCTCTTCCTGCCCCTCTTCCTCCCCTCCTCCTCCTCCTCCTTCTTCTCCCTCTCTCTCAAAAATAAATGTAAAAAAAAATAAAAAATAAAAATAAAAACAATAGTACTCCCGAGTCCATATATTTAACCCAATTCATGCTGCCACAGCGTAAACTCATATTTCGTTCATCTTTTGCTTGGATGAATCCTCTTCGTCTTTTTGCTTCAACATTTCTCTATCTTCATCTAGCACCTTCAACCCATTTTCAAAATTTTCCAAAGCCCTAATATAATGTCACTTGAGTACTTAACCTATCAGTGGCTCTAATATAAAAGCCAATCTCCTAAATTTGACATATTATATAGAAAAACTAAGATCAGACATTAGTTTCATTCTTCTTGTATACCTCCATCCCAGCCATACACACATGCACAAACACAGAAATACATCTACCTCTGTAAAACTCAGTCACCAAAAGTCAATTCAACATATGACCAATGACCAATTAATCAAAAGCAAATGCACTCAAAACCTCACTAAATCAACACAGTTAAAACTGAAACACTGTGAACAGACATTTACAACAAACTCAACACTTGTACTTCTAAAAGGAAAACGACTAAAGATTTCCCTTAAATAGGTCTATTTTTATGGAATTACACACTGCCCCAGGCATGAGTACATCAACTGTCACAGTCCCAATTTAAAATATCCAAGTGATTTTCAAACAACATCATTACTTAAATTAGCATTCAGAGAACCAACTTTCAGGAAATTTCCTGTGTCCAGTCACAAAATATGTAGAGTTTCTAAATGTGCTTTGTGTTTTCCTAAGCCTAAGCCTTTAAACATGCTATTCTGCCACCCTGACATATTTTCCTGCCACAACCTTAACCACACCCCTTCTCTTTTCCAGGATAACACCTACTCATTAAGAACAAAAAATTTCCACATAATCCTAGTAAAAAGCTGATTGTTCCACAAATAATAAACATCATAACCGAATTTAAATTTATTTAGCAAATTGATGACAAATCTATATAACCCATGATAACAGGTATCTGGAATAACAAGTTTAAAACCTTGTAAATCAATACATGTCAACACATCTGAAAAATATATTTCTGAAATCCAACCCATCAGTGTTAGCCCCTTGCTGCTGCAAAATGAGCTAACAACAAGGGACACACACCAGGAAATATGTTTGGTCAGCAACAATCTCACCTGAGCTGCCATCCTTCCACTGCTGGTATGAACTACTCTCACCTCTGAAAGTCTACCAATTTCTGAGTTCTAAGCTTTCCCCAAAACCTTGGAAGATTAAAAATCTGCTTTGCCTAACTTAAGTAATAAATTTGCCTTTATGTGTTATTTCAGATATTCAACAGCAGTCTTAATCCTTGACAATTCTAGTGCTTCCATGCAGATTACTTTGAAGGCTCACACTTGGTGGCATTCTACGGGATCCCCAGATAAAGAATGTTCACTGGGCCCCCCTGAGTCCCAAACTCTGATAGTCCTTCGGATCTATGACTATGTGAGTTGGCCTCAACAATCTGAGCTCAGACTTGCTTCATTGAGTATTCATTGCTAAATTATTTGTTATCTTAAGATTTATGACATAAGTCTTCATAGAAAGTAGCTTTTGTTTTGCAGGGGCACCATTTGGTAAATATTTATGCTATTAACCAGCTTATTCTTCTGTGTTTGCTTTACTTTTGTTATTTACACAGTCTTAACTCCTGTTTTATTTTGGTTTATCTTGCATCTACTGAATATACAAAAGACTGTTCCATAGAGAACAGAAGGAGGGATAGTCTAAGAAGTCTCTAATCCAGTGAATCAAATCCAAGCCAGCCCTGAGATTCCTGGCTACCAGCAACAAATTCATGCAAAAGCAACTAGTCAAATTGCCTTGGGAATCCTACAAAAATTTCAAAAGGATACTCCAACTTGTCAATTCATGTAACTGGTCGTATATAGTTCTCACTAGCTTCTGCTTTATCAGAACCCGAGACATCATTCATAAACTTTTGGGCAAAAGTGCGTTTCATGTTTGTCTAAATTTAAGCTTCAACCTTCTTCTGATAGAACTCCTACTTCCTGGATGAATTTATTCTTACAATCCTAGCTCTTACACAGACCCTGGTAAACAGGAACAACCAAAAATGACTTACAACAATACCAGTATGAGTAATTTCTGACATGACAAAATAAATACTTCAGAGCAGCTCTAAAATAGGAGACAAAAGAGCAAAACCTAGTCAGTTTCCTCAGCTGATAACTCAAAATATAATCTCCAAGATTGTCTTTCAAAAAGGCTGTTTAGTTCGCTTCCATTCAAACCTTCAGAAATCCATCCTCCCAGCGCCCATCCCTACCCAGCTTTATCTTCACCACCCACTTCTGTTCCTTTCCCTTTCCCCTTGCTTCTTAAATATTGCACCTTTTATTATTTAGAAAAGGGTAACAAAACAAAAAAAAAAAAACATGTTCAGGAGAGAAAACAAACACATTATATAATATCCCCTTTAAACTGAAGCAGAAAGCAAATTTATAGTAGGAAAAATTTATACAAAATTTATACAAATTTATAGTAGAAAATTTAAACAATAGTCTTGTTTAAGAGTCTAGTTTAAGAGTCAAATTGAGGGTATAAAGAATGATTTTCCTAAACTCCAGGAAAACAAAAATTTGCTGTAAAATTCAGGATTTTATTTGATACTTATTATCCTGTACTATCAAACACATACCAGCCTTAATTGCTAAACCGTAAGATGGATGGAGGTTAAAAAACAGGGTACATGAAAAACCCAGGGAGAATTTAAATAACCTGTCAATATTTTTTAAATGACTTTGAGAGAGCAAGAAAAAAAGGAAATACACTACATAAAGCCATTTCAAAAGCTATGCACTTCAGGGTAGACTGGACAAAGAATGAAGATATTAAAAATAAAAGATTAAATATTTGTGCTGATAGACCAAATGTTTTTCAACCAGTTCGTGACTTTACAATGCTATGGAAATAAAGTTCTCAATTTTCTCAGCTCTTAAAAATCAACAGCACATACATAAATTGTGTTGTCTAATACTACCTACTAAAAATTTCATAAACGTCATAAATATAGAATAGAATAGAATTACATCAAGTGGCCTCTAACCATGTATTAGTTCTAAATTACAATTAAAGTTAAAAATACCCAGCTTCTCGGGTTCCTGAAATTCATTCCAAGTTTTCAGTAGCCACATATATCTAGTGGCCACTCTACTGGACAATGCAGATATTCCACTGTTGTAGAAAATGTTATCAGAGTGCACAGAGGAGAAGCTAAAGGAAATGCTTTAGCAGGACATCGTGCTAAGCAGGCT
Source organism: Puma concolor (assembly GCF_028749965.1). Classification (NCBI taxonomy): domain Eukaryota; kingdom Metazoa; phylum Chordata; class Mammalia; order Carnivora; family Felidae; genus Puma; species Puma concolor. The sequence goes on from NC_141671.1 coordinate 111,114,201, forward strand.
GCTGTGACTCAAGTCCTCACGCAAGGAACTCTTACAAAGCAAAAGGAAAATGCATGGAGTCGTCTTAAAGTTTCCACTGTAGACGTCCAAAATCTGATCCTCAATTCTGAAAAGTGGAGATAGATCTTGTATCCATTTTCCCCAAGGTTTCCTTTCAAAAGTTGGGCCATGTTTGCTTGAAAACTTACACACACACACACACACACACACACACACACACACACACACACACAGTCTTTACATATTTTGTAGGTTCAGGAAAGTTTTTAAGAGAATATGAGGTTTAAGTCAGAATCTCATGCAAGTTTGACCAATTATGTACAAAAAAATACTTGATTCAGTTGATAAAATACGTAAGTTGTTTATAATAAAGTAACTATTTTCAGACTAAAAATTGATTATGGTATAATTAACTCTTAAAAATCTGTTCCTTATTTGAAAAGTTAATCTATAAGAAACATTTGCAATATTTCCACCCAAGCCCCTATGACAGCAACAATGAGTTATAGGGAGAGGGGAATCATTGGGTTTTCCCCCTTTCTCTATTTTAACAAGATCAGTTTGTGTTCATATGGCAACAAATTTTCATTTAAAATGGGAATGGGAGGGAAAGGAGACGTGGAAGGATTTTATTTCAAGTCATTAAACATTTTTAAACACTTATTACCTCTACAAATAAACTCATTCTATTCAACATCCCTCTCTCTCCCTTCTGAAACTCAATTCTCTTGATTCTCAAACACAAAACAAGTTTTCTTTTTTCATTTTATGCTCTACTGCATTCACCCAGAAATTCACAACTCTAGGACCATTTCCCTTCTCCTGACTTTTAAACTCAAGATTCTAACTACATAAATCATATTTATCATTTCAAAGTCCTATTAGAACTTTTAAAGTATTTTAATAAATTTCACATTTCATGTTTGTTATTAGACTTGATTTATTTTCAAAGTCTTTACACATTATTCCACTGATAGCAATAAATGTGGAACATTTTGCTAATATATTTTATAGTTTTAGTTTTTATTTGATGTAACTTGAATTAATTTTTGTAAATGCAAAAGCACATATCATTCTGAGTTTTTAATACAACTTTCAGTCCAGAGCATGGGTATATTTTATAGAACTAACTCCTCTACAAATACCTGACCTGAATTAAGTCACAATACTTAAAAACAGGGCTTGTTTCAACTTGTTTGTTAGCATCCCAATTTACGACGTAATTATGTATTTCCTAAACGTTATCCTATTACTCAATTCTATACTTTTATCCTTTTATATGTCACAAAATGGTAGTTTAAAAAAAATCACATAAAAGAGGAATTGTTTCAGGGTGCCAGGGTGGCTCATTTGGCTAAGCATCCAACTCTTGATTTCAGCTCAGGTCATGATCTCATGGTTCATGGGTTCGAGCCCCGTGTCACGCTATGCACGGACAGCATGGAGCCTGCTTGGGATTCTCTCTCCCTCTGTCTCTGGCCCTCCCCAGCTCACACACACATGCATGCTCTCTCTCGTAATAAACAAACATTTATAAAAAGGGGGGGGGGAATTATTTCATCATCCAAGATAAATTATCAATCAACTTTGCACATTCAACTTATTACATCATGTATCTTTTTGTGATATTATTTCTCAACATAAGGACAGAAACAGACTTACCAAAGATTTATATTTCTTTTCAAGAAGTCTTAGTACTGCAGTTCTGCTATAATATGCATGCTAAAATTAGGAGAAAATGATATTTAATATTCAAGCTATACCACTCAAAGTCTATTTTTCCCGAATCATTTCCAATAACATGAATTACCAATAACAGTTTGAAATTATTGTAATCAGTACAAAATAGGTTTTTCTATGTACAATGGATTATGAGCATAGCAATTACCAGAATGCAAATGGTATGAAAAGAACCGTAGATCATTTATTGACAGACAAGTAGAAAAATATTCTATCCCTCAACTGCAACCAGTTTCCATGTTGTTACTTTAAAACCATTATCAACACACATATCAGAAGGAAAGGAAAGACACAAAAGCCGGGGTGAGGAAGATCACAACCGTCACAATGAAGGATACTGTACTATCTACATATGCAGAAATTTGCCAAGCTTGAAATGCTCTGAAGCAATAGTATCTTAATCACTTTCTGCCAATCATGTATTTTAAATAATTCAAAGTGCCAAAAAAATAATTATCTCCTTAGAACTAAATATAGTGGGATTAAAACATACTTTTTATGCTTTCCACAAAGGGGAGAATATAAATGTTATTAAATTATATTAAATATAAATTATATTTTTTAAAATTTATTGTCAAGTTAGCTAACATACAGTGTATACAGTGTGCTCTCGGTTTTGGGGTTAGATTCCTGTGATTCATCCCTTACGTACAACACCCAGTGCTCATCCCAACAAGTGTCCTCATCAATGCCCATCACCCATTTCCTCCCTCCCCCACCCCCGCAATCAACCCTCAGTGTGTTCTCCACATTCAAGAGTCTCTTATGATTCGCCTCCCTCTCTGTTTGAAATTATTTTTTCCCCTTCCCTTCCCCCACTGTCTTCTGTTAAGTTTCTCAAGTTCCACATATGAGTGAAAACATATCTTTCTCGGGGCGCCTGGGTGGCGCAGTCGGTTAAGCGTCCGACTTCAGCCAGGTCACGATCTCGCGGTCCGTGAGTTCGAGCCCCGCGTCAGGCTCTGGGCTGATGGCTCAGAGCCTGGAGCCTGTTTCCGATTCTGTGTCTCCCTCTCTCTCTGCCCCTCCCCCGTTCATGCTCTGTCTCTCTCTGTCCCAAAAATAAATAAACGTTTGAAAAAAAAAAATTTAAAAAAAAAAAAAATAAAAAAAATAAAAAAAAAATAAAAAAAAAAAAAACATATCTTTCTCTGACTGAATTATTTCACTTAGCTTAATACTATCCAGTTCCATCCACGTTGTTGCAAATGACAGGATTTCATTTTTTCTCATTGGCAAGTAGTATTCCATCATATATATAAACCAAATCTTCTCTATCCACTCATTAGTTGATGGACATTTGGGCTCTTTTCATAATTTGGCTATTGTTGAAAGCACTGCTATAAACATTGGGATACATGTGCCCCTATGAATCAGCACTCCTACTTTTGACTATGTTCTGAAAAGAAATCCTCATAGTGCATCCCTTAGACCAGAGTCACTACACTACATTCCCAGGCCAAGTTCAGCTGCCACCTGATTTGGTATATAAAGTTTTATTGGAATAGTTACATCCATTCATTTATATATTGTCTAAGGATGCTTTGGGGTTACGACAGAATTGAATAGGTGCAGGGACAGTACAGTCCACAAAACCAAAAATTTATTGTCTGTCCCTTTAGAAAGTCTGCCAACCTCTGACTTAGATGAGTGTAGGATAATGTAATGAATTTTCATTAATACTAGAACACAGGAGCTAATTTTTATATATATATATAATTTTCTGTTGGTTAGTGTTTCTGTGATCTGCTGCATACTCTTGAGAATCAAGTACTGACAATAAAATATGTTAAGTGAAAAAATGTATTAACAGAATAAGATTTGTTAAAGATCTAAACCAATAAATTTAAAAGTGTATATAATGTAACTACATAAACCAAAATCTTAATAGTTATCCCTGTGTTGTAGAAATTCAAATGTGCTTTTACATATTTTGTATACTTTCTATAATAAAGGCATAATTTGATAACTAAAAATTAAGAATAAAGTGTCAGATGTAAGGCATAAAGGGTTCAAGTTAATTAAATTGAGCAAACACTTATCAAACACATACTTTATAAGCCAGGTAAGGGCTAAGCTCTGTACAGAACTGTTTGGGTTAATTGCATTATACAGTTTACGTAACAAAAGGCAAAACAAAAATAAAAATAAGCCATCAACTAAGTAATGTGCCAACTGTATGGAGCAGTAAATAAACACGTTGCTCCTCGTCATGGCAAGTCACGGCCCCATCCCTTTCCCTTCGCCACAGCAACAAATACACAATGCCTGGCAGACAAACTTAGAGGGACAAAGATGTGAGAATAATAAGCCAACACTGCTGCAGCTACTGCCAGACAGACAACTCATCCCACAGCAGATGAGGGAGGTAACAGTATAAGGATCTTTAAAATTAATTTCAGTTCCAGAATAGTGATGAGCTCCACTGGAAATCACCAGCATTCAGGCATTAAACATTCTCCAAATTGCAGGTTCAGGAGGAAGCAAATGAAAGGAGGTATGTCTGAAAACATCCTAAGTCAGAGAAAAATGAACAGTGAACTCATGTTCTACCACATCTGCTTAAAAAATCTGAAGTTTTTAGACTAAAAAAAGAACAGATTTTAGATAGGTCATTCAGGTTAAGAGAGTCAAATGAATTATCATTTAAAATCCTATTTTGGCTCTGTCACTTACTAGGTAAACAATCTTAAATTACTTCTCCATATTTCAGTTGCCACATCTGTAAAATGGGGTAGTAATACCATATATCTCACAAATTGTTATAAGAGTTAAGTGAGTTAACATGTAAAAGTGATTAGAACTCTTATAAATAGTAAAAACTGGAATGTTAGTTATTCTTTGACACAATACAGCAATGCACTAAAAAGTAGACAAATATTCCATTTTTCCTTACCATCCACTTTTTGAACCACACAGCTTTGGTATCAACCAATGCAAAAAAGTAGATTGGATCCAAAATCTTTTGTGAGACAAGATGGCCCTGATCATGTTTAACGGATAATAAGGACAAAGTATTCTCCACAATCTCTTCCATATACCTTAAAGTTTGGGAATAAAACAGTTTTAGAAAAAAAAACAAATGCTATTACACACACACACACACACACACACACACACACACAGAGTGATATATTTTCTATTTATGGAATAATAAAGTGAAAATTTTTAGAAAAAAACTTTTTTTTATGTTTTAGCAAATGGGATTCACACCCAATTTTTTTCCTATTTTTTAAAAAAACTTTTGTTTCTACTTCAACACTGGCTCTCCAAACTTAACTTTCCTTTTTAGACTCAACAGTTGGCTCTTACAACCTTATTAAAACTTTTAGAACTGAAAGGAAAAACTTTAAAGAACACTTAAGGAACTTGTCCAAAGTAGCAGACTAATAAAAGAATTGGAAACAAGGCTACAACATCCTCATTCAGATTTTTTGTAATAAATAAATGGTATAAAATGGTATTTGCAAAGAGCCATTCATATAGCTAAGCACAAAATATGAAAAGCTAAACTTTATTAATCCCTCCCCAATTACATAAGTCAATTAAGACTGTCTCTATTCTTTCTCCTTGTAATGCACAAGGGACAGTAACACTCCTATATTTCATATTGACATAAATTAGGGGACTTACTTTTCTGGGTGACGAATCCAGAAAGATGGAGCCTCTTTCTGATATTCATTTAGAAGACGAACCTGAAAAGCAGTATGTAACAATTCTCAAAAAATTAGAATTCTTAAATACAGAACTATTTAAACAAAAATAAAAGCATAGAGCAAGTGAATACCTTTTTAAGTAAGCAGATCACATTAGGATTACTTATATCTATACCAGTTGACAGAGTAGGAATATGATTTTCTCTAGAAAGAAAGTATAACTTCAAATATTTAGCTGAAAAGAAAAATTAAAAACATATTACATCATTCATTTGCAGTGTTTTCTGAAAAGTTATTTCCTATCCACTTTATTAAGCACAAATAAAGGAAAATGCCTTTTAAAAAATCTAATAAACATACCTAAGCTTGTATAAATTTCCTTGGTCATATGTAATGGTGAAAGAGTAAATGTCTGTGCATAGAATTTTAAAATCCGGTCCTATGAAAATGAAAAGATTTGTATCAGAGATTCTTATAATAAAATGGAGATGAAAAAAACACTTTTCACACAGCGAAAAACTTAGAAAATAAATAGAAACCTTTCAGAAATCTGAGTAGGAATGTACCTTTAAGTAAAAGCACAATCTTATGTTGGTCAGTATAAAGTAAAATACATGGATGGAGAAAGAGTGAGGTTTGATAGAGTAAGGTACAATGTTCAGACAACAGCAGGAGTACTAAGTGGTTAAAAACAACAACAACAACAATCACAACAACAACCATTCTCCTTTCCAAATCCAACATTTGCTGGTTTTTTTTTTTTTTTTAATTGCTTACATGGGTAGTTTCAGTAATTAGACATTTAGGACTCCGATATTTTGCCTACCTCCAAGAAAAGTATTATTTAACACATTTTCAAAATATACATTATTAGAACTCAAAGTAGAAATTATCACAAGGTAAATGAATTAGTATATGTGCTGCCGAAGCGAGCACAAGGTAAATGAATTAAATGATAATAGATGTAGCTAGAAAAGTACTTGGCCCTAGTAGGTACTTTAAAATAATAGCTATCATTTTAATTATGCCAACTTTAATACTGTGATGAAATTAATCCTAATAGTGAAATTCAATGTCCCATTATATAAAAACATAAAATTTCCTCAAGTGTTCTAGTCTGGGGGTGGGAGGGATGGAGGGGAATGACCTTGCCTATATCAAATGTTAGGATAATTTACTTTTTTAAAAAAAAGGTTACCCAAATGACTAAAGTCTCTAATAACCCAAAGGAATTCCTACTGAACACAGGATATTAAATACTTTGGAAAGTTTATTTTTATAATTGCAGCAACTGATAAGTATCTGTCACACTTTTAAAACACTATAGGCTTCACTAAATTACATGGAAGAGTCCTTTAGAGTAGGAAATGAAGAAATAGAATCAAAGAATCCAATCAAGAGTTTGGATCAAGCATAAATTCAAAATGAAAAGAATGCCATGCCTTACTTTCTACTCCAAAATGACTGGTTCTATTACCATCTCCCCTCTATAACAACTTCTTCCAATATTAAGTATCGACAACACTCTTGTGAATAATCTGTAATAGCTAAACAAAACCACTTATATTGACCCATTAGGATATTCATGGTTTATAAAAATTATTATGTAATTTTTTAAATAATTAAAGGATATTTGCCTGACCACTATTCTTTGTTAAGAAAAAATACACAGAAATTAACAATTTCCTTTTAGAAAGCCTTGAAATGTTAAAAGTGACCCTGAAAAGTCTTTTTCCCTTCCGAAGTTCTTGGATCATTGAGTTTTTACAGAAGTCTGCATCATCTAGTGTCAGTAAAGCTGAATTACATCTGGGTATTAGGTAATTGGAACACATTTTCCCCCCTTATAAAAATCAACAAACCACTTCTGTTTCCAAACCACTCCTGTTTACCAGTATAATTATATCTTCATTGATGGAAGAGTATGATTTTCAACAGATAAATGTATTGAGCTTTTTTTTTTTTTTTTTAATAACTGCTTACTGTCCCACTCCTCTAGTAGAATGTAAGTTCTATGAAGGCGGAGACTAATGTCTTGGTCAGTGTGTTTCCAGCATCTAGATTAGAATGCTGCACATTGTTGGTAATCAATACGTATCTGTTGAACAGCTAGTACATTTTAACCCTCATGCTAATATCTTTAATTTTGTACAAAACACATAATTTTAAAGCAAAATTTTTCTTCACTGATACATCAATTAAGAAAAAGACCCTCTAAACCTACTTTGCATTTAAATGTGATATGGGATATAGCCAGATTTTTTAAGATTTTATTATTTTTTTAAGTAATCTCTACACCCAGTGTGGGCCTCGAACTTACCACCCCAAGATCAAGAGTTGCATGCTGTACTGACTTAGCCAGCCAGGTGCCCCTAGCAGAATTTTTTAAGTCACATTATCGATATTACCAATAGAACTATACTTTTTAATATGATCTTACTCATGTAATAGCATTTCTGAGAAGTTATAGGAGAATCATTTTTTACATTCAATCATTTCTCTGACTTCATAATTTTATAATTTTTGGAATTTTCTATATTTGCTTTATGATTCATCTCAATTGTCTTCTAAACTTGGCTTTAGTTTTCTTTTCTTTTTAAGCAATTAAGCAATCTCTAAATAAACACTTAAATCCATAAGAAAAATGCTTATGATTCAGTTAGAATAAATTCTGATCATTTTAAATGCAAATTTTCATATGTCATCAATTCTTTCAAAAATGCTTTAAATAATCTTTTAAAATATTTTTCTTAACTCAAAAACAAGACACAAATTGGATATCCCTTTATAAGATAAAACAAAATGCACAAGGTACCTGTATTATTATTTGGCAGTGAAATGTGACAGTGATCATTCTAATCATAAAAGAGTTAAGTCAATGCTTTAAAGAAAATCTTCACAACTCAAAAGCTGGAATTGAAATTCTATAAGTATTAGAGCTACTATTAAAATAATAATTCCATTTGCTTACAGAATGGTGGGAAAACAAATTTTTAAAAGATCATTTCTACAGGGAGCACCCAGATAGGTGGCTTAGTCAGTTAAGCGCCTGACTTTGGCTCAGGTCATGATCTCTGTGATTTGTGAGTTCAGGCCCACATGGAACTGCCAGTGCAGAGGCTGCTTGGGATTCTCTCCCTCCCTCTCTCTCGCTGCACCTCTCCCACTTGCACACACTCGCACTCTTTCTCTCTCAATATAAATAAACTTTAAAAATGTATATGTTTCTATAAGCATTTCCTTACACTAAACACAGGATCAGGATCTGAAAGAGACATTGTCAGTTTTTCACAGAGAGTGGTCCAATTTTCACAATTCAGTACATCAGATGGAGGAGCTGAACATAACATTTGCAAGGCTTCATATCTCACCTATAATTTAAAAGACTTTTATTAATACCCAGCCACTGGAACACTACCAATACTCCAAATATTAAACATCGAAAAGCAGTCTTATCTAGATAATTGTTTTAAAGAGCCAACTACTGAAAATCAAAGGTTCTTTTACAAAACAATTTTGAGAACTGATTTTTTTAAACTAAGTGTTAAACAGAAAAAAAATAGGTTGTTAATTTTATATAAAGCAAAAATTAAAACATAACTGTGTGAGATTCTAGGTCCTATATCTAAGTGAATGAAGAATGGTGGCCGAATCTGAATCATCAGGGCAAGGTTTTCCAATGGCCTTGTTCCACAGACTTCCCTTACTAAAGTAGACACGCATAGGTGGTCCTATAATTTGGGGGCCTTAATTTAAAAATAGCCTAATATGCCCCTAGTGAAGCATCCCCATTCCAGAATATAGGAACAATTCTCACAAAACAATTTGGACTAGTTTTTGATGCTATACCACATTTTCCGACCTTCAAACCACTGAGATAGAAAGCAATGTGATGCAAAACTGAATTTCTGTATTGTCACAAAAAGCTTACTTCTTAATCATTCTTCTCAAAAATGAATCAGAATTCCTTCAAAACAGTATGACCCAAAGGACAACAGTGGAAAATAGCCCTTCTCCAATCAGAAATGGAACATGGCTTCTGCCCCACCACTCTCCAATTAGTGAATAATAACTCACTGATTCCAACCCATTCCTCAAAATCTGGTTCTTTCCCCTGCTGAAATAAGTGAAATCTAGTGGTTTAAAAAAGGGGAAGAGGGAGGGGCAGGAGGGAGCAGTAGGGGCCAAGCTTAGGAAACCAGACCCTTTAAATCAGGGTATCAAGTTTTACGTGAAAAAGACAGAATATACACGCACTTAAAAGTGTCTATATATTCATATGAAAGAACTCCTAAATACAACTGTATTTGTAATAGGGATTGGGGGACTTAGGAATGATTTCAGAAACTTTAATTTCTCCTTTTCAGTTAATTTTTAGGACAAAATCCCATTAAGAATTTACTACTAGGGGCACCTGGGTGACTCAGTCGGTTGAGCATCCGACTTCGGCTCAGGTCATGATCTCATGGTCTGTGAGTTCGAGCCCTGCGTCAGGCTCCGTGCTGACAGCTCAGAGCCTGGAGCCTGCTTTGGATTCTATGTCTCCCTCTCACTCTGCCCCTCCCCTGCTCATGTTCTGTCTCTCTCTCTCTGTCAAAAATACACAAACATTTAAAAAAAATTTTTTTAAAGAACTTACTACTAGCAGAAGCATAATAAATTTTTCTGAACAAGTATAAATTTCCAAGTAATCCACTTAAACTGAAGACAATAAGATGTTATAGAAAAGTCGAGACTCATTTCTAATATCTTTTGAAACATTTACTAGGAATCTAGAAAATAAACCAGAAGGTGAAATTCTAAAAATTATTATGTGATTAAAAAAAAAACATCAGTGGGAGTAAATCCTAACTATTCATTTAGTTTAATATGAAAAGTTGACTATTTTCTATTTCATACTGACTTAACAAAATAATACTTGATAAATAGTAATTTATATAGTCTTAAAATATAAACAGGCACAATTCAATAGAACTGCTTCTTTAAAATCCCTTTTCCGGGGCGCCTGGGTGGCTCAGTTGGTTGAGTGTCTGACTTCGGCTCAGGTCATGATCTCATGGTCCGTGGGTTTGAGCCCCATGTAGGGCTCTGTGCTGACAGCTCAGAGCCTAGAGCTTGCTTCCAATTCTGTCTCTCCCTCTCCCTGCCCCTCCCCCACTTTCAGTCTCCCTCTCTCTCTCAAAAACTAAACATTAAAATCCTTTTTCTAATCAATGAACACGTGTGAAAGTTGCTCACATTTTCTAGAAGTAGAAGGAACATTAAATGAAGATAGTTTTTCCTCAAAGAAATCACTAAAATATTACACACAAAGCAACAGTGAAAGAACAATTTGGGGGACAACCACTTATAACTTTATCCCTTCAAAACTGAAACTAGATGTAAAAATTTCCTCCTACAAACCATGAAAATTCTCTGAGAGCCTCCCTTACTCTGTGACCTCTTATTTCAAGACTGGAAAGTCTAGCAGGGTTATCAGTCTAGGAGCATCAAGATAATAAATGCCTATCTTCAAGAGAAACAGTCTAGCTGAGACTGAATATATTATATATATTATATATCTGACTAAACTTGATAGCTACCCTTTAAACTTACCTCTTTAGGTTGCCCAGGCTCCAACTGGTCTAAAATCAATTGTAGTTTTCCTTGACAAAATTTGTAACTCTGTAACACAATTGACAAAACATTCATTTAGTAGACTTTTAGAAGTACTGCTATAAATTATTTTTTAATATAACTCCAAGCACAAAATGCATTCTGAGCAAGGAAAGGGGGTGATCTATTCTGACTTGGCAGAAAACTTGGAATTTGTTTCCCAAGGCATTTAAATGGGAACTGAATGTCTCAGGAGAACAGCGTACTACACATATCTGAAAATTATTATTTGCTGAGCAACTTCAATGTGTAGAACATAAGATTCAAAAGATGTAAAGCCAAGATATTTTGTGCCCAGAAATGTGAAATGAATTAAACAGTAAGACAAAACAAGAAGGCACTGCTAGTACCCTAGGCATAGCTACAATGCTACTTGAATATTTTGGTTCCTTTGCTTTCCTGTACTTTTCTTAAGCCTTTCTCCAGGCCTCCTTTTTGGTGAAAAATTCCTGAGGTAAAAGTCTCCATCTAGAAAAAAGTTTATAATAGACCATAAGCTATGTTGGAAAAGGAAAGGGTCTTTTTCTTGATGAAGGCAGTTTAAATATGACTAATACCTAAAATAATCATCTAAAAATAAAACTGCCATTAAAATAATAGCTGTCATTTATTATCTTTTATGTAACAAGCCCTATATGATATAAATTCACAATGACTGAAACAGGAGAAATATGAAAACCAAGGTTGAATAACTTTTCCAAGTCACAAAGTTATCAGAACTCAGATTCCCATCCACATTTTTGCTATCTATACTCTTTCTCTTCCAGTTAAGTACATCATGATGACTCAAATTTTTATCAGTTACTTCATCTCCAAAGTTATATATAATTATCCTTTCAACATTTCCACTTGAATGTCTAATAGGCATCTCAAACTTAACATGTCCAAGAGTATTTTATTCCAAACCTGCTCCTTCCTGAAACTTCTCCATCCTCCTAAATGACGTTACCCTCCATCCAGATTTTGTACTTAGATCAAAACTAGGAGTCGGGGCACCTGGGTGGTTCAGTGGGTTGAGCATCCGACTCTTGATTTTGGCTCAGGTCATGATCCCAGAGCCGTGGGATCATGCCCCGCATAGGGCTCTACACTTAGTGTGGAGCCTGCTGAAGATTCTCTCTCTTTCCCTCTGTCTCCCTCTGCCCCTCTCCCCAACTCATGTTCAGGCTCTTTCTATACAATTAAAAAAAAAAATGTATGTTAAAAATAGGAATCAATCTTGGCTCTTCACTTTCTCACTTCCTATATCCAATATTATTAAGTTCCAAAAGATCATCCCCAAGTTTCACAAACCTTAACTCCAACTACCCCACACCACTTCCCTGCTAAAACCTTAAACCAAAGCACCATCGACTCTAGCCTAGACCACTTCAGTTCAACCTAACCAGTCTCCTTGCTTTGACTCATCCCATCCTACGCCACACCACCATCCATTCTCCAGCAAGTCAGATGGAGCTTTTCAAAGTTATAAATCAAATCCATTAATTTCCCTTACTTCAACCTCACAAAAAGACCTCTCACATTATTCAGAATATAGGGAACTTACTTACATGATCTGGGCCCCTGATTCTTTAATACACGGTCATACAATTCTTCCCTCTGCCAGTCAGGTTCAGTCTCACTGGCCTTTTTTCTCCATTTCTGGAAGATGCCATCCATGCTCACTTTAGCCTAAGAACCTTTGCCATTGCCATTCCTCCTGCTGGGCAACACTCTTCCTCCAGAATTCTTCATGTCTGCCCTATTATGGCTTAGAATTTGGTCTTTTTTCACTATAGCATCCCCAATACCTGAATCAGTGCCTCATAGGCCCTCAATATACATTAGTTTAATACATAAATGACTCCAAAGTGAGTCTTCCCACAATGCTACATGGTCCCTAACAACACAGGGTACATAACCACTTTATAAAAAAAAAAAAAAAAAAAAACATAACAGACCAATACTTCATTTCTTAAAGAGGCTCAGGTTTTGCTGAGTTTTCTTCCTTTCTAAAAGTATATAGTTCAACTGTGAAGAACTCTGATACATGCTACTTTTTAAAAGCACTATATATTAAATCTTTAACTTTGAATTTTTGTATTACAATTAAAATACTAAAATTTATGAATAATGACCAATGACAAACATAAGTATATGAATGTAGCAGTCTTGAAATGAAAAAAAGATAACATAGAATATCTAAAATAGTATATATATAAGCGTAAGTGCTAATATGCATTTGTGATACATAATGCATATATGTACTTTCAGCAGTATATATACACATGCGTATAAGTGTCTAAAATGTATGTAACATATATGTGTATATACATACTCATTCTACTCTATTGCTAGAAAAACTTCCCCCCCCCTTTACCTAGTCCTTTTGCCTCTCTTATAAACTTTATTTCTTCTGTCTACTTCCATCATGACTTTTACCAGATCATTATCTATGTCTAAAATGCTGTCCAGCTTACTAAAAAGAACTACAGTTTCAAGGACATGAATCTTAATTGGATAGATGAAGTTTCAAATCCCAGCTCAAACTAGTTATATGACTCTGGAGTCTTTAACCCCATCCTCATTTTTCACATCTACCTCCCAGCATCACTGTAAGAATTAAATGGGAAAATTGTAAAGTCTTTTGCTTTATTGTTATAAAATTTTTAACTGCAAAGTAAATTTCCTGTTTCTCAAGAAATTTTTTTTGAAAAATTTTTAATGTTTATTTATTTTTGAGAGACAGAGCACAAGCAGGGAAGGGGCAGAGAGAGTGGGAGACACAGAATCCAAAGCAGGCCCCAGGCCCTGAGCTGTCCACACAGAACCTGATGCAGGGCTCGAACCCACGAACTGTGAGATCGTGACCGAAGTCAGATGCTTAACCATGGAGTCCCCCAGGCGCCCCTCTCAGGAAATTTTCTACGAAAAAATATAAAATAACTGACTCTACCTACCAACTACCTATTCAAGATCAAAAAATCTAAAGATATATTTCATTGATTTCCATAGATTCCCATTCTAATCTAGTCTCTTTTTCAATATAGAGGCATGCTCTACAACAACCCTGATAAATGGGGAGCCAGACATTTTTTGAACATTCTCAACTACAGTGAGTTCATATTTGGGGAAGCAACCAATATTATGTCAAAGTAGCAGTCAAAAAGGGTAATTACATAGACCTTAACAAAATTCACTTACTTAAATGCTCTCCATGACAAAGCCTTTGTTTCTAATCTTCTGTGCAATACTCCAAACAAGCAACCCTTACTCTCTGAAAATGGTTTTGCCTTTTATTTAACAAAATGATTAAGGCTAATCAACATGATGATCCCTCAAATTACCTCCTCTTTCCCCCAATATTATTCTGTGGTGAGTTAGCCAAATTAAAAGATCTTTTCTTAGCCCTCATGATAGACTTCCCTCTAGCCTTCATTGCAGCTAATTACCATCACTTCCACCTTGAAATTCACCCCCCTCCTTAAATTCCCTCTAGCCTCCATTACAGCTAGTTACCATCACTTCCACCTTGAAATTCACCCCACCCCCACCCCCGCAAGTTCCTACCCAGTGCATTGTGGTTTGGCACCTTCTTGTATGACCCACCTTTTGGTTTCTCCTGGCCCTCTGAAACTGTGTTTCCTAGGGTCTCGCCTATTTTAGGTGGCTTCCATAGGAATTAAACAGAGATGACTCATTCTGTGTTATCCCCAACTTTTCTTGAATCCTGCATTTTCAACACTTGTTACACCATTGAGATACCTTACTGGTACTTGAAATTCAAAATCTTTAAAAATAAATAAAAGTGAACTTCCATATTCTTCTCCACACCTAAACCTCCTTTCTAATCCCAGGCATGGTTTATGACACCCCATGGTCTTGTAGCCACTTTGGCTTGAAATCATAGCTAGACTTTTGACTCTATACCCACTCTGCACTACCCTCCTGCCCAAAACCCACTCTGCACTACCCTCCTGCCCAAGTTTAATAATCCTATGTCTGTAATTCTCACATCAGTCACTATTTATTCCTACAAAGCCTCCTCAGTTCAGGCCTTCTTCAGCTTTCTTACCCACTCATGCCCTTCTGCACATAACTCAAGTAAATCTCCCGAACACATTTTTCTGTTCAGAAACTTAAAATGATTTCCTTTTACTTGCAAAACAATCCAGTTTATCCTTTGAATGCATTCATTTATTCCTTAAATATTTATTTGGCATCTACTATGTTTCAGATACCTATTATGTACCAGGCACTTGAATTTTATAGCTAGGAGCAATAATTAAGATCTAATCCTTGCTCCATAATTTGGCCTTAACCTACCCTTTCCATTTACTCCTCACAAACTCTTTGTTCAAACTCTTCACATAAACTACAGGTTCCCCAATATGCCATTCTTTGTTGATTGAGAGCTTTTGTCCATTCCCTTGTCTAACACACTTTCCTCTATTGCTCTGATATTCTTAGTTACAAGGATTCTTCTTTAGATTTCCTAAGACACATTATTTCTACCTTACAACTCTGTTATTTGTGTACATATCCTCTTCATCTCAAGTAAGCTCCTTGAAGACATAATGTGTATATAATTAATCTTTTCACTTTTGCAGTGCCTATTACAAAACATTACACAAAGTATATGCTCAATATATATTTGTTGGGCTGAAGTCCCTCAATTCTACCATACTTGCCTTTTCTCCCAGGTGATAATACAAATGTAAAAAGCACAGACTTGGTGCACCTGGCTGACTCAAAGGGTGGCGTGTGCAACTCTCGATCCTGGGGTTGTGGGTTCAAGCCCCGCATTGAGTGTAGAGATTGCTTAGAAATAATAAAATCTTGGGGCACCTGGGTGGCTTAACTGGTTAAGCATCTGGCTCTTTGATTCAGCACAGGTCATGATCTCATGATTCATGAGTTTGAGCCCTAAGTCGGGCTCAGTACTAACAGCTCAAAGCCTGCTTAGGATCATTTCTCTCCCCTCTCTGCCCCTCTCCCACTCATTCTCTCCCCCCTCCCCTTTCTTTCTCAAAATAAATAAATTTAAAAAGAAATAAAACAAAAAAATAAAATCTTTTTTAAAAAAGAAAAAAAGCATAGCCTTTAATAGTTATTTGATTGGAGCTGCCTCATCAATCTATTTACTACCCCTTTATCACTTAATTATGAATTCTGTTAATTATCTTAAATATAGTACATACTGGGGCACCTAGGTGGCTCAGTCAGTTAAGCGTCCAACTTCAGCTCAGGTCATGATCTCACAGTTTGTGGGTTCAAGCCCCAAGTCCGGCTCTGTGCTGACAGCTCAGAGCCTGGAACCTGCTCCAGATCTGTGTCTCCCTCTCTCTTTCTGTCCTTCCCTGCTTGCACTCTGTCTCTGTCTCTCTCAAAAATAAACATTTAAAAATTTTTGGAAAAAAAAGAAAAAAACCATAGTATATACTACTCTTTAAAAATGTTATTTAAGCAATGAAAACTTTTGTTACACCAGACATCAGAATGAGCCTAATATTTGCCTTAAAGGTTACCCTTTTGTTTTTTTAAGGTAGCTGTGTGTTATTGTGCATCAATGAATGAACATCAATTGTGATAGCAACCAACTAATAACTTTGTTAACTAGAGCAAAGTAGATAGTGTGTCCCATTTAATACCAATTTGTTAAGATTTTTCAGCTGTTCTAGATATTTCTTAGATTGAAAATTCCTGGGGTGACTAGTATCAGCCCACTTGATTTGTAGAGCAACATATCTGTTGGCAATATCAATATAGGTACTTCCTATAGGAAGTTTCTTCCCCAACATATATACATATGTTAAAGCATAAGCTACACAAATCATTTCTAGCGCATTCTAAGGAGAAAGATTGATTGAAGAAATAAGATTGATAATCTAAGATTTGGTCCTCTGTATAATCATATAGATCCTAATTAAAGGTATTTATATGCTAAAATAAGATTGGGATAGATTTCTTTCAATTGAAATTTATTAAAGATTGCAAAAATTAATCATTCTGTAATTTTTTTGGTAACAGTTATAATTAATTACAACATATACTAAAGAATATTCACATTATTCAATGACTACACTTAAATAAAATCAAACTACCCTCAAAATTAATGTACCCTAGAAGTCTCCAAATGTTTGGCTTGTAAACTGTATAAACCATTAAAATACAAGCAAAGACAGACAACATTACTGTGGTCTGAACAATATAACTATTGGAAATAAGAAATATATAACTATCAAACCTAATGATATTTCAGGCTTTAATATGTCTAAATGCACAATTTCTCTATTTTTAATTTTAAAAATCACCCAATGATGATAAACAGGACAACAGCAAACATTTAGTTCTTATGCCAGGTTGTGTTGAAAATGCTTTACATACATTAAGTCCATAAAGCAACCTATAAGGTAGGTTCTATTACTATCTCCGCTGTAACAGATAAGAAAACCAAGGCACCGAGAGAAGAAACCAAGGTCCACAATTCATCGATGGCAGAGCAAAACTTTATTTCAGACTGGTTTGTCTCCAAGATTCAGAATGACTTAGTTTCCTGTAGAATAGCTTTTTCAAATTTTACTGCTTCTAAAATTTTTTAAATTATGAGCCTGCCTTTCATTATGCCTTAAATACGGAACAAAGTTACTAATTCAAAACAAAAGCAATGCTTTAAAAACATTTTCAAATGAAAAATGTTCCTTAATTTCCTATGTCTTATGGTTTAACAAAAACAGCTTTCACTTTAAAAGTGCTGCCATTGAGAGGTAATAAAATCTATTAATATTTTAAAGTATAAAGAAACTTTAGATATTCATCAAGAAGATACTTAGCACTGCTAATCAAAGAAATTAGTTTTTCTGGTGTCAGACTGTCTCAAGAGATGACTATTAGGCAAGCATGCAAGGTCACACCTGTACCTACCCAAACCTCCCCAGCAATCCACCTGCCTCCAGCCTAAAATGAAGCAGCTGCATTATCAATGCTACCATCTTCCTGTTCTCTAGTTTCAGCTACCTTTCCCTTTCATTTCTGCTTTTAAGACTTTAGGCTCCTTTTTCTGCTTATAAAACAAGAATAATCAAAATCTTATGAATTGAGGGCAACTAGAGATGGAAGAACTTGTGAAGTGCAGTTTGGGCTGTGTATTTCCTCCTGTTCTCTGGCTGATGTTGCTGAAAAAGAGGAGTCTTACAAGACTCCGTAGCATGAAATCCTCAAAAGCAGAATTCCTCACCAAAAAGAGCACTGTAAAAGCTTTGAAGACTTTAGGAGAGGCCAGAAAATGGGTTGAACTGAAAATACTCTAAGGTTTGAGAAGTCCGGATAAAACATACATTAGGGTCCTTGAAAGCAAATACTCTCAAAGACAGAAGAGAGACCATCCACCCAGTAAAGGGAAAAAGCTACACAAAAAATCTTACTGGAAAAATTCAAAGCCTAGCACAAGATGGAGTTCAGACTGTTCCCAGGAGGTGGTTCAAGCCAAAGTTGAAGGAATAGTATCTCCTTTTCTATGAATTAAAAAACAGGGAAGATCAGCCCTGGCCTTTGTGTGAGAGGTGAAGACAGGTGAACTAGCAGGGATAGAGGCCCTAATACAGTAGTTTCCTATTGCCGCTTTAAAAATTGCCATAATCTTAGGGACTCAAAAGAACAATGCATTTATTATCTTACAGTTCTGGAGGTCACAAATCTAAAACACATCAGCAGGGTTGTGTTGCTTCTGGAGGCTCTGGGGCAGAATTCATTTCCTTACCTTTTCCAGCCTCTAAAGATTGCCTGAAGTTTTCCTTAGCTCATAGGCTTCCTTCTATCCTCAAAGCCAACAACCGCCTTACTCCAGCGTCTATTTCATTCCACACAGTACCTTCCCTGACTCTGACCCTCCTGAGGCTCTCCTATACAGATGGCTGTGATTGATTATATTTGACTCTCCTTGATGAGGATAGTCTTCCCAGCTGAAGATCCTTAATTTAATCACATTAACAAAGACCCTTGGGCCATGTAAGCTAATATATTCACAGGTTTGGGGGATTCAGACATGGATATCTTCAAGGGGTCCTTTAAACTGCCTACCATAGATACCAAGGATGGGTTTCAAACATAGCCTGTCTTGAAAGCAAATAAACGGTAAATGCCTTAAATAGGTTCACATTATGCAAGGGCAACAGGTTAATCCTATCCTAAACTCACCTCCTCCACAAAGTGTACACCTTGGGGTTCCTTTGGAACATAATTAAATAGTTTGCACACTATAAAACAGCAAAATGCCTGTGCTGTACCACACTGAATATGGTTAAGAAAGAAGAAAACAAAACAACTGCAATAGAAAAGGACATGACTTTTAAAAGCTTAATGTATAATAGAGGTAATCCTCTTCCTTCCCAGCTGTAGAAAATGACCCAGAAAAGCTCAATTAGAAACCATACAGGACCACAACTGAGACACTGTCTATTTTAGTATGTCTCTGAATGGCATCCACTTCAGCACATCCTTTAAGACATGAAAGCTAACATATATAGAGCAGCAGCAACAGTTCTAAGGACTTGATACACATTAACTCTGTTAACAGTCTCAACAACCATATGAGGTTAAGTGGTATTATCCTTCCCATTTTACAAATGAATAACACTATGGCACAGGGAAGTTAAGACATTTGTCCAGGGTCACACAGCTAGTAAGTGGCGGAACCAAGATTTGAACTCAAGCAGTCTCCAGGTAGTATAAGCATGGAACAAAGACTTTACAGGGTGAGAAACCAGGCTTAAATTCACAGTTCACTCCTAACTAGCAATATGAGTTTGGGCAAATTACTTACCTATAACCTTGCCTTTTTTTCCTGTAAAGTTGACTAGTAACACCTATAGTAAAGACAAAGTCAAGTACAGGGACCAATATATGGCAAAAATCTCAATAACAGACAGCTAGTATTATTATTTCTATCTTTCCAACATTACCTTGCTTCTTTCAAGGTTTTCATTACCTTACTTTTTTCAAGGTTTAATCACAATACCAAATCTTTTCAGTGCTCTGTTCAAAATTATAATAAAAACCAATCTCTCAATTTTTTAACATTCTCAAACATACATTAATAGTGTCCAAGGCCAACCATGTCCAAAGATTTTCAATAATAGGTCAGAAATCCATATATAACCAGGCTGCAATTTTAAAAATAATAACAATGAAATAAAGCCTACTCTGTTCGCAAACTAGAAATTTTCTACTAGTATCAAAACAGCATGGGAATGCAAGCTGGTGCAGCCACTCTGGAAAACAGTACAGAGGTTCCTCAAAAAACTAAAAATAGAACTACCCTACGACCCAGCAATTGCACTACTAGGCATCTATCCGAGGGATACAGGTGTGCTGTTTCAAAGGGACACATGCACCCCCATGTTTATAGCAGCACTATGCACTATCAACAATAGTCAAAGTATGGAAAGAGCCCAAATGTCCATCAATGGGTGAATGGATAAAAATATGTGGTATATATATATATATATATATATATATATATATATATACACACACACACATATATATACACAATGGAGTATTACTCAGCAATCAAAAAGAATGAAATCTTGACATTTGCAACTACATGGATGGAACTGGAGGGTATTATGCTAAGTGAAATTAGTCAGAGAAAGACAAATATCATATGACTTCACTCACATGAAAACTTTAAGAGACAAAACAGATGACCATAAGGCAAGGGAAACAAAAATAATATAAAAACAGGGAGGGGGACAAAACAGAAGAGACTTATAAATATGGAGAACAAACTGAGGGTTACTGGAGGGGATGTAGGAGGGGGGATGGGCTAAATGGGTAAGGGGCAGTAAGGAATCTACTCCTGAAATCATTGTTGCACTATATGCTAACTAATTTGGATGTAAGTTAAAAAAAAAATAAAATGAAATTATCAAATGAAAAAACAAACAAAAAACCAACAGCAGCATCAGAATTGTTTACTCAATGTTATTCACAGAACAATTCAGATTTTTCTAAGTCCAGAGCAAATAATTTATCAATTTGGAAAGCATTATTACCAACATCAGTATTTATTGGAATGAATGACTGATATATCTTCGGACACCTTTTCAACCCTGAACATATTAATTCAGCCTCTCTTTAGTAATTTACACGTAAGAGAGTCTCCTTTCACTAAGCAAAAGCATACCCACACATCTCCTAGAGTTCTGCCAAACTAAAAGAGCTGTCAGGGTAGTTGTGGCATTCATATCTTTTTTCCAAAAGTCCAGGGATCCCATGCCTTGTTGGTGGACACAGTTCACTTTCAACTCAATTAGAGCTTTCTGAAATAAAGTCATACTCATGGGGCAAACACTTGAAAATGCAGTTATACCCTGTGGACATCCCAAAAGAAGCCATATAAACTTAAAGTCTGATTTGTTCCCAAGAATAAAACCTGAACAAAATAAAAAACAAGAACATCTTTAGAAAGTATGACCCCATTTCTACCAAAGCTTTGAATTTCTTCAAAAACCTACGATTCTAGGACTGGAAATAATTTAGTCTGGACACCTGGATTTCTTAGAACAAATTAAAGATATTCCATTTTATTTTTCTTTCATTGTTCAATTCCAATGTAAACAGATGGTTCATCAAATCAGTAAGAAAGTATGATCCTGTGAGCCCCCAGAGTCCTAAAGTTGGGTTTTCCTATGCTTTTTAATTCCAGAAAGTCCTCGATCTGAAGAAGCAGTTCCATAAACCTACTGAAATAAAACAAAACTAAAATCCCTATAACCCAGTTTCTTCCAAAGAGTCCGTCAACAAGGAAATATTAAGGGCTACAATGTGAAGAAAATTCATAATCTTTGCCATTTCCTCCATCATATCAAGAAAACAAACTCGAGGGGCACCTGGGTGGCTCAGTCCATTAAACGTCCGACATTGGCTCAGGTCATGATCTCACAGTTCGTGGGTTTGAGCCTTGTGCATCAGGCTGTGGTGCACTGATAGGTCAGAGCCTGGGGCCTGCTTCGAATTCTGTGTCCCCCTCTCTCTCTGCCTCTCCCCAACTTGTGCTCTCTCTGTCTCAAAAATAAGTAAATAAACTTAAAAAACTAATTAATTAATTAAAAATCTTTAAAAATAAAGAAATCAAACTTGACTTGTAAAATTCAAAACTTAGCACAATCTCTCCTTAGCAGAGCAACTTTTAAGTTCTGCCTTAACTAATTCCAAACATTTTTCCTTCATAAGTGCAGTCTCAACTGTGACCAATATACATACTTTTTCACATTTCACCCCAACTCCCCAAATCCCTTTTTGGCATATAGTTATTAGGATCTGTTATAGCTATATCCCAACATTAGCACTAATTAGGTGAAAATGTTTCATTAGAAATATCAGGTAGGATTCACAGAAAGGTCAGACCGACTCTATCTGGCCTGAAAGTTTTTGTGGGGAAGTTCATGGTACATGCATAAGGCTTTATTCTAACTAGTTTCCTTTGTCTTCTATTACGTCTAGTCTAACCAGTGGCCTTTCTGCTAGCTTTGCTCTAGCCAAGTGACAAGGATTCCAATAACCTGGAAAGAGAAAATGTAAAACCTCAAATCTCTTGATGCCAAAAAGAAGCTCATGTTTTAAAACTAACAATTTAGAGCAACTTTCATCTCAGAAGATAAGGGAAATGTTTTATCTCTATATCGTATCTATAATGTAGTTAAACTTCGATTAATAAAAATCAATTGGGAATAAGATGTTTTGTTTAAACCTTAAGCAGATCTTTCAAGTGTTATTTTTTTAATCCAAAATCAATTAGTTTATTTCCATACCTCATTAAGATTTGTCTTAGATATAATGTAATCAATCACTGAACATATAATTCTAGATGTTATTTCATGTACTAATCTTCAAGGTTAGATAAATATATTTTTAAGATTTTTAAGATTTTTAAGATTAATTATTTAAGATTAGATAAATCTTAAAACTGGAAAGCAGAAAAAAATCTAGCTAACAAAAAATGTATTGAAGCTACTGATTATTAAATATCATTTCAAGGGGCACCTGGGTGGCTCAGTCGGTTGAGCATCCGACTTCGGCTCAGGTCATGATCTCACAGCTCATGAGTTCGAGCCCCGCATCGGGCTCTGTGCTGATAGCTCAGAGCCTGGAGCCCACTTCGGATTCTGTGTCTCCCTCTCTCTGTCCCTAACCCACTCGCATTCTGTCTCTGTCTCTCTCAAAAATAAACATTAAAGGGGCGCCTGGGTGGCGCAGTCGGTTAAGCGTCCGACTTCAGCCAGGTCACGATCTCACGGTCCGTGAGTTCGAGCCCCGCGTCGGGCTCTGGGCTGATGGCTCAGAGCCTGGAGCCTGTTTCCGATTCTGTGTCTCCCTCTCTCTCTGCCCCTCCCCCATTCATGCTCTGTCTCTCTCTGTCCCAAAAATAAATAAACGTTTAAAAAAAAAATAAATAAATAAATAAAATAAACATTAAATAAATAAATAAATAAATAATCATTTCAAGACATAAATGCAAAACAAAACAACATACCTGATTGAAAGATGAATCAC
Organism: Puma concolor; assembly: GCF_028749965.1. Classification (NCBI taxonomy): domain Eukaryota; kingdom Metazoa; phylum Chordata; class Mammalia; order Carnivora; family Felidae; genus Puma; species Puma concolor. The sequence goes on from NC_141671.1 coordinate 111,137,786, forward strand.
TATCAGAGCAATTGTCTGTGCAGTAACTGTTGCTCTTCTCCTTCTGGATTTTTTTCTGACTCTCTTGACTCCGTACCTCATCTTCTTCAAACTTGTTAATCATAGATTCCACCACTACCATCATGATGTTCTTCAGGGAATGCATCATTTCTTTGTATCTTTAAATTCAAAGCAGTCTTGGTAAGAAAAAGACTATTAGCACAAATTAAAACGCTCAGCTCAATTAAACTATCTTATTATTTTTTCTGTAAAGTCCCTTTAAAAGCACAATTTTAAAGAAAAAAAATGCAAGTCAGTTTTTCTTAAGGAACAAATGGCACAACAATTCATACAACAGAAATAAAAATTAATAGGAAATATAAAACATGTGTTATTCCCCAGGTTTCTTCATCTGATTACATGGACCAAGATAGTAAAATTAACAGAATCTAAGGCAAGATGTTCCAATGGTACGGATACCAGTAATTAGCAACAGTCAACTGTTATTATCATACTATCAAAACAGTCTATTTTACATGTCACTTTTATTCTTTGTTTTATTTCTACCCCTTTCTCTATTTTCCTCCCTTCCTCTATTTTCTTTCCTTCCCTTTTCCCTGCCTATACTTTATATCTATAGGCACCTATAGCCACCATTGAGACCTAAATAAGAGTTAAGCTATCAGTGGGTCCTTCAAAACAGAGACTAAAAAACCCACTGTCAGTAATGTTAAAAAAGGGATTCCTGAAATAGGTAAGAGTTTGAAACGGATGGCTTCTAAATCCCTTTTAGCTCCATGGGTCTGAAAATCTCAGAAAGAACTTATAAATAAATTTCTCTACTTATTAAGTGCAAACTCTCAAGCATCCACATTAATATTAGATTGAGATGCCCAAAACCCTAGAAATAGAATTTTAGAGCTAGATGAAACTATAAAAAAAAAAAAATCTAATCTAACCCTTTATTTTACAAATGAGGAATATGTGACCTGGACCATTGAAATTTCTACATTTAAAACAAAAAAGCCGTAAATATTTAAGTAAACATAGTGAATACAATACTAAATTTGGAATCAGAAAACCTGGATTACAATCCTGATGACTTTACATACCAGATTTGTCATCCCAGGTAAGTTTCATTTTCCTCAGTTATAAAATGTGACAAAAAGAATACAATCTAGCTGACCTATTTCACTTAGCTGTAGCAAAACATAAGAGTATGTATCTGAAAGTTCTTTGTAAATATAAAGTATGATACATATATTTATCATTTAATAATGAAAATACTTGAGGAAAATAGGCACAGAAACTTCCTCTTTCTTTATATTTCTGGTATATGGGTCATTGTAACTCCACAAATCAAAGGAAGAATAGGTGAGTTATTCTCATATTAAAGGATAAAACCATGCTGGGGGATTTGGATAGAAGACTAAGATTTTAAAATTTAGGGGCGCCTGGGTGGCGCAGTCGGTTAAGCGTCCGACTTCAACCAGGTCACGATCTCGTGGTCTGTGAGTTCGAGCCCCGCGTCAGGCTCTGGGCTGATGGCTCAGAGCCTGGAGCCTGTTTCCGATTCTGTGTCTCCCTCTCTCTCTGCCCCTCCCCCATTCATGCTCTGTCTATCTCTGTCCCAAAAATAAATAAACGTTGAAAAAAAATTTTTTTTAAATAAAAAAAAAAAAAAATTTAAAGGAGTTTTACGATCTATTTTAAATTATATGATACAAATTACATATTAAACATACGTAATTCTATACATAACTTAAAATATATTCTCATACATTTAATGATTTAGCAACATAATTTATGTAATATAGAACTAGAAGCAAATTTAATATAATACATAGTTATAGATGTATAGATTTTCAAAGCACCAGAAACTGAGAAAACACAAAAATATTAAATTAGATGGTAATAATTAGAAACAATATAGGAAGAAAACATGTACAGAAGAGAACTGTTACAGAGGTAAGAAAGAGTCCAGGGAAGATCCAAGTTTGAGGTAAGAGGATACAAAGAGCAAGAAAGAATCCTAAGACACTCATTAGACTAATTGGCAAAGTAGCTATAGGATAACAGAGAAGAGGCTCCAGCTTTCTCCTCTACACATTCTCAGCAGCAAGAAATAGGGAAACATAACAATGCCCTGGGAGCAATCAAGACCTATCCATCAAAAGCTGCTCTCTTCTTCCACAGTAAGTGGATTATAGCTGGACACAAGTCTAAACTACAGTCCCCAGACTCCTTTGCAGTTAGGTATAGCCATGTAAACGAGAGAAGTCCTGTCCCCTTAAAAATTACATACAATATGGTAATTTAATGAAGACATATAAAAGTAAAATCTCAATGATGTATAAGGTAAGATTAAGGGTAAGTAAGTAAAATCCACAGAAAATCTTTAAGTTTCATTTTAGACATGTTTCCTCCAGACCTGTTTGAAAATACCAACATGAATTCTTCTGCAAGAAGTATCAGCAAACTGTCCAGAGAAAAAAATAAGAATAATTCTTTTTATTCTTTTTAAAAATTTTAAGTAATCTCTCCACCAACATGGGGCTCAAACTCACAACCAAGAACTAGAATCACATGCTCTACCAACTGAGCCAGCCAGGCACCCCAAGAATAATAATTCTTAAGATTTAAACATCAAAAACAAACAAAAAAGCTAGAGAACCAGACCCTAAATATCAAATGAACTATATACTTAAATAGTAGCCACTGTTTAAGTTTTGGCCGTTTTGAAAACGCCAAAGAAAAACAAACACAGGATGGACTATGAACACTATTAAGAAGCCTCATTCAATACTCCAAGAAGTCAAAATAAGAAAAAGTTCTAAGAGGTAATGAATAAAAACCACATCAACTAACCCTGCAAATTTTACATGGTGAGTAGTTCTTACATATATGAGGAACCGATGATAGACCCTACAAATGAATTCTTTATTCTGTAAAACTCTATTTAAAAAATAAATATCGAGGAACCCAGGTGGCTCAGTTGGTTGACTGTCTGACTCTTGGTTTTCAGCTCAGATCATGATCCCAGGGTCGTAGGACTGAGCCCTGCGTAGGGCTCTGCACTAAACATGGAGCCTGCTTAATATTTTCTCTCTCTCCCTCTCCCTCTCTCTCTCTCTCTCTCTCTCTCCCGTTTGTGCTCTCTAATAAAAATAAATAAATATCAAAATGTTTAAGAAAATAATCTGTAATTATTACAGTAAAAATGCTGTTAATAAAAGTACTGTTGACTAATCATCAGTCCTAGGTAATTTCTGAAGAATCTCTCACACACACACACATACACAAGAAAGAAAACAAAAGAGAAGAAGGAAGGAAGGAAGGAAGGAAGGAAGGAAGGAAGGAAGGAAGGAAAAAAAGAAAGGAAGAAAGAAAGAAAGAAAGAAAGAAAGAAAGAAAGAAAGAAAGAAAGAAGAAGAAAGAAAGAAAGAAAGAAAGAAAGAAAGAAAGAAAGAAAGAAAGAAAGAAAATAATACTCTGCACAACTGAAAATCTTTCATCTATGGTTCACAAAGCAGAAGACAAACATTCATTAAGATATTTAACATCTTTATGAGGTAATTATTATTGTTTTAATTTTTACACATGGATGAACTAAAACACAAGAAAATTAAATGACTTACCCAGAGATAAAAAAATAATTTCCTAATAGTCCCATATAAAACTTTGCTTTTAATATGAAAATTCTTTCATTCTCTAATAAAATATTTTAATACTCCTTTTAGAGTAAGTTTTATAGTACTAACAGAAATAGATTATTAGAAATTATATTATCCAAAAATGAAGATGACTCTAGTGTTTGTTTTTTCTGCAAATCAAGAATTAGGAAATCTTGATCTGAATGGCTTTTACTTAATATATCTTAGTGCTTTGAACTTTATTAATTTATTGATAGGCATACACTGTTGCTTTGTTCAATAACAGATTTGTTTAGATAATATAATCAGTTGTCACAAAGAGAAAGAGGTTCTGTCCAATGTCATAAAGAGTTTAACTATTTAAAAATAAATCGTATTGGGGCGCCTGGGTGGCGCAGTCGGTTAAGCGTCCGACTTCAGCCAGGTCACGATCTCGCGGTCCGTGAGTTCGAGCCCCGCGTCGGGCTCTGGGCTGATGGCTCGGAGCCTGGAGCCTGTTTCCGATTCTGTGTCTCCCTCTCTCTCTGCCCCTCCCCCGTTCATGCTCTGTCTCTCTCTGTCCCAAAAATAAATAAACGTTGAAAAAAAAAAATTAAAAAAAAAAAAAAAAATAAAAAAAAATAAAAATAAATCGTATTTAATGCTTTAAAATACAATAGGTAACATAAGCTCAAGTATGTAATACAGTTTTTGTAATACTGGAAAGATGAGCCACATTCTAAGCTTCCATATCTGCCTTCAAACTGCAATAGGAAGTAAGGCCCAGCATGGAGAGAAACCAGAGTGCCAACAGCTCCTAGACACATCACATACAACCAAGCCCAGAGACTAGAATTAACAAAGCAAATGTCATATGTCCAAAGCATTACCAAAAATAAATTTGTGGGATCCAAATTTAAAAGATTTTACTATGTATAAAAATTCCATAAAATTTTTATTACAATAAAAAAAAATCATTGCCATCTAGCTTCAGAAGGCAATTTTTAATATTACCTAATACACTAGTTACCCTAAGAATTAAAAGCTAAAGAACAGAGCTACAACAAGTATGAATTACGGAGAAACTAGAAGGGGTACCTGGCTGGCCCAGTCAGAAGAGCATCCAACTCTTAATCTTGGGGATGGGCCCCACATTGGTGTAGAGATTACTTAAATAAAACTTAAAAAAAAATTTTTTAAAAGGAAAACCAGAAAACTATTTCTCCATGCTGCCCTTCATAGCCCTAAAATCTTCTGTTGTGTCACATTTCATGCTAGGGGTAAAGAAAAAAAACAGACCTTCAAATTGTCAATCATATGCCAAGGACTGAAACACTAAAATGTGGAATATCCAAGTAGCTGAGCTTACATATGAGAAGGAAACCCTAAACCATCTTTCATCTCAGTGACTGCTCTGTATTAAATTGCACTTTGAGTAAGAGTTAGGTATTTTGTCATGCTACCCACTACTCAAGAACCCAGAGTGCCTCCCTAATGCCTTTATATCATCCCAGTTACTACTCTATATTAAATTGTACTTTGAGAGTTAGACATTTTGTCATGCTGCCCCCTTCTCAAGAACCCAGAGTGCCTCCTTAATATCTTTGGTATCCATTTGGCTTCCATTTAAGGTTTCCATTCACCTGGCCAACTTTGAGCCTCACGACCTTTTTAGTCAAAAAGCCATTTCTTTGGGGGGGGAGGAGGAGGGGTTGTTTTTGGTTTTGTTTTTTAAAGTTTATTTATTTTGAGACAGAGAAAGAGAAAGAGAGAGAGAGAGAGAGAGAGAGCATGTTCAGGAATGGGAGTGGAGCCGAGTGAGAGAGAGACAGAATCCCAAGCAGGCTCTTTACTGTCAGCTCAGTGGCTGAATCAGGACTCGAACTCACAAACCACAAGATCATGACCTGAGCTGAAATCAAGAGTTGGGCTCTTAATCAAGTGAGCCACCCAGGCACCCGAAAAGGCATGGTTTTTAAAACACCAAATCGAACAGAAACTATATGGTTCTCATTCTCTGTCAGACCAGAAAGGCAGGCAAGCAAGGAACAATACACATGGAGAGCATTAGGGCTGAAGGTCAGACATGTATATACCACACAAATCCTACCCTAAGGAATCTATAATAGATTAGCAGGGAGTCAATAACACAAGTAACTAGAAAAAAAAAAAAAAAACCTAGAAAAAAATATATATGAATTCTTACAGGGCAACATATACCAAAAAGTGGTCCTAAAAGGGAAGTGAGAGAAAGACAGGCTCTACACTGGCCTCCAATATCAAACAACTGTACCTCTCTAAGCAAATCACTGAATTTGCCTCTCTGGGCCTGTAAATTAAGGACCTTAGAACAAATAATTTCCAAGGTATTTTCTAGCACTGATATCTTAAAGTTTTATGGAGTTAAAATTGATTTAACAAAAACTGAGCTCGTAAGTGACTAACGTACTTTTTTTAGTTTTTCCATGACTACTGTCCAGCCATGTTGCATGACCCCTTATTCAAGGGTTTGTCTCTAGTATCCATCCTCCCCCTCTTCTACGTAGTATTAGTTTAAAACTCGTCCCTCAAGTTTTCACTGTGGGCACATGGTCATCAGTTAGGTATTAAATTTCCCAGTCTCTGTTATAGGTAAGTTGGGCACATGACCATGTTTTAGCCAGTAGAAAGTGAGTAAATAAAGAATCTTGTTTTCTACCCTCCCTTCTCTTGTCCAGGCTGAAATCCTGTTGCGGAGTTAGTGTGGCTGCTCCAACTATGCAGATGAAGGCAATATTCAAGAACAGAGATTGGTAAAATACATATTCTGGACCTAAACTAACCTACCACTTGTTTTTGTAAAGTTTTATTAGAACATACACACACTCTTATTTACATAGTGTCTACGGTTGTATTATTACTACAACAGCTTGCAAAGCCTAAAATATTTATTATACAGCCTTTTACAGAAAAAGTTGACTAGCTCCTATCCCAGATATGATGGAACAATAGAATAGAAAGAACCTGGGGTCCCTAGATAAAGTCATTCAGAAAATTCACCTACCTTTGCTGCATTCATGTACTTCTGAACTGTTATATAAGAGGGAAAAAAAATTGCTTTCTTTGAGCCACTGCATTTTGGTGTCTATTTGTGATAACTGTTTAGTATATTCTAACTAACATCCTCTTCCTCCATATTTCCATGTGATCTTTTGCATATATCATGGCACTTACCATCCTGTATTGAAATTACCTATTTCAAATTTATTTTTCAGTCTAATGTTAGACTCCTAAAAACACTATGGATTATTTGGGGGTAGGAGGCATCTTATTTAACAGTATAGCCCCAAGATTTAAAACCTAACATACAGTAGTTACTTATTAAATGCATGTGATATATAATAAGGGAAAAGAAAAAATAATTTACTGCTCAAGTCAGAATTATGTCAAACATCAATAACATAAAATTGATTATAACGGCAAGAAACGATATCATTAATTCATCCAACAAATACCTATTATATACCTAACATTTGCTGGGCATTTTCAAGGCATTATGGACACAGAAATAGAAAAAATAAAATTATCTACTTTTTGAGAGTTTACATTCCAGTGGGGAGACAATGAAAATGAGCATAAAATACGCAAATACATATATTATCCCATATTAATCAGTGACGAAAGTTAAGAAGAAAAAAAAAGCAAGGTAAGAAAGAGAAAAAGTAAAAGGGAAAGGCCATTGTTTTATATAGAGAGATCAGGGAAGGCCTCTCTGGTAAGGAGACATGGAACTGAGACCTTAAAAAAGTAAAAGAGAATTAGAAACAAGCCAAGGATATTCCATCCCACCACTGCTCTTCAACATCCTATGGGAAGTCCTAGCTAATGAAATAAGACAAGAAAAGTAAAAAGGAAGCAAGATTGGAAAGGAAGAAATAAAACGTTTGTAGATGCCATGATCACCTATGCAGAAAACCTGAAAAAACTGACAATAAAATTCCTAGAATCAATAAACAATTATAGCAAAGTTGCAGGATACAAATTTAATATGCAAAAATCAATCACTTCTCTGTATACCATCAATGAACAAGTAGAATTGGGAATTTAAAACATACTATTTACATTAGTACCCCAAAAATGAAACACTTCGGTATAAACCCAACAAAATATATATAAGATCAGTATAAATAAAACTATAAGTTTCAATTGAAAGAAATCAAAGAAGAACTAAATAAACGGAGAAATAGTCCATGTTCATAGATTAGGACAATTCTATGTCAGGATGTAAATTCTTCTCAACTTCATCTATAAATCCAATGCAATCCCAATCAAAATCCCAGGAAGTTATTTAGTGAATATACACAAACTGATTCTAAAGCTTATACAAAGAGGCAAAAAAAGAAAAAACAGAATAGCTAGCACGATAGTGAAGGAGAAGAATGAAGATGGAGAACTAACACTACTCAACTTCAAGACTTGACTTTGAAACTATAAACCTAAGTAATCATACAGTGCAGTATTCACAAAAGAAAAGATAAGTAAATCTGTGGAACAGAGTAAGAGCCCAGAAGTACCCTTAAATATAATCAACTGATCTTTGACAAAGGAGCAAAAGCAATAAAATAAAACAAAAATAGTCTTTTAACAAATGGTGCTGGAACAACTGGACACCCACACACCAAAAAATCAATCTAGACATCTGCCTTACACCCTTCATAAAAACTAACTCATAATGGATCACAGACTTAAATGTAAAACACAAAACTATGAAGTTCTTAGAAGATAACATAGAAGGAAGTCTTAATGACCCTAGGTTTGGTGATGGCATTTTAGACATGACACCAAAGGCATGATCCATGAAATAGGTAACTGATAAGCTATACTTAATTAAAATGAAAATTAATATCTGCTCTGCAAAAGACACTGTCAAGATAATGCAAAGACAAGCTACAGACTTGGAGGAAATACTTGCAAACAACTTACTGATAAAGGACTATTATCTAAAGTACACACACACACACACACACACACACACACACACACCCCTCTCTTAAAACTCAACAATAAGATAACAATCTGATTAAAAAATGGGCCAAAGATCTTAACAGACATTTCACCAAAGAAGATATATAGATGACAAAATAAGTATATGAAAAGATACTCCACATCTTATGTCATCAGGGAAACACAAACTAAAACAACGAGATATTACTACACTACTATTAGATAACTACTATTATAACACCCAAAATCTGGAACATGGATATCAAATGCTGGTGAGTAAGTAAAGCAACAAGAAACCTCATACAACGTTGGGGGAATACAAAAGGGTACAACCACTTTGGAAGACAATTTTATAGTTTCTTACAAAACTATACATACTTACCACATGACCAGCAATCATGTTCCTTGGTATTTACCAAAGAAGTTGAAAACATGCCCACACAAAAACCTGCACACAATGTTTATTGTAGCTGTATTCATAATTGCCAAAATCTGGAAGCAACCAAGGTGTCTGATACATCCAGACAATGGGAGTATTACTTAGTGCTAGATATGAATAAGCTATCAAGCCATGAAAAGACATGGAGGAAACTTAAATGCATATTATTAAGCAAAAGAAGCCAATCTGAAAGGCTAAATAATATGTGTTTCCAACTATATTATATTCTGGAAAAGGCAAAACTGTGCAGACAATAAAAGGATCAGTGGTTGCCAGGGATTTGGAGGGGGAAGAATGAATAGGCAGAGCATAGAGGATTTTAGGGCGGTGAAATTACTGTGCATAATCCTATAATTGTGGATACATGCCGTTATAAATTTGTACAATTCCACAGAATGTACAACACTAAGACTAAGCCCTAATGTAAACCATCCCCCTAAGGGAGGGCTTTGCTTAGCTTTTTGAGAAAGAACAAGACCAGGGTGGCTGGAGCAGTGTGAGAGGGAATATGGTAAGAAATGAGGAAGGAGAGGGAACAGAAGGCTCATGTTTGGGGCTTCTGGGCTACACTCTGAATTTTACTTTGAATGAGATGAGAAGCCTTCACAGAATGCTGAGTGGACTCAAGTGGCAGGATCTGACTGATTGTTTTAAAGCATCATCCTAGCTGCTATGAAGGACATGGGTTAGGGGTGCTTTCAAAATGCCCTGCTGAGAGAAAATTGCTTTCAAGTATTATTGTGAACATACTCACTCTTTAGATTCCTGGGTTCTTTTAGTAACATGCTGTACAACTGTCTCATAGCCAGATTCTTCATCCTGATTCTGATTAGACATCCATTTTTCCATTTCTTCCTCAATCATGGACCCCAAAGTGTTATATATATGCTGTCTAAGATATTTCACAAATTCATAGCTAAAAAAAAAAATTAAAAAACAAATGCACTCAATATCATGAACTCACTTATTAACCATATCCAGAAGAAAATGTTAGCACAGAAAGATTTATGAAATACTCAGATTTCTTACCTTGAACCAGGATTAAATTTTTCATCCCAAATCATCAAGCCAATCTAGAATTATGTTGTTTTTTTCTGGGACATTGGCATTTTCCACACCCCATGCCCACTCACTCTATCAATCCACCTACTCATAGACACTTGTTAACATTTCCTACACATCCCTTGGCTTCATCACTTCCTCTTTTTTTTTTCTTTCCATTTCCATTGATCAGTGCAAAAGCACATCACCTCACGCAGACATTACTACAGCAGTCTTCTTGCTTGTCTTCTTTCATCCTCTTCCCTCTCATATTTATCCTGAACACTGTAGTCATCTTGGTCCTCAAAAGTCATGGATTTCATTATTTCTGAGTTAGAGCATTTCACTCATACCCAATAAATATTTCTTGTATTTAAAACTAATTATTGGCTATTTTCCAAATACAACTTCCTTGGCTTGGCATTTAAATACCTAATTAATCAAGCCCCTTAATTACTGCATCTCCACTTACATGAGGCCACACTCAGTTTTCTCCACAAACCGTCAAACATGTTGATTTGCATATAAGCAAGGAGGGACTTTTAAGTGACTACCATGTGTTAGACACTGCGCTAAGCACTTTATTAATATTGCTTTATTTACCACATGAGATAGGTAAATAGATGAGGACACAGACTGAAAAGTTAAAAAGCCTTATCAAATTCACCAACTAGTAATTCAGGTCAACCTTACTCCAAAACCAGTATCATTCCCACAACCCCACACTCTCCCAAAGATGCAAAAATTCCAAAACTATTTAAGAAATAAAATAAGAGGTTCTATAGTGTTCAACTGAAACTGGAAAGGAAAATTAATAAATGTAATACTCATATTTTTACTAATTTTTGTATTATTTACATTTCTTCCCTTTAGAGAGGTAAATCTATTACATTTTATTTTCTCAAAATAATAATTGGCATATTAAACTTAAAAATAAAATTTACTTAAAAGTTTAAGTTATTCATTGAAATTACTTTTAAACGTTTAATATTTATATTCAACGTTTAGCTAGTAACTTTTCTTTTTCTTAAGTTTATTTACTTATTTTGAGAGAGGAGGGAGAGAGAGAGAGAGAGAGAGAGAGAGAGAGTGCAGAGTGTGGGAGGGGCAGAGAGAGAGAGAGAGAGAATCCCACGCAGGCTCTGCACTGCCAGTGCAGAGCCAGATGTGGGGCTTGAACTCACAAACAGTGAAATCTCGACCTGAGCCAAAATCAAGATCAGATGTTTAACCGAGTGAGCCACCCAAGTGCCCTTAGCTAGTAACTTCTAAGCTTTAGGAAAATAGCTATTAAGAACAGAAGAGATAAACAAAGTGATTTTGTAAACATAATGACCTGCAGTGTTAGACCAAAATGACAAACACAAAGTTTCAGAAATATTCCAAGAAAAACAAAACCCAAAACTTACTGAATCACGTGTCCTAGAAAATAGCCTCTAATAATTATTCATGCAATTTTGAAGTTTTTGCCTCTTCTGGGGAGTCATCATTGCCTTACATCACTTGAAGACCTTCCCTTATACAAGCATAACTTCCCATCCATTTTAAATGCTAACTTATTTTTTGGCTTGTATATTTGTAATTATAAGCCAAATATTTGCATATTCTACACAAAATGGTAAAGACTTATATAAGCAAGAATTCAAAGATTAAGGTTTCAAGAGAATCTTTTAAAGATATTCTTAATTTTTTAACATTTGACAGTCCCTAAACTGCCTCCACAACTAGCTCTGAGACTAAAGTTGACAGATGTGCATGATGTGATCTGAAGAGCAAAAAATACGTGTATTCTCCACCACAACCATTCCACCACCACAAACCCTCTAAAGAATCAGAATATCTGAAATTCCAATACCATAAATGTATCATTGCTGTATTGAAAATGTCCTTGTAGGGGTGCCTGGCTGTCTCAGTCAGTGGACCATGCAACTCCTGATCTCTTGATCTCTTGATTTTTAGTTTGAGCCCCACATTGAGTATAGAGATTACTTAAAAATCAAATCTTAAAAAAATAAAATAAAATAAAAAAATAAAATGTCCTTGTAAATGAAAAAGGATCCAGGAATAAATAATCTCTTGAGCCCAATCAGTCTGAGCTCACAGCCAGCCAGAGAAAATTGAATGTGGAACAAAGTGCAAAAAGATAAACAGTCCCTAAAAACAATCTTGATCCTCCTCATAATCCTGCCCTAGGCTAATCAGACACACCAGTTTTCCTTCACATCTCTAAGACACTCAGTGGGAAACAAAACATGGGGCAAGCTGGAGTTAATTCTCTGAAACTAAAGGAAGGGCCTCTCTGAAGATGAATTCTACAACTCACCATCAACATTTACTACAGAAAAGTGAATTATTCCTTAGTTTTATCAGTCCCGTTTCTCTGCCACAAATCAAGCAATTAGGAGAAATGAATACTTAACTAATATAAATTTTGTGCTTGCTTTGTTTAAAGCCCAAACTGTAAGCAAGTAGGTTATGATATTTTTATAACTAAGGCAGTGAGGAAATACAAGGAAAGCCCATTAATACAATGTATTCAAGAAAGTTAACAGAATACCACTCTAAAATAAAAGACACATCAAAAACAAAAACAAAAACAAAAACAAAACAAAACCTCCCCACTATTTATCACCATCTATATAATATAGCAAACATGCTGAGAAAAAGTTTAAACCTCCTCTTTGGGAACTTGAATAACCACATACTTTTTTTAAATGACATCACTTTTATCTGTGGCCACAGTAGTATCTCCCAGAAGACTCCATTCAAAATATTTCAAGGTTTTGGTTCATCTTCCAAATTAAACGAACCCAAGAACCCCCAAATTAAATATTCCCTAATGGGTTATTGCTCTTTTAAGAAAAAAAAAAAAAATCTCCAGGGAAGATAAGGCCTTCTATCATGGGAGCACTACCAGGCTGCCTAAAGCCCTTTGGATGCTCTACTAACTCAAAGATTATTGGAAAACTCTCAAGCTTCCAATCTTAAATTAGTAAATAGAGTCATTTCTGCAAGTAGACCTTTCTACTCTGGGTAAGAAAAATCCAAGTCTTCAAATTCTCACATGACAATTCATTTTGTGTTGGTTCTTTTACTATCTGAATTCATGGCAATACCCCATAAAATCCTACAAGGAATACTATTCTTCTACAGTAGTGCCCAGGATAGAGAATTATTATTGCTATGGGCTGGGAGATACCATAATACTTAATACATTTAATTATTATGTACTTAATCATAAAATTAAGTACTATGTTGCTTTCACTATAATCCTCATAGTATTGGTGCCATCCAGTTGCTCTTATGAAGTCTTCATCTAATCTAAAAGATTGATGATAACCACAGCTTTTTAAATCAACCCATTGCATCATTTTTAGAAATTATTCTGGTGTAGCTATATTCATATTTTGTATAAAAGCAAAAGCCCTGGATGCACAAGAGACTTTCGAAAGGTCCCATACTTATAACAGGGATTACAAACTCAGTGTCACTGGGGGTAGACAGGTAAACTAAAGCCAGCCACGTGTAAGAGAGAAAAGGAAGAGGTGGTGGTGAAATAAAAGGATGTGTCTCAGCTAAAAGGAAGAGCTTCCACATGGCTTTAGCCACTTACTGCCACTTAGGACTATTACAGCCTGATGTGGATTTTTCAATGTTTTAATAGAAGCCAGAAAACTACCTTATGTGCTATCTCCCAATTTTTAAATGTTACTATTTTTTAAAACCAAGCCAAAGAAACACATCCATAGACCCAATATGGCCTGCAGAATGCCAGTTTGACCTTTCACCATCCATTCATACAAGTATTATAAACAACATAAAATCCTTACCACTAAAGATACTGGTGAATCATCTCTATGTTTAAAATTTCTATTTAAGAAATGTAAAACTTCCCTCAAAAAAAAAAAAAATGTACATACTTAATAACTTATGTTAGAAGATCCTTACTAGGCTTAATTAAAGCAATTCTGCTACAATTTAAGTCCTTTCCTCTCAGAATTAGTTTTAGCAAACTCCTTTAACATTTTCAGATTAATATACTCTAATTGCACAGGAAAGACCAAGACTACAATATTATGGGAATAATACCTCTTTGCCATGGACTACAATAAATACAACTTCCATTCATTTGTATTTTAACTGAAGTCTATTAATATTTCTTTCTTGGTCATTTTAAAATATTCTAGGGAGTGCCTGGATGGCTCAATTAAGCGTCCAACTTTAGCTCAGGTAATGATCTCAGTTCAGGAGTTCAAGTCCCACATCAGGCTCTCTGCTGTCAGCACAGAGCCTGCTTCAAGTCCCCTGTCCCCCTTTATCTCCCCCTCTTCAGCCTGTGTATGCTCTCTCTCAAAAATAAATAAACATTAAAAAAATAATTTAAATTTTCTAATAACAAAGTTTCTTCTTTTTTAAAGGACATGATCTATACAATTAGTAAATAATTTTATCTTTAGAACTCTACAAATCCCTTTGTTTCAGGCTTAAGTTCTAAATCTTACACTGGTCAATCTTGTAACCTTAGACAAAACACATGACCTTGCTAAATGTCAGTTCCCACTACATAACAATAATGATAATCCCAATGCAAAAACTGTTGTCTATTACACATAGCTATACTTTGACACTTTTCAAACCAAATGTACTATACATGTTTGACTAACCTTATTTGTTACCATAAAAGTAATTTAATGAGAAAAAATAAACATTTGGTTTCAAAGACGCTATCACCAAGTGAATGCAAAGTATCTTTTTCCAAATATTCCTCAAAGAAGGACATTAAAAACCTGAGTCAGGCATTTGCTACTAAGGAAAAATATGTTCACCTCACTACATTTCAGAAGCAGCTCAATTAAAATAGCAATGAACCTCATCACTTTGCTTTACTACTGGCAAATATGATATTTTTTACATTTATGTCAGAAAATTTACAAAGTTGAGTAAAAGAACATTCACTTTTTTCCATTTTGTTCTCCAGCTTTATTACCTAGATTTTTCCAAGAAAACTTAATTATTTCTTTCATGATGAATTTCTGACATGTTCAAAATGTCTATACCAAAATATGCACTGATACACAGATTACTATTACAACATAAGAACATAAAAAAACTAGTACAAGTTTGTTTCAAGACATCATTCTCTTAGTTATTTAGATAAGCAAGAAATTTTTCAACCATATATAGAAAAAATTATCAGTATTGGTATGTTTTAAAAAGAGACTTTATTAGAGTAAGTTATGAATTATAACGCTGATATTTGGAATTCTTATTTCAGAATCAAAAGATTTATTATATAACCAACCTAACTTTATATATCACATTAGTATATAAAAGATTATGTAATAGAGGGGCGCCTGGGTGGCTCAGTCGGTTAAGTGTCTGACTTCGGCTCAGGTCATGATCTCACAGTTTGTGAGTTCGAGCCCCACGTCGGGCTCTGTGCTGACAGCTCGGAGCCTGGAGCCTGCTTCGGATTCTGTGTCTCCCTCTCTCTCTGCCCCCTCCCCTGCTTGTGCTCTGTCTCTCAAACATAAATAAATGTTAAAAAAAATTTTTTTTAAAGGTTATGCAATAGAACGAACAAGCTTTACATCACGTACAAACTTTTAGGTCAAAGAATAGGCTTCTGAGTCATGATAAACAATTACTAGAAATGCATTCATTAATTATGGAAGCACGCATGTAATTCTTAGTCATTTCTCTATACATGGATATCACTTTACACAATGGAGGTTTTCTTGAAGGTACCATTTAAATGGATTTCACAGATTTAAAAAATCAGTGGTACATTCTTCTATAAAACAAAAAATAAACCTAAATCAACAAATTATTACTGTGTTCCCTCTGTATCAAACCAAAAATATACTGGATGTGAGGGTTACAAAACTGAGCATTTGCATTAGAGACTCTTATAATCATCACAGTTGATAATTACTAAAATAAATACACACACACACACACACACACACACACACCACAATTCTTGTGTCAATGCAAGTAAATATGCTCTAACTCTGTGGTTCTCAACCCTGGCTGCACGTTACAATTCTCCACGTTCTCAACCCTAGAGAGCTTTTTGAAAATCACTACGGCCCAGACTCTACCACTCCCCCTCTGCCAAGCTGCTCAGGAAATTTTGATTCATTCATGATGAGGCCCAAGCATCAGTATTTTTTTACATGGGGCCCACCTGATTCTAGCGTAGCCAAGAGTGAAAACCAGGGCCAGTTTGGTTTCTGGGAATCTACACAACACATGCACACATAATGAAAGCAATATCCTCATCCCTACCTCTCCTCCCCTCCCACAGCCCTCAAATCCTTGCTGCCACTTTCAAAGACAGAGAGGGAAAGTTTGGATATTTTAAAGAATTTGTACAGTTTAAGGCAGAAAAATAGAAGATGCTATACAAAGCAGAGATAGTAGTTTAGGGAAGCTGCCCATTGGGGCAAACCCCCAGATAGGGCTATACTGTCTACATGATGGTTTTCCCCAAGTGACTGCAATTTCTCCCACTTTAATTTTTTATAGTACCTAAAATTCCATCATGTATGGACTCAACTGTCTTAAATATCTTCATACAAAAATACAATAGCCTAAAGACACCAGTTCCCCCATAAGTCTCTTTAATAAAATTGTCCTTGTCAATACCAGGACAACATTGGGTGGATTTAAGAAACCAATGTTCTGATAGTGGAGAAGGGAAGGTAGATAATTCTGAAGTAGGAAACACTTTTGGAAGCAATACATACCTAAGTGACTTAACGTACAATGTCAAGGAGAGTTAGGTCAGTGAAAACAAAGACCAAGTATAACTGTACTAACTGACCTTTAATATCCGACTGAATTGTAAGAGTCTATGAAAATACCAAAGACAAGCAAGTCCTCCTCTTTTTCTCTCCTACATAAAGAGTTCCTTCCTCCTAAGGCACAGATCTCGGGTTAATGCAGCTAACACATGACTTTTAGCATCTATGCTTTTAAGACTACAAGCTACTTAAAATACTTTTAGGATTATATGGAGAACAAACAGAGGGTTACTGGAGGGTTTGTGAGAGGGGGGATGGGCTAAATGGGTAAGGGGCATTAAGGAATCTACTCCTGAAATCATTGTTGCACTATACGCTAACTTAGATGTAAATTCAAATAAATAAATAGATAGATAGATAGATAGATAGATGCAAAAAAAAAAAATACTTTGAGGATTATAAATCTTACTTTTAAAACTACAAACTAGTTATAATTTGAGAGTGTCTGGATTTTTTTAGGTAGGCCAAAAGTAAATCTCTTTAGTAAACAGTGAACATTAAGTATGAATGGTAATCAGCAGGCATTTAATCTAATGCACTGCAAAAAAGCAAATTACTTTATTACAACAGTCATTAAACTACTAAGAGGAACAACAATGACCTAACTTAAACTTGAAAAGCATTCTAAAATTGAAGCAGCTAAAGCAATACAGGTAAACATTTACATTGAAGAAAAAAAGAAAAAAAGCTGCATATTAATGAGGTAACCATTCATCACAAAAGTTTTAAAAATTTTTCCAAGAAAAGAAATAAACAGCAGAAACTTTAAAACCATAAAACATATACATAATACAAAGGAGAAACAAAGCCAATAGCTGGTTTTTTTAAAAGACTAAAAGAAACCCCTAGAAGAACAGAAGAGGGAAGGCACAAATCAAAGAGAAGAATAAAAAGGGGGATATATAGCTATAGATATTAAAAATATTTAAAAACTACAGGATTTTAATGAAAAACTTTTTACCAATACATTTGAAAATCTAGACAAAATGCACAAATGCCAAGAATATGATCCTAGCAAAAACTGACATAATAATTTACAAAGTATTTAAACAACTGCTTGTATGTGAAATAAAAACCAGAAATGAAACCCCAAACTTCATGCCTCATGTGGATTTGTGTGAGGTGAACTTGTATTCCATGAGTTTATAAAACATTATTAATTAAACCTTAATTTGAGAAAATTGCAATTATTCCATAGTCTGTTGTTTAAGTAATAAATCAATAGTTAACCAATAAAAGCTGTTCTGTAAAGTCTCCCAAAATAAATATGATCACAAATAACAGCTATTTGTAGTGGATTCAATTAAGAAATAAACAGGAAAATAATGGAAATACGAAGAAACTTTATGTATAACCATAAATACCAATGAAATCAGTAACTATATTAACAAGAATTCCTTACTTTTGAAAACTCCCTTGAGAATCTGGTGAAAACTATAAATACTCCCCCTATAAAACTGCAAGTAAAAACAAACTTTTACATTAAAGGGCTCAAAAAACCAACTATGCGCATAAAGTAAATGAGTACGAGTTCCAGATAAATAGAATTTCAGAGTCAGTAAAGGTAACATAAAAAAAATTTTTTTAAAACATCTCTGTGAGATCAAAATGAAATACAACCACTGAATTTAAAATACTGCTACCAATAATAATTAATTGGGTTCCTGCAAGAAAACGTTTCAATGGAGAGGATTAATTTAAATTAAATGAACCAAAACAAAACAAAAAAAAGGTCTCTAAAGAAACGTAACCTTCAAGATATATCTCAAGTGGTACCTCTCTCATTAAACTATTTCTACTGCTCGCAAACCCAGAGTACTCTGTAGCTCTTCTACAGCACTTATATTTTTGACATGTATCACAGACATTTGAGTATGTGCCTTATCCCTTCACAGGAAAACTATTCGATAGGAAGTTAACAATCTAACGTCAGTATTCCTACAGTGCTCAGAATGGGGAATTGGGGCAGCCACTGAAATACCAGATCAGCCAAGGAACAGAGATCTTGGGAACTCATTGCTTTAGGCCAATGTGACAGGCACAGTGACAAGAATCCTTTGAAATAACAGAATTCCTCTTAGAAAAACATGAACAATTTTCAATTATTGTTACTGTGTTGCCCATGAGGAAAAACGAAGAATTAGGATATGTTGGTTGTGGCAGCAGAAACACAAAGGAGACAGAAGCTTTGGAAAGTAAGTAAAGAATAAATAATACATAAATTCGATATGTGTAAATAAACGAAAAAAAATGAACCTCAAACTTGGGCGCTATGTTAACAACAATAATCAAATAAACATTCTTTAACTACACTTTGACCCTTTCTGGATCAGCTGGTTTGTTTGCTTAAGACATCAAAAGCTATTTTACTTGTGAAAATTTTCATCAGTTTCCTCCAGATGTAAGAGGATTTCCTCGGCGCACTCCAGAGAGGGGGCACCCGTGATCTTCTCTTTTACGCTCTGGAACAACTGCCTCAGCATCGTCTGCATCACCACCTCGTCCTCGCCAGAGAAATGGGCCATCCTCTGCAAGAATCAAACACCCACGCCCATTACTCCAGGTCGGCGCCAATGCCGCGCACTGCGCACGCGCGCTCCCACCCCACCCAGGCCAGTGCGCTACGCCGTTCCCCGGGAGACCGCGGCAAGCGCTTGGGGGTGGTTCCTCGGCTGCCTGCGCGTCTTTCCGGGAAACAAGTCACCTTTCTTTGGGGAAGCACGGGTCCTCAAGGACCCGCCTTATGTACTTGTCGTTGCCGGCCTTCCGTACGAACAGAGTTCAAGTTGTCACCACTAACCGCAAAAAAGACAGCCCGGAAGGTTTTGATGGGTGGGCCTGACGGCGGGACGTCTGCGGGACGTGTGACGTCATCACGTTGACGTGACTTCCTGAGTGGGAGGGAGTGCCCCTTAGAGACCTGCCCGGCACCTATGGGAAGTTTCAGGTGTGCTCGCTGTCCCTCGCCATGTGTTTGTAGAAGGGAGGGAATGGAGAACGAAGAGTCCGAATTCAGTAAAAGTGAAACTGAAAGTAGCTTGAAAAGTTTTTAACTACGTGAATGGTATTGAAATGTTACACTGTTGTTTTTCTCTAACAGTCAACATCTGTTGACTCCTACTCCTTAACCAAGCACCTTGCTAGGAACTATGAGAAGATGCCCTCATAATCAGACAGACACACCCCCAAAAATCAACGTTTACACCGTTAAGTGTGATTAAGTGTTACGTTAGAGAAATGCTCCAGGTAGGTGTTGTGGAAACCAATCCCCTTTTAACCCAATAGAAGAGGCAAGGAAAGAAGCGAAGAAAGAGGCATTAACATTCAGGTGCTCGAGTTGGTAGGCTGGAAAGAGGAGGTGAAGAGGCTACAGAAGCAAATCGGCCACTATTGAAAGGGTCATATTTGGCACGTTTACAGGAGAGAGATTAATCTTGGAAGTAGTAGGACACAGTTGGATTCCATAGTGACACCATGAGATATGTATATGAGGATCACTGTGCAGGAAGATGCAGTGTATAATAATAGACCTTCATCCAGTTTCCAATCCAGATAAATCCTCAGACCATGGTCATGTCCAAGCTAAGGAGCCAACCCAACAAAGTTTAGAATCAGATCCTGGTGTCTATGGAATAGTCAGTCCCAAGCCATTGATGGGTGGTTTAATGTAGATAAATTCTACCTTATCTGGCTTAAATTTTACTCTCCTGGTAACATCCAATATTCTTCACATGTTAGCCAGGATCAGTGATTCCTTTGATGTCTATGCTGTTACTTACAAGAGTAGAAGTATGATATATCCTTGCCAACTCTGACAGCATGTTTCTTAGTAAAATGAATGCTTAATCTTGATTGTCTCACTACTACATTAGGAAAGAAACATACTAGCAGAGTAAACAAACTGTATTTGTCAGTGAAGCTATCTAGTATTATATGTGCATGTGTATGTGTGTGCACATTCGTAGAATCACCAATAATGCAACCAGCTCCATGTTCAGATTAACACAGATGAGTTGTACCGGCACCTCAAACATCAAGATTAACATAGCTATTAGTGGTGGGATTTTTCTGAAATGTAAGCTATTACTGTTAAAATTCAGAGCAAAAAAATACTAGCTTTATTTTATTTAGTTGTTGCATTCCTAGGAAATTCAGTGTGTTAAAACTGTGCCAAATATTTTTATATAAATGGAATTAGTTCCTACACTCAAATACATATCAAGAGTTTTTTTCATCTACTTTGCATGTCCATCAGGATCATTGAAAGTCATAAGGAACCAGAACAATTCTTTTGTGTGGGAGATTGTCCTGTGTGTAATTCCAGATGTTCAACATCCATGGCTCACACTACAAATGCCAGTAAGTACCATCTAATCATGTGATAACAAAATGTCCCCACATATTTATAAAATGCCTTCTTGGGAAACAGGGATGATTTGAACCACAGATTGAGAACCACTGTTCCAAAGGATATAACTTAGGAGAAAGAAAAACAACCTTAATAGAATACCTGAGATGCAAGAAGGAAAGATAGCCAAACAGCAAGTGAGCATAGTAATGTATTTAAGCAAATCTCAATAAATATTGTCTGTGTAAAATAATAATAATATATAATATTCTAATTTGTGAATGTATAAATTCATAGCCCTAAAATACTGTAAACAACCATGTGTAAGTAGGAAGTGTAATGATAGGTTGAAGTATTCTGAAATTCTTATATTTTTCTTTTTTTAATGTTTACTTATTTTTGAGAGAGAGAGAGAGAGAGAGCAAGGGAGGGGCAGAGAGAAAGGGGACAGAGGATCTGAAGCAAGCTCCGTGCTGAGAGCAGAGACTCCGATGTGCGGCTCAAACTCATGAACCAAGAGATCATGACCTGAGCCAAGGAAACTTAACCAACTGAGCCACCCAGGTGCCCTTATATTCTTCTAAATGGAGTTTAAGATATTGAACTTGGTCATATGGGCATGGTAAATTTTCAAATGTAACCATTAAAAAATTAGAAATAGAGAATTTAAATTCAAAAAATGGAAGGAAAAAATGAAATAAGTAGAGAAAAGCAGAAGCCTCAATCTCTTAAAAAAGTCAAGAAAGTAAACAGAAGCATAAGAAAAATAGGAAAAATTAAAATGTACAAAGAAAAATGATAGAAAAAGTCCAAAATACTGATACATTTAAATAAATTTAGCCCTTCTCTTATAGGAACTGTCAGACTGGATTTTAAAATAACCAACTATATGCTATTTATCAAAACCCTAAAAACAGAAAAGTTAAAACCAAAAAGGTGGGGAAATATAAACCAGATGAATATTATCTAAAAGAAAGCTGTTGAAGCTATATTTGTGTCAGCAAAAATACAGCTTAAGAAAAAGATGTTAGGGACATAGCATGCCACTTCACAAACATTATTTAGTTCAGTGGAAGATAAAATTTTGAACTTTAAGCAAAATTCTTAATCTCTCCAAGGGTCTTTAATATTTTCCAGTCAATATTTTAATATTGAATAGGAAGCACTTCGAAATTGAATACCTAAGATTTATTTTTTAGGTTTGGTTTTGCAGATTGTTAAGGAACAAAGAAAACACAATTGCGTCAGGAAAGTTTGCATGTATGAAGAACTGAAATATCATTTGTTATTGTTAAAGATGCAAAAACCTCTGAAGATATCAAAAAACGGTTGTAGCAAACTAATTACCTTGTTGTCCATACTATAATAACCCTATCATTTTTATGACTCAGTTTGTCTCTTTCTTTATCATCTCTGCTTCTACTGCTTCTGACCATCTTTCTTAAAGCCACCTGCATTAAAATTCCCTAAGACTCTACAGGATGCCTTGATGCACAGCCCTTTAAGACAAAGCATTTATTCCTTCATATCCTTGGAGCATTGACTGCTAATATTTTACATCTGAGTCCCTCTTCAGGCATTGCCCTGGAAGAAGGAAGTGGTCATGCTCAAAGTTATGCTCTCTACCTGAGGAAGGCTCATGTATGATGACTGGTCACTGTGGTATCTAATGAGCCATCCTTTTTGTCTCAATTGGAACAACTCTGAAGCATCCCAGTCTCAAAACTCCTCAGATGATTCTGAAGCCTCTGTTCTGAGGGCATTACAGTTGAACTTATTTCTAATTTTGCCTCCTAAACTTCTACCAGATATTGTCTCCAAGAATACACACTAATAAATCTACTACATAAAAATCTCAGCTTCTTGGAGTCTGTTTCCAAAGGAATGCTATCTACTACAGAACCTAACTTGATCAATTAGATATTATCCCATTATCCAATACATATTGTTCCTAATAGAATGAGTTTCTGATGATGGCATAAACTGCTGGTCTTCCTTGTACCTGTGGAATTTTGCCAAGGCACTGATGTTGTTCCAAACATACATGGCCACAGTAGCAATGTTAATTACCTAAAACATGGTTTTTATATGTTTGCTTTAACTAGACTATGGGCATAAAAGGTGCTTTAACTAGACTGTGGGCATAGAAAGTGCTTAGAACTCATGGACTTGCAAAAAGATAAAAGACTAACTGAGGCCTGCAATTTGAGGACAGTGTTCGGTAACTACAAAGTATTAATATCATTGTTGCCCATTTCCACAGCTCTGAATTGAATATTTTCATAGAACTTGGTCAGATTCAACTTATATAGTCTAATAAGAAAGTAAAGCATTTCAAATTTTCTAAGTCTTGAAATTGGTTCTTTTTTTCTCTGGACAATAAATCAGAGTGAAATGAGAATATAAACTTCTAACATCATTATTAAAGCCTTCTCTATATCTGGGATTTCCCATTTCAGAGTGGACTTTGCTTTTCCCCAGAGGGATATTGTCATTTGATATGAAAACCAAAGTCTTACTGATGAAAAATTCTTCCAAAAGTCTCACATGGCATTTGGCCATTTACCCAAAATGTACGTGTTTTAGAATGAGGATATTCTCCAATGTCTGGATAAAGAATTTGAATTAGTATAGGTATCTATTTTTCCCTTTATACAAAGTTCATGTACTGATCCCACCTAACTTGGCCTAAAGAATATTCTGATTTGGCTTCTGAGCTATGGCCCTATCCTGTCTATCAATTCTTCTTTTAACAGTAGTGAGCAAGACAAGAAGCTCACTCTTCTGAAAGCAAGGTTACAATACATTCACTCTCAAGTATAACTGAATTTTGCTTTTGAAGATTTGATTTAATACAGCTTTTAAGTACTTTACTCAACTCTGTGTTTTAAGAGCATATTACCAGCCCACAGCCAGCAGTCTTTTTATATAAGAATGGTAGATGAGTGGGGCACTTGGGTGGCTCAGTCGGTAAAGTGTCCGACTTTGGCTCAGGTCATGATCTCACGGTTCGTGAGTTTGAGCCCTGCGTCGAGTTCTGTGCTGACAGCTCAGAGCCTGGAGCCTGCTTCGGATTCTGTGTCTCCCTCTCTCTCTTCCCCTCCCCTGCTCACACTCTGTCTCTCCCTTTCTCTCAAAAATAAACATAAAAATTTTTAAAAAATGGTAGATGAATTACTCTAAGTCATTCCTATAAATATATGGCATATGTTTATAGGAATCATACCTGTTAATAGAGTAACATGCAGTCATTTTCAGACTTGGCCTCAAACTTCAAAGTCCACGTATGTCTTGTATTTAGGTTACAATATAAGCCACTGTAAAGAAATGGGGGGAAGCAAAAATATAGTAGCGAAAGAAAGAAAGAAAGAAAGAAAGAAAGAAAGAAAGAAAGAAAGAAAGAAATAGAGAGAGAGAGAGAAAGAAAGAAAAAGAAAGAAAGAAAGAAAGAAAGAAAGAAAGAAAGAAAGAAAGAAAGAAAGAAAAGGAAGGAAGGAAGGAAGGAAGGAAGGAAGGAAGGAAGGAAGGAAGGAAGGAAGGAAGGAAGAAAGGCTTATTTACCTCTTACGTTGCTATCTAAATATAGTAGTTCCCAGGCTAGTAGAGCAGCTTTGACATCATCAACAAGAATTTTTCATCTTTGGACCCAAGGTGGCTTCTCTACCTTCATGACCACACCTGTTTCTCAGCCAGTAGAGAAGAGAAACGGGCAAGGGCATCACCAGAAAGTGTCATAAATCACTTCTATTTACATCTCATTAGCCAAGATTCAGTTACATGAACACTGGTAGCTGCGGCAAAGCTAAGAAATGAAGTCTTGGCCTGGATAAGAAAAACTAGGATCTTCAGTTACAAAGAGAAGAAAGGAGAATGGGTGTTGGTGGATAGCTAGCAGTCTCTGCCACATATTGCTATGGTAATACTGTCCTGACTTTCCAAGTTGTATACATTTTTAGTAAAGGGATAAATCAGTCATGATTCAGGTCAGGAAACAGAAAACCACTCTAGGTATTTTAAGAAACGCAGGTATTTAGGAGTTTACAAAAATACTAGAAAGGCAAGAGAAGACTTTAATCTGAGACTCCAGAAATTCTTAGAGCACTACAAAACTGAGCCTGCAATAGAAATATTACTTCTGAGCTACCATGGAACTATTGAATTTGTGAACACAAAGTGACAGCCAAATTCAGGGATAGGAGACGTAAGTCTGGAAGCCTCTGCAATCAGCAGAAATATCCATCTAATCCCAGAGCCATTTACTGGGCACTGAAATATGGCCACCATCTCCAATGAAGTTGTTTCAAACACATAGGAAGCTGGAGATAAGATCATGAAATACTACTACAGAAAATGTCACATTTCTAAGACCATGTTTACCACCATATATATAACCGAGACAAGACATAAAACATTCTCCTTCCAATTTGTGCAAGTGCACTTAATTGCCGAACCTAATGCACATCCAGAACACAAGGTGCAAAGGGGTCTAAAAATGTCATCGATAGTGCAACAGCTTTTATAGAATAGAAAGGCACAGTAGGAATGTGGGTTTGAAGATGATCAAGCCAATCTACAGTACCTACTATTGTGGCAAATAACACCATATATTCTGGAAAAGAAGTTGATCAGCCATGGACACTGCTGATCAAGAACCCAGTTTAAACTTCCACAACTGACTGACTGCTTGAATATTTTTTGTACTTATTCAACTAGTCAGATTCTGCCTATAAGTCATAAACTTTCACCTTTGACATTGATGTCTCATCTTCTTACATACCTATAACTACCTACTTTTAAAAATTATTTTAGGGGCACCTGGGCGGCTCAGTCGGTTAAGTGTCCGACTTGCGCTCAGGTCATGATCTTGTGGTTTATGAGTTCGAGTCCATGTCAGGCTCTGTGCTGACAGCTCAGAGCCTGAAGCCTGCTTCGGATTCTGTGTCTCCCTCTCTCTGCCCCTCCCCTGCTTATGTTCTGTCTCCCTCTGTCTCAAAAAATGAATGAATGAATAAATAAATAAATAAATAAATAAATAAATAAATAAATAAAAATTATTTTAGAGTATGCTAAACAAATAATGAATTATATCATTCATAGAGTATTCATAATTCTTTGCTTTTATTGGTTTTTAGAGCTCAGCATATAATTTCATGCTCATAGACATGTTTAAAACCAAGAAATATTAAGCTAATATAATGAAATAAGGTCACTCAGTTCTGACTGATACTGTTCTGTCAATAAAAGCATTTCTTTCAAATAAATGTATAATCCTAAAAGAAAGAATACTAAAAACCAAATGAAATGTAACTTATTACTACATAGTACTATTTATAGTTTTATATAAGAATGAAAGCTATTACATATTTCTAAGGTTCTTTTTGTTATACCAAACACTATTTTAAACAATTCAAACAATCCTTAATTGGTGTGTTTGTATAGTATAACTGAAAGCTCAAACCTAAATAGTTATAAAATGATATTACTTGATACCCAACTTGAACTAGTAATTAATTTCAAGGTTCATGCATTCTCTGATTAGTCCAGGTATACCAGTGCTCATTTGGGAAAAAAGTTTGAGGAATCTTTGTATAATTAATTCTCACAAATATACAGTCATCTAGATTATTAGAGACCAGATTGTATGGAATATCACAAGAATAAAACTTTATCCTACAGATAATGGCTCCATTGAAATTTTTTTAGCAAAGATAATATAATTGATACATTTTGTTTTTTTATTGTCTAAAATCCTATACCTTGTCACAAATTTGGGGGAAGTAGCCGATTGTGCCTCTCATTAAAAAAAAAAAAAATCCAGTGGCACCTGGGTGGCTCAGTCGGTTAAGCATCCGACTTTGGCTCAGGTCATGATCTCACAGTTTGTGAGTTCAAGCCCCGCGTCGGGCTCTGTGCTGACAGATCAGAGCCTGGAGCCTGCTTCAGATTCTGTGTCTCCCTCTCTCTCTGCCCCTACCCCGCTTGCGCTTTCTCTCTCAAAAATAAATAAACATTAAAAAAAATTTTTTTTAAGGACCTGAATGTGAGACAGGAAACCATCAAAACCTTAGAGGAGAAAGCAGGAAAAGACCTCTCTGACCTCAGCCGTAGCAATCTCTTACTCGACACATCCCCAAAGGCAAGGGAATTAAAAGCAAAAGTGAATTACTGGGACCTTATGAAGATAAAAAGCTTCTGCACAGCAAAGGAAACAACCAACAAAACTAAAAGGCAACCAACGGAATGGGAAAAGATATTTGCAAATGACATATCGGACAAAGGGCTAGTATCCAAAATCTATAAAGAGCTCACCAAACTCCACACCTGAAAAACAAATAACCCAGTGAAGAAATGGGCAGAAAACATGAATAGACACTTCTCTAAAGAAGACATCCAGATGGCCAACAGGCACATGAAAAGATGTTCAGCGTCGCTCCTTATCAGGGAAATACAAATCAAAACCACACTCAGGTATCACCTCACGCCAGTCAGAGTGGCCAAAATGAACAAATCAGGAGACTATAGATGCTGGAGAGGATGTGGAGAAACGGGAACCCTCTTGCACTGTTGGTGGGAATGCAAATTGGTGCAGCCGCTCTGGAAAGCAGTGTGGAGGTTCCTCAGAAAATTAAAAATAGACCTACCCTATGACCCAGCAATAGCACTGCTAGGAATTTATCCAAGGGACACAGGAGTACTGATGCATTGGGGCACTTGTACCCCAATGTTGATAGCAGCACTCTCAACAATAGCCAAATTATGGAAAGAGCCTAAATGTCCATCAACTGATGAATGGATAAAGAAATTGTGGTTTATATACACAATGGAGTACTACGTGGCAATGAGAAAAAATGAAATATGGCCTTTTGTAGCAATGTGGATGGAACTGGAGAGTGTGATGCTAAGTGAAATAAGCCATACAGAGAAAGACAGATACCATATGGTTTCACTCTTATGTGGATCCTGAGAAACTTAACAGGAACCCATGGGGGAGGGGAAGGAAAAAAAAAAAAAAAAAAAAGGAGGTTAGAGTGGGAGAGAGCCAAAGCATAAGAGACTGTTGAGAACTGAGAACAAACTAAGGGTTGATGGGGGGTGGGAGGGAGGAGAGGGTGGGTGATGGGTATTGAGGAGGGCACCTTTTGGGATGAGCACTGGGTGTTGTATGGAAACCAATTTGACAATAAATTTCATATATAAATAAAAAAAAAAATTTTTTAATCCTTTTTTAAAGTTGATATATTATTGACGTATAACATTGTATTCACTTTATGTGTCTCTCATTACTGAAGCCACATGAGGAAGATGCTCCCTTTCTCAACCCCAAACAGACATAGGCAGGTGACACAGCCTGAACCAATCAGTGCTAAAATGTGTATTTTGTTGGTAATACATGGAGGAGCACCTGGGTGGCTCAGGTAAGCAGTTAAGCGCCTGACTCTTGATTTGGGCTCAGGTCATGATCTCACCGTTCCTCAGATGGAGC
Source organism: Puma concolor (assembly GCF_028749965.1). Lineage (NCBI taxonomy): Eukaryota > Metazoa > Chordata > Mammalia > Carnivora > Felidae > Puma > Puma concolor. Next base: position 111,166,500 of record NC_141671.1, read on the forward strand.
CCTGTGTCAGGCTCTGCACTGTCAGCACAGGGCTTGCTTGGGATTCTCTCTCCCCCTCTCTCTCTGCACCTTTCCTGCTCACTCTCTGCCCCTCTCCTGCTCACTCTGTCTCTCTCAAAATAAATAAAAAAATATTGAAAGGATACAATGGAAAAGTTTGCTATCTTCTCTGCCTACCTCTCCTAATCATAGGTTGCTACAGGGATTTTTTTTTTAATTACGCAAAATGCACATATCACAAATGATATTTCAAATGACAAAAAGTAAGTGGGAGACCATGGGAAAGAAAGATCAAGACTAAAACATTGATCATAAAGCATCAAATACATTAGTACAATAACCATTGTCAGTTTCTAACTTATAAAAACCATCTCACCTCAAGATGGCAGTAATATGCAATGACTATTACACAAATTTTAATAACAAAAAATTTTATTGAAATTCCAAGACCCACAGTATATAATGAAATGCAAAATAAATATTAACTAGCCATGCAGCTAAATTTTACATCACTGTAAACTTTTAATAAGATTGCTAATCCTTAATATTGCTTTCCTTTGA